>NC_134037.1:135773362-136462624 GCF_965140245.1 Athene noctua
AGTCATCCTCTTTTCCCTCTGGAGTCCTTCCACCTTGGCTTTCAGCCAGCTCTCTACAATAAAGTCACATGCTAATCAATAACACTTTTATTGAGAGTGACAGACAGGAGCTAACTGCACCAAAACAGTAACAAGCTCAGTCAGTAGTAAATGCGCTCTCCTCAAATCCCAGCCCTTGTCCTTTGCTTGCTGCCTCTAGAGCTTCCCTTCAATATCTGTCTCGGGCTCCTACTCCATCCTTCAGACCTCAAGATGCAGAGGTTTTCTGACGACCCTGCCTAAAGTGACAGTCGCCTCCAGGTCTGCTGACAGGAGGCATTTGGTGTCTGGGATTTCAAGATCCTTTGGCCTTGAATGTGCTTCTTTACTAAACTGGTGTACAGGGACATGTAGCTATTTTTATTCTGGCTGAATGCAAGCCTGTTTCTGGGAGGAAAGCTGAAGCATGGTGGGGTAAGAGCAGATGTCTGCAGAGTCAGTTCTGAATTTTGGTGTATCCTACAGCACCATATTAATTTCCCAGCACCCTTGGAGTCTCGTGGTAACCCCAGACCTCTCCGACACTAAAATAAGGGTCCACGCAAAGTTCTGCACTGATGAAATGAAGCCAGTCTATACCTGCACTTGAAAAGAACAGACACCATTGTGGGTGGCAGTGAGCCTACCTCATGGCAGGGCTCTGAAGCTCACTGCTTTGGCCAGGATAGTGCTAGTGCTTCCTCACTGAGCTTAAATAGTTCCCACTTCTTTCTCTTCTGACTTGGTCCCTTCAGGTGCTCATGGGCAGGGGTGCTGTTCTGGGAAATGACTGAATTTTCTGCATCTGGAGATGTTCTGGCAGGGCAGAGGAGCAGAGTGCTGAGAAGTCTCCTCTAACATGCATTTCCAGCACAGCTGATTCTCTCTCACTCCCGAGGGCAGGCCCTTTCTTCGCAAGCGTGTGACTGCACCGGCAGAGCTCCTGTTGTTTTGCCATGACTCATTCAAGAGTACATTAAAGCAGGTCTAAGACAAACTGAGAGGCTAATGGTTCCCAGGCAGTGAGAAGATAGAAGTGATCATAAAAACCCATTGCTGGCCATTGTTATAGCTGCTTTCCTGATCTAGGCAAAGATTGATCGGAGCGGAGGATCAGCACAATAGGACGTAGGGGCAGGTGTCAAACTTTCTGATGTGCAAGAATGACACATCATCCATGCCACCTACACAGCCCCTTGCTTTGCCAGATACGTAGTCGGCTGCACCTGTGCCTCATCCCCATCTCTGCTGAGCAGGGAGAGTCACATCTCACCTCTGGTGCTAACTCGCCTCACCCACCTGGGCATTGCCGTCACCCCACACCTTGCTCACTCAAAAGCATCACTTTTGCTTCATCTAAAGTGGATGTTGGTCCCCACCTTCCATCACAAGCCACCTGATAACACCATCATAGTCCAGCTCAGGCATGCTGGTAGATCTGAAGCATCATACTTACCTAGTATAATATAAAACCCAAAACAGAGAGAGGGTTGGCAGAGCCAGCTTTGAATGTTTAGAAAACTGCCTGTCTGCTCTGTACCACCTACTTACGGTGTGTTTGACCTATCACCAGTTCTGCAAATCCTAACTCAGGTGTGGTATGAAAGGAGTAGGGTTAGCTGAGGGCTTCCAAAGGAAACCTCAAAGGCTTCAAAAGAATTCTAAGAGAAGTAATAATTATTCTAATTATTTTAAATAATTATTCTGGCAGAAATATGAAAATCAAATTATTTTTCATTAAAAAGTTGTAATTTCTTTTATGGACTTCTCAAATATTCTCTGTCATTCTTTGAAAAATTACTTAATTTCTGGCAGGACGCTATCCTATAATAAATGAAAAAAATTCAGTAGAAAAGTTCTAAAAAAAACCCCAAATGTCAGGACTCAAGGGTTTTTTTTTCATTTTTAAAGTGCATTTTAAAGTGCGTTTGGGGGGTTTAATGTACACAGATCAGGATCTTTGGCCTTCTAAAGAATGAGATGAGATCAGTTTTCTGGATCCTTTACTGAGTTGGTGAATGATTTATTGTGATGTTCTGTTGTACAAAACACAGCAATAGAGCTTCATAAAATATAAATAGTACAAAATACTTTGGTTCTATTAACAACCTGTAACTGATGCACTTGAACTCTTTCTCATTTTCCTTTTTAATTTCTCTGTCTTGTAAAGTGAAGCTTGGTTTATGATTGCAAATAAAAATGAATTTGGTGTATCTCATCATAATTTTATCATCTCAAAACCATAGTTTTATCTTCTGTCTTATATTTTATACTGTCAGTGCAAGGAAGGCTGAGGGCAGGAGGGAGAGGAACTGGCAGAGTGAGGTGGTGGGAGGCTGTGGTGGAGGAGGGGGCACTGGCTGAACGGTAGCAGGGGGTGTCCGGACTGAGGTCAGGACTGAGGTACACGGTCAGCTGTAGAATCCTGCGACCAATCTTGCTCAGAACTGGTCTTGGCTTGTGCTAGGGATATTGATCCCTGACTTCCACGAATCACTAAATTCTCTTTCAAATTAAAATAAGTGAATTAAAAAGCAGAGGCGGAAATGCAGGAAGCAGTTCATTACAGATTACTGTACAGATCAGGAGCAAAGTGAGAAATCTGTGAGCCACTGAGATTAACCTACTTGCAACAGCAGAACCTAAAGGAGTTGCTTCTGATGATAGTGGACCCAAGCCCCTGGTGACTTCCTACAGGGGAAGGCTCGCTGTGTTTACCCATTGATTCCCTTCTTTGACTTAGATTAAGAATTCCATTATGCTGAATATGGTTGCTGGCAAATCCCCAAATCACTTCTTCCTCTTTTTCATCTTCTTCCTCATGATGAGGGAAAGCCTCAACATTTCCTTTATCTCTTGAGTATGCTTCACTAGCTTCAGCCTCTGGGACATCTCAAGACAGGGAATAATTCTTTTGTTCTGTATTTGGACTATGGAGATACAAGAAGATGGTGCCAATGGGAGGGAAGATGGTGACCACTTGATCATTCAAGCCAAACTTGCCATTTGAGGAGAGTCCTTCAGCAGGCTTTGCTCTGAAGGTCTCTGTCTGAAGTACAGTCCCTTTGGGGCAAGGATGTGACAGCCGTTTATAGGCTTTCTCTTCAGATAATCTGTAGTGTCTGTCCTTGTGTTAGGCTTCAGATGCAGCCTGGGAGGGATTTCTCAAGGGTTGTCTCTCAGATTCTGCTGGGTTTTTTTCCAAAGCACTGGGTAAAGACAGGGAAGGTGGATCATCCTAGGATAGAAAAAACAGAACTAAGGATAAAAAGACTTTCTTCTGCTGTCTTCCTGCAGTTTACCTGCCAGGGAGTGGCAGGTTTGAAGGGTTGAAGGCCAAATCATCCTAGCTTCTTCTCAAGAGTATCTTCACTATGTTGATCTACTGCTTATTAATTGCCCACGCTGACTGTTTTAATTCTTAGAGGCATAAGAATATGGCCCTATAGATGAAGAATAAAATGGTGCTTTCCTTCTGCTCTTACTAAAAATATGGACAGATGCTTCAGGGAGGTGTGTCTTCTCCTGTACTTTCAGTCCTGAGGCAGCTTTTCCCCAGGCAACTGAGTGGACATAGTCTGCCATGAAAAATACCAGGCTGAGTCCAACCAGCAATTTCACTTCACAGTAGTGCATATGGGAACAAATTGATGGGAGGGGATATACCACGGCACTGTGGGAATGGGAGGGAGAAGATAAATTACAACCCAGCATCACAGAGAAGTGCAATTATCGTTGAGCTGTAACCTGCTGATCCCACTGCTTTACCCTCTCCCTTGGCTTTCTGGACTGGAGAAAGAGTAAAATGGTGCTCAGCCACCCATAAGTGTGCTGATGCACCAGCCCTACCTTAGCTCTTGCCCCTCAAGAGCTGTACACCTCCAGTTCTTCAGATGATCCCTCTTCTATCATGCTCCTTTCCACCTCTCTGTGTTTACATGAATATTGTTTTGATATCCTGGGGGGATCTGTGAGCAATGCTCTAACCATCTCCCCTGACAAACAAGTGATGGGCAGTCTTGTGGATCACTGAAGGCACTTTGTCATGCAATGTATTAGTTAAATCTCTCAAATTTTTATCTTATCAGCTCTAGCAGGGTATGTGCACACGCATGTGTGCATGTGAAAATCCTTGCCAACATGTCATCCCTTATTGAGCAAAATATTGACAGGTTTGGAGATGGAGAAAAGACAGGAAAGAACGTGGTGTTTTTCTGGAGAATTAAAAGGCCTCTGCTTTCTGCATTCAGGGCTGTGCTTCATCTCGTGCGCGCATGCGTGCACAAACACTCCCCACCACCCCTACAACCGCTTCCTTTCACAGAGCCAGAGCCAAGGAGAGTATATATTTTCTCATCACAGAACAAAATCTTTTTCAGAAAAATAATAAAACTTCATTAGAGTATTAATTCAAGGCTTTTATTTTTTATAGTTCCCTTTTTATCATTTTTATCGCTAGGTTTAAAAGAAGGAGATTCCCTACATTAGGGAGGCAGCGAGCTGTTTTACATGGAGTATCCAAGTGCCATTTACTAGCATCAACTTTGGGATGGAGGCTGGTTGCTTTTGTGCCTGACTTGCTCTTAGTACCACTTTGTGCTTTGCTTTGGTGCTGTCTGAGGCTGCTTATGTGCTGTGCATTTGCTCTGTTATCCTGTCTGTCACGAGGAGCTGGAATCAGAGTATTTGTGAATTCCCACCTGTGTAATGCTTGTTAATTGTTTCCTTCTGCACTTTCTATCAGAGAGGCTGAAGCTCGGAGTAGTTGTGAGCCAGCATTTCCTTACTCATCCCTGTGTAGTGACTCTTGTAAGGTAGAAGTTACACATGTCAACATCTACCTAATAACAACATGTGAATTGTGCAGAGCCCTGAGCTCTCTGTGAGGGAGACATGACCTTCATTATAATGATACAGTTGACATTTTCCCTGTGACACTTATTGTAACATCATTGCTTCCTGTTGGCATCTGTGGGCTTATCAGGCAGCTTGTTCAAGCAATCTGGAGTTGTGATGAAACCAGGCAGGAGGGAGGAGGCTGCGATTTGAGGGGGAAGGAGGAGGGAAGGGGAAAAAAGAGGATTCTTGGAGTAACAGAGCACACAGAACATTTATCAGTACAAGCTCATCTAACCCTCTCCACCATGCACCTGTCTCCCTGCCTGTGGATTTGCAAGCACTCACTTTGCTGCAGAACCCAGCATCCCACCAGCTTTCCACCTGCCTCTGCCATTCCTGATGCTGGTGGAGGTGTTGCTACCAGGAGTAGGAGCCCTTGGCTTCCTGGGCAGTCAAACCCACCAGAGGAGGAGGTCCAGGGCCCTCTGCTTCATTTTACAACCCCCTTGAATCAAGGCTGACTTGGATACCCTATGCCTATCCTGAGACCAACGTTCTAGTGCACTGAGTGGTGTTTGTGTTGGGTTAACCCAGGAGGTCTTGGTCCCCTTTTGAAATGTTTGTAGGCTCTGCTGCTGATGTGTTGTAGCTGGCTGGGATTTGACTCATCTTGAGGGAAAACCAGGCCCCAGAGTGGTTAAAATCCAGAATCAAGTGTACTGACCCAGCTCTGTGAATCTTTCCTCTTTTTTGCCTTTCCCACCCCCACCCTGTGCTTTTTTCCTGTCTTTTAGCAGAAATCCTAAATTTATCCTCACAGTGTGGAAGTCAATTAATGATTGCAATAGCAAGCTTTTGGGGCTGGTATCTATTTTGAAATCAACTACCCTTGGGCCACCTAGTGCCTGCCCAAATTAAGGCTTTGCATGTTAAGAGCTTCTGGTCACCTTTCATGGGGGTTGGTAAAAACTAGGTTACTCTGTATAGAAGAAAAGCTTTCTATCTTATTATGAATTCTTCAAGCATTTCAGTTTCTTGTTGAAACTCCTGAACTTAAGCCTCAGGTCCAAACCCTGCATCTATGTGTAGCAAGGCTACTGCGAAGTCCTGCACTTTTGCTCCTGTCTCCGGTCTGTAAACATCAAATGCACCACTAACTCATTACAGCTTAACTGATGCTACAATTTTTGCGTCAGGGCTGGTGAGAGGCCCGAAATTAAAATTCTCAGGAGTTTCAGTGGGCAAGTAGGCACATGTATTTCCTGCCCCTTTACTGTTCTCCGATCCACTCCCCTATGTTACAAAGCAAGCCCTGCACACTGTGTTTTACTTGTGACAGCATCCTTGGCTGGTTAGCTGGGAGAAGAGAAGAGCAGAGCAAAGTGGCTCCTTCATTTTTCATGGGAGTATAGGATTTGACATACAAGATCAGACTCTGCCTTCCCTAATAGCCAAATATGTGATATTTCAGAGGAGAGCAATATCCTGCCAATAGAAAATATATTTATTGGCACAGCCTCCTGCCAAGGGTTTTGGATTGAGCTGCCTGATGGGCAAGAAGGGGGGGTGAGAGCTGCCGCAAGGAGACAGGTTGGAGGTTCTGCACATCTCAGGGTAATGCTGCAGGGGGGGGACGCCCTTCCTGAGCACCATGGAAAGCATTCTGCTTCCCTAGGCATGAGATTCATTTGCCTCAGTAATTACTGTGGCTCCCACAGCTACATACATCATTAGTGGGCATCATAGTATTTCAGGCATAAGATGGGGTTTTGGGAAAAAAAAACCCACACCAAAATTCTTAGTCACTGTTCACCCAGCTTGATCCCTTCCTGTGGGAGGGAATCTCCCAAACGGCTAATATGTAACTTCACAGGCTATGATATTTGCGTGCAGTGGAGGTGATGGGATATATCTTTCATTTCATCTGGAGGGCAAATAACTCAGGATTATGAGAGATAAGTAGAGGTAAAACTCCCTGTTATTTTAGCATTAGATGGCACTTTGGGCCCTTTGGCTTCAGTAACACTGGTTTCTGTCTCCATGGGAGAGGACACTTTGTTCCCTCATATACAAAGAGCATCCAGAGGTTTTTCCCATGAATGTCTTTAACAAGGAGAAGAGAGCAGCATGAGAGAAATTCAAGTATAGCACAATAAAGCATTATCCAATTCAAATACAGCTTTGCCACAGCCTCAACATTAGAACAGGGATTTTGGAAACTTCGTACTGTTGACTCTTACAATTTCAGCAGCAGTTCTTAGTCCTTCCATATTTAATTTCAGGCTCAGCTGCCTTGTAGGTATGTGAGCAAGAAGATGAATTTTCCTCTTTTGCTTTTTGGGGGAGGGGAGGGGAGGAGAAGAGACTTGAAGAAGGTTTTTTACTACAATGGTGTGATGAAAAGCCTGAAAATACAACCTAAATGTAACCTGATGGTTTGAAAACAACAAATCTAGAAAACTCATTTTCGTGGTTTTGGGAACTAGACTCCAGAATTCTGATTGCTTGAATTGCCATTACAGGGAAACAAAGACAGACTATTTAGAAACAAAGGTGCTTTGATTTCAGTGCTGTTTTATACAATAGAAATAAGATGTCACTTGCTTTTCACTGTTTCCTCAAAGCCTCACGCTAAGCGTGTTTCTCACAGCCAGTGAAGGATGGATGTATCTCCATTCACATATGGCAGCCTCCTGCCTGCTCCTCTGCACTTAGACCCTTGGTCTTAAAGTTGTGACTGCTACATCATAGGTTTTCTTTCTCTTAGGATTCATGGCGAGGAGGAGGGAGGGGCCAAGGTGAGAGAGAAGGTTTTTTTCTTGTTCATTAGAGGGCAAGATTAAGCATTATTATTAATTATTCCTGTATTATGGCTGCTGGTGGCCTGTAGTATTCCAGAAGTCAGATTGCCAGCAGCACTTAATCAATGCTGCTACTGGTTCCAGGTTATCAGTCTGTAGCTGTGCAGACATTTGATATATTATAAACTCAGAGCACCCCTTAATAATCGCCTTGCAGAAGTGGGGCATTAGTGTTTTCTAAGTGACAAGCCTGTCTGGAAATGCGATCGTGTCCTTAGCTGTAATGCTATGGGAGTGATAGCAGAGTCATACTTTGGGTAGAAAGTAGCTACAAATTAACCATACAGTTGCAAACGGGCAAAGCAATTAAGTGGAACCCATCCTCCAGGCTGCCGGGGCCTTAGTGCTTGTCACTGACAGACACATCTACCTGTGGAGCGATCCAGGCTTGAATGCGCGTTAACAACCTCCCTGTCTTCTTCCTCAGCACCCACAGACAATTTTTCCTAGGAAGAGTGGTATCTACCGGGCTCTTTCCTGGCTCTTAAAGCAGTGTCTGAGAGCAGATCAGGACCGTCCCTCATGTTAAAGAAGAAAAAGCGGCACTGAGAAGCATTCGACAAAGCAGTGAGGAAATCTCCAAACTAGCATTAAACAATGGTTGTTTTTCAACTAGGGCCTGGGCCTGGTGCTGTACCAAGCCAGCTATGTTGCTCTGGGAGGTGAGCTCATGGCTCCCTGTGCATCAGGGACTCCAGCTTGAGTGGGGCCAGCTCCAGGACCTCCAGTGCTGTGCCAGCTGTATTGCTCCATGTAGGTGTGCAGGGTTTAGAGGGGCTGCAGAAAAGACACCGCACATCCCCTTGAACCCTTGGCCTGGACTCTGAATGCAAAAGCCATCTGTTCTTCCTCCCCTCTCACTAAGAAGTAAGACCATTAGGGAACGATGACTGCTCTCAGTGTAAGATCATCTTGGCCGGCTGGTGCTCTTTTCCAAAGTTTGGCATACCCCCACCCGGCTTGGCCAGGGGATAATTTCCTCTGTGGTTCAGCTGGCTTGGCGTCTGCTTGCAGGACTTGGACATGGTGCTCTGAGCCTCAGCCATGGAAACACGCAGGCCATGCACACACAGAAGCCTGGTCTGCCAGGCTGAAGGACTGTGGCCAGTTGGTCGCATCCACTGTAGCGTCTGGCCACCAGCTGGGAGACATGACACCCAGAATGTTGCTCCGTATGCTAAATGAATTGCGAATGATTACAAAGCCTGTTTCTGTAAAGGCTTCTCCTTGCTTCTTGGAATAGCTGCTTGCTGTGTCCCTCTCGGAGCTGATAAAGCTTTGGAAAGATGGTCAGATCAGGCCAATGCTATGCAAAGGACAACTTAGTATCAAATTAAGTATACCCTCTCCATATTAACTCTTTTTTAATGAAACATAAGAGGGGCATTATATTTCTTAGTCTCTACAGTTATTCTGAGGATAGGGCAGCAGAAGCTACTTCATCTCTGATAAGCAAGTATGTCCTGTGGTACCAAGCTGGGGGCAGGACTTGGTGTAATTGGGGTTATCAGCTGACAAACACTGAGCGTGCCATGTACTCTGTCATATGTATGCGTAGGTACAAAGTTAAACCTGTGTAAGATCCAGGAGAGAAGAGAGAGGTGTTTTGGTGTACTTGCAGATGGTAATCTGTGCATGTCTTTGATTTCATCCAGTAATTTCTTAAGGAAGAGTAATAATCAACAGACCTCATCTTTGGTGGGACCTGTGCTCCTTTGCAACCTCTCTGAGACTATCAGAATGAGGATTTTGGTTGTGTGCATGAATTTCGGGGCCATATGGTGACAGTGGATAAAATCTATGTTCTGATGCTGAGCTGAGTAAAGGTTGCAGGAGTGTTTGAGCAAGATGGGAGCTCTAGGTGCAGTCCCTGGCTCTCTTCCTGATTCACAGGGCAACCTGGCACTTGTCAGCCTCCCTGCTCGACATCTCTGTGTAAATGAGCATTAATGATATCGATCAATTAAAGATCTTTAAGCTTCACAAGTAAAAATGCCAGGAAGGAGCTAAATATTATGGATCTTTAAATAAAGTTTAGGGTCAGGATGATTTCTAATGAGGATTCTGTGCCTTTGTAAGCTTAAACTGTGTAAAATGTACTTAGTGGCAGAAAAAATGGTTGTTAAAACGCGATCATTGTGTGGCCCAGATCTGACACTTCTGGATACCCGTCCACTGTGATGCAAGATCCAGTCCAGGTTTCACATGCCCGTGTAGAATTTTCGCGGAATAAAATACATAATGGATCGAGCTGCCATATTAAATTTAGTTGTTCGCTGTCACATCACTGGGTACACAGCCTGCTCCCTAAATCCCTTACTAATCCAGTTGTCTGTATCTTCTTTGGTATAAAAGCACATTAGCCTCAAAAGAAGCAGCAGAGACAGTATTCATAGAAAAAACAGTAACAAGAGGGTTAATATTAAGCTCCCGTCCTAACCTGATATAGCTTTTATATGTCCTCAGGAATAGCACCTCACCCCCAATACATATACTTTTGATGCTTCACTGGGAAGATGATGATTTGTGATTTGTCTTTATCCTCTCTCACACCCATCTTCTTTCATTTGTTTGTGGTAACCTCGATGTGTAGTGTAGTTTTAGCAGTGTCGATAATGCACCTTTTACCTGGAGTGAGTTTAATAGGATTTGACAGCGACAGGGGATGAGAAAATTCTGTGATTCTATTATTCATCCCATTTCTGCAGCAGTCTGTGTAGATTGTATACTATTAGAAGAAAACATACGTCTTGGAGGTTTCCTTTCTCTCTCTCTCTGCGTCCATTCTTATAGCTTGCTCTCATCATCAGGCAGTGGGTATCTCTTGTCATTAAAACCCTTTGTAGGAGAAGAGTGGAGAGGGAGGCAGGAAGGAGACCAAGGAACCACTCAGATACCAAGCACAGTAAATCTATACATTAAAGGACAGACCTTCTCCCAGAATCTTTGAGCAACACTGCAAGTAAAACCAGAGTCCCTTTCATCTGTCACTCATGTGACTTGCGAGTTTACTGTGTCTGACAATTGGATCTGTGTCTCGAAAGGATGGCAAAGACTCGTTAACGGTTTTTATAGCATCACTCTATGTCCAAGCATCCATTTCTACAGTGTCCTCATATTATCCCTTGCAAGGCTGCTGTTATGGGGCTTGTGCCTTTGGCCTATTTGAACTACATTCATTTCAGTTTTATCCTGGCCGTTGCTCTTCTTCCTGATCTCTGGTGTTTCTGCTCACACAGTGCTGGGCATCACTGAAAGAGTTGGGGAGGACAAGTCTCAGCATGGTGCTGGCCTCTTGGCTCTGATTCCATCATCATTGCAGTGTGGAAATATATAACTGACCCCTCCAGTTAGGAGAGGTAAAATATCCTTTCCAAAGTCCTTCCCCAAAAGGTTAAGAACTTAATTTTGGGTGAACATCCTTGCCCTCTGAGCAAGTCTTTGTATTAATGATCTCATGACGGATTGCTCCTTAAACTGGCCCTAACACAGGTCAGGACAGAGTGAGAATATTCTCTATTTAATGAGGCAGAGATCAGAGCCTCTAATATTTCATCATTTGTGCTGAGGGAAGGAAGGGAGTTAAGAGCTAAGAGAGCTGATGGCAGAGGGGCCCTTGTGAGTGACACCAATGGCAACTCATTCGCTGTGTAGTTCTTAGCCCCCAAGACCATACTGCTGTAGGTTTCCAGCTTCCTCTTGGAAAAACTAACCTTTGTCATTAAACTCATCTAAGTGTTTGAACTCAGCGTTGGCAAAAGATCCAAGGCTAATAACCCTGGGGACCAAAAAGACTTCTTTAGCCTACAGAGAGGTGTAGTATGAGGGGCATGAATACCAGTGGTGTATGGACAACCACAAGCTACAGGGCTATGTGGAGCATTTAGCTTTGTTCCTCCCAGCAGCTTTTGCCTGGGAAGGGTGGGCAACCTGATACTCAGACGCTAGTAAATTAGAAAGCCAACTTGCAGATCCAGTGGTTTTACAATCTCTTAATTTATTAATGAGGGGAGGCCATCTCAGTGTGTGTAAATATAGATTTTAAATCAGTTGACATGATGTACATAAACAATCAAACTTGGAGCGTAGTGCTGAGATGCTAATGTTAAATCTACCTCTGACTTGAGTGCTACTTTGCAGTAGCACTGTGTTCCCTGGGAAGCAGTGATATATAGTGCTGTGCAAATCACTGGTGCCCTTAAACTGCAGCACTGAAATATTTACACATCCAAAGTGTGTGTGTAAATTGGGAGTATCGCAACGGTCCCATAGGGTGACAGAGATTTGTAAATTTTGTTTTCTGCGCAGTCCTGCATTTCCCTGCCAGTGACTGGGAGCCAGGACCCAAGAGCATAAATTCCCCAAATAATTCTTGAGATACTTAGGGTGAGCTCAGCTCTCGCTCTTAGGTACTAGAAGCAAATCTTTCCAAGGTGCCACAGTTATGATTTGCCCTTTTGAACGGGACTGGTAGTGTCTTTAAAGTAACAGCTCCTGGAGGCACACTAATAGCTATACAGGGGGCTATTCCATGGTGTTGAGCAAGGGCATCCTGCTGGCTATAAGGCTAATGAAGGAAATATGCCTGAAGAAAAGCAGGCTCTCCTTCCTTCCTAACTCATCAATGGCTGACATAAAAACTCAGAGCTAATGCGTGTATAGCTGAGCTCTGAACGTTGTGAGCAGTCACGATTTTTCACTCCCTTCTACCCAGCTGGAGAGCAAGAGCTGCCTCACAAGGCATTATTAAATCTGCGGCTACGGGTGCCCTGAGTTTGCAGCAGTTCTGATAAACTACTCGCAGATGGGTGGGGTTTGCACCCTCCGGCGACTTCGCAGGTCAGCTGAAGCGCTGCTGTGCTCTGCTTTGGTGGTTCCTGGCTGGGTGCTCTCCTTCACCCCACCGAGGCCCGAGACACCCACCCGCAACGCACACTTCCGCCGCTAGGTGTCGCCTGGCGCCGAGCCGGGCTTTGGCTAGGCTGGGCTTTGGTTAGGCTGGGCTTTGGCTAGGCTGAGGACTTGCCCAGCCTGGCCCCTTTCTTCAGGTTCTGATTCCGTATGTTGTTAGGAGGGATATGTCTTTGCGTTCCACCAGGGTGACGGTCTCACAGAGCAAGGGAGGGAAGAAACCTCACCTGCAAGTTCGAAGTGAACCTCTTAGGACAGACCAGCAGGCATGTCCTTGTCCCGATCTGATATCAGGGAGGGTTCTTAAACGATCCCAAGAGCGAGATTAAGACACAAACGAGGTCAGATGCTGTACAACCTTGTGAGCTTTATTTTGCATACAGCAGGTAATAGTGATAGGATAGAGAAAAAGGAAGAGTCAGAATCCCTAAGCAAGAAAACGGTAGAGATGCAGCAAGATTAATTACCGCCACCACGAATCCAGTGATGTACTGTTGGCTTGGTCCTGGTGCAGGTGATGGTGCTTCAAGCTCCAAAAGTGATGACAAGACTGAGAGGGAGAGAGAGATCCCAAGAGAGGAGTATGCAGTCCTTTTATTGTCCCAGATTTCTCCAAAAAGTCTGCCTATTTCCATGGGGCTCATTGTCTCGTGGTCCTCCATGTATATATCCAGGCACTCATGGTGGTCGGGCCGGCCTGCACGTCTTCTTCGCCCCGATTTAACTTTGGGCAGATGTCGTGGTTTTGTCTGGGACAGTTCCTCTTCTCCAGAGCATACTCCTCCATGTCCACAGGACACTGAAGCCGGGAAGTGGTGGTGTTGCAACAGCAATGCTTGAGACATACAGTCCAACGCAGTCCCTTACAGTCCTGTGAAGCGTGGCTGAGGACTTCGGGCTTGTCTAGTTTGGAGAGCAGGAGGCTGAGGGGTGACCTCATTGCTCTCTGCAGCTTCCTGGGGAGGAGAGGTGGAGAGGGAGGTGCTGAGCTCTTCTCCCTGGGATCCAGCGATAGGACACGTGGGAATGGCTCAAAGCTGCACCAGGGGAGGTTTAGACTGGACATTAGGCAGCATTTCTTTAACGAGAGGGTGGTCAGACATTGAAACAGGCCTCCTAGAGTCGGTCGATGCCCCAAGCCTATGACTGTTTAAAAGGCATTTGGACAATGCCCTTAATTAACATGCTTTAACTTTTGGTGAGCGCTGAATTGATCAGGCAGTTGGACTAGATGATCGTTGTAAGTCCCTTCCAACTGAAATAGTCTATTCTGTTCTATTCCTTGGTTAACAAATTAACAACCAATTTTGGATTAAAAAGAAAAACAACAACACACACACACACACACAAAACCAACAAAAAATACAAGAGAAGATATCTGTACCACTTGTGGTTGTTATTGTATGATATATTTTATAGGAGAACCTTTGCCTTATTTCCTGATTTTAACCAGCTTCCAATCTGGATAATTGCATTCTGCCTAATCTCATACTCTCTTAGCACTTGCAATTCTTCTTCATTTGCTGCCTTAAACTATTGTTGCTTTTAAACAGCTGCTATGTTCCATCACAGAGAAAGCTGCACTTCAGGGAAGGGCAAGCACTTGTCAAATAATATTAGTTCAATAATTTATATAGTGTTTTTTTCCCCATATTTTGTAATAAATTATTCACCTCGTATCATTTTGCATTATTCATCTGGTTAACTGAGGTAGCCTAACAATTTTCAAATGTATTTGTCAAAAAATTTGTTGAATTACTTTTGTCAGGTTTTTTTCAAAATAAAAGCTTTGACAAATAATCACAGTCCTTAGCTGCCTGGCCCCTGTGGTCAGTGAAGTGGTTTAGATAGATTGATGGTGAATAGTTTTGTAAAGCAAAACAAAGCAGGAAAGAAAAAAGCAAAAAGAGCACAGCTGAAGCCCATTTTTTCTGAGATTTTGTACACTGTGAAATGTAAAATGTGTCAGCTCTGTTTGTTAGCTGATCGTTTCTTGGATGGTGGAAGCTCTGTGGCCATCAACTTCCCACCTGAATTTGAGCACAGGCATTAGAGAAAACTCTGTTGAAAATATGTAGCAGGACCTCTTTGCTGTATCCCACATTCCTGAAACAGTTTGTGTGCCTCTAGAATATTCAAGCTTAAATTACGTCTCTTTACATTCACAACAGGGTTACTGTGTGGTTGTCTTCAAGAATGCTTTAATGTTGGCCCACTTTGGATAAGATAAACCCTGCTATAAGAATGTGTGCGCAGGTGGGAAGCATGGTGTGCATTACATGCAAGTTCTAGGTGGTAAGGTGGTCTGTGTACAACCCCCTGAAATACTTGAGCTGGATCAGCTGGGGATAGTGACAAAGGCAAGTTCTCCTCTTACCTCCCCCCCCCCCCCCCCCCCCCCCCAGGCTACAGGAGAGCAAACTGTAAGGTATTGATATGTAAATTGAGATGTTCTGAGCTGAAGGCACTTGAGAGATGTGTTAAAATCGTATCAAGACTTCGGATGCTATTTGAAGAACTTCTTTTCCGAACCTACCCAAATATTTGTGAGTTTACCGCGGCTCTTCTTTTAGTTGCCAGTAGCTGCAAGACAGACACGTACCCTTCCGGTTCAGTACAGGGTGAATACTGGGAAAAAGTGAGTCCTTGATCCTGATCAGGGAGACATCAAGCTGCACAATAGTGAGTGTCTTACACTGCGAGTTGGTGGTCGTCTTCTTTTCAGCAATTTTCTAGAGGTGAAACGAAGGTTGGTCATGATGCTGGGCTTTGGAAGTTTTAGGTTTGACTATTTTGCTACAGGTGACTCAGGACAGCCCTCACTTTGTTCGGTAGTGTTGCAACAGGAGTGCTCATAGGCTTTTCTGCACCAAGACGCTACATGTATCAGTGTCTTCCCACTGGTTCCTTATTTAGATACTGCAGACATTAGGTCTGCAAAGGTAGTTTGACTATATCCTAAAAGACTTTGTGAAGCATTGATTGGCCAAGAAATGAGAAGCAGCAGGAAGCCACAAGTTTTCTGACACAGGAACTTGTAAGTCCTCCATACAGTTCATCTTGTGCTTCAGTGACATGATCTCACTTGCTAATGTTTTTTGCAGAGCATCCTATGTAACAACATAATTAGTGTAAATTACATTTTATTTTTAAATCATCCCCTTTCCTTCCTGATTTTTTCATATCTAAATGTCAACTTTTATGGTAAACAGTGGTGTGCTGCAGAGGCTGAACAGGAATACACTTGTGCAGGTGGAAATCTGCTGGGGGAGGTTCTGAGACTCAGTTGGATGGGAGCTCAGCTGGTTGAGGTCAGTGTTTCTTTAAAGCACTGCAAGCTGTGCTTGATTTTATTTATTCTTGCAGCCCAAGTCATCTTGCCATATTAGATACTAAAGGCTTTAAATTATGAGTAGTACTGGTGAATTGCTAATACGTTTCCAGATGTAACAGATCAAAGGTAAATCATAACGTTAGCACACCAAACCTGTTCAAACATAGTACAGTGAAAATCCCCCTCCCTTAATATAGTAGGAATTACTTCCCACACAATACTTACCTTTCTCTGAAAGATTAAATTCAAAGTAGTGAGAGCTCTGGGAAAGGATGCTATTAACTTTCCTCACCCATTATTTTTAATTTCTGGCCACTCCACTCTGCCTTACTAACTCTAGATGGCATTAAGAATTCTAATACACTCTTCATTTTGCTTTTTCTTGTCATTATGGGAAGCTTTTGGGGAGCAGGCGTGGCTTCCTTATTGAACCTATACGCAACTCTGGCACCAGGATTTATTTCTAGAGGCTCTCTTGTCAAACAATAATTATTTTTTTTTTAAATAGTTGTTTGCCTGATAAACTTATGGATACTATTAGTTGTAACAGAATCTTATTGTACTCTTGAACATCTACAAGCCAAGACATCCCATCCGCATTGCAGACTAGGACTTTCACTGTTACCACTTCACACATTGAAAAATGGAGGCGTATATAATAAGAGGAGATTTGCCAAACGTCACAGAATTCTGCAGCTTAGTCTTGCATTTTCTGCCTCTAGTTAATCTGAGCTGTTTAAAAGTTTGCTCCTTACTTTTCTTCATGATATTGATCAGGACAGAATGAAAGCATGTTCCCAAAGCTAAGGGAAGTTGAGAAGACAATGAAGCACTTGGAAAGATGTAGACTCCAGAAATTGGATTCTGGGCATGTACTGCCAGGATGGAGGATTTTTATTTAATTTTATAGAAAAATGTTCGGGTTATTTTACACTGAGATGCAAAATCTCATTTGCAGCCAAGCCTCGGAGGGAGTAAAAGGAACTTGGAGAGCTCATAAAGGCAAGTGTAATAGGATTAATAAGAAAAAGGCCTAAGACATAAGCCTTCATTGTACACATTTCTTGCTAAATTTTAGTATTGATGAAGGGTGAAATGTCAAGACTTAACTACACGCTCATGTCCTTGAGGCCATAACAGAATATCTGCCACATGGGGATGCTACCTATTTGGGGTAGAGAGTGAAGGGAAAAGAGGAAGAAATCTAGTCATGAATGGAGGCAGCTCTCCTAGCATGACAAAGATTTACCTGGTATTGAATTTTGCCTGTGTTTTGAGTTGCCCTCCACACTCTTCCACCATCTGACACTTAAGGGGAAGGGAGGTTAAAGGCTTACATCAAAAAGCAGCCTTTCCTTGCCCAGGAGGAACCTACAGTCCTTGCTGAATGGCCTGCTTCAGTGCTCTACCTTGGCCACATCTCTTCACTAATCTCTGATCTAAGTTATTGGTACCTCTTGCAGTTTCGACATGCATCTGATGAAAAGGACACTAGAGAGAGAAGAGGTACGGGGAGGAATTCCTATGGCTTTGTAATAGAAATGAACATGATTGAGACAACCTCTGGCCAGGTCTGTATTCCTGTATAAGAGGGGACAAGGAACAGTAAGAGGTAGCAAAGCCACTTGCTTGCACTAGAGTTCAAGTGAAACCCAGGGTTTTGACCCTCACATCCCAACCCAGCTTGTGTTTTGCAGTAGAAAGGTATATACAGGTTTAGAGAGACCAGACAAAGAATTGGGGTATGAACACAGCAGGCCAGTGTCCAGCTCTCTTAGCACTGGGAGATGACATACTCACCCTGTGCCCATCCTCCTCAACGGTGGCACAAGCTGGTCTGCAGGAAGATGATCCCCTCCCTGTCCCAGCACCTCCACGTGGGATGGAAGATTTGCTGGGGAATGGATGGGGGGGACCCTGTGACAAATGAGAGGGAGCACAGCTGGATGCCCAGAGGATGGAGGAAGCAAGGGTTAGCATCCATCACCACTGATTAGATCTGGAGAGAGACACGGACGGATCAAAGATAATGAATGGTTCCTGAGGAGAAGCAGTTCACTGGTGCCCACAGTGCATCAGTTATCTCATAGCATCTCCAGGGTAGCTGATGAACCTTTGCATAAGGTTTCCTAACTGCCACCCAGAAGACCTCTGTGGCTGCACAGAGCACCCAAGTATTACAGCAACCTGTCCTTTGCTCACCTAGACTTCAACAGAAAAAATGGAAGGGAGATGGAGAGACGGGGCCAGGCCCATCACGTTTTCTTGTCTTCTTGCTTTACCCATCTGTCTATCTGCTGCTGCCAGTGCTTGTGTTGTGGGAGAAGGATGATTGCATCATTTCCATAGAGCTCCCTGTTCCAGCCCCCTGATTTAGGGTGAATTTTGGTTGTGCTGCTGGGTGTTCGAACGCTTGCCAGGTAGGTGCTACCAAGAACATTTATTAAAACAGACAGATGGGCACTAGGGTAGGAAGCAGCCATTAGAATGCTTGAAATCAGCCAACTATGAAATAGAAAAATCAAAAACTATATTCCTGGAGCCTTTAGTACTAGCCTTCCCATTTTGGGGCTGTACTTTTTACCCCTTTTACATGTACACACCTTCAAACAGAGAGCTACTCATGAAAATGCCACAGCAAGGTTTTAGTTTGTCTTTCTAGGCATTTCAGTTTGGTCAGGATATGAGGGGAATCCAAGAATGGCCCCCTGAGCAAAAAGTGGTGCATGCAAAACCAAAATGCAGCTTTGCTTGCAAATAAGGACCCAGGTTTCTCTGGGAGCTTGAGTATCTCAAACACAGGTAAGGTCTGGCCCAATGCTGCTCGAGCGCAGTAGGAGGAACACAGCTGCTGACTGCTGGTAGGTAGGAGGTGAGATTCCTAATCGCTTGTCTAGATGCATTTGCAACTTATTCTGATTCTTTAACAGCTCTTTCTGTCTGCTCGTGTTCCTTTGGCATTGTGATCACTCTCCATTAGCTCTCTCAAGTAGTGGCATGAGATGCCAGGATAGATACTGTCAAAATCAAACGTCTTTGTTCTATTCTTTTTCTTTTGTTTTCTAACCACTGGAAAAACCAAGATCTGTATGTTTGTCTTTTCATAGGTATGTATAGAAGCGGGACTCTGAGGCTATTAAAAAAAAAACCCAAAAGTATTGATCCGATGTACCAGATTAGTGGGGAGTTCTTTGCTCTTCAGTATAAAAACATTGTCGAATCAGTCTCAAGATACACTGCCATGGCATCAGCATTAGCAATTTGTTTTGGGTCTGTGTTAAATTCTCAGAGGATGAAGGGCAGTCCCCAGTACTAGTACTTTCTTGTACCTGTGATCTTGGCTCAGTCACTTGTTGGCATCTCTTGCAGGACCAGCCTGCAAGAACTGTGAATTTTCGGTGAGCTTTTATGATTCTAAACTTGACCTTGGTCTTACAGTATTTCTGCTTATCTGTCACTAACCTCAGGAGAGTAAGGACAGTGTCAATGGGTGCTCAGGTATGACAGCAACGACTGGGGTAGAATATTTATTTGCTAGCTAGACACATAGTAAGAACTTGTTTGCAAAAGGAGCGGACCAAATTTGAAAGACCTTTCTTAGTGCCTGTCCTTCCTCATACTGATGTTGATGGTGCCATTCCAGAGAAAACTCTAAAGTAGGACGTGAGATTTTTTTGTGCTGTGGAGGTGGAGACTGGCTCTTCACTGTTTTTCCAGGGGGTTATCTGGGTCTGTACAAAGCCAATACCAGATCCTTGTATCACTTCAAGGGACTGATGTCGTGAACAGAGAATTTTGGTTTCTTTGTTTTACCTCTGCTTTGGGCACAGGGAAATGTTAGCCCTGGTCTCCAGATGGTGTCAACTGGTGTAACCAGCTGGGAGTGGAGCTTGTGAATTCAGGATCAGACATCCAAAGTCTTTTTTCTTTTTTCCGTTTCTTTTTTCTATTTACTGTAAAGCTCTTTGAGATCTTCTAAGAGAAGGTGCTATAAAATATAAACCATTAGTCAAGTCTATGTAAGTGCACATATATGCCCTGTTTCTCTTACTACTGCACAGCGTTCCTTTCCATTGGCTGATTTATAACTCCCAGATTTGCAAGGTCATCTACATTTGATTCTGCAGTGTTGCATTTTTAAATGATTCTAAAGCCTCCCCTTTATTGCCAGGATAAAAATAATACAAACCAAGCAGACCTTGACCAAAGGAGTAGCCCAATAAAACTGGAAGTTGCCCACACCAGGCCAGTAACTAGGAAGCAATTTTCAAAGCTCAGTGATGCTTTCAGTTCCTTTTTTTTGGCCTCATTAGCACTCTGTATAGCTACCTCCAAGGGTCAGAAAGCATGTTTCTCTCTTAAACATAGCACTTCCTTTGTTTCTCTCACTTCCCAAGTGCCTTACCCCAGGCTCCTCTTGCACCCTGAGACAGGTTCAGATGAGCCAAAGGGTTTCTTTTAGCTGAAGGCACCTCACAGTATTGGTGTTGTTGGGTGGACAAACAGTAGGTATGGCAGCCTAGCCTTACGTAGGTGGGGATTTTAACCAGAGAGCTGCTTCCCTCCTGACAGAGAAGGCACTTGGCTGACAACTTCAACTGAGGCTGACAGGAGTCTGTTCATTTTCTCTAAGTCCTGCCTGTGACATCTCATGAGCTTCCAGCTATGAATGTCGCTGCCTCTGTAAGCACAGGAGCTCTGTAAGCTGTTTAGATGTGCTTTATTGGTTAATCAGGGATTGAAAGAAGCATATTCAGGTCTTGAGCAATGTTTGCTGAAGAAATGATGCATCTCTTTTCCATTGCTCCTGCCTCACATGGTGACCCCAGAATGTAAACCCAAGGACACGACTGCTCCAGCTCCCTTTAGTCATATTCCTCTGGCCAATGTTTTTCTACATTTCCATTGTCTCCCAAGGTGACAAGTACTAAAGAACAGGAACAACAGGCAAAACAAAAGCCTTTTGCGTTTTTTAATCTGACCATGATACAGAATTAACCAAGCATATAGGAGCATCATGAGAAACCATTAAGCAAGTGGACTTGGCCTGAACTGAAAAGAATATGGGACAAGCAACCTACTGGTTGCAGTATGATGCAACCAGTGTGCCTTTTAGAAACAAGGTCAACCCAAAGTGTGGCTGGTGGAAACTTTCAGAGCGAACTTTCAGAACGAAGCCCTGAGACCACACCCCCCCCCCACTCCTCTGACTGAAGTCCATCTCTAACTTCCCTAGATTTAGATGGAGGCATTTAAATCGATACCAAATCCATGAAAGATTTTTCTTAAGCTGCCTGAGGGATACCCGCACTCTTTCTTGAGGTGAGCCTGAGAGTGGGGAGGCAAAGTCACCCTCTCCCCACTTAGAGCTCTCATATCTCTGGACTGCTTTATGTTGCCCTCAAGCTGGCTTTATCTTTCAGGGCCTCCTCCCTCTCTTCTTTGTGTGTGCCTCCTGCAAGAAGGCAGGAACCATTATGCAGTGCGGTAGAAAGCAGTCCTGGAGTGAGCAGACTAGACACATTTCTCTAGAGGATGATGGTGCTCCTTACTAGAGGAAATTGCTGCTTCTGCTGGGCTTCATTTTGCAGTAAAATGGTGCTCTGCCATCAGCCTTGACCTCTGGCCAGCTTTACACCTGCCAAAGATCAGTCCCTTCATCTGTGTCTACACATGTAGGTCACTCCATGTCGGTTCCTGTCCTGCTTTTCTTTGGTCCCGGGGGAGACCGAGGGAACCAGGTCTGTGTGATCTAGTCTTAGAATTTTCAGGTGTTTACATTTTCACCGACTTCAACATGCCCTTAATTCCCCTTGCTTCAACCTTCCTGTGCTGTCTTTTCTCATGTTGTTACTTCTTCCCGCCCCATCACCCCTCCTCTGCTGTGCCTTCACGCCCTGCCTGCCCATCCGAGTCCTCTCCTTTTTCCCACAAAGTCCCCCCTCGCTAGCGTGCAATGTAGTCACTGTTGCCTCCAGTTAGTCAATGAAGAGATCATGTTTTATGCCTGTGCTAGGTTGTTGGGGTTTCTTTTCCCTACTTAATATTATTTTTCCAGGTCCGTCTTGGCACCTACATTTATTTGAAACAAATTGCAGGATAATTTGTTTTTCTAATTTTCAAGATGCGAACTCCTGGTTCCAGGGGGGTCGGTGTTTCAGGCACCCCATGCCAGAGAGCTGGGACTGCACACAGAGATTTGTGCTGTGTGAGGAAATACTTCATTAGACTTGTATTCCACGAAGACGCTCTTGCTTCTTAACGCCTATGATTTTAATTAAAACCTGGAAAGTGAAGAATCCTCGGGTTGTATTAATGTTTTCATTTCCATTAGGACAGCGGAGTTTATAAACACGAGCTGGGTTTATAAATTAGACCTTGTACGAATATTATGTGCACTGTGCAGCAAAGGCAGCCGAGAACTGGAGTGGAGCTGGCCCCATCTGTCTCTTTCCTTGGCTTGCTCTCACTTTCCAGTGTCCTCCTCTTGGCACAGGCTTTTCTGAGCTGTTCAAGGGTTCCCCCTTGGAGATTAAGCTAATGGCTTCTTCCATTTCTTTCTGTGGATGCTTTCCTCACTCAGCAAAGCAGGAAGAGAAGCAGATGTTTCAATCAGGGGCTTGCAAAACAACCTGCAAAGGTGACTTTGGGTATAGGGATTTTGTGATGAGCAACATGAAAGGGAAAAGAGATTCTCCTGACCCTATTCTCACGTGTGTGCATACACAGAGATGCCCACAGAGATAGTCAGATCTAAATATGCATCCCACTTGCAGTCATCCACACCCCGAGTGTATGTATGTATCTATCGCTGAGTGTGCAGGGGGATGTGACAGAAGATGCAATCTCCTCCAGAGATGATGTGACAGCTGCCTACAGCTGTGCACAGGCTGCGCTGGGGGAGAGCAGCCAGGCATCACCTAGCAGGCACAGCGTGGTGCAGACACTGATGCAGGGGACCACGGACCCCATACAGCCTGACTGTACTCAGCTGTGCAAACTGCACTCAGGCCATCAGTGTGACACCAGTGACGATAATGAGCACTTGTGTGCTGTATTCTGCTCAAGGACAGCAGAAGGGTTTGCAAAGAGAATCATCACCAACAATTTTATGCAAGGGAAAGCGAAGCATGGATGGATGGAAGTGCCCAGATCCACACAGCTATCGGCAGCAGAGCTGTGAGTAAAATCTGGATCTCATGTGTAGGGATTATGAGTTCCTGTTCGCAGTTTCCCCAGGGAAAACTTCCCACTCTTACCTCTAATCATGGTAAGATCCTTGGAAATGACAGTACTCTCTTCCTCGGCTGTGTAATAGGATGGAAGGGCTGTTTGTTTGCGTCTCTGGCCTTTGGCTGTGGTATCTGAAGTTTGGCTCAAGGCTGTTTGGTGGTGGCCATCAATAAGGGCAGCTCAGGTGCACCTGCCCTGTGTGCAGTGCAGTGTCACACAGCGATGCTATCTGAGCTAATCAGTTCAGGTGATGTGTGGTGTAGAGGTACCCTCAGGTGCCTGCACCCTGTTAGCATTTGCTTTTTGGAGGATGGGTGCGCAGCTTCCATGCAAAAGTTTGGCTTCTCTTGAGTGTGTAGAAGGACGGATTCCATGCTAAAACCACACAGTTCCCCAGAGGATCTGCAGCAAGGAATTTGAAGGTATTTTGTATGGGAATCTGTGCATTAGTGTCTTTTCTCTGCAGTCTAAAACCATGTGAGGGGAGCAGGCCATCCCTTCAGACCTTGCTGATACTGGTTTAGCACCGTAACTGCTGAGCTGTCTGAGCTGGTTTGCAGGGTAGCACCTGTGAGTCACAAACAGCTCGATTTCCATCAACTGGCTGAGGTGGTACAGGGGGTGGAGGAAGGTGGGAAGGGAGCCCCTGGGCATGCCTGCCTCTCCCCATCTCCCTCACAACATGACTGGATGTTTTGACATGAGGGTGACGTTCAGGAGAAAGGAGGGAGGCGTGCTCATTGTCAGCCTCTGTCTCCCTGAGCCTAGTAGGTCTGTTATTGAGATATCCTTCCAAGCAGCTTAAATAGAAACGTCTGGTGACAAAATGAAAACAAATGGGGAAGCCGGCGAGACTGGCTGGTCGGGGATCCCTTCCCTGGTGCTGCCAGCCCCTGACGGAGAGGCTTGCTGGTACTTCCAGCCCTGATAATACATCTGAGGCAGTGGAAGGGGTGGCAGCAGGGGAGGAGGAGGAGGAGGGAGTAGCTTCCGGGGACATTTTTCAGGCTCTTTCAATACTGCTGAACCCATTAGAGGCCATTATTTAGGCTGCCTGACAACATGGGCTCTCACCCTCTGTTAAGACTTGGAGGGCTCTGGGCCACTGCATCCCTGTGGAAAGAGGGAAAAACCGAGGTCCATCAGTCAGGGTGACACCAGGAGCTCCCCACTGGAAATTCCTGGGACCTTAGCAGCATCTCTGCTGCCCCTGCTGCCACTGCTAACATTCAGGGGGTGCCAGCAGTGGTTCAGAAACACTGACTGCTTTTATTGGAAACCTTTTTGCTTTCTCTAACTTTCCTTCCTTGTGTTTCTGCAAGGAGGTGCAGGTCATCTCATTTACAAAATCAGGGTCTTTGCATCTTGTTTAATCTCTTTCTTGAATGCCTGTCCTTCTCACCCCCATGTAGCCCAGTCCCCTTTTGCACCCCTCCAGTGAGAAAGGGTTGAGAAAGTGAGAGTCATTCACCAGCCACGAATTAGCCAGGCAAAAGTCCCGCTCACACCGGTGTTTGCTTAGCAAGCCAGTAAGTCAGTGGCATGGCATAAGCCCTTGGGCTGAGAGAGCAGGGCTGGATGTGGGGGGTGTCAGGGGGTTTGAAAACCCACTGAGAACACGGCACAGGAGCTCCTTCCAACAGGGCTGCTCCAAGGGGCTCTCACTGGGACTTTTCGGTGAGTGGGTGTACGTGGCAAGAGGGAGGAGGGGATGAAGGCTGAATAGAAATGCCGCGGTAACACCGCATGCTAATGGCAACACTTCTCCAAGAAAATTCTCTTGAGAGTTCCTCATTATGCAAACAAGTCTGGCAAATGATAATGCCTCCTGTACTTCCATGGATTAATGTATGTAAATGGAAGAGCTGCTGCTCGTTCCCAAAAGCAACATTCAGTTTCCCACACCGAAGCCAGTGCCCAGGCCAAGGGCAGTGAGTCTCAGGGTACACACAGACTGCAGTTTTCACCCTTCTTTCACACCAGTTGGCCCTTTCATTTTTTAAGATCACTAGGCTAAATGTCTCCTTCTTTCAAACGCGCATCCACACCGAGAACAGCATCATGGCCCTCCTTGTATGTGGGGTCAGTATGTGTCACCTGCGTCCTGCCCAGGGCACCATCACGCACCTTGGTGATTTGGTAGAAAAACTAGTAGAGTAGATCCCAGGGTTTGGGGATTTCATCCAGGCAATATATTGCTCAGTAACAATACAAGAAAGCAGAGGGTAAATGGGAGTGGAGGTTGACTTCTTAGTTACAGACTTAAATTTGATGTGGGAAAGGAGTTGCTTGTTATCATCTGAAGGGAATTTTCTTACATTTGTGAAATTACTTTGGTGCATTTTAAGTAATCTTTTTTCTTTTTTACTTTTGAGTAATGTTTGAGTAATTAACAGAGGCAAAAAAACACAGGAAAAATCAGGTTGTTTTACAGAGGGATTTTTAAAATTATTATTATTTAAAGTAATCTAGGTCAGGTCAATCTGAGTTAGCTGAGCCTGGGGCTGACATCACCAAGTTTATCTTGTGGTAAAACCAAACTACACTATCAGTGCAATGCTTTTCCACTTGAGATAACTTCTGACAGTTGCCATGAGGTTAAAAACACCCTTTTTTTTTTCTTCTTTCTTACTTTTTTTTTTCCCCCCTTTTGAGAGCAGACTCTGCCTGAGATTTTCATTGCTTGAATGCGCATGCATTGCAGGGTCCTATCAGGACTGGCATTGCCCAGCACCCTCAGCAGCAGCAAGGCAGAGCAGTGCTGGCTACCAACATCCACAGCTTACCTGCCATGTGGCAAGCAGAAGCCTGGCCTCTTCGAGGTGCTCTAACTGCAGTCTTCCCTCAGCACCAAATAACTGCAAATGAATTAAGCGATTTCTGACTGCTAAAACTGGTGTGTGCAGCAGAGCATATCTGGGCTAAAGATAATTTTCTTGAAATGCAGGTGAACTGCTTTGCCAAGCACCTGGAGATAGCTAAAAGTAAAGTAGGTTTGGAATTTTTTAGTGAAAAAAACAGTTTCTCAACTTTTTTTCCCCCCTTGCTGTTATCAATAAAATGAAAGTGGAGGATTCTGAGTAAAGTTTTGACCCAAGCAAAACATGCTCATTTTTAGTAGGCTTGAACTTTTAAATTTCTAAGTCGTTCCAAAAAATATGAAGCTGATTTTCCTTGCCTTTGTTAGGTTGAGTGGGTTTTCATTTTTGCCCTCTTCTCTAGGCAGGTCATCTTGGAGAAAAGAGAAAAAATGGTACATGATGGTGTCTCCCTTCTGACAAAGCAGAGTTAAATCATGGGAGATATGATCTGCATAGCACAGCCTGTAGCAAAGAACGGAGGCATTTAACTTTCCTCTGGCTTTTCTAAGACAAAAGGAAAATACATCTTAACGCTAAAACAGCTTGAAATTAAGCAGTTCAGGGCATTTCAAGAAATAAGACTGAAATACTGGATGAGAGGAGTATTAAAATTCTTTCTCTCTTTCCCACCCAGAAGGAAAATGTTACAGAATTTCTGTGAATAATTTTGAAATTTGTTTGTGCTGTGAGGGTGAGCTCCAAAATTGGTGTCATTTTGAATTCAGATGAGAGCAGACTTGTTAGGGAAATTATAGAATGATTTTAATGATTTGAGTTGGAAGGGAGCTTAAAGATCATCTTGTTCCAACACCCCTGTCATGGGCAGGAATGTCTTCTTCTAGATCAGGTTTCTCAAAACCCTCTCCAACCTGGCCTTTAACACTAGAAATACTTTACTAGGATGAGGTTTGGTTATTCAAAGAGCACCAAATGGCACACACGCAAAAAGGGGTGATTGTTGCTCTCAGCCTTAGAGGAGGCACAGCTCAGGACATTAATGGTGAGCCCTTGGCAACCTGCTTGCCGCTGGCTTGCCAACCCTGTGGAAAAGCAAACAGAGGTTGGCTCCTTTAGAGGCTGCAATATTTTGACCTGTGATGAGAAGAAAAATGTATTGCCTTGTATCCCAAAAACCTTGCGGAAATTGATGTTTTACATTGCGATGCCAGTTTCCATTCTGCTTTGGATATAAGCTACAGATTTCTGTTAACTCAGGAGGGGCTGGGAATGATGCTAGATTTGGAAACATCTAACCTGCTTTTTGCTCATGGGATTGTGAAAGCACTCAGAGATTGCAATTCTTCTCCAGCTCTAAAGAATCCCATTGATATATGCTTCACATTATGATCATATATAAAGACTGATAAGGCATCTTTGAAAGAAAATCAGAGGGGAACGTGTTGCTACGCGTGCTAAAGTAGCAGAAGTGTGAATGTCATGTTGAAACCTTGTGTTTTGATATATAGCCGTAACATAGAGGGTGAGGGGTCTGTCTGTATAAAGAACACCAGAAAATCTACTGCCTAATGATTTTTTAAAGAGAATATAAATCAAAATTGAGAAACTCTGAAGTCTTTTACACCTACTTAGTGGATTCTGTGTGCATTGAATGTCTGTGGCTATAAAACCCTACCGTACTCTGTCTTTGAAAGTTGACTGGGAACTAATAGCACCTTATCAGGGTTTTGCATGCGATAGCCCTAAGGTTTACCTTTGTAGTGCCTTTTGAAAAAAAAGTTCTGCAAGTACAGAGCTCTGGTCTTGGCTCCAGCAAAGGGTGAAAAGGAGATGCGAGAAAGGGAAGTAATAAGATTATACCTAATTGCCTTAGCATCCACTTAACTATTTTACATATGTGTCTTAGAACAAATGTGTGTGGAGTGTCTAGACTGGTGTTTACAAATGCGTTAGCTAACTCTGGCTAATTGGGGAGCAATTAACGTGAGTTAAAACGCTGGGAAGTCTAGACAAAGCCCGAGCGGGCCTTGCCTTGTGCGCCTCCCCTCTCTGCCTTTATCCCACTAGGGCAGCAGAGGAGAGGCTCGAATTGTAGCCTGAGGAGGGATGCTTCTCCCTGCAAGGGAAGGGGAAAAGTCGGAAAGAATGGATCAGGAGTCGGTCCCAGCAGCGTGCCTCATGGAGCAGGGTATTAGCGGCGTGGAACTGGTGCAGCTCCGGGATTGCTGCCTCCGATTTCACTAGCTCTGCCCCACCCTGAGCTCTGTCTAACCTGGGTGTCCTCCCCACCCAGGGCCTTCTGCAGGCTCCTGCCCTGCTCTTGCTTTTCGCAGGCCTGTGCTGTGCCTGCCACAGCCTTTCCACCTGCCCCCCCTCTCGAATTGCAGTTAACTCTCCTCCTGCGAGCCTCAGGCTGACCGAAGGAGACTACTCTCGTCAGATGATGCTCTTCCCTGTCCTGAATAACGCTGCCCTGGCCGACGGTGGCAGTGCTGTGGCTCTGCTTCTGCAGGGTCCAGTCGGGGCCTGGGAGGGAACTGGGTAGGAGCTCCGGGTGTGGAGACCTTGGAGGGAGGGGTGGGGTGTTCCCAAGGAGCCAGGCAGGCCTAGGAGTGGGGTGTCCCTGAGGAGACAGGCTGACCTAGGAGTGGGGTCGCCGAGGAGACAGGCCGGCCTAGGAGTGGGGTCCTCGAGGAGACAGACCGGCCTAGGAGTGGGGTCCCTGAGGAGACAGGCCGGCCTAGGAGTGGGGTCGCCGAGGAGACAGGCCGGCCTAGGAGTGGGGTCCTTGAGGAGACAGGCCGGCCTAGGAGTGGGGTCACCGAGGAGACAGGCCGGCCTAGGAGTGGGGTCCCCGAAGAGACAGGCCGGCCTAGGAGTGGGGTCCCCGAGGAGACAGGCCGGCCTAGGAGTGGGGTCCCCGAGGAGACAGGCCGGCCTAGGAGTGGGGTCGCCGAGGAGACAGGCCGGTCTAGGAGTGGGGTCCCCGAGGAGACAGGCCGGCCTAGGAGTGGGGTCGCCGAGGAGACAGGCTGGCCTAGGAGTGGGGTCGCCGAGGAGACAGGCCGGCCTAGGAGTGGGGTCGCCGAGGAGACAGGCCGGTCTAGGAGTGGGGTCCCCGAGGAGACAGGCCGGCCTAGGAGTGGGGTCGCCGAGGAGACAGGCTGGCCTAGGAGTGGGGTCGCCGAGGAGACAGGCCGGCCTAGGAGTGGGGTCCCCGAAGAGACAGGCCGGTCTAGGAGTGGGGTCCCCGAGGAGACAGGCCGGCCTAGGAGTGGGGTCCCCGAGGAGACAGGCTGGCCTAGGAGTGGGGTCCCCAAGGAGACAGGCCGGCCTAGGAGTGGGGTCGCTGAGGAGACAGGCCGGCCTGGGAGTGGGGTCCCTGTGGAGACAGGCCAGCCTAGGAGTGGGGTCCCCGAGGAGACAGGCTGGCCTAGGAGTGGGGTCGCCGAGGAGACAGGCCGGACTAGGAGTAGAGTACCTGAGGAGACATGCCGGACTAGGAGGGTGGAGGGAGGGGCTGTCTCGGGGTGCCAGGCCCGTGGCCCCCGGCCTCCTCTGCCTCCCTCGGCCGTGCCTGGGGCCATTGGCCCGGTGTGGCGGAGGGGCGAGGCCAGCACTGTGACGCCAGTGCCATCAGCACCAGTGCCATCACCGCAGGAAGGGGCAGGCCATGATGTCAGCACCACCGCCAGGTGGGGAGCCAAGCAGTGAGGCCGGCACTGTGATGCCAGCCCTGTCGCCAGGCAGGTAGCCAACCAGCGAGGGCGGCCATTGTGTTGTCAGTGCTGTGACTCCAGTGGCCAAGGCAACACTGGGCAGCTGTGGCCAGCAGAAGCCCCTTTGGGCTATGGCAGGGCAACACGACCTGTCCTGTGGGAGCCTGGTGCGGGAGGGTGGCAGGGACCCTCCTGCAGACCTGCTTTCCCCAGCAGCCCCCCAGCCAGCCCTCCCCACCACCCTCCAGAGACACCCACCTCCCAGCAGCTGTCACCCGCTCTCCTGGCATCTGCGCGACGAAGTGGGTGAGTGCCTGGGTTTCAGGAGGCACCAGGCCAGAGGGGGATGAGGAATACCAACTCGCAGCCTTCTGCTCAACGCAGTTGTGAATGTTGCCTTTAGAGGAGGTTTCCCAGTGGGAAAATAAAGGGAAATTGCCCACGTTGAGCAGCAGCTGCTGCCGCTTTAGAAGCGCTGTGCGTGGCTTCCCCAGCCCCCCTCAGCCTCTGTGGAACCACTTTTGTCTTTGGTGGATGAATACTTTGGGGATTATGCCTCAAAAGTAGGGCTTGGGCCAGGGTGTGGGCTTTGCCAGAGCACCATGGCACTTGGCAAACCCCCTCAACCATGATGTGGTTATGTGCCCTTGAGGAGCTTTTTAGAGATGGGCGTCTGGTGAGCTAGCGTGGAAGTGTGTTACAGGTGTGTGCGTACGGACTAGGGAGAGAACTTGTATTGCAGGCTCTTGGCTTTCTCTTTCTTTTCCCCTCAATCTTCCAAACTCTCTCATATTGCAAATCAACAACTGTAGGGCTTGTTCTTCCACAGCAGGGTAGGAGTAATCCCCAAGTAAACCTGTGCTTTCCTAGGAGGCAGGTACCCAGTGCCTTCCTGGGACTGTAGGCAGTAAAAACTCTGTCAAGGGCAGAGTGAGGGGAAACAAATCTATGAGGAAAGGATTTATGAATGTAGATGCAAACCATGCTTGTTCTCTTTCTTTCTCCCCTACAGTGCACACGTGTCTGGAAGTTAAACCCATGAACTAATTGCAAAGCCACACGCACTCATCTTTATATATATAAAGAATAATAAAAAAAACCATTCATTACATACCCTGGAGTGTCTAACCTGCCTTGCATCCGGTAATTCATTTGCCTGGGAATCAATCCAATATTAGAATAGCAAAAATGAAAGGTTGGAAGATATCTCAGGAGTCCATTTTCTTCCTTGCAGATAGGATCAAAAATACTAATTGCAAACACATGATCTACTTCAAATAGTCATACATGTGCAGAACAGGGTCAGATCTGCCCACCAAATTAATGTGCTTTTTCTCTAAATGTGTATTTTTTTCCCCAGAAGTTTCCTAGGAAGATTTAGTTGTGAGACAGTGAGAGATTCATGTTTCTGGTATGTTGTGACAGCACAGGACTGGAAGCAAATAATCATGAAGATTTTCTCATTTGGAAAGGGAGACTGCCAGTCCCCTGCTGGGACATGCAATATTCACTTCTAGGACCTGTCTTATCATATTCCAATTAAAGCTTCCGTGTGCGTAAAAATGTTAAAACATCTGGAAATGTTTTAATCTTCCAACATATTTTAGCATTCCAAAGCTTGGAACATTTTGGAAATCTTTTCAAGGCATTACTTTTGAGACTTTCTCTCCTCCATATGTCCTCCACAGTATTTTTGCAGTCCTTACAAGCTTTTGGAATCACATTAACAAATGGTTTTATCGAGGTCCCTTTGAAGTTAGGGGGGACTCTCTCATCAACTCAACAGTTTTTGTCAAAGATCCTGGGATTTTTTTGGTGGAAGACAACATGAAGTATGAGATGATGATAATGGCTGGGAATAACTAGGAAGTCATAAAAAGCAGGACTTTTTTTCTGCACTTGAGAGTTGTCCAAGAGAAATCTGCTTATTGTCAGGAGAGCCTTAACAGTGCCTGTTGCAGGTACAGTCATTCTGAAGGCAGTATCAGCTGTCAAACTGACTGTTGCAATCTAGTAGGAAGCATGTCTGGGATTACACTCTTGTCATGGGTTGCCAGCATCCAGTGTGTTCACCTGTACTGCTGATTTAAGTTCACTGCTTTAGGATGTTCATTGTTTCAAGCACTAGTCAGCTCTAACAGAGGCAACTTTGAGAACTAAGCTGGTTTCCTAGGAAAGAAATGTGGTTTGTTCCAGCCAAGTAATAGTTTTGCATTCCCCATTATAAAATTGGAATTGTAGTTACGAAAGCAGTGCAACTGTACGTATGTACTTCTAGCTTTCACTGGTGGAAATTTTTTGGCACTTTGTGCTCAAACCAGACCTCACCTTGCAGAGATAGTCTTCCAGGGTAGAAGTGGCACAGTTTCTCTGCATTCTCCTTTTGTATGGATCATCCAAATTGAGTTTGGAACCTCCTCTGTTTCATAACTGACTTTCCGGGCTCACATATATCTTTTTCCTCCTTCTTCAGCATTTTTACAGGAGCTGGCCATATTACTTTTAGAAGCTTGTGAAATGATTTTTAGTTATTAAGGTTCATGTTGTCTCCTAAAATGCATCAGCCCTGTTGTTTGTTGTGATTCCTTTCACTGGGCATATCCTCATCGAGAGGGAAGAGCATGGGCATTTTCTCAGGCATCTCTTTCCTTGATGGCTGGTGTTTGTTACTGTTGTATCAGAAGAATTACTAATGAAATACTTGTTTGTTATGATGTCAGAAGTGGACTTGTGTTGCACAGCTTCTGTACAGTGCATATATAATTCATCAGGCAGCTGAAGCACTTCAGATTTCCCCATGTTAGCAATTTTAGGAGGGCATCTGGGAATGACAGAGGGATTGGTCATAGGTCCATATGCAGCAGTATATGATGTTCTGCTGCTAAGTGAAAAGTTTATTTGAAATTTATTTTGAAAGATCAATTTTTAGTTTAAGTATTTGCTTCCCAAAACTTCCTCTAAAAAACTTCTCACTCATTGAGTCTCTCTAGAAAATATTTTAATGGCGTTTTAGTTTCTAAAAAGTAGAAATTTTATCTGCACATCACGGGGCTTGAATAGGTGAAGTCAGCTGCCTAAGTGACTGGGAATCTGCCTTGTGTCCCAGAGAGGTTGAAAGGAATTTTTAAGCATCCATGAAGGAGTGTTTAACACATGCTGCTACATGCTGCTATCCCCACAGGGTCTGTGCACCTGTAGTGGTGTCTTGTAAGACTTCTAGTGACTGTCATTACAGGTCCCGTTTTCCAAACAAGCTCTCTTCCAGCATGAGGAGCTCTGTTTTGAAAACCTGGATGCTGGGTTTGTTGCCTGAATGGGATCTCAGCTCTTTCGAAAAAAACTCTGCCTCCGGTTGCAAATGCTGCACTTTCTGAGAAAGCCAGCCAAATGTCTGCACCTGCTCCAGATACCAAGCCTGGAGTAACTGTTTCAACATAAGCTTTTTACCTTGCAGAGAGCAGGGGGAGGTCCTTTTCCGTGCCCCAGGTGTCATGTGAAGGGGGGTGATGTGTTGGAAACTACCTCCTTTCCTTTCTGGACCCATTCCAGTGCCTCAGCATGGCCTTACAGGGCTGTGCTGTAGGAGGTGTTGCCTTATGCAACACAGGGGTAAGCCAGCTATTTTGTACCTTAGTCTGGTATCAGCTGTGTGCTCCTGCTCTGATGTTTCCTGCCACACCTTGTTTCTTATCTCTACTGCCACAGATTTGCAAGTGGCACAGAAATCCCCTTGCAGGCAGTTAATGCAACATCAAGTGAACAAATTGGGGGAGACGTCACATACCTCCAGAACTGAAGTATAATCATCCCCACTGCCTTTGCTCACTGATGGTAACAATGTGATTTGAAAGTTAAACTGGTTGCTTTCCCAAACGCAGCCAAGGAAGTGAGATGCCTTGTTGTTTCTGGGGATGGGGCTGTGAGCCTTAAGTGTCTGTGCATCTTCACACTGGGGTCCCCTGGGGAGATATGTTCACTATCATTACTGAATCATTCAGTGTGCTGTTGAGCACATGGGACTGTCAAACTTCTGAGTTAAATCTACTCATAACCACTGCAAAGCCATTTTGATGTCTATGACAGTTAAAACCTCTTACAGTGAAATCATTTATTGCAGCCTAACATTTCGCTACAGCAAGAGTAGGTACTTCTGGTAATCCTTGAGAAAGATCAAATTGAACTGTAAAAGGTGTTTCTCATTGTGGCAATGGCTAAGTGCTTAACCATGTGAGGGTCCAGGGGAGCACAGAGCCTCCATTTCAGTAAGGACACCATCCGGACACTCTACAAGCAGAAATCAGAAGAGGTTCAGAAAATCACCAGAGGTTCAGACAATCACAGAAAGGGAAGTGGCTTTACAGATTAGTAGCTCTTTTCACTAGGGGGCATGCATGTGCACAAGCAGGCATGTTTGCAGGGAATCTCATTTTACAGTTGTTTTTCAGGTCCATTCAAAAGCATACGATGAGGCAACTTGCATTTTCTTGGTGAGAATTATATATGGGCTGTCACACTCTGAGCCAAATAGTTCTTCACCCCAAGCCTTCATTTTGTTTTTCTTGGTGTTGTTTCTTCCTTAATTAGATGCATTTGGACTGACCCAAGCCATTCTTCTCCTCCCTCGGTATTTATACCATTTATGTGGTGGTGCAAAGTCATTCATATTCCCACCACAGAACTGTTAGAAAAGAAAAGGCACGAGTGTCCTTTCAGCTAGTAACATTTTGAGACTTGAATATCTTCATTAGAAAGGTCGTGAAAAATGCTCTGGTGTTCTGCTCTCATCCTGTGATTTACCTTCAAAGTCTGGACTGCCTAGATCCCATACAGCTAAGCATGGGACATGCACTGGGGAAATATCTAGGCACTGGTGCCTGGAACTGGCCTCCAGAATTGGTCCCCAGTCAGTAGAGGCTGTTGTAACGACTCACAGCACAGAGGAGGATGGGAACATACAGTCAGAGTGCCTTTGCTTGGAAAGTGCTGGATGGCATGTTTTCCCTGTGGACAAAATTCCATTTTTTCAGCAGCTCTAATCACAGACCTGCCTGATAACCCAGGTCACTACTGCAGGAGCTTGTGTTTGTCCTGCTGCTCCTTATACTGTAAAGGAATATAGAGTTACAAAGGCCACTACTTCCATACAGGATTTGTGTCGCAAAACAGCTTTCAATTGAGAAGGAAAGTTGTCAGATTCTTGGAGAAATGCCCTTAGCTCAGCAGTTTCCAAACTTTTCTTCTTGATGCTCCATTTTCAGGGGCAGTGATCTTTCCTCCAAGATTTCAGACTTGTTTGTTGGAGTCAAGACCCCTATTTTGGGATCTGCTGCCTTAGCTTCTTATATTGTTGGTGTCATCCCCACTGATGCCAGAAAGTAAATCCCTTATAGGCTGTGTCATAAATGGATCTGTTTAATCAGGTGGAAAAAAAAAAGTTCTAACCCATGCCACTGCACGGTTAGAAAGACAGGCTGTGGGGTGGTCACTGCCACCATAGACAGCACTGGCAGCACCACATGGCATGGCAGCAGAGGGACCAGCAGTCCAACTTACTTTTCATAACTCTCATACGTCTGCAAGCAACGCCTCTGAGGAGAGGTTTGTACATGGATTAACGTTTCGGTTGAGCGAGAAACTTTTCATGATGAGATGGCTAGAAGTAACCTGGGGAGGGGATCTCATTCATCCCACTGCTGACAGACCAGATCAGCTATACTCTGGTGTTCGCTGACATGTTTATCTAGCTGACTCTAAAACACTTCCCAAGGGTGGGGTGTCTGCAACCCCAGGCAATCTTTTCTGGTGCTTAAATGTCCTTACCGATCTCCCTTTCTGCAATTTAACCCCTTCTTTCCTTTTTATACTGGCCCTGGGTGTGCAGAACAAACTGTACTTTTTTTTTTTTTTTTTGGCTGAAACCTCTACATTTTTTAAAAAATTATTTTAGCGTCTCCTCTTTTTGTTTGTTTTCTCTAAAGTAAACAGCCCCAGTGCATTCAAACTCCCTTAGAAATGGTGATTTCTCAACTTCTGGTTATCATCGTTGCCTTCCACAGGTGTCTCTGCAGTGGGGTCACTTTCCTTGGGGTTCATTCTCCCAAGGTGGACACAGTACCCTGGCTAAACTCCCACCGGCATTAGCTGAAGCAGATTAATTTCTGTGCTTTGCAGATTGCACCCTTTTACATGGTATTTGCTTTTTTTCTTACTAGTAAGGTAATGGTGATTCATGTTGAGCTTTTGGTCTACTGTTGCCTTTTCTACTGTAACCCCCTTTTCTGCCAGGCTGCTAACTGCATGGTAGTTCGTCCTATATCAGCGGAGGCTGTTATTCCTACCAAAGTGCAATACCTTGCACACACCCATATAGTATTTTATTCTGCTTTTTATCAGCTCATGTTGTAAATATGATGAGATCATTGTTAATTCCTTACCTATCTTCCATGTGCACTCCTGCTCAGCTTGCTGTCATCTGCAAATTCAATAAACAGACTTTATCCTGGTCATTAATGAAAATATTGAATATCAGCAGACTGCAAACAGATCCCTACAGAAACCCCACTGGTATATCCTTGCATTTTCACAGTGAACCATTGGTAACTACTTTCTGAGTACTGTTTTCCAGCAGGTTGTGTAGCTGTTGTATAGTGTGTTCATCTAGACCATATTTTCTGATCTTGCCTGTAGGAATGTCAGGAGAAAGGGTGTCAGAAATCTCACTAAGGTCAATATGTATGACTGAACTGTTTCTCTGCTGTCCCTAAGACCTCTTACCCTTCCACTGAAGAAAATTAGATTGGTTTGACATGATTTTCCTTGACAAGTGCGTGTTGTCTGTTACTCATCTCCTTATCTTGCAGGTGCTTAAAAAGCAGTTTGGTTATTTGTCTCAGTCGGTTTCTGGGAACCAAAGCTAAGCTTTCTGCTTTATAATCCCCTGGTCCTCCCATTTTTCAAGATACATGACACATTTGGCCATCTTTTTACTTTTGGCACCTTGATTTTCCAGCTGATTACAGGTGAAGGTTGAGGCAAAAATGTGGAATCCAGGCATGCTTGATTGAATAACTTTGCACCCAAATAAGGTGATTGGCTGTACCATCTGCCCCCACCCCCCAGTACTGTGACCTTGCCTTGCTTCTGGAGAAGCAATGTTGCAAATCTGTCTAAAATGGGAGGTCTCAGGAGTTTACGTGCAGTGTAAATAAGATAAATTATGCATTGTTTGGTGTATCAAAGCAGTGGATGTACACAGAGAAGCCCTGTACTGGCCAAATCAGAAGTGCTGTAAACCAGTTAATCTGTGTTTACTCTTCAGCTCTGCCTAGCAGTGACCCAAGGAAGGACAAGGAGGAGAATCTGAATAGTATTTCAGTGCCGCTGTTTGGAGATAAAGTAGAACAGACAAGCACCTCCTGGTGTGTGTGTGAAAAACTGTGTCTGTTGGCACAAGCCTTCTTGTGTAGCTATGTCTAGGCAAATTGGCTTTGACTGAGCCTTGGGGCTTCTTTTGGAAGATTTAAAAATATCCAGGGAGGTACCTTTCACTTACATTCATGGGCAGTCTTAATTTTGCTTAAAAATGGCAAAGACAAGACAATTCAGGGTAGATTAGAGAAATGTAAACACAAAAGACTGATAGAAGAGTTTGGAAATGGAGAAAGGCATGGGAGAGAGGTATTGGGGGGCAAAATGTATGGGGTGAGCACAGGCAGAGATGCAGGTGGATGGAGTGAGGAAGAGAAGAAAAAAGGCCAGTGGAAGGAGCTGAAAAAGAAGAAAGAGAACAAAGCTAATTGTGCATTGATGGATTTCAAGGTTTTCAAGGTCTAAATAGAAGAAAGCACAGAGGCTAGTGATACAGAGAAATGATTACTTGTTTTGAGATTTATTGACTTATTTACTTATAGAAAACTGCTTAGCAACTTATTTACTTATTTATAGCAAGTTATAGTAATTTTTAAATATTGCTAAGAATCCTGCTTGCCCAGACTGTTCTGTGGAATTTTACCAAGGACTACTGTGTTCATCAAAATAAAGCAGTTCACTGTGATAATCTACCAAGGATTACAATGCTCAGCAAATTATTATACTTTTGTTCTTGAGTAGCAGGTGCCTCTAACTAGTTGGAATTTTGCTAATGAGTAAAGATAGCCATATACGAATGGTAGAAGTTCTATTGGTGCTCTTAGATAAGATGAAAAGTAAATGGTAAGAAGGAATGAGAAAAGATGGGGAGGTAGCAGAGCATCAAACCTACCTGGAAAGTCTTTGCTTAGTGGCAGAATATGTACGTTTCATGGAGTATTTATGATCTGTGGCTCCTGTGCAAGCAGGGTGCTGCTCAGCATATAAGCTCATAATGAGGAGCAAGATGCAGCCTGCATGGTAAAGGTGACACTGTTTAGGACATGAGTGTAACCAGCATGTGTTCCTTTGGCAGAGCAGGAGGAGGCAGATCACCTTTTAGCAGAGGTATTTCTTTTTAATTCCAGCAGCACATGTGCTGTCATCTTTCTAGCCAAGAGCTAGTCAGCACCTGTGTGGACCAAAACAGTGTTTGTCACCCTTGGGTCCATTTATAATACAGACAACAAACAGAAGCTTGAGGACTCTGAGCTGTGCAAGGCTGGGACCATTACACCAAGCTGGAAGGCAGCGTGCTCTCGGCACTGAAACAGGGCAGGGGGAAGGCCCTCACTGGCATGAAGGTGCAGTTGAGTTTATGATGGGACACAATCAATAGGAACAAAGCTGGCTGACAAATAAATAGCCTGAGAATGGTTATCGTTGCAGCATGAAGCCGTGTTGCATTGATTCATGACACTTGGGGATTAATCTGACTTCAGGTACACCTGGCTTTTAAAAGGGCTCTATTTACACTTTTTACCACCTGAAACAGAGTCAACTGGACTAGATTTTTCTCCAAGCTGAGAGACGTCCAGCTCTGGAGTTTGGTTCAGCCAGTCAGAGAATAACAGCCAGCTGCAAACCCCCAGTTTTCACCCAGGTGCTCCCCTCCATACCTGTGAAGTTGCTGCTTTGTGCCTTTTGGCAGGGGCTCATCACTTGCCTTTCTGAGCTCCCAGTTCTGGCGGATCAGCAGAGTGACGGGGCAGGCACCACGACCCAAAATGCGGGGAGAAGTCTGGATCAAACTGTAACAAACGGGCTATGTTCATTTGCAAAGAACGTGTAAAGGGAATTCATTCTAACTAGACCACCTCAGCTGGCATACAGCCAGGGAAGCTGATTTTGGAGGAGGGAGAGAAGCAGACACGGGAGTAGGCAGGTGGGATCTTAGGGAAAGGTGGGAAGTCTGATAGGGTGAAATAGGATGGATGTGCTCACTAAGAAGCAGAAGAGTAAGATGTCATTTTTGAGGGCTTTGTCCCAAGAGCTCTTAGTCATATCTCTACGTGAGTAAGTGGACAAGAGAGTTAGGAGTAATAGAGGCCAAGACTTTTTTTGGGGAAAAAAAAAAAGTGTGTTTTCACTGAAGAACATGTATGGGCAGGAATAGATTTTGCGTTAAGGATTGTCTGTCATCAGCAGAGGCAGACACAGCACTATGGACTCCCACAGTCCTGCCAGTTCTGCTGCTAGAGACAGCCTGGTGCAGGGAGCCTGCTTGAAAGGGAGTGGAGGGGTAGAGGAACTGCACTAGCTGGGCCTTTTTCTCTGCTCTCACACTTCATCCTGATCTGTGCAGGACCTTGCCAGACTGGTCCTGCTGTTGTCATCAATTAAAATCAAGTAGACCCCTCACAGATTAAACAACCGTCTCCCTTCAGGCTGGCTGACGTTGTGCGAATGAATGCCATGGAGATGGTAAGGCACCTTTCCACACCTGCAGGGCTAATGCCATTATTCTGACTCCCAGAAAACACCGCTTCTGGTCCCCTGAGAAAGGATGAGGCTGGTCATCCAGGTAACTGACGGGCAGTGATGAAGTCTGATAGGAGTCTAGGAGCCTGTACCTAAGCCTGAACCAAGGGATTACCATGCAGCTGCTCTTTCCTTGCCCAGAGAAAGGTTAAGTTGCCTGGTATGGGCTGTCATGGGCTGACGGTTTGACGTCGCTTGCTTATAGATCCCAGGGCTTGCCTAGGCCTCACCACTTTAACTTTCACTCTTAGTAAATCACAAAATGAAATGGAGTTTTCTTCCGAGTGACAGGTAAATCTTGGCCACTCTCTGGCTGCTGTACCAGTATCGCTTAATTCTGTAATCCCTTTGCCCTCCATTCCTTGGTGCAGCGAGCGCATGCTGGGAAGCATTGGAGTGACAAGTGATTTCTCTGTGCCTGACACCTCGGCTGGGAGACTTGATTAAGTGGAAATACCTTTGCGTTCATTTTTTTTCAGAGAATAAAACGCACCTGAGGAATCAACTGGGGCTGGGAAACATTACAGAGATTCCCTGCTCTGCTGCCTGCCCTGCCTCTCGGGCTGGTGCCCTTGCTGTGTCAGATGTGCAGTTAGTTTTATGGGGAGATGAGGATTTGCCTTGATATTTCCAGCTTTACTCTGGCAGGCTTGGAGAGGTTTTCTTCCAGGTCTAGTGTGTCTGCAGTGTTCCTTATAGTACTACCTCCTGCCAGAATGAAAGACTTGGGTAATCCCATCCACTAGCAAGGTGAGGAGGTGGCTTCTTCCACCCTCTGCAGCCAGCTGCTAGCCCAGGGAGCTGGAGCATCTGGGAGCTTCCCCCATCAAGAAGGCCCTAGATCATTCCCTCCAGCATTTTTCACCCTGCCTTGAGTGACATTACTGCAGCTCTGGGGACTGTTATTAGTATTCAGTGGTACACTTTTAAGCAAAACCTGAGAAAGGAATTAATCTGTCAATAGGAATGAATATACCGGACAGTGATTTATGCAGATCCTGTGCTCAGAGTGACTGTGTTCGTTTCAACTGCATCTCTCAGGCTTGTTCCCAGAGCCGATACACAAACTTGCATTTAAAGTAACATTACAGCTGGCTGATCGTTTGTTCAACACCTAGGTCCGTGCAAACACTGCTATACTCAGGAGTCAAAGCTGAGGAGAAATGTGTGTGTCTGTCGCTTTTTACAAAGCTCAAACAGTGAGAGACACAGCCAGGGCAAAGGGCTCTGATTAGTTTTCCTGGGCACATATACTGGATTCTGGCATCCTGTAGGAGCCTTGGCATGGGCTTATAACTGCACAGCACTGCACCTTGTTGCTGGAGACATGTGTGGAGATGTATGTACAGCTGTGTAAATGTAGCAGCACATCTGTGGGCAGAGGAGACTGTATTCTTCCTATGCGGCAAGCATAACTACAAAATCCTGGCATCCACTGTGTGTATAGTTAAAAATACAACAGAGAACTAACTATTCATTTGGGTGCACGGGGTCCTGAGATCACACGTTACAATGACAGCCTGGTCTGGTTGGAAAAGCATATTTGTGGGTCAGGAGACTTAGGCTGCATTTCTCACTGTCCTCCTTATTTGTTGTGATAGAAGCCACTTCACAGATCTGTAACTTTTTCCTGGTTTCTACACTGAAGGCAGTTGCAGGTACTACCAATTCTGGAATTTTTCGTCATGTATCTCAATGATAATTTGTGCTTTACCAGATGCCTCTGCTTCTGAAAGTAAATTGTTCTCAACCTGTTGTGGTTTTGGTGACAGAGCAAGGCTTGAAAAATACAGCTTGCATCTGCCCTTGAGGCTCATATAATGACAAAAAGAAGGGGGAAAATGAACTTTTCTTTTTGTTTGGAAATCCTTTCTATTTTTTAGATAACTGATTAATGATGTTTGCATGATTCAGGGTTGTGAATGTTTATTGGACTACTGACAGGATTCTTCAGCCTTGTGGAGGCAGGACACTGTGTGTTGCTCCAGTGAAAGGTGTTACAGCTTTGCTGGGGGTTGCATTGTACCAGGGCGCTGTCTCAGGGGTACACTTAGAGTAGAGCTCCCAGGCCCACAGTGAAGGCACGCAGATCAAAATTTACAAATGTGTATGTATTTTCATAGAGAAAAGCACTTAGAAATTGAGAAGTTTGGGCACAAAATGAGTTCAAATAAACCGCCCTTGAATAGGAATCACAGGGAAGAGAGAGAAAAGTACATTGAGACATAGTTGTGCTGTTGCATATGCTTTCAGGTGTGACCAGGATTGGGACTAGAGGTGAAGCTTTCTAATTAAAAAAGCAACATCTCTCCATCTCAATGTATGCAAGTGTGAATTGCTCCCCCCGAGTCAGAGCATCCCCCATGACGTGCGGAGCAGCATGGTTGCAGTGCCAGCGGTGCTGCCAAGGCTCCTGATTGAGTTCCAGGGTAGCTGGGAGGGGGTTGACAGGAAAGAAACAAAACAAAACAAAACCAAGACTGAGCTTCTGAAGCCACTATTCATTTCAGTTTTCATTATAGAACAAGAATGCACTGGAAAGGTGGCAAATCTGTAACTGATAGGATTTAAAATCTTGGGATAGGTGCAGCACCGGTATGTATATTGCTTGCGTGCTTGGTATCGGCAGTGCCAACTGTCCACGGCTGCTGGACCACAAACACTATTCCTACACCCGTGTGACCATCCTTCCCACTCCTTCCTCCTACCTTCCTCTCACTTTCTGGTACACAGTGCAAGCACATGCTTTTGCTACTTGGCATCTTTTCCCACCCACTTTGCAGACGGGAAGAGAGAGGCTTCAGCTGTTACCCAGAGTTTCTCATCTTCCAGACTGGTTGTATTCTGCAGCGAGCTTCTCTTAAAATTGTTGAGATTATTACTGTTGTATATTTTATACATACACACACGCTCACACACACACATATATATGTTTTTTTATATATATATATATATATATATTCTTCAGTCTCCCTCTGCAGCTGAGACGCACCCGGGATTTATCTCTGTAATGAGAAAAGGGAGATAGGGAGAAGTAAGGGCATTTTTCTCTGACTTGGATTGTAAGTCATTTTGATATTCATTGTAAAAGATGCTTTTCAAATATTTAAATGTATGTGCGCTCACATATCAGTTCTTCAGGATGGATTGTATGCGACATAATCACTGTTTTATATCTCTTGCGCTCTGTGATGTTCTCTTGTATCCGTTCCTTTCGGTAACTTCATCTGGGAGAGATGGGAAGATGAGGGGCTGGAACTGGGATTAGTTCCATAGCCTGTGCTCTGCCATAATCGCTTTTCAGGATGCACCGTGGCTGGAGGAGAAATACGCTTGCCCTTGGCCAGAGCTCACACCTCTTCCAGCAATACCATTTCTGGGGGCTGAGGTGGGCTTAAAGTTAGTTGAGCCCTCCTGAAGAAAATGTTCTTGCATATGCATGGGAAAGGCTGAGATGGGATTTTGCTTGATAATTAGCTCAATGTGCTTGGTAGTTAGCTCAAACAAAGGGCATTTTGGCTGAGACGGGGAGAAGTGTACAAATTTAGAGGTATCAATGACACCGGTCCAGGTTTACCCTAGTGTGAAAATCTCGTGACTTGAGTCACGGTGGGTACGTTTGCTCCATCTTTGCATGGCTGGGGATTGGGGCTGGCCACGCCGCGTGCAAACTCTTCCTCCCCCTTCGTCCTTGGAAGGTCTGCTCCCTGTCAGGTGTGCCATCCTGCCATCTGCTCTGGGCCCCGAGCAGCTGGTACAATAGCCGCAAACGCTGGCAGGAGAGGCCTTCCAGCCGCGTGAATGACAGCACGCACCGCTGCTTCCTTGGCACGGAGAGCAGCGCTTGTAGCTGGGAATTAGAGGCTTGTAAACCTGCCGGCTCGAAGGCGGGGGGAACGGCTCTGGGCGGCAATCCCGAGGCGTGGGAATCTGCCTGAGCTCCTGCTGACACCGTCGCACCTGCACGAGTCCCATGGGCAGGGTGCCCGTGGCGGGGTGTCGCAGCCAAGGTGGTGAGGATGCTCCCTCCTTGTCGCACCTCCTCCCTCATTTGAGCAGAGGGGGAAGCAAGTGGTGGGGCAGACCTCCTCCTCCCCAGGCTGCTCTGTCCGGCAGCCCTCACGGCGCTGCCTGAGGCACGGTCTGAAGGAAGAGGGGAGTTGGGGGGCAAGTTGGAGAGGGAGGGAGTTGTTTCCAAATATCAGCTCTCCCTGGCTTATGGGAGATGAAGAGAATAAGCACGTGGAGTACTGAGGGAAGGAGGGCAGGCAGAAGGAGGGGAGGTCCCAGCTGCCTTGCACATCTGCTTTCAAGACAAGTGCATGCAGCCCGATTACCTGCAGGGCTTGGTAAGACAGTTCTGGAGCCTCTGAACCCAAACAGCTCAAGTAAACAGTACTGCAGCCCAGCAGAGAGTGGAGGGAAAGGGCAGGTGCAGACCTTTTGCCCCAACCAAAGGGAGAGAAGAAGTTTCCTGTCAGAAAAAAGAAGCATTTTTCTCCAGGAACCCTAAATATGAGGCATCAGGAAGTACTGTCAAATTATTCGGGTTTTTTTTAAAGAGGAGCTTGCACAAAGGCCACTGCATGAGTGGGGTTCACCATCAGGAATCTGGTAATGACTTGGAGATCTGTCTGCTCCTCAAACTTATTCACAGGACAGTCATTTAAAGCCCAAAGTTTTTCTAATGTCCTATAGCAATGTACTAAATCCAGAACAAGACTGAGGAATCATTTCCAGAGTCTGATTTCTGGCTGTCATGATGGAAGTAGGCTATAAATTTCAAATTTTGGTGTAAGTTGTGACCTCTCCATGTCTGGGAACCACAGATGTGCAAGTTGGAGCCACATATCAAAAGATGAACTGTAGAATTTCAGAAGTATTCACATGTAGAGTTCAGAGACACCTTGAAGGCTTATGGGAGCTCCTTTCTTAGCTGGAGAGGTCCAACTAGTCCTGTGAGCTGTGTTTGCCGATCCTTATTTAAACCTTGTCCATTCTGCAAACAAGTGGGCTTGGATTATTTACTCTGATTTTATGCCATGGCCAAAACAAACCATGGGTTACATTCTTCATCCTGGTGTTGGAAAGCTGTTCCTGAGTCTCAGGGAGAATCACCAGTGGGCATAAAAGAGGTGTAAACCTTGTACTTTTTGTAAGTAGTTAGTTATTGTACCAGAGAGAGGTGGCACTGCACAGAAAAGGTGGGAGGCCTGAGATTTGAGCTTCTGGTGCAGAAGAGGAATTAGGTCTTGAGAGCTGCGTATCCTAGGTGAGGAGTCTAGCTACTCACTTAACTTTTTGTCCCTTTCTGTCCAGAAATTTCATTGTTGGAATGCTCCTGTTGAAAGTTTGGGCAAAGCTGATAACTGAAAAAATTTGGCTTTTTTGTATGAGCTTGCATGTTCCCACTCAGTGTTTCATCCAGACGCTCCCAGGCACTTTTGAGACTTAAATCTGTGCTCTCTCTGCTTTTGAGCTCTGTTCAAAAGCTCCTTTGAAGGTCAAAGCTGGAACCCTGGCCCTCACTAATCCTTCCCAGTTGGTCCTCCTTGCTTCGAGAGCATCTTGCAAATGCAGCTGAAAAGGTGTGGAATAAGTTCTTTGCCCTCTTTTCTGCCCTGCGAAGAGGGGGCTTCGCTTTCCAGATTTGGGAGCTGCTCTTGTGCCTTAGCTGTACTGCTGCTCATCAACACAGAAGATCTGAAAGGACTGACAAATAGATTAATACCTGGCAGCTACGGCTGAATCTAGCTACCTCTGAACAGGCAATCATTTATCACTAAATTACTTTCTCTAAGCCAGGTAATTTCTGATCAACATGCACAAAAACAAAGCCACAGCAGTGATGTGATGTTAACCAGAGGCCATTCCTATTCCCTGGGCTGGTGCATCAATGAATGCAGAGAAAATTGTCACTTGAAAGGTTTATGAAGTTTAATGAGAAGTGACATTGCAGGATGCTGAGGAGGGAGGGGTTCACAAGGCTGGGTCTAGTTTGTCCGGTAACGAGTGCCGTATGTGGAGAGGACGTATGACTGGAATAATTGCCACTCAGGAGCAAGTGGCAGAGCTGGTGCTGGGACAGAGTGGGAGAGCGTTGCCTACAGAACAGGGACTAAAGTGGATGAACTGTGTGGTAGTATTGCTTTTTATGGAAACAGAGGTAGACCCATACCATGAGTTTTCAGTGTAAAAAGGGTCATGAGAGGTGAAGCGTGCCTGAAGGAGAACCATCAGCTGTTTAAAGCTCAGCACAGGGGATCAAATCCAAAACTTCTGTTGTGGCATGACTGATGTAATTTCAGTGTCTGTAGTGGACCAGACTAAGACCCCAGTACAAGGCCTGTCAAAATCTGGGGCATTCAGTTCCAACATGGTAACTCCTGAAGAAGAATGTCTTTTGCATTTAATGAATTTTAAATGTGCTGCATGTCTTCGGGGATCTTTAAAATTCAGAGGAGTTAAAAGAGACTCCTCTCCTCAAGGAATCGGGCTTGGTGGAAAGGAGGAGCAAGGGCATTTCTGCATGTCAAGGGAAGTCATGGACAAGTTCTCATGGGGTACCTTGACTAAAGCCATGGAAAGCGCCTTCGATGAGACACATTTGTAGTATATCTCTCTGGCCATGCAAGGTTAATTTTATTGTGCCTCATAGGGATTCTGTAACTGATGTGCATGCATGCTTTTAGGCTGTGCATGAGTGTCAACGCAAAGTAAGATGCTCCCCATTAACCTGCTGAGCTTTTCCCTTCTCTCTCCGCACCTCAGGGATTGTTAGCCAGGGCATCCCGAGCATCTCAGCAGATGCCTTTTCCCAGTATACCTTCACCATACCTTCCATACCTTCAGTATTTCCCAACTAATACATGGGAAGAGAGGAGCTGCTAAGATCTGTAAGGTTTGTTTCTTGACAAATGTCCCATTTTCACAGGCAGTTGAACCGAACTGCAGCTTGTGCTCCATTCAAACATGTCAATAAACATTATTGCAAAGACGTACAAGCAATAATGGGAATGTATAAAACTCACCTTTATTGCTTCTTGCCATGAATTTACACGCTGCTCTAAACAGCTTTTACTCCTCCAGGGGAAAGCCTTGGGATTTTGCCTTTGCTGGCATGCTGATTTCCCTGGGTTATACCAGAGACCCTTGCCACCTTCTCTGCCTCCCTGCCACAAGTGCCGGGGATGAGAACGCTGCAGGAGAGGTACAAATACATGTCTGAAGTTGCAGTCAGGCTCAGTTAGAAGCTGAAGAGGTGAAGTTGCCATTCTTCGGAATAAGCTGCTGTGTCTGTTATTGCCCGTCCTTTGCTTGATCACACAATGCCAGGGAGTAAATTACATTCGACAGTGCAGTGGAAGGGAACAGCTCAATTCCCCTCTAGCTGTAGCTTCACGAGTGTGGCAGTTGTATTTCTGCATGTAGGGATGGAGGCTGCTAGCTGCATTCCCTCAATGCTTTCACTGATGCCAGTTAAGGTATTACGTGAACAAGGCACAGTCAGGCTCTTCATCAGTGGTTCAGCACTGTTTTTCCTGTAGTGAGAGGAGCTCAGCAGTACTTTTTCAGTGTGAAGGCTTCTTGGAGGACACGGATAAAACCCATTCCTGAGCTGCTCTGTGACACAAACAGGGTAAGAAGAAACGCAGATGTGAGCAAAAGCTTCTGAAACTGAATTTCTTGGTAGTTAGGAAGCATTGGATCAGGAAAACTCCCAGCATGCTAGAAGAATTCACAAGCCTGATGACTGTTACAGAAAAGGGACTGATGGTTTTGCTTCTCCTTCAGGGTGCCAGCACTTTGCTCTAGCCTAGTAATTCCTTTCCTTCCTCTCTGGGGTTCAGCAACTGCCCCTTGCCTTGTACCTTGTATAATAACTGCAGCAGAGACTGCAGTTTTGCTCTGACTTCGCATGGGACCAGGCGCAACAGCTTCTGGGTCCCACTGTGTATTCTCTATTTCCTTTACCAAACCTCCCGGTGCCCCAGCAGATCTGTACTTATACCAACACTCAGCACAAACAGTGTGCTCTCTCTGCTTTATCCCACTGTCCTCTATCTTCTGCCTGGGGAGATCCTTGTGCTGGAGTGCCAGCTCCCATGGGTGGGCAAAGAACTGCTGAGCATTAAAGGTCTGGGAAGCAGAGGTTGCTTGAAGCAGCTGCCTTTTCCCCCCCCATCGCCCGGCTCACCCAGGAGCACACTTACTCTCTGCTTCCCGGGCTCCTGCCCAGCTCTCCCAGCTTTGTGCCAGCAGGCGGGTTGTTAGTTCGGCGCCGGCTGCTGCTCGTGGAGCTCTCGCCATGCTCTGTTGCCCATGGCACTGATGCTCGCATGGCACAACCTGCGGCTGGGCTCTACCCGTGCTTCCTGGCGGCTTGCTCTCCTGCAGCGCTGGCTCTGCCTGCCAGCAGGCAGGGCCCTGGCAGTATTGGAATAGCCTTAACTTTCTGATGGCTGATGCCCTCCTGCTTTCCCTGGCACTGCTCTGCCCACCTAGCCACGTTTGATGTCCACGCACCCTCCTGGGCTGGCCTGACTCTCTGCTGTGCCCCTGCCATCCTGTGGCCCAGGCCTGGCGCATCACAGGGGTTTATGCCAACCGATCTTCTGCAACTGGATCTGAAATTTGGGCCCTCAGCCCTCTTCTTCCCAGCCAAGGGCCTACTGTAGCGTGGAGCAACAAGGGTGAGCTTTGAGACTGGCCTCGACGTAGCAATGGAGCTTCTTCAACTTGTTAATGGTGTCTGGCAAACTTGACACCCTCTCCTTCCCCATCTATCTCTGGGCCTGCAGCAGTGTTCCTGCTTTTCTCTTTTTCTGTACCCCTTCACTCACCCAAGATGTAACTTTTTTTTGGTGGGGAGGAGTGCGGTGCCTCTAAGAGATCAGCATGAAGTAGTATCAGTCCAGGCTGTAAAGCACAGGAAGAGCTGAGGGAAAGCTGCAGAGCTCCTGTGAGGTGAGTTGCCTTGTGGTTTTGATCCTAGAGCATGTTTGCTCAGACCTAGGTACTAAGATGGAAGTAATAATTTTGTTTTGATTGTCCTTGAAGGACAGTGGGGAGGAAGGCATGGCAGGCTGGGCTACCCATCATGGTTGTATTTTCTGTAGCTAGCCAGACTGTTCCCAATGTATTCTTGATTTAATCCCTGCCAAAATGCTTTTGCCTCTCTGTGGCTCCAGAAGATACTGCTTGTTATAGCCTGAGGGAAGATCTCTTCACTTTGCTGCCCTTGACTCTACTTGCTGCATATGGAGGCAGTGCAGGATGTTGTTGGGGCTCATGTTCTCAACTAAGGAGAGGAGTTTTTGGGTAGAGGAGAGAAAGGAGCAGCCAGCAGTTCTCGGCGAGGAAAGAGAGCTCAGACTCCCTGGCCTGTTTACTTTCTGTCTTCCCTCTTGATTGCTTTTACATCAGGCTTTGCAGAAGAGAATGGGATTCGCCTGAACTGGCCTCTTGCTGGTGGAAGGGTGCCTGCTCTCGCAGCCACGGGAGGAGGAGAGCTGAGGTGCACAGGGCCAGGAACAGCAGCGGTGGGGGGCTTGGAGGGATAGGCAGGGCTCTGCAGGCTTAGGAGGACAGGAGCACACACTGAGGAGGGCCTGGGGTGGTCCCTGAAGCAAGGTCCAAATAACCTCAGTCATGCAATTTGAGGACAGTGGGTATTGTTGTATTAATAGCAATAGGTAAGGGAGAGTAAAGCATTCAAAACCAGGCAAGTAACCACAAAATTATTTTTCTTAATTTATTTTCAAACCTATGCTCAGGACTGTGGGTATTTGCACAAGCCCAGTAGACTGTATTCCAGCAGTTCCCAGCATCTTGAGTTTCAGGCCATCTGGGCACAATTTAGGGGAGCTGCAGAGTCCCTGCATTGACCCATTCAGTGGGTGTAGGAAGTGTGAAAGTGTTGTGATCTTCAATTTTATGAGGATTAGCTTTGTCTCAGTCTTCTGAGGGTTGTGTCTTGAGATTTTACCTAATCACAAGAAAATCCTTGAGGGTAGATATAAGGGCTAATAGAGGGAAGGCAATGGTTGGAGAAGATTGCATCAAGTAGATGGAGCTCCTAAAAATTTGTGGAAATAGGTGCAAAGTAACTGTCTTGACCCTTGCACTTTGTAGTGCTAGGAAAGAGATCACATCAAAAAGCAGGATAAGGCATGAAGTTCCTGTTTTCATGTCTTCAAAAACTTTGGGTTCTCAAAGCGTTGTCAGATAAAAGCCAGTTCCTGTGACAGCCAAGAGTGGGCTGACACTTCTTTGTTTGCTGAAATCACACCACCCATATAAAAAGGGGTAAGAAATTTCTCCTTCCCCAAGCAAATAGATTTTCTTTTGTCCCCATCAGCACTGTAGTTTGAAGTCTGGAAGATACTGAGAGGCGAGCTGGAAGTGTGAGACGTTTTTATGTTTGTGGCATGGTAGATCTCTAGATATGGGTCTCTGCCCTATCCTCTACTTTTCTGACTTGTGTGTTACGTGGGATGGGAGAAACAGGAATTAAGTGTTATTTTTTTTCTTTAAAAATGGATGTACAAGTGTCTGTGCTAATCCAATAAGCAACTGTTGGGTTAAGATATCTGTCAAAACCTAGCCAGCCCTGCTTTGTTGCAGTTGCTATCACTGCTAGTGCACTGCCATGGGACTTAACTTCCAATGGTGGTGTTAAAAATGAGTCAATTTGGTATATACACAGTGAGAACTTCATTGTGTTATTGATATATTGGGTACTCCTGGAAAGGTATCTATTTGATAAGAACCGGCACTTGCCTAAAACAAGTTGGGAAAGAGTGGAGACACAGGCAGAGCTAGACATGGGGGCTGGGGAGGGTATCTGAAGAAGGGTGTAAGGACACTTGTTATAAATGAGAGCAGGTTGTGTCAAGGCAAAGAGAAGAATGCTCAGAAAGAAAAAATGAGGAAGATACGTTGAAAGAAGAGGAGAAAAAGGCAATGAGTTAGAAAGACCAAAGATGAAGGCTGGAGTAGAGGAAAAGCTTTATCTGAGTAGGAAGAAGGGGAAGAAATCTATATATGGAAGAAAAGAGCCAGACATCTGAGCACTGAGCACATGAAAAAGACAGGATCAGTACCTGCAAAGGGTCTCAGAGAGTCATAGATGATGAATTAAACATCACCCTAAAGGGACCAGAATCCCTAAGCACTGCAGAAGAATGAGCCTGCAAAGGAATTCCCAAACTACAAGTGAACACAGTGGCCAGACTCTTAAGTCCCCTGTGTGGGTGTTTTGTCTTTGCATTTTATATGTAAAGTGTTCTCCATATCTGTGTGACTACCGAATAAATAAACTAGGCAGAGAAAAAGAAAAAGTAGAGAAGGTAGGGGGTAAAGGATACACACGCACAAAAGAAAGACATGCATTTCTTTGTTTTAAAGGACAGAATTGTTTTATGGGGAAAACACTAGTACCTTGCTATCAGATTGGCTGCATTTTACTCCTGGCTCTGCCACAGACTGGCTTTGTGACCCCATGGAAGTCCCTTCACCTCTCTGATGTGATTTTTTTTTTTCCTTTGTGCAATGCGATGATGATAAAAACATGTTCCAAGCACAGGTGTGGAGGCTAAATATTCACAACCCTCCTCCTCCATCAAGTTGCTGTTAATGTTATCATCATATTTACAGGTGAGAGTGACATGTCCCTGCCTGCCAGAAGATGGGCAGAGAAGCAAGAGGCTGTACTCTCAGCACTGTCCTGCTCCCCTCTTGCCATTAGACCTGAGGGTCTCAGCACCCTGATGCTAGCTGGAGGGCAGCGGTACTGAGGGTGAGGAGGGGTGTAGCCCATCAAGGCTGTCTGCAGGGCCTTCTTACTCAGCTAAAGCTGCTGACAGCTATACTGCTATTTATTTATTTGGCTGCTGAGGACAGAAACAGCAGGAGATAATCATAAGAAAATCATAAAAAGAGGGAAAACCAGCAGATAATATTCTGCAGAGGGATTTAACGGGGTGAAAAATTGTCTCTTGCCGAACTGTCTATGACACTAAACACTGTCTCTGAGATCTTCACTCTTCCTCTTCAACAGAGGCTTAAGGAAAGCGACAGGCAAGGCTCTGAGCCAGCGTCTGGGGGCTTTGAAAATATGACAGGCAGGAGCCTGGGTTTTTCTCATCAGCATCTTTCAGTGGCATGGATGCAATCAGTCATTCTGGCTGTTCCTCTCTGAACAGGACCATCCCCTCCTCCTGCCACAATGAGTTGAGGGGAGGACACTTGGGAAACACCACTCTACTTCCTATACCCCAGTCTTTCAACTGAGATGAATTTTTCCCTGTGCTGCAAGAGCATGGTCAAATAGCTGGAAAGGCTGAACAGCAGCTTGCTGTTGCTTTAGGAGGCAGGAGTTTCAAAACTAAGCCTGAGCTTGCTCTGCCAATGTGGCATCAGCAAGGTGGGACGTACTTAAACAGAGGTAGCGGCTGAGGTTTAATTCAAATGGGGTAGTTCCCTCCTGCTGAAGCTGTCTCTCTCAGATTCCCACTTCCATGCTGAAAGTTCCCTCTGGCTGGCAGAGGGGTTGAGGCTTGGGAAGTGCTCCTGTGCTGCTGTTGTGGTATTGTGGTGTCACAGTATGATGTGAACTTCATGGTTTTGTCAGGTATGAGGACAGCATAGGGCAGCTGTCTGGGGCTGGCTAAGATGGGAAGGGTCCAACTCATTCTCTAGGGTTGGCTGTAGAGACAGACCGCTGGGTTTAGAAGAAAGCAAAACCCCAACATTTTGTTCTATTTCCCAGTACAGGAAGCTGGATAGGAAAAGGTAGTTAGGCTGTCAGACTTGGCAAATCTGTGTTTGATTCTCATTTCTGCTATAGGCTGCAAGTTTGAGTTTGAGGAAGTCACTGAATTTTGTTTCCCTCTTTCAAATGAGCACAGTCATTCTTCCTTACCTCCCAGGAAGGCTGGTGAGTAGAAATTCATGTGCAAGGTGCCCAGATAGGATGATGCTGATGGAGGTCTTGTAAATGCCTGGTTACGGTTCCTGAGGAAAAACACAGATGGAAAAGCTCTGAGCTCCCATCTGACTGCTCCCTCTCCTTACAAGTTTGTTTCCCACATGCTGTTACTCCCTGTATATGTCCCAAGCAGTGAGTTTTCTCTTAATAGCCTTAATTGATCTTGCTGGAGTAGAGGAGGAGATCACACATCAAGCTCAGCATTTTGCCTTAGTCCCAAACTAATTTGCCATCTCTTACTCTCTAGTTCTTATCCATCCAGGTTTCTCCAAGGAAAACCCAATGTAAATGCAAAGCAGCTCCTGGGCTCTGTAAGGCAGTCAAGTGATGAGGGGAAGATGTTCTTCCAGAGCGTAGTGGAGGCAGCATCTTCATGGGACAAACCCTGATGACATATCAGAAAGCTGGTAGGGGCTGAATCTAGTTTAAACCCCACATGCAAACAACCCTCTTTTCCAGGAAGGTGTTCACCTGGAAATGACTTGGCATGGTCACCACTGTTTAGCTGGTTTGATACGGTGTATCTGTTTCTCAGTGCAATTTTCTTGCAGTAGAACTGACGTAGGTGCAGGTTCTTTGTCTCTGTGTGGAAGAGCCGAGGTTTAATTTAAACAAAGATCTGCTTTTACCACCATGCGTTAAAGCACTCCACTGAGGTCTACACCTCTAAAGTAGCAATTTAATCAGCAAAACATGAGTGTGAAGGCTCTTTTAACTTCATAAATCACAGTCATTTGGTGTTAAGGACTTGTTTTGGACGTGGGGATACAGGGAAATGTAGCAGTACAGCAACTCCCAAATCCCCTGTGCCTGTGAATAAAGAGGAGAAGCCACCTGTAGAATTCCTGAGGGTTCAGTGAATACAAAAATGGTTTAAAGACACCCCATGATCTTTATAGTCCTGCCCGAGGTTGGCATCGGGCTCTTGGACAGCCATCAGGTGCAAGGGCTCAGTCCTCACATCTTGGACAAGACAGTTCCCTAGATTTGAGGAAAAAAGGCCTAGTAGCACAGACTGAAAGCACCCTCTTGAAGTAGATTTGAAGTCCAAGGTCTTGATCCTTCAGCTGTTAGACTGGTCACGTATGTGTGGCAGGAATGTTGTAAAGCAGAGAATTTCCAAAAAAAAAGTGAGTTTACAGTTCTCCACTAAAGCACATGAGGGCTTTTGAATGTCCATCCTGCCCAAAAATGCTGAGCTATTTATAATGCATATCTTTTTGTTAAGACGGAAATGGTTCTCTCAGTCATAATTGCTCTATAAAAGAACTAGATAGGATATAACTGAGAGAAAACGTTTCTTCTCATGCCTATGGCGACTCATTTTGGTATCTTTGATCAAGCAATTCAGTGACAAAGCTATTCAGCAGAATGACGTCCTTTCACTGAGATACTTTGCATGTACTGTGCAGCATTTCCAAACCCAGTATGTGCCGGCACTCGAACAAGCAGTTCTTCAGCTTCCTCCCACCCAACTGTGCAGCCTCTAGACAGTTTTGGGGGAAGCACAGAAAAATCCTTTCTGTTCAAAAGTCCTCAAGTGTTGACCAGCAGGAGGTCCGCTGCCGATAGAGTCTCTTGCCAATGAAAGAGATCATAAATTACCCCAAATGACCTGCATTTCAGAAACGTTATTTGCAGTATTAAAAAAGAGAGGGCAGATCAGGACAGTAAGATCCAGGAAGTCCTCAAGGAAACTTTTAGAAATGCTGCTGCCAAACTCCCTCCAAGTTGCCAGTGTGACCTGTTGTTGCTGGGAAGCCTTATTCTGGCCACTCTTTGTACCCCGGACATGCTCTGGCATTGCTATTTACAGAGACAAACAGAAAAGGATGGGGGGACACAGCAGGCTTGGGAACACTAGCTACTTACATGGAAACAGCAGGGTTAGGATCAGGAAATACAGGGCTACCATACACCTGCTTTACCAGTAGTCTTCTCCTACAAGTGCCTCTGTCCTGCCACTGCCCTCCAGTTACAGCATCTCAGGTGTGCTAGCAGAATAGTTTTTGACCTACGGAATTGTGGTCACAGTGTCATTATACTGTCAGCATTGAGGCACGGTAGGTTTGGCATCCCCATCTCGTTGGAGTGTGCTGGTCTTTCCAGCCGTGCTGAGCCTGGGGTCTTCAAGGGCACCACTTCTCCACTCACCCATGTGATGCACTGATGTGGGGAAGGTACAGAGAGCTTGCTCGTGGAGTTGCCTCATTTCCACCAGCCCCTCGATACCCTTTTATTTCTGTTGCCTGTGATTTTTCCCACTGCTCACTGGCTTTCTCGTGGGGCTCAGCTGGGGGATGCGGTGAGCTCTCTGGGCAGGGCAGTTGTGTGGTGTGGTGCTATGCACCAGATCGCAAGGTGGGCATCGGGAACAGCTCAGGACTACAGATAGCTCCAATGAAAGCAATGGCAGCAAGCTATGGCTGTAATTGGAAGGGCTTATCACTTTCTACTTTATTTCCCTGTGGGAGGGTAAATATCAGCTGCCTTTGACAGGGCTTCCATTTTGATTTTAACCAAATGAAAATGAATACTTTTTAATGGACAATTTTCTTGACCGGGTTAACAACCTCCTCCTACTTCTCTGTTCTCAGCACTGAACTGTCACCCATTAGTCCCTTCATCTCTGTCCCACCCCCATCATCATTGTGACCCATGTTATCAAATGGCTATTGCGAGGGCCCAGTTCACAGTCACTCAATGTCCAAGCGGGCTGAGCATCCACAGTTCCTGCCATGTCAGGGTTCCAAACTGCCCTTTCCATCTCCCAAAACTTAGCATCAGTGCAAGGCACCAGGAGGTGCAAGTCACTTCAGAAAACTGCATTCGTGGTGATTCATCCATGTTTACACAGAGAGCGCTAGCAAAAAAATATAAAACTCCTGGCTCTTCACGGCACGGATTCAGTTTTTGCCTATACCATCTGGCTTTTTCTCTCAAACCTGTATATAGTGAGTGTGACAGTGAGAGTCAAGAGGACAAAGATTTCCTCAGGAAGGGGTGGAAGGCAGAAAGAAGGCAGGATCCAGCATGCCTGTGAATTTTCAGAGCCATCAAGTCCATTTTGGGATGGAAGAACAGTGGGTTTGAGTTTGTCAGAGCAAGGCTGTAGTAGGGATCAGAGGCTGCCCTTGGTGGCCTGTCACTGGTGACTGATTCTTGCTTTCTCTCACCTGTGTCCCAAACTTCATCTCTCACGGCTGATGCCTTCCCCTCTCTATATTCCCTTCACACACCAGCACTCAGCCGGCAAGCAGAGAGGCAGAGAGCGAGCGCGAGAGCTGGCAGGGAGTCAATATATTTCAGTGTTTTATTACTACGGAGCTGAAGTAGCATTTAGTTGGTTAGGCTCTGCGCAGAGTGAGCAGTCTAAAGTGACTCAGATATTGGGGCCAACAATTAAAGGCACAACAAAAAATCCATGGATTAATTAGCAGGTCAATGTTGGTTGAGTAGTTATTGCTAAATTACAAGGTTTGCATGTAAGAGATGGGATTGATCACTGGTGTCTGCCGGCTCCTCTGCCTGCATGTAGAGATGTGGGTCAGTGGGGGTAGGTTTCCACTGGTGGGGTGACAGCAAAGGGGGTCAAAAAAGGTAGGGAAGGAGGCTGCCCAGGGCTTATCACTCCCCTTGTGCAAGGACGTACATTTTGCTGCTTTAATGGAGGTTCAGAATTAATTGATACCATCTGCTAGGCAGCTCTGCTCCTGCTGCAGCTCTGTGAAGCCTTGGGGGGCTGACAAAGGGGTGGGAGAGGGGGGCAGGCCCAGGGAGTGGTATGGATGACAATGGTGGGCGTCCATAGAGGTGTCCCCTTTCAGAACCAGGGGAAAAGGGGCTGCCTGGAGTCAAAGTGTATCGTGTCCAAAGACAGGGTATTGAACAAAGGCTGAAAGGGCATCAAGACATGCACATCACACACACCCCATCAGGAAATATGGAACATTTTGCAGAAGAAGGTACGAATACACAGACCGCCGTTTCCACAGTGGGACACAGAGGATTTGGAGGCAGAGAAATACAAGCAGCTCCTTTCCAGCAAAGAGCATCTTGGCAAACAGTCTCTTCCCTTTTGGGATACAGGAGGACTTGGGAAAAAGGCACAAAGACAAACTTTCTCAGTGTGGGACTGAAGGGAAAATACTCTTTGCCCACTGTCACTGTCATTAGCAGCTTTGCAGTCAAGACAGCTGGGATTGATCAGAAAGAAAAAATTACCCCTGAGATCTCCCACATAAATGCAAAGCAGGCAGTGACAGGGGGAAGAAAGAGAAAAGGAGAAGGATGCAGCCTGATGGATATGGTACTGGGGGACTCCACACTCCCCATGTTGGGAGCTCACCAGATTGCACTAATGTGCATAATAATCAAGCTGTCAGAGCCCTCGCTCGAGCTCTGCTCGGAGGCAGGCCGCGCCGAGAACATTTTATCTCATTTCCAAATGACTTTTTATGCCCAGTAAAATGCTGTTTTCATATCAATTAATAATTCAGCTAATAACACAATTAAGGAATCCGCCTTTTGCTGGGAGCCATGTGGAGGAGACGGCAGGGGAGGGGCAGACATGGCACTAGGGAGGCTTCAGGCTGATGCTACACTGCACTTGTGGGTCGCTGCTCCTGCATGGAGATACCTAGTAATTAAATGTGTACATTGGGGAAGCCGAGAGTTATAGGTCCTGTGTCTCTCTGTGTGACAGAGGCACTATGTATCTGTTGGCAAATCGCTTAACCTCTCTTTGAACTTAAGTTTTCCTCAGAAAAGTAAGGCTTGTGCTACTTCTGTAGTGTTCTGGAAAGGGAACGTTTCCCTAAACGTTACGGTGCTGCTGTCACACAGACCATATCTTATGCAAAGATACATGCCATGTTAAGGCTTTGCAGAAACAAAATACCAAGGCTTAGTGGGTCAGCTGGGATTTTCTGTCTCGTGCGTACCAGCAGAAATCTTGGTGCATTCAGAGCCAGCTATTTTTATCTCGATTATGAGAGTCCAAGGATGAGGCCTACTCTGTAGATTATATATTGGTTGAGAGTATGATTATGATTAATTTGAAAGTGATACAATTATACAGGTGCAAATCTCGCTATGAGCAAAGCAATCTTTTTGCAAATGTGCTGTGAATGTATATTAATCTATTTCTTTCCCCATAGTGTGCAAGCCCGGCTGCATCTCCTCTGGGGGATTCTGTGATAGTAGCTATATTCCATTACAGTTCAAGTAATTCAGCCTGTGGTGGCAGATGTAGCTTGCATGGGATTTTAAGTGCTGCTCTGTACTATCCCAGACTTGTAGAATTGAGCAGGAGTGTGACGTGCAGTTTCCAAACATGAAAGTGCTGATTTGACTTTGTTCAAAACTGAGCTGGAGGAAGGCTCTTATGTTCTCAGGACCTGACCCTTGGTATAGTCACTTTTGCCCCTTCTCTGGAAATTTGAGTTACCTCTCAGAGGCAGGTTGACTTGCAAAGATTGAGTCCTTGTTGGTTGATTGCTGGTCCTGGCTCCAGAGAATCAGTGTTCGAGAAAGTAGCACATCCTAGCCGTGCTCTGAGTGAGTATGAAACTGGGCTAAAAGAAGAGGGCTAGTACTGCTTCAGACCTGCTTAGCTTCTCCTTTTCCTATCTAACAGCACCCCTTTATGTCCTCAGTCTAGTTTATTCAGGTGGTAGCTCCTTGTGAGACAGTCACATCTTTTTTTTATGTCCGTGTTGTATTGCACCCAAAGGTGCTGTGTCTTCATGAAAATCCTGAAATGCAGGGATAGCATGGTCCTCAAGATCGTCTGTTCCCTCCTTCCATCCCATGGCAGAGCCTACTTTACCTAAACCAAGATAATCAAGGCCTTCAATTGCACCCATAGTTCAGATAATATATGACAGAACCACAAGGCAGAGTGACTCAATCCATCCTTCCCTTAACAAGGAGATCCTTTCCTTTCCTGCTGCAGTTTCTTTCGGTCGACTTCAAGACCTTCTGCTCCCTGCTGTTCGCAGTCAGAATAATTTGTGCCCTTCCGTGTGGTTAATGTTGTTGTGAAGCCTCTTTCTCTCTCTTTTTTTTTTTTTTTAATAGAACAAGATGTTGATCAAAACACCTGCTCAGTTTTGCTTAACGAATAATCTGTATAATATTAAACGGTGCCACAGAACAATTACAGCAGGGGAGATAGTGGCCATGTGCTAAGAGAGTTATCATAGATCACTCCTGTTCCTGAACATGTCAGGAATCTTCTAACAAGGTGCTGGGATGTGGGAAATAAAGATAAGCAGCATCTTATCTATTCAGGGAAATCTACTAACTTTTTTTTTTCTCTCTGTCTTCCATTCTAGGTAAGTGAAGCTTTGGTTTTCCTATGCAAAAGTACCAGCTGACTGGGCCATGATCAACTGAGAAGGTGATGTGTTCCTTGGCTCAAAGGCCACAGCGAGGGGTGTCCAGTCACAGGTGTTCATGGCTCTCCTGTCTGTTCGTAAGTCTTTGCTAGAAAAAATTTGTTGGAAAAACAGATGTCTTGTGACTGCCTGATCCAGTGATCGGGATGATTAACCTGCACTGCTTTATACCCTGTCAGTAAGTCATTACCTCTGTCGGGGTGCTTATGGCATACATATGCATATCGTTGTCCTGGGCTAATGGAATGTCATCTGCCATCAAAGGCATGTGTAATTTTTTTTTTTTTTTTTGGTTACATCTCTCCTCCCCTAGGCTGGTTTATAATGAGATCATTGAGCACTACCACTGAATCCTCTCTCTAGCTTGGGTGCTAAGAAGGCCATGCCAATCTTCAAACAGGCACTTACGCAATTTCTATCTTGTAGTGCCCCTGTACAGCCACAGAGCAAGTTGTGTGGGAACAGCAAGTTCAAGCAAATCTGTTCAATCTGCCAAGGCTCTTCCCCTTTCAGACACTACGTTCTTGTGGTGCGTGACCTGAGTCTGACAAAGTATTTTTTGAAAATATTTTTTTTTTGCTCTTATTTTCGCTTGGCACTGAAGTCCTGATGGCCACAGTTGAAATCAGGATTTATGTCTGTGTGGACTTAGCATACGGTGGGCTGTACTTCATCCTTCCACTTTTCAAGCACCTTTATGGTTGTGTCTATAACATATACCTTGTTACATACCAAGCTCATACATCCGTCCAGGGAATAGCTTTGGGTTTGTGCATGTGACTTTCAGGATCATACAAATACCGTACGATTCAGAGTTGCTCCTCCTCTTTTTAAATCCACAGGCATTATGTGGTAAACCACATAACGCTGGTCTGGGAGACCAGCAAACGACATACTTAACAATCCAAGTATGGGTGAACCACAGACTTCTGTGTATAAATTCTACTCATGCAGAAACAGCAAATAGACTTCATATATTAGTTTAATTTTTTTTTTTCAACTTTTCACAGTAGGAGACAGTATTGAATAACTGATGTTAATATACATAATTTGTAGGGTGTATGTATGTGCTTCTGCTTAAAATTATAGTGTTGCGGTCCTGGTTATTTAGAGAAGCTCCTCAGATTATCTGCACTATCTTAGTGGGTTTAGCTGGGGAAAAAAGATCTGCTATTGGTTCTGGATTTGACCAAAACAGGAGGTATATGATAATGTGGCATTTCCCAAGCATGGTCATCATTGTTTAGCATTCCTACTGGGTTATTCCTGCTGTCTCTGCAGAGGACTTCTGTTGGATAACTGTGGTTCTGTTCCAAAGCAAGAAAATAAATGAGAAAACATTTATCTGTGGATGCCAGCTGGAATAATAAGGGTTTGAGAAGCAGTGTGGGGACTGAGTTTGAGATACAGACTTGAACCATTCAACTAAGTCAAAGGAAAAGAGAGTAAGGAGCAGAAGAGGAGAACAAACAGGATTCCTATTTTGGACTACTCTGATGTTTTCCATCTTGAGTCCACCAGTTTTTTCAGCTTAAATATGGCTGTTTTGTATTGCAAAGATGGTTGGTTTTGCTGCTGTATTTTCTGGGACACATACTGCCTCGGAGACAGATCATGGGCTTGTGCCTATTCCCATTCTCCTACAGGCTGTGTGAGTGGAGGAAGCTGTCTTTCTATAACACCTGCCTTACTGGCCTGTGCCTACCGGTAACATGGCATTTTGGACATGTCTCTGTATCAAGAATTTCACCTGGCCACCTTATCTGAAGCCATCATCTGTAGGGTTCTTTGTGGTCTTGTCTAGTCTCTTTGGATTGAGTTTACTGCAAAAGAATGCTACTGCTGGTATAAAGCTTAAATTTCTCTCTAATGAGCTTCAGGATATATATCACAAGAACAAATGTGAAAAAGGAAAACCAGGTAGTGTAGCATTTTAGCTGAGCTCAATAGGGTTTTCAACATAGAAGCTGACAGACCAAAACCTAGCATCCCCACCTCCCTGACACATTGCACATCGTAGCCATGACAGACGATTCCAGGCCAGAGACACCCTGTGCAGTGACATCGCCAAAAAGCTGTGTAATTAGTTCAGAAGCTACAGAGCCAGAGAGAATAATTTTCTGTCCGTGTCCAGATGCAGAGTTCAATGAAAAAATGCTTTTGCATTTGTTGCAGCCAAGTCCTGTTGCATAATCGAGATCTTAACATCACAGCTGGGGATAACGATTTCTGCTTTCCCTTCGGCCTGAAAAAAAGGAAACTCATGTTTGTTACACAGCTGGAAGAGACAAAACAGGTTGGACAGACTCTTGACACATGGGCCCTAGGAACACGGATCTTCCCTCTGCATCTCTTCTCCCAGTCCAATGTGCATTTTCTCAGTAATAGGAACAGCTTAGACCACACTTTCTCTGCCCTCCCAGCTGTACCAGTGTGCCTGCCTGCAGGTCTGCACTGTTGAGCAGATCCAAAATCTCTCTGTAGAAAATCCCCCTCTGTGGTCTCTTTTGCTTTGTTATTCTTCAGCCAGATCACTTCTCTCATCTGATTCATAGCATAGGCTCACAGAGGTCTGCTGTTGCATCCCAGATGTAATACGCATGGGGCAATGATAAGTGAAGGGAGAGAAAGGCTGTGATAGGGTTGGGGGTATCTTACATCAGAGACAACTTTAATTACTTGTTATTTTTTTCATATCCTTTTCTTTTTTCCTTCATAGCTCCTGCTGTCCTTGGATATAATAGTATTGTTTGTCCAGAAAGACTCAAACATCACAAGGTTTTAAAAACATTAATAGATGTGGGATTCCTTTTATTTAGTATCCTGTTCTCCAAAATCCTGGTGGTTAGGAAGTTATCTGAAAGGCTTCACTGAGCTTATTTCTTAGTCACATGACTCAAAGAGCTGGCACTTTTAAGAAAACCATAAAGCTGTGGTGAAATTAAATAAATCAGTCAAGCTGCCATTTGTTTAAACAGCATCCTTTTATGGTCACTGGGGAGTAAGGAAGAAGTTTTTGCCCAAACAGGATTACAAAAGAAATTGTCATATCATTTATGGCAGCCTCCTTATCATTATCATTAGAGCTAATGCCATCATCATTTTCCCCAGTGAAAGCAGGGCCTCTGGGGCCTCTCTGCTTCCTGACAGTGGAGACATCCATGTGCATATTAATATGCAGTTCTGCTTATGCTAATGGCAGCTATTTGTAACATTAATATTTTCTTCCACCATAAAAAAATAACAACAATAATAATAATGCTTTGTCTTGAGGATTTGAGCTCTAATGTGCTTTGCAGGAATAGAAGGAGAAAAGAAAAGCCTCTGACCTAATTTTCCTATTCTTGAGGGGAAGTCCAAATTTGTGGATGGCATAGGTGCTAACATGCTTGCCCTCCTCACGAGCAACGTGAAGGTCAGCGAGGAAACTGGTCTACCTCATGCATAAAGCAAGCAGCAACATCGTTCACTGTGATTGCTCCAAATTCATGCTGGAAAGCCCTCTTTGGGCTGAATCAGCAGAAGGGCTGTGCTCCTTGCCATCCACCCTTTCACCTGGTCTGGCACTGCTGAGCTTGACACAGGTGCTTGCTGAGGGAGATGGAAGGCTGGGGGAGCAACCACTTGTGTCTTGAGGATGTCTCTGTTGAATTTTCAGTGTTCCCTGGGTGGCTTCAGGATGAATCTCTCTGACCTTGCCGTTAGCATGCCTACAGTTACGCCTCTGGACCCACCCCCTGTGCCTGGATGTACTGGTGTGGTGTGGCATTAGATGTCAATCTTGGAGCAGGTGGCTGCTCTTTGCTCTAAAGAGCAGATCCATGAAGAACAGTGTAGAGGTCTTGTTACTACCCTGTCTATACAATAAACTGTCATCGTTGTTTTCATTCTGATACTGTTCCATGCAGAAAGAAAAGTTCAGCTCTGATCCTTTTTCAGTATTACTTACTATAGTCACCATAGCTGGTAGTTATAGTAGTGGCCCAACATGATCCTGCTACGTGAGGTGGTGTGCAAGCACAGATCAAGGCGGCTGGAATTTTCTCAAAGGGCTTGCAGTTTGCTAAGTTCCTTAAGCTTTTGGATTTGTATTGCTGAGAGTACCTGTTTTATTTCCAAGCTCCAGTGTTTGCTGTGGCCTTTGCACAAACGTTCAAGTGATGTAATGAAGTGTGGAAGGCAGAGGGGGAGAAAGAAAAAAAAAAAAAAAAAAGGCACTGAAGCCTCGTCAGGTTTGCTCCCTGGCTCCTGGGAAGCTGTTCAGTGCCATTGAGGGCAGTGGGGCAATGCCTGCCCATTCTGCAGGACAGGTGCTGAATAGCATGTTCTTAACATTTGGTTATTTGATGCAAGTAAATAAAGAAATTAAAAAGTTAAAGATTTTTGCAGGATGGGCAAGTCAGAACCTTTAAAAACGTCTGTAATTAGTTACTCTGGGAGCATATGATGATATTTAATAGGCCCCTCAGTGATAATTTTAGTAGCCTTTCCTGATGCCTGACAAATACTGAACATGGCATACTTAATGTTATTTTAATTAAAAACTCTTTAAAGAAAATGTCAGTGATGTTCCTGTAGCCTGAGGTTTATTTGGGAGTAGTGGGGAAACTGTTTCTTGCTGTCAGAAGAAAGACAGGGAGATGCCATTTTTCTGTGTGAAACTGTATGGCTTGGATGATGACCTGTCTTACATCTTGTTTATTTTGAAGTGTCTGAAGCTCCTCTTTCTTGTATTGCAGTGGTTTATTTCTGCATTAAGTGCTTACAGTGGTATTTACTATTTTACTTTTTTGACTTGAGGGGAGAGAGGGAGGAAGAGATTACACCATCTGTTGAATCCATATATTACAAGATTTGGTGAGAAGAAAACTACAAGAAAAAAAAAAAAGCCCCAAGATTACAAAATCCCTTTCAAAATTGGTGTTCAGAGATGTGCCTTCTCAGTATCATGTGTCTAGCTGCCCCAAAACATGAGACTGACTTCCAAATTGCCATGTACCTCAGAAATAACCAACACTGTCCTCCAAAATGTATACCTCACAGGAACAGTTCCCAAATACCTGCACTTGTTATTACTTACCCCTAGTTTAAAGATATTTGGGTTAAGCCAAAGGTTACCATTTCGTGTTTTTCAGTATAATGCCCCCAGGGGTTAATAATAATCTTTTTTTAAAAAGAAAGCTGAAATTCTCTTGAAGCCTCATGAGAGCTGAAGCTTTAAGCAAGTATCACAAATGGAATGACTTGTGTCCAAATCATGCGCTTTAGGAATATTTTCAAAACAACAAAATTATACTTGAAACTTAACATTAACTGAAAATTATACCCTTTTAAAATATCCTGGTGCAAATATTGCTAAGTTTAAAAATGCCTACTCTAATGTTTGCAGTTGTTGTGTATCACAGCCTCTGTGGCATGAAAGTGTGTGAATAAAACTTACAGGAGGTAGAAGATGGGTTTGAGTTTTTTAACTCCTAGCACATTAATTTGGCAACTATAACACTGAGCCCATTGGAACTCTGTTGTTCTTAAGGAAACAAGTTGACCTCCACAGTGCAGTCAAATCCCAAAAGTAAACAAAGATGTAACTATAGAAGAATTAACTGAGGTCTTCAAGTTCAGTCTTTCAGGAACAATTAGTTGAAAGTGTCATTGGCAACATAGGAAGCAAGTGTTTCATCCAATACTTTTGCAAAAGAAGGCAGCTTCAGCTTTCCTTTAAAAAGATAGTTCTGCAGTAAATTCCACTGTTTAGAATTGGTTTGTGAATCTACTATTGCTGCATTGACTCTAGCGGAGTTGATCTATTTTTAAACTTTATGATATAACAAGTAGAGTCATCTCCCAAGGTTCTCAATCAGGTAGTTCCCCTTTAGAGAAAGGTTGATTTATGGTTGTAGTAGAAACACACCAAGAATGGTGTTTAAAGTAGCCTCTGAGATGTACTGATCTTAATGAGAGGAAAATGTGTCCTCTCGTGGCAAGGAACGTGGGGCTGAATCTGCTGTACATGGGCAGCTCTGTGGCCAGATTTGGCTAGCAAAATCTCTTGGTTTTGCTGCAGAGCTCTGTCTTGAATAGATGGAGATGTTAGGTCCATTTGTGCGTTCTCTGTGCCTGCATTGGCAGGATTTCCAAAATACATTTGGAGAGGCACAAAGTATTTGTCAAGTGCAGTGGCATAAAAGAGATGTCGTGGAAAATGATAGCACTGGCAGTTCAGCTCTGAGGAAGGCAGTAAGCCTTTATGGATTCTCTGGTACCTGTGAGTAATGTACATTGGATTTTTTCTTTAGGTTACTGGGTGCCTTTAGGATGCAAAGAAAAATGGTACTAAAGGGAATATCTGGGTTCACTGGGAAAAACCGCCGCTGACTGTGCAGAACTCACTCAAAACTCGTTGGCAATGCAGCATTGTTCTGACTTGTGCCAGAAGATGGTCTGGAGAGAAACTGGTGCAAAATGCATGTGGGGAGGGGCAGTACAGTTGCAGGGGCACCGGTGGCAAAGAAACAGTGCAAGGTTAGCAGGGAGGTTAATCCCCTGTGTGTATTCATCCATGTGAATGCCCCTCCTATTTGTTAGCCAGCGAGGGATATCCTCATACTGTTTATTTGCTCCCTCAGCTTTGCAGGGTCTGAGCTGGGTGAAGCACCTGCCCTGATTTGCAGCCTAGGCTCTTGCGTAATAATGATATAATCAACTAAATCATGACAAAGTCATTCGTAGCAATTGATGTGGCTTATCACACATGACACGTTCGTAGATGTACATGAGCTCAAGTCGCATCCTCTCTCAAGGAGCCCAAAAGAAGTTTCTGTCCCCAGGTGACTTCTCCTTGTTGATTTCTCCTTGACTTAGCACAGCAAACACATGGCACAAAGCTCAGTAGAGACTGCTTGCTTTTATTGTGAGCTCCCCAGTGTAGATCTCTTGGTTCAAAGGAATGCAAGGTTTAGCTCTCTATCCCTCCACCATCCACATCGTCTCAGCAAGTGTCTGTTGCCCCCTCGTGACATGAACTCCCAGACTGGAGCTCAGTTGACTCTAAGGTTAATTTTCTTTAGCCACTGGCAGGCCGATTTAAGTGTCAGCTCATTATGATGGCATTCTAATTAAAGCCCCAAGATAGCCTTTGACCCTGCAAAATGACTTGGGAGAGAAGCAGCAAATAGGGTGATAAGCTTAGATACTGGCATACATGAGGAAATATATCCTGCCTGACGTTTGTGGGTGTCAACTTCAGCGTTATCAGATTGTCCTCTGGGAAGGACTGGTTATTAGTATTTATCTCCCTAAGACAAATTCAGCGGCACTGATTTCTCTTGCTTCAAAGGGAGTTGCACCTTCTTCTTGCCAGGAATGGATTTAGTCCTCTGCCTTCATTTTCAAGGTATTATTTCAGAAGAGTTGATCACTTCCCTTACTGTGTGGAAGATCAAGTCTTCACTGGGATGTAGGAATTTTTCCAGGCCTATCTAGGCACAAGGGCTGATTGTCTCTTTTTTTCTTAGGGTATAGAAATGGGAAGGGAAAAAAAAAGACTTGAGTAAAATAGGTATTTCTACAGTACATGTGTGTCTGCATCCACATCCTAGAATAATTTTTTCATGTCCCATGTGATGCAGCCTTGGAAAAAAAATTGGGGTAGCCATCCTGGATCTAAACATGTAAGACCTGCATTATCCAAAGCAGATCCTCTCAGCAAAGCTATTAGGAAAACGCACAAACACAACAAATCCTAGCTAGGAGTACTGTTTGCCAAATCACTCTTGCCACTTCTCCTTGTGCACCTTGAATCATGTCATTCTTTTCACACCTTATCAGTGACTCCTAGTTTTTCTATCTCCCCACTTCTTTCCCTCTCCTCTCCTTTAATAGCTTGCATTTGCATTTTTTCCCACATCCCCCTGCAATAATGAAGTAAAGAAATCCCAGTATTTTTCTTATTGACAGTAAAGAAGCCTGAAGGACATGATCCTCTTGAACTGAAAACAGTGGTAATCAAATGGTATCCCCTTCCTGTATTAACCATACTTGAAACATCTGAGGATGGTCGTGGGTATGTTCAGTCTATGGCTGGAACCCTGGGAGACTGATGTATGAAATCTCACAGGTTTTTGTTGACCAGGGAGGTAAGTTTGTTGTCCTTAGAAAAGGGCGGGAAACAAAACAGAGAGCAGAGGTTTGTGCAAGGCTCATAGCGACTCAGTGGCAGAATGTACTAGAACTTAACTATCTGTGGTTGTACTTCAGACTTGACCCAAGGTTCACTGAAATAATTTAACCTTTGTTAAGAGGCAGATCTGGTTGATAATTTTGTGTATGGGCAAAGTTGTTATCCTCAGAAAATACCAGTTAATTGAAACAGAAACCTTGGGTGGAATTGTCCTCATTTCAACAAGGTTTTGCCAGGAAGATTTTCACATTTCAAGGTTTGAGTGCCTAGCCAATCCAGAGAGGTCACACAAGAGTAGCCAGGAACCTGGGAGCCACATTACTCAGCTGGGACTGGAAGCATAGGGAAGGAGCCCTACAGAGAAGTTGTCCTTCTGAATCAAATAGAGCAGAGCCTGCAAAACAAAAGGCTGATGTTCCAGGTGCATGACTCTAATCGAGAGTGATGTCTTTCTTTTGCATTTGGAGAAGAATGGGGAGCAGGGAAGGTCATTATCCCAATGTGGACTTGGCTCAGTCTGGATGTGGAATGGGAATAATTTCTTAACAAGTGATACAGGATGGAAGGGTAGTTTTCCGGCTACCCCTTCAGAGGACAGGCATTCAGGCTGTCTAGATCTGGTGTATATGGTCATATGGATGAGAAGTAAACTTCTTGTAATAATGAGGTATTTCAGTAGTGTTCCCAGCTAGCATGTAATCTTATAATTATTGGCTTTTGTGTTTGTATAGTATCCTGTCTTTCTTCTCCTCCTCTATATGCATGCAGGCACGCACTCATTCCTATCTCCATCATCTTTAACTAAATTAGAGTAAAATACTTCATTACAGAGACTTTCAGCCAGGAGCGTGGGCCCCAGGGAGTTTATTTTCATACAAATGTATTATGCACAAGGTTGATCTGATCACAGACAATTTGAACTATCTTTGCACCCCCAGGAAAATTCCTTTCATAAATGTAAATGACCTGACACTGCAAAGAACAGAAAACAAGACGGAAAGAGAGAGGAAAAGAAAGAAGGAGTCTGTGTGCTGATGGAAAGGAGATTATGGGGAGCTGCAGGGATGCTGGGTCCCCCAGTGCAGGACATGAGCTGTCAAGGGTCTTTTGCCTGCCCTCTTCCTCCTCTTGCAGCGTAGTCTTTCCACTGAACAGCAAGCTGTTGCAAGGTGCTGGAGGGGGAAAAAGTGATGTATTAAGTATGTTTGAGATTATAATAACTGTTTCTATGGCAACAAGAAAATACCCTCCATGGCTTTTGTTTGTGTTTTGAGCAAGGAGGCATGAAGTGAAGGTTTGTAAACAGAAGGCAGCGGGAAGAGAGCAAGCAGGGAGCTTTGTGGCATCCTGCCCATGATACTGATCCACCTGGGGCACGCGTGGCTTCTTCTGGTGTGTTGGGCTTTCTTCAGCCTTGTTTCAGCTGTCAGTTGCAACTTTGCTTTTGGACTTTTCCTGAGATGTGAGAGAAAGCAAGAGAGCAAAAAGCACTGCTTTTCCAGGTTTTTTATTACTGAACTGCTCAAAAGTTGGGACCTGTAGGACTGAGTAATGTGTCCTTTAACAAGGAGGTGCAAGAGTGAGCTGAGCATGCTCCTCCATGGGATTCCTTCATCCCACACCATCAGAGAGAGCCCAGTCCTGACCAGGGATCTCCCTGGTAGAAGTACTAAGTGTGGAGGGCAAGTTAATCCCCACTTTCATAGAATATTAATCGTCCACTCACAGAAATTCACTGGGCAGAAAGATGCAATGTAACTGAAACCACTTTGGCTTCCCCTCTCCAGCACTGCACAGAGAGGTACATCTATTATTAAAAACCCTATTAGTCATGGTAAGATTGTACCACTCCCTCTCACTGTGGCTGCTGAGCATTATCTAATTGGTTTTTATTACTACGCCATCCCTGGGAGCATGTGGAGCTCAAATGCCCATTTGCTAAGATATTTGTGTTCCCTCATGCTTGTTGGGGAAGCTTTTAGACTGTTTAAGGTTTTGTCAGGAGGATTAAGAAAAGAGGTTGAGACAGGAGGAAACTAAGGGAGACGGTTCTCAGGCTGGAGAGGATGTGGAGGATGGAGACAACCAGAGGCAGGACCAAGTGGGCTCAGTTTGGCTGATACTTACAGCAGTTGTCTTGCTGAACAACTGGCTGTTCTGGTCACTCCAGCAGACAGCTCCTCCAGTTGTCTCATTCCCAAAAAGAGACACACTCACTGGGCTTCTAAGCCACTTGTGGTACTCACTAGCTAATCCAGCTTCATACACAGAACAGAGTCCTTGCAACCAGGAAAACAGTGAGAAGTGGAGCTCAATGACAGGGCAGGACAGACTGTGCCCATCAGGGACAGGTCATGGCCAAATGAGTGTGCTAACCAGCAACCTGTTGACATGCAACTGGGCCTTTCTGTCCCCTTATCCCTCTATTTTACCATGCTTTCTTCTCTCCACCTTGGTCCCTTCCTTTCTCTTCCTTTGGTTTATCCCCAAAATATTCCATAAATCCCATACAATCCCCAAATGCTTTTCCCCTGCATCCCAGAACATGTCCCATACTCCCCAGGCAGTAATTAACGGCCCTGTCCTGTGCCACACATGTCTCCAGCAGTGGTGGTTTCTCTTCCTGCCCCATTGCCCTGTGCTTGCTGCTACCAGCATTTGCGCAGCTCCATCTGGATACATGAGGCTTGCACAGAGAGATGTGCTGGCTTCATGACTAATGATATTTGGGTAACAGGATGCCACACAGATTCAAAGGTGTTTCAGTGCTGGGAGCTGGTGAGATTTCCAAGTTCTCCCAAGCAGTGTAGCATCTCTCTCTTTTTTGAAATGAGTGGATGTTAAGGAACTGAACCTGGTGAGGTGTTTCTGGGAAAGAAGAAAAAAAAATAAATCTTTCTGCCCCTTTAATCTCCTGAGAACTTTTTATACATTTTGGGCTTGGAGTCCTTAGCCATTGATAAAGATAAGACTTCTTGTGATGTGTGATGTGACTGCCTTTTGCATGTGAGCTGCCTGATCGGGAAAGTGTCAGTCGGATACGTATTATCCGCGTGGCCATCAAACAACCTGTAAAGCTGCGTTGCCGCTTGCTCAATTCAGCCAGGGTGATCTGGTTTTTATGGTCACTGATCAACAGGAATTGTTTGTAATGGATGCGTTGGTATGTTCATTCATTCATTTCACAGGCATTGCTGCTATGGACCAAGCAGAGGCAGTTTAGCTAGGGCTTCCACTTGTTCAAGCAGGGCAGCTTAACTCTTGAGTTTTGATAGTTTTACAGTGTCTGGGAACAAGCACTAACATGCTCATGAGAGCAAAAGAGTGTTTTTCAGGGCTTAACACCCAGCAAGGTGCTCTGGGGCTCCCCACACAGGCAGTGAAAAGGTTCTGTCCTGCCTGCTTTGCATGGGCTGGTAGGGCACACTCACACCAGGAACTCTGGCTGGTTTCCTATGTTGCTTTTCTTTTCCCCTCTCTTCATGCAGTCTCCTACTGAGTGTACTGGGTAAACAGGTTTCTCCCTTTCTTGCGTGGAGGGGACTGTTATAGCTTGCTCTGCTCCGCCTGTTGGTGTTTCACTTCAGCGCACAGAGGATGTTATTCTTCCAGTGGTGCCTGTTGTGCTAATGGGAACCGTTTAAAGCCAACTCCACTGTAATTTCATTTTCCTTAGGGAGAGGGGAGGAAAGTACTTTCTCCTCAGAGCTACATCCCTGCTACTCACTTTATGTCTCCCTTGCAGAGTCTGCATCACTCTAATTTCTCTCCCTGATCACTGGAAAACGCCAGGGAGGGCCCTGGAGGAGCTCTTGAAGATGCACTGCTGCTGTGCACCTCCCAGCACAGGCTAAGGCCTATCTCCTCTCCCTGGCGTGGCCTCAGCCAAGGCTCTCCCTGGTGTCCCCTCCTTGAGGTGTGACAGCTGGACCATGCAGCCTACAGCAGGCTGCACCTTGCGTTCAACTAGAAACCACCCAGTACAGAACCTTGTGGGTCATTTCTTTAATGAGAGCATGTTGCCCAGCACGTCATACTAAAGCGCTGCCATTTGGCTTGGGTTTTGTAGCTTCTGGCCCCAGTGCTGGCATTTACTGTCCCAAATCAGCTGGGAGCCTCCCAAGCCAGTGAGGGACCCCTTCCCCATGTAATGTCGCTGCAGTTGCAGTGACTGAGATGGAGGGTAGCTCTCAGGGCAAAAAAGAGAGGGAGCTGCTGTCAGGGCTTTTTCCCAAGGGTCCCATAACCCTGTAATTCAGTTCCCCCTCAGTCTGAAAGTCCCTCCTTGTGTTGACCTTCAGGGTATGCAGAGAAACTTGTGTACTTGCTGGGGCATCCAGGGCTGGCTGAGATGGATGTGTGGCCAGGGGCTGGCTGAGATGGATGGGTGGCCAGGGGAGGGAGTTGTTGTTTTCTGTCTAAACAGTTGATGTTTTTCTGTTGTGTGGGTTGGGATATGTTGCTGGATTTGCTTTTGGTTTGCTGTATTGTTTGTTGAATGGCTTGGGGGTTTGTATATAACATTGAAATGGTTGGGGCCTGTGAGGGGTTCTTTTTTTCTTGACATTTAAAAAGAAATCAAAATAGATGGGGTATTTTTCTTGTAATTAAAGATCACACCTAAATCAAACGCTTTAGAACTCAGTCTCCTCCTCTTCCCTCACTTCCTACCCCTCTCCCTCTCCCTCTCCTACACACATACGAAGTTCAGCTGTTTGGGAATGCAGCTGAAAATTTCCGACTGTCTACTAAGCATGCACTAAACCTCTTTTTTTTAAAAAAAAGGAACCCACAACGTGAAGCATATTTATGGTTCTTGCGTCTGTTCTGTAGCTGGCACTCCTCTCTAGCTACGGTGTAGGTTATTTCTGAATTACCCTAAACAGACAGTTCCCCTGCTCAGAGGTCAAGGTCGGTGCAATGATCACCCAAGTACCTTTGTTGGCAGTTCCCCAGGGGGAGTGATATTAGCCTGCATGCCTCTCCCGCTCCTACTCCCTACAGCCTGTTATTAAACAAGGACAAGTGGGTAGCTTGTCTGTGTCTGTGTGTGAGAGCGCGACTCTGTCACCTGATGCATACAGATGGCTTATTAACCAATTAATTCATAGGACTAAATTGGTTAAATCAAACTAAATGACACCCAATTGCTGTACAAGGGTAGAAATGGATTGGAATAAGTGTTTCTTAAATGCCAGCCTCGTTGAGCAAAGGAATGAGTAGTGGAGGGAACGGGGGGGCTTATGGAGGAGTGGGGAGGCAGCAGACACTGGCAGGCAGCAAAAGCAGAGCCATCCAGGGCATCACGTCCTAGGGAAGGAAGTGGCTCATGAGCCCGTGGCAGTTTGTGCTGCCAAGAAATCGGATCGCTCTTTTTGCTGTTGACACTTCAGGGCTGGGAATGCCTCCGAAGAGGGAGTCCCAGCCACTGCCTCACTCTGTGTCCTGGGCAAGAGGAGGCGGCTTCTCAGGTCCCAGACTTTGGCTGGAACACAGATTATTATTTGAACTAATCATTATTTGGTTGGAGCATGAACCATTATTATTCATTTGTCTCAGGAGCAAGGGTTTGATTTTTTGGAAGTGCAGTCTATCCCTTCTCTGTCTGAAGTCCCTGGGAGCAGGTGATGTTCATCACTGGAAACTGTGTCTTTGTCCTTTCTGTAACCAGGCCCCAAGGACTGGGCAGAAAAGCTACACACAGCTGTAATGCTGCTGTCTACCTCCCCTGCAACAATATTGCCAGTTGCTTAAAGATGCTTCTCTCTATGTTTTCCCTTGGTGGCATTATCTATTGGGGTGGGTGGGGATGTGGGTTGACCTTGGCTGGCCGCCACATGCCCACCAAGAGCTCTATCACTACTCCTCCACAGCAGGACAGGGGAAGATTGCTTACCAATGACTGTCACGGGCAGAACAGACTAGACTCAGGAAAATTAATTTGATTTATTGCCAGTTGATAACAGAGTAGGACAGTGAGAAATAAGAACAAAACTAAAACCACCTTCCCCAACCCCTGCCTTCTTCCCAGGCTCATTTCCACTCCCAACTCTTCTACCTCTCCCTTGAGCAGCACAGGGGGACAGGGAATGAGGGTTACCATCAGTCTATAACACTTAGTCTTTGACACTCCTTCCTCCTCATGCTTTTCCTGTGCTGCAGCATGGGGTGCCTCCCAAAGGAGACAGTCCTTCAGGAACCTCTTCAGTGTGGGTCCTTCCCATGGGGTACAGTCCTTCAGGAATGAACTGCTCCAGGATGTGTCCCCCCATGGGCTGCACCTTCTGCCAGAAAACTTGCTCCTGTGGGCTCCATGGACTTTCCAAGGTCTGCAACTTCCTTCAGACCACCTGCTGCCTTGTGGGCTCCTTTGTGGGCTTCAGTGGGACAACCTGTGTCACCATATTCTTCTCCATGGGCTGAAAGGGAATCTGCTCTGGCACCTGGAGCACCTTCTCCCCTCCCTCTTCACTAACTTTGGTGTCTGCAGGGCTCTTTTTCTCCCATTTTCTCCTATCTCACAGCTGCTGCACAGTGGGGTTTTTACTCTTTCTTAAATATGTTCATGCAGAGATGCTACCAACATCACTGATGGGCTCAGCTTTGGCCAGTGGCAGGTCTGTCTTGGAGCCAGCTGAACCTGGCTGTGTTCAACGTGGGAGCAGTTCCTGCTGTCTTCTCACAGAAGTCACCTCTGCAGTCCCCCTTCACCCCCAGCCTTGCCATGTAAACCCAAGGGAGTGTTACAGGAGAAGCACCCCTTTTCTCCATGCTAAATGCTGTCCTTTTGCTCTGTGTTGTGATGCAGATGATGGACTTGATAGGATTGACTGGATGACTGAGAGTGGAAGGTATTTCCCCTGATCCCAGTTCAATTTAACAACTACCATGATATGTAAGAAGCATAACCTGATTTAGAGTAGTGGAGGGACTACAGAATAAAGAATACAAAAGGCAGAGTTGTGCATCAGAAACTACTCCGATGGCATTTTATGTTATGGTTTGAATGTTTTGCCTGCCTCAAGGCTAGACTTCATATCACTGTATCAAAGCTTAGCTTGCTTGTACCACTGCTTTACCAGAGCTGATAATCTGAGGGAGGTCTCCTAGCTTCTTCCCTTGGCAGGAGCTTGATCTCACTAGTCCTGACCACAGGGGAAGTTCTGTGGCTTCCTTTAAGGTGTAGTAGTGAGCTGGTCCATGTGGGAGTACAGGAGGAGCAGGGGTACTACACCTTAAGCTGGTGAACAGCTTATGGCAGTTTCCTGCTAACAGCATCTTTGTTCAGTGTGGCCCAGGGTGGACTCTTCTGTTGATTTTCCACCTTGTGGTCCCTTGATCAGTGGCATCTGCCCCAGGCAGCACTGTAAAACTGTACCCACACACCCAAGGGCACGAAGTGCAGTGGCACTGCACTGGCTCAACCTCAGTGTGAGGGCAGGGGCCACTGCCTGTGAAGGTGCTGGGGCAAGGCTTGTGTCTGGGACTGGGTGGGACATCTCCTTCCTCGTGTGGGCGAGGCGCCTGAGGTTGGCTCTGGATTGGTGCAAGTTGGACTTGCACTGTGTGGGGTAGTGGCAGTCTTTCTATGGTGGAGGACATGCTGCCCCATAAAATGGCAGCTCTGACAGGTAGCAGAAGAAAGAGATGAACGCTTCAGGAGTGGAAGGTATGTTGTAGTGGTTACCACCAGGGTCAACTAAAAAGGATGACAAAACTGATAAAAGAATGACATCATACCTTAGCAAACCTTGCAAAATCACACACACTCGCAGTGCACACCTAACTCCAGTACACAGTGAGAAACAAAACCTCACAGCCCGGAGCACACACACATGCGTACATGCACGCAGAGTTCATGCACGCAGAGCACATGCTTTTGGGCTGGCACCTCCGTTTGTACAGCATTAACAAATTATGCATAGACATAGCCTGAAACATATGCGTACATGGAGTACAGCCCATTAAAAATGAAACCTGTGCATATGCAAAACTGCCAAGAACACATTCACCAGCACCCTAATACTAGCTGTGGATAACCACCAAACAAACACATGCCTGACTATTATGTCAGTGTTAAAATTGCTCTTCTTCAGTTGCTGCAGCAAGATAAAGTCTCCAAAGCCCGTCATGCTGCGGCATCTTTTTCAAGGCTGCAGTATACGGAGTGTGTATAAAATATTGAATCATTTAGGGGCATTTCATCTTTACTTTTTTTTTTTTTTAGGAAAGAAGAATAGGATTTACACTTTGTCCAGTGGCAGAACAAATGTTTTATGTGCTGGAGCCATGACCACTGCTCTAGAGCATTTGATGCATATATTTTGTGGCCTTTTTTCCTTTTTGTTTTTATTTGTTCTTATTATCATACTCCTGAAAAGGGTCACCATCACCATTTGGAAGGGTAATTTTTTATTCTTAGAGCAGAGTGTACTCAAGAGCTGTAAAACAAACTTTGCCATCCTCTCATTAACATTTGTCCTAGAAAGATTCCCTCACTTTCCCTTGGCCCTAATAGCCTTTGGTGTCCCTGCGGAAGCAGGCTGAGGAAGGGAAAGCTTTGACTAATTACAGAGGTGAAGTAGAAAGTTGCATGTGGTTTCTGCCGAGTGAGAAATGGACTTAGACCAAAGTTGCATGTGGTTTCTGCTGAGTGAGAAATGGACTGAGACCAAATTTAGTGATGTACCCACTGACAAGCCTGGACCTCTGAAATCTTCTTGCACTGGATTGTGCTTCTGCCTTCTGTCCCACGTACCTGTTTCCTGGAGGCTCTAATCATGCACACTGCTTAACTGGCTAAACATATTGCTTCACAGGCTGTCTGTTGTGCTGGCCTGCTTTAGCAGGTAGCAACTTTTTCATAGTGCCCTTTTAGGGGAGGGGGAGTGGCCTGTGGCTAACGGCAGGTTGTCGGCTCAGGCTCTGCACTGTGCCACGGCCAGGCTGTGGACAGATCACATCCCCTTCCCATGCCTCAGTTTCCTCATCCCTTCTGGAGCAATAGCAGTGCTGATTCATCTTAGAAGGAGCTAGAAAGGCTCATTTATTAGTATTAGAAAGTGCTTTGAGGCCTCTGGTAGACAGATAAGTCACTGCTATCCTCTGAGCTGTTTTCCCCTCTCCACCCCATTTATAATGATCTGGACTGTCTCGAAGACTGAAGCAGAAGCAGGTTGATCTCAGCTCAGTTTTTATTTTTACTTTTTATTAGCACAGCTCTGACAGTTCAGAGTCCTTGCATGGGCACAGGGAACATACTCTTTTATTGTTTCTGTGGTCTGGAACAGAACTGCTCTAGTCAAAAAGCAGCAGCCCAGGGTAATAATAGAAGACAAAAATTAATTAAGAAGAAAGAAGAAAGAGAAGAATTCTCTTCTATTGCAAAAATAGAAGGGCTGAGAAGCCTGCCGATGTTTGTCAGTGTAGTTAGGTAGGTCTGTTATTGCCAGTCCAAGAGAAACCTCAAAAGATTTTTAAGTTCATATGAGCAACTGAAAGTTCTTACAATTCTGTGAATCACAAGATAATCCTAGGGTCTTTGACCTGTGCTGCTTCTATCACATTCAGAGATGTAGCTTAGACACATGTGACACCACTTTCCCTCAAGCCATTCTCCATTTGCGTCAATGAGTCTAAGTTGGCAGTACTCACATGTGAAGAAATGAGTGTCAAGTTTGGAGGTGGCTTAGCCATTAGGATGTATAGTGTAGATTCTCTTGGATCTCCTTGCCAGCAGGTGAAGTGGCTCCAGGAGGATCGAGGAGAGTCCAAGCAAGTGGGAGGAAATCTAGTATGAGATATTCTGTAGATATCTTGATAATCTTCTTTCATTCCCCATCCTAAGGAAGGAAAAATCTTTTGGGGAAGCAATGTCAGGATTCAGCTCTAGGGTGAAGTACAGTTCCTTCAGCTTCCTGCATCTTGCTCGAAAGGTGGGAAGGACAAGGAAGGAGTTGGAAAACTGAAGTTTGGAAAACTGGAAAGCTGCAAGTGAGTCCTCTGAGATGACGAGGAGCCTTGAAAGTGCCTTGGTGAGATCTGTTCTCTTGGGCCAGGAGTGTCCTTTAATTCCTGAATGTCGTGGTACGTGAAGAAGAAAAACATTCTTCTTGCTGGCCTTTCTGTCCTTGTCTTTGAAAGATGTAGCAGGATTCAGATGTATAATTATGTCCAGACAATGAGAGGTACATTCAGAGTGAATGTATATCCAAATGTTCATCCCCTTACTTTGAGTATTTATTTAGTTGTTTTTCTTGTCACTTTCTGTGACCTTTAGCAAACTAGGTGGTTTGGCATTAAACACAAATTTTCCAGTAAAATGGCGGGGAGTGGAGGGAGCCATCTTTTTATGCTAACCAACCTATTTTGGTCTGAAAATGTCTTTCAGCAGGATTTCACATCTGTGAGGAGAGTATTTAAGGGAAAAAAAAAAAAGCTTTAAGTATGTATAATTTTTTGATCAAGTCAAAGATAAAGAAATTTTGACTTTCTGTTTTATTGGGAATTGCTTACTAGTACCAACTTGCTTTAGGATAGCTTTGGAGCACATCATATTTTCTCAAAGCACTGGGTGACTCTATGGATGGATACAAAATTTCAGTCGCAAGGAAGAGGGAGAGAGACTGCTGTGCCACTGAGATGCAGGAGGCCTAGAGGCTGCTCTCTGCAGTGCCATGCACTTCCCCTGTGACTTTGGGGAATGTGCATGGCATTTCTGCTGTTGGATTTCCCCATTTGTGAGCTGGAGAGGGTACAATAATGTATCTGTGATGGGGCAAAGATAAACCCAGTCAAATCTGCGAAATCCTGCAGTGAAATGGCCCTTTAGGCAGGGCTGAGCTGAGGTTTTGAGAAACTGCTGTGAGATTCATTTTGTCTTCTGGAGGCTTGGTCACCTGTATTTACATTGTCAGTCTTTTGTATAGCAAATCAAAGAGTCTCATAGCCCCCAGCTAAGGCTGGGAACATCATCATTCCCGGGAAACTGAGTCAAAGAAGGGCTGCACGGGGTGGCAAAGTCTGGGGGTGACACTAGGCAGAGTGAATGGCTCCCTCCTTGCTTTCAGGTGGCTACAGCATGCTGGTAGTAGCTGTTCCTGAGCTCGTCTCAGCAGCGTACTGGGGAGTGAGCGTCCATCTGTGTAACAAACGCAGCTGTGCATTGCAATAGTGGCACTTTTGTTAGAGCTTGGAGCATGAAGTACCTCTTCCACAGTAGGTGGGGATAACTGCAGTTTTGGGAGGGGGCCCTGGTGTGCTGGCCCCACACGAGTCGCTGAGCTTCCCAGTGTGAATATTTAACTTGGGCTTGCTGGCAGCATCATTTCCACTAGAGAGGTTTTAAACACTGCTTGTCTTGGGCAATACCAGAGGGTGTTTAATGAAGAATGAAAGAAGCAGGGTGTTTTGTATTGTGCTTTTGAGGGGAAAAAATGTCCCTATAGGAGCTCTGAGTAGCAGCAGCAGCAGAGATGGGCACCAAGCTAGCAGTCCCAGCACTCAGTTTTTGACTGTGCGGGATGAAGGAGGGTAAGTAACAACATCCCATCCACCGCTGCAGTGTGAAGACTGTGTGGGGAAAGAGAATGGGGTCACAGCTCCCCACTGCCTGACTACAACTGACAGGAGAGATGTAGTAACCAGCCACACTATGAATACAGAATCAGAAAGTATGTGGGGACTGTTTCAAATGCAGTTGAGTTTTTTTGCCGTCTGCACTTCTTCCTAAGGCCACAATACTGCCCCTTCACAGTCCTTCATCCCAACCTACCCCTTTCCCGCTTCCCGGCAGAGCAAACACTGGAGCACAGTCAGGGAGCTGGCAGGCGCTCTGCCTTTCTCCCCTCCCTCCTTCTCACCCTGCCAGTTTTGTCCTTCCTTGCACTCAGCTGATGAGTTCTTTGGGGTCTTTCTTTCACTTAGCGTGCGTACCCAGCACAGCACAGCAAGGACCTGCCCCCTGTTAGGATTTGAGTGGATAATGATGGTTTCTGCCTCCATTTCTGCCGAGTCTGCAGGCTGTAGTTGCATTTCATCAGCCTGGTACAGAGGCACCACTGCCCATAGCTAGCACTGTCACCTGGAGTCCTCACCTGGAGCTGCTGTTGTTGGGTTGATCTGGATTTTTTTGTTTGTTTGTGCCAATAATGGAAATGTCTTAGTACCTGCCAATTAGGAAAAAAAAAAAAAAAAAAAAAAAAAAAGAGGCAGCAGTAATCTCTGTCTTTCTCTTTTTCTGTCTCTCTCCATTTTTTCTCCTCTCCGCTGGGGCAGAAGTAAATAAAATGCTTGATAAAATTTAGGCTTTATGTGTGTGAGAGATATACTTATTGTGGTGAGCTGGGTTGAAGAAATGAGATTTGCATAGATATGGATGGATAAAAAGAAGAGGAGATTGGGAGAAGAATGCTTGAATACTGAATAAGTGAAAATGTATGGAGCCAAATGTATGCCTGGGAAAACTCTCTGGACTTCAGCAGAATTGTATTCACTTGCACCAACTCTGTGTTTAGCTCCTTGTTTTGCTTTTAAATCATATTACTTATTTTGTCTAACTCCCTCAGGTGTCTCATTTGAGGATGTTCTTTCTTATTAGGGTATGAGAGGAGAGAATTAGTGTTCTACAGGTACTTCCCTAGTCTGCAGTTTCACAGTCATCCACTTCTCTGGAGGGACTGAACCACAGGCCTGGATCAAAGATCAAAGCTGGACCAGGATAGCTTCCTTTTCATACCAGTATCTTAGTTTTTGAATCATACCTAGGACCATCATGGCAGACTTTGCTAGAAGCTAAAGAGATCTTGAGAAGACTTTTTCTTCAGGGGATTTCACTTCTTCCGTGTTGCAGCTGGTACTGCATAGGCTGGGAGGTCTGGGCATGGAGGTTTAGGTTGGATCTGATAATCATTTGATTCAGAAGCCCAGCTGTCATAATGGTTTGTAGCAGATACATCAGAGAAAAAAGGAGCAAGGTGGCACATTCGAGTAATCTGACCTCATGCTAAGTCTCATCCCTAGCCATGAGAGTGAGGAGCTAGTTTACTTTCTGAAGCTTTAATGTGTCTTCAGAAATATCACTGTCATTCATTGTCATAATTCAGGATGTTGCGATGTGTCTCCCTCCTGCCCCTTCTTGGAATGCTGTGAGATTCTTCCTTTCAATTATTTCCTTTAGCTTCCAGTCCCACAATCTAATAACATGTGGAGGGAAGAAATGCAGAAAAAAGGTATTCCAGCACCTTTGAATTCAGCTTTTCATTTGGCTGAATGCCTTCTTAGTCCTTGTTTCCCAAGCTTGCACAAAAGTCTAAGCTGATGAAGAAAGGTAGCTACCTACTTTTCATGTGCTGAGGTGCTTTGGAGAGTCAGTGGAAAGCAGATGCGTGATCTCTCCAGGACAGCCTGAAACCTGAGAATTGAACACATTGGGGACCTTTCTTCCACCTGACTGTTGATGCTTTGTAGCCACATCTTTGGTGCCCATACCCAAACAGAAAGAAATCAGGTTTGTTCCAGCTCTGCCCATATCTGGACTGACCTGTTTGCAGTCATTCCACATGATAAATGGGCTAATTAATTTACAGGGCAGAAGGAGAAAAGAAAAAAAAAAGGGGCTGGGGGGGTGGGGAAGGAGGGGGACTCGATCAGTTGACAAATTGAAATGTCATTTCCCAGCCTGCAGCTGGACTCTGCTGTCTCTCCTCTCTCTCCCCCTCCCTTTTTTTTTCTTCTTAGCCTTTTGTTTTTTTGATTTGGTTATAAAAGCCAGGATGTAATTGAAACTGGCATCAGAATCAAACAGCATGACCTTGACAGGTTTCTTCCAGTCCCGCCACACCATCCGCGCCGACTGAGGGAAATAAAAGAGGACGGAGGGGGGAGTGAGGGAGGGCACCAGTGCAGGGAGTCCCCTGACAACTCCACTGCTTGTGTGCCTGTCTTTGAAAGGCTTCTCTTCTGTGTGTCTCTTATTTATTTAATTTTTATCCAAAGCAGCCAAAGTGCTTTGGGGACCTGGGAGGGTGACAGCAGAACGCACCGGCAGCTTTTTCCTAGAATGCGTCATGTAAATCTGCGGTGGGAACTAAGCAATGCAGTCTGCCAGCTCGTGAGAGTGGTGCCAGCTTGAAGGAGCTGGAAAAACAAGGGCCTTGATGCCTTGACCTTCTTGGCCTGTCTGGAGCTAGAAAGTACATCTCTCATTTCCAGCCCCAAGATGCACGTCTCTGCCTGTGCTTCCCACTTATGCCCTGTAGCAGCACCCATTCCAGATGACTGAGCTGAGAAAACTAATTTTGTCTGTGAACAGGGTATTTGCTGGAGCTCAGATCTCAGAAGAAGAAAGTTTGATGCATTGGTCATCTGTGGCTTGTGGACCACAAAAGCAGGTCTTGTGCCTAGCAGGACCAGTTGCCGCCACGTACCTCTGGCTGGGTCCTCAGTGAGCTTTTCAGGAGGGGCCTCTGTGTGTGCCTTTCCCCACTGGCCCTTTGATTTGGCAAGAAGTCTGGCAAGCAGGAAGATGTGGTGCATTTCCAGGAGTCTTCAGATTCTGGAGGGTAAGCAAGGCTGGGTTGTTGGGTACAATGGGATGCATGCCTGCACTCCAGTGTGGAGATGCTGCTGTCTGGGATGCAGCACCCGCTCCCTTTGGGTCAGGCTAAGCAGAGATCTGGTGCACCTCGGGTTTGGAAATGTGAGGATCTTGTTAGGAGAGGGGGTTAGAATCTGAGCTCAAGGCACATAAAGCAGCAAGGAATAAATCTCTACTAGATCTGTCCCATCTTTGGTGCCCTCATGTGCAGCCAGGTCTGTGGTGTTATCTTTACAAACTGGAGCAGAGAGCAAGGATGAAAGCAAGACAGTGGTGGAGGAATGATGTGAGGGAGAGTCAGAGGGGAAGGCGGCGAGGCTGGGAGGGAGCACTGAAGAGCGGGCTTTCCTCACTGCAAAATTTGTCTTGGAGAGGAGAGCCGTAAATTTTTCACCTCATCACTGATCCCTCAGGTGCTCCACCTCTGCCTCTTCAAGCTGGCTACTGATGCTGGCTCATTTACTTGGCTCCTCAGCTACCCAGCACCCACAGCTCATTCCCTGTGTTTCACTGCTGCAGGACCTGGGGGACGAAGACAGCAAGCTTATTTACAGGCTATTGAGAAGCTGGGTTTGGAGCAAATTGCATTGGGTGGGATGGGTATAGTCTCTATAATAATATCCCCATGTCCCTTATCCATTCTGTTTGTAGACTGCATGCTCGTTAGATCACTCTGGGTTTACACAGGAACTTCCAAGGTAAAAATAAATACATATTTTTTTATAAGCCTGTATTTCTTTGTTCTGATAGAAATGAAATACAGAAAATGTGAGCAAATGGAGTTCCCACAGAAGACTAGGTGGAGAAGCTTGAGTCAGCAGAATCAGAGCAGAAGGACAGCAGAGGTTTATGCAGGCCTTGGTACTGCCTCATTGAAGCCAGTGATTTGTGAGCTTGTGGAGATGAATAATGCAGTTTAATTCAGTTGCTTCTGTGCAGGCTTAAGCCAAATTGCAACATGATTTTTGAGACACTTTTGGTACCTGATGTGATAATGTTTTCTTTTGGGAATAATTCAAACATGATGCTGTGTTCATCCACAGGAATAGCGAAGTTGCCATGAACTTCAGATGGATCAGAATTGGGACCTTTAGCAAACAAAATAATCTTTAAACTACTATGTACCTTTCCCTGCTAATACTGATTTGTTGTGGTTTGCCTTTTTTTTGCAGTTATCATAGATACTTCAGTTTGCTTTTTCTTTCTCTTCTGTTTCAAGACAGCTCTCACTTTCAGATACTCAGGTGCTAGTGTCTTTCTGCAGATTTGGGCTGTGCACCAAGGGCTCTCGTGTATAAACCCTTGTGGAATTAAGTTTTATTCCCCTGAAGGAGCTCTCTGTCAAGTCAAAGAACACCCTCCTACCATTAATATCAATGTAATTAGTGAGATTTCACCCTGTGCAAAATGCTACCCACTTTCCCCCTGCATGAAGCATTTGCTGGTAAATAATGCAAACCATATTTTTATGAACATTAGACCAAATTTGTCAGTGAATATGCTTTGGCTGCACTTAATGCCACTTTAACATCCTCTCTCTACACATATTTGACCAATTTTATTTTATGGGGAAAAAGAAAAAAATGAAGTTTCAGCATTGCGGAAATATTTATAGAAATTGAATTTTAGAAATTCCACTGAGAATATTCAACTTAGAAGGATCTGTGCATTTGTCCAACCTTAGCAATTGTCAAAGAGAATCAGTCTTGAAGTCTCTTGAGCCCTGATTTGACATCAGAATAAGCAGCATCAGATTTTTAGTTGGAAGGTAAAGGGAACCACTTCAGTTGGCAGATAATACCATGTATTTATCAGTAATGATTATTAGTTTATGCCCTAAGACATGAGGTAATATAGTCCATGTCGTGGGCACTGCTACTTTATATTTGGATGTTTTGGTTCCCCATGTAAATGTGTAATTCCTTGCTTCATTTTGCTATACTCTTGGCTTTAATGTAATGTGGCAGTGAGTTCCCTTGCCTAAGTTCAGTGTTCTGTTAAAAAAATGTTTCTCTAGCAAATTTGTAATCACCACCTTTCAGCTTCATTAACTGCTCATTTTTTCTTGCACTATAGAAAAAAGAGAAAACAGTAGCTCTTCACCTCCATTCTCTGTATTATTCACTATTTTATAGACTGTTATCACACCTCCTCTTATTTGTCTTCTCTTTGATACAAACTGCTCCCCCTCTTTCATTCCTGCTTCATGTATGCATTTTTCCACTCCTGTTATCATTCTTTCCACCTTTCTAAGAAGGAAGCTGAAACAATACATTGTGACTTATCTGGCCACTAGTCAAACCATCTGGAATTTCAGACTTCACCTTAGAGAGGGGAAAAATTGTGGGGGGAAATCCATCAAATAAATTGGAAAAACAAATACATTTATTGAATTCACCATCTGGTAGTGCACATTCCACCCGCAGAACAAAAAAAACCAACAAACCCCACCAAGCTAAATTCAACAAATCAATTATTCATTGTGAATTATTCACTAGCTTCTATTCCAAACACTGCCAAGATGTGTTTGTTTATTTTTATTTGGAGTTTAAAAAAATCCATGGCAACATTGCTGTTTGTCTTAGTGTTCAAGCACAAAGTGCAGACCTGCGCTTCTATTCTGGATGCATTTATTTAATCAAAGAAAAGCAACAGAACAAGAAAGAACAAAAGCAAAGTTCTCGGAAGAGAAAATAGTGTATGTCTGTAAAGTACCATTTCACTGTGTCTTATAAAATTGTAGGTGTTCCAGGTGACCAGACTATTTTAGAAATAAAAACGTGAAAAATGGGGAAAGGGAGACCATATCTGTTATAGCTGTGTTATGATAGCACCTGGCAGAGACGGGGTTTGTGCCACAGCTAAAGAAAACACACGTCTTCAGTGGTTCTTCTGGGGTACCTGTTTGCCCACACTTGGCTTTCTGTGGAAATGAAAACAGATAGATTGATTTTTACTGAAAAGGAGCTTAATAAACTGGAGTAACTGCAGGTGAGGGTTTAGTTGCACTATCGAACTGAGGAGGGGAGGGTGGGAAAAGAGGGAGTTTGAGTAGGTGATATGGGAAGAGAAGGGTTGGGAGCATCCTCAGCGGAGCTGATAGTTAGCTGCCACGGGCCTGGGTTCAAGCTCCAGCCTGCATTGGTCTCTCTTTGTGACTTCACTTGTGCTGTAGGACTGCAGCAGGAATCTGAACGTGATCCAAGGCAATGGGAATTTATGATCTGCTCTCTGGTTTGCAAGCTTTTGCGGAGTAAGGCCGTTTGGGGAACTAGGAGAGCTGGGCAGCTCTGGGCAGCGTGGTTAGATCTGAGGAGTCAGCTGAAGGGATGAGGTGAGAGCTGGTCATCCACAGCCCCCAACCCCACTGCTCTATTGGAAAGCACAGCAATAAAGGTTCTATTCTCTCTCCCTCTTTTTTTTTTTTTGTCCCGACTCAGTTACACCTAGCAACTAATTAAGCCCCTAATTGAATATTGGCTGAAGGGCAGTCAGATAAATTGTTTGTATGAGGAAACCAAAGGAAATAAAAGTACACTATGACTTACGCTTTATATCAATTGTAGTCACCTCTGATATAAAGTGCTAGGTGCCTGGCCTTAAGAATGAAAACATTTGGGACAAGCAGAGCATTTTTCCTTATGTTTACACAGTGCCACGCACACGGCTTGGCTCCTTTGCTTACTGCTGCATTTGGAGGCCAACAGCAGCACTAAGGTATGTAAACATCTTTTGGTAGGTGCTGATCTTGGCATCCTACCGACAGGATTTATGTTGCCTCAATGAGATGTTCAGTTCTGACTTCATGGGGAGGTTGCACCAGAAAGCCCTGATGCCTTCACCCAGGAATGAAATTATGTTATTCACTGATATATTTCCAGAAATAGGGGAGGTAGAAGCTCTCATTTGGGCACATGATTTACTCTTCAAAATTCTGTTCCTGTTTCTATCATGTTTAAGGGGGGGGGGGGGGAAAGCAGAACTCTACTGGCTTTCAGATGCAATTTTTATGCCCCTTGATCAGTGCCTGGCTGGTCATCAATTTTATGCCTGCAATTAAATAGCAGGCACAAAATGTTCCACCATTAAGCCGTGGACAAAAATGCTTCTGTCCCAAATTGCACCTGGAGAAGAAGTAAGGATTCTTATTGATAAAGCAATACTCCTGTTTTGAATTCTTGCTACCTTTTTTAAACTATGGCCCAGATTTCAGGAACTACGGTTAGAATATTCAAAACAGTGGCATTTCCCATCTGCTAATGTCCTCAGCTACCAGGTTGCTGTGCGGAACAGTTTACTCTGCTAGAGATCTGTAGTGCTTCTTGTGACACTGATGAAAATATATATTCAAAAACAGGAGAAAGAGAGGAAGAAAGATTGAAATTGAAAACACACAAGATTAAAAACAAAAAAATTCAAACCAAAAAGCCCAGCAAAAGAAAGATTAGGGACTTTTTTTTTTTTCCCTTAAGAAAAAAACTTTTCCCTTTAATCATCTGGTTTGACTAGCTTCAGTCCAAATGTTGTTACTCTTTGACTCTGCCTGTTGTGGCTTCTTTGTTGCCTGTCCCTGCCCTGGTGTGCCTGTCCCCATTGCCTTGCCACAGATTTGCCTGGGCAAGGTGGTGGAAATTGCTGCGTGTTGGCAGTAGGGGGGTTCGGAGAGTGAGCCCTGGTGAGTGGGCACCCCTCTGGCAGCAGCTGCATATGTGGGAGGCAGGACGAATGCCCATCCGTCCTTTACAGGGGTTGGTGCTTCTCCCAGCAAGAGGTTGCCTGGAGCATAGTCCAGGTCAAGGGGCTGTGTGATATTAGGGATGGTGGCAGGAGATGGAGGTGCTGGTGCAGAGGAGGTTAAGCAGAAAGTGAGGCTGGGGAGCAGCTGAGGGGAGGGACCCAGAGAAGATGCTTAGTAGGTGTATCACCAGTGCTCCTGTGTCTTCAAGAGTGGAATGTCTCAAAGGGTATCACTTGAATCAATGGGGAATAGGGCATTTTTGGTTTGGGAATGGCTGTGGGAAGGCGAGTGTGTAGAAGTTAGGGGCTTTGTGAGTGTACAGTGTACACTGGAAATCTTTCTGCACTTCGTAACTGGCAAAACAGAATCAGGCTGTATCAACTAGGGGACACAGATTTTTTTGACACCTAACAGCAAGAAGTTCAGAAGTAGATGGATTTTTAAGGGAGGATTTTGGTTTGCTTGGGATTTTTGGGGAGGGGGGCTTAAAATTAATGACAGCAATGTGCAGGGCTGCCAATATTTTTCAGCAACATTGTTCTTTAAGATACAGGGGAGTTTTGTTGGCCTTTGCAAGTGATTTATTCTGACAGTTATTGTATGTTCAACAATAAATTAAGTTAAAATAGGCTAATAACACATATTCACTGATGCTTTAACAGCTCAGTAATGGATAGGAATTTCTTCTCTGACCTCACTCTCCTCAAGTAAACAGAAGGTGGTATGTAAGCCAGGCAAAGACAGGATCCTCCAACAGAAAGGATAGGTAGGCTGGGAGAGAGAGCAGCCTGAAGGAAATGGCTCTGATTACTGATATGTGATGACAGAAGGCTGAGGAGATCATTGGAGGCTTTGGTGTTAGTAGCAATAGAAAGTTTTCTCCCAGGAAACAATGTGTACAATGAGATATTGCACTTTCAGCACTTTGAATCTTTCTGGAAATCTTAAACCCATGGCAGTTGACTGTTTCCTGGAAGTTGTTGCAGCATCTATCTCACGGGTCTCGTGGCTCTCACTGCATGTCAGAGGCAGCCCTTCCTCACCAAGCTGCCATGCTTCAGGCAAAGCTGCCCATGTTATCTGGTACAAGGCTGCGTCAAGCCACTGCTACCTTAAGATCTTTGTGCTGCTAGCTCAGCTCAGAGGGTGGAAGTGACACCAAGAAGAGTCTATCTTTGTGCCCCAAGGCAGAGCCAGCTAAACCGATGCCATTCTAACCAACCTCTTCTCCTCTGCCAGATAACTGGCCTTACTAGTGGGATACAAACAGCAGAGATCCTATTCTTTCACTTTATTAAGGCTTTTGACACTCTCATAGCGTCCCCATAAGCACGTCAAAGGTCAGTTAAAATACCAAAGGGTGGTTGCAACACCTGTTCTGGTCAGACAGGAGCTACTGATGGTTCTCTGTCAAAGTGAAAGATGCGTGGAGTGACAGGGGTCAGCCCTACGTCAGTTATTGCTCAGTATTTTCTTTCATGAGCTGGATGATAGGATAGTAAAGAAGTTTTTATTTTTAAGGTTTGTGGGATTGCAGGCATGCTTGTGGACAGGGCTAGAACAAAATGCATGAATCACCTGAAAAAGTTATGCCAGAAATTCAGGAAGAACCTGTGCAAGGGGCTGTACTTTGTCAGGGATAATGAAGTGTGTGTGTATGGGCCCAGGAATGGCAGGCTGGGGAGCAATCCTGTGGAATAACATGCTGGACTTAGTGTTTAAGGTGAACTCAGAAGGTGCTAAGCTGGAAGAGGTGTATTTCTTTAATTATTCTCACCCTTTCCCCTGCTGCAGCCAGAACATTGGGTAACACCTCCTGGCCTGCCTCCCAAGCATCCTTGGAGTCTGGACCCGAGTCTCTGCTATCACCAGACTATTACAGGCACAGAGAGGTGACAGTGAGTTATAGAAGGTCAGCTGTGGTGATTCTGTCGTGCATCAGGGACTCCAACTGTCCTCATTGCTCCCTGCCTAGCTTTGTGCCAACTCAGGAGGTCGGGAGCCCTGGTGCCACTAGCACGCCTGTGATGCCAGGGAAAGAAGGAGCTAAACAGGTCGAAGAATCGGACAGAAGACAGCAGATCAAACCAACGTGCTCTAAAAACACCCTGCTGAAGCACGGTGACACTGTGGGGGCTGCTGCTCCATCAGCAATGGATGAGAGCATCCCCAGTGCAGCAGCCGTTGCATTCACCTGTCCAAGCCCTGCTGAGGCAGCACAGACGAAAGCCTCATTCTTAGCGCTTGAGGAGTTGAAAGGAATCTGCCCATCAACACCACCTCTCCTTCCCTCGCCTGCTACCTTTGCTCTCCCACTTGCCGCATCCTATTTTCCTGTAAACAAGGTGGTTTCTGTTCTCTTAAAAGGCATCAGGTTGGTTGTTAGACCTGGAAGGATAATTCACAGTGATTCACTTGTGCTCTGTAGTTCTGTGTCGTCTTATTACAAACGCCTGTAAGCCGAGGGCAGTTGCCTTGACTTTACTCAAGGAATGATTGTTTGCTTACTCGTATAGCTCTTTTTGTGTTTGTGCTTTCCCTTCCCCCCTCCCCCTCCTTTTTTCCTTTTTTCTCTTTTTTGTTTCCTCCTTGTTTTTTTTTTATAAATCAGTTGAGCAGTAAGGATCAGAGGTTTGCCATTGGATCTGCTTTAGCTGTGATAGATCACATCTCTTGCCATGTTTTCCTGATTTGCCAAGGCTATGTCCTGTAGCCAGAGGGAGTTATGAAAAAACCAGTGGCCTTCACTCTCTCTGAAAGAGGAATCAATTTATGAAAAGGGAAAAGATAAGAACTAGACCACTTGGAACATGTTTAAAGCTTTCCACCCCAACTCCCCCTCCTTGGCTTGTTCCTAAGCATCACTCCTAGGAAATGCAGGCAGCTGTACAGCTTTTTGGCTGGGTGGGAGTCTAAAGGTAATTTGTGCATATCTGGTTTCATACAGTAATTTTGTGTACACGAACATTTTACCCAGTGTTGGGTATGTGCAACTGGCTTCTTTGATTGCTTTGGAGCCAAAGTTGCAGCAAGAGATTTTGGGAGCTTCTCCTCTTTCCTGTGACAAGCAGCGTCTGGTCCCATATAAAGTACAACTTCCAGCATGAATATGTGGATGTGTTTGAGCTTCTTCTTTGTTCACTGCCATTACCGGTACGTGGGTTGGCAAGCTGAAAGTGGCTTTCTGCCAGTGTTTAATGGGAGCAGCTCCCAATTGCTGAACGTGTGTGCAGAAAGCAAATGCAAAAGCGAGGGGGGTTTTGATGGTCAGAGCAACCATCTTTTAACTGGGGAAAATTTTCGTGTAATACAGATTCCATAACTTTCCCAACTCTGGTTATGGCAGATTTTAAAATCCATACTGCTATGAAGTAGAAATTATAGCCAATTAAACAAGACTACCAAACAGAGTCTGTCCCCAAATTTTCCCTTTTTGTATTTGTTGAACTGCACAATTATTTTAAATTGAGTGTTGCATATTCATAAACTGCATTTCAAACCACCCAGTCTTCTGGTTTATGTATCTAGTTGGAATATTAGCATATATTTTCAGTAGCTCATTTCATTTCATTGATCCCAAAATTCCTTACAGAAGATGTGCGTGGTATTCGTACTGGTACCGAAGTGCAGCCTCCTGTGCTCCAGAATATAACAGGTGTTTAACAGAGTGAGAGTTTCCTCCCACCACATCAGCTAAACCAACATACAGCTCCCGCTGCTTCCAACAGGAATGGCTCGATAGGTTGCTGTACAAATAAAACGTACAGCAGCGGGATTATAGCACAACCACGACGCTAGCAAATTTCTTTGCTTAGATGGGTATTAAATCCTGTCTTTGAGAGTGACCTTAGAGTCTAAGGCTTAGTCCAGGTGGGTGGGTTGTGCAGGTGTAACGGGAGATGTGGATTTTAGCAGCTGTCGTTGCGGTGGTAGATTGTGTTTGCGCGCCCTGTTGGGAAAGCCACTCAGAAGGAGCTCAAGTGAATGAAGCCATTCATGAGAGAGGATGAATTATACAGGGGGGGATTAACGGGTGCAGGTATATTTTCTCAAAATCACACCTACAGGTGAGTGGCAAAACTTTCCCATGAAGGCAAATCCAAAGACCCACTCGATGAAATGAAGGTTGTCAAGTGCCTGTTGCTTTTTAAAACATAGCATAGGGGTTGGTAGCTCATGGAGGGGACACTTCAAAGCTGCACCCAGCACGTTCCTCCTAGGACTCTGCAGCAGCACTGATGCGTTTCTGAGTCACTAACACTGTTATTTGCAGTTTCTCCCATCCAAATAGTGACAGTTCGTTTCTCAGCTCTGCTTAGCTTGTCAGATCTGTTGCAGGGTGGTATGGCTGTTCAGGCACAGTTACTGCAAAGAAGGAGAGAAACCTCTTTAATTTCTATCATCTTTCATTCTGATGATATTTATCAGATTTTCTCTATCTGACAAGTTCAGGTCCAATGTGCTTCTCTGCCTTACTACAAGTGATGGGCAGGGAGGATGAGCCCATGGGCAAGATGTGCTTGGAGAAAAGGGGGTTTTGGATAAGGGAGGAGGAAGAGGAAGGAGAAAGGAGAGATTCACAAAAAATAAAAAAGCCCCAAAGCCTACAAAATGAGGAAGGAATAGAGAAAACGAAAGAGGCAGAAAAAGAAACTGATAAAGATTGTATGAAAGACTTTTTAAGCCCCCGTACTACAGTCTGCAGTCTTTAAAATACCTGAAAAAAAATAGTACAGTCTTTACTGTTGTGTCTGCTGATGTCCTTGTCACACAGGTAATTCTATATTATCCGGTTCCTAGCCTTCTCCTATGTTTCCCCACTATCTTTTTTGCCTCAGTCACTGTCTTTCCTATGTGCCTTCAGGAGTTTTTTTTTTTAAATCTCTTCCTCCCTGAGTCCTGGGTCTGGAAGGACTGGAAGAGCTTTTTTTCCATTTCTGAGACAGAGGGATAGCCCCAGTAGATCATACCCACCCACCTTCTCTTTCTTATGCTACATCAGAGGATGTCCCAGGAGAAGAAAGGCAATGAGGGATCTGAACTAAACTTCCAGATCCTTCTGTATCTTTTTCCCTTACAGTTTGGGATCGTGGTTCTGAGAGGACTGAAAGCTGTCTCTGCCTCCGGTGGCTGCACTGATTAACTGCCTGTTCTAAGGGGATGGGTCATTTGGAGAAGGCCAACCATTAGGGAAAGAAGGGGTACATACAGTGTGGGCATATCGGTGGCTCCGTGGCTGTTTCAAAACACTTTTTCCCAGGCCTGTGACACTCTATAGCTTAGTACATACCAGACAGTGGTAGCGTGAGCTGCAGGGCTCTGGCACCACCACTGCAGGGGCTCCATCCAGGAACCATCTCCTTTTCTTAAAAGCTGTTGCAGCTCAAGCACACTCAGCTCTGCCATCAGCCCTGGGCACACGGGCTTTCACAAGCTGGTAGAGGCAGTGACAGATATCTGTCACGTCGTTTCCAAGAGAGGAACAGATCACAGCTGCCCTCATCCTGAGCTCTGATCTCCACAGAGTGTGCAGACAAAGTTTCATGCTAAGATAAAGCCACGTATGCCGGGAAGTTTAGGCTCTGCTGGACACATAATTGTGTGCAAAAAAAGTGACTGAAAAATCCACTGTAATAAGCATGACCTGGCTGAGCAGAGTGGTGCTTGCTAATGACATTGATGAGTTTTGCTTGTGGATGGGTAGCAATAAGCTGCATATTTTAAGTCCCAGGAGTACAAGTGGTCCTTCAGCTTCTGTTTGGTTTCTCTTTCTGCTAGGCTGGCTGCTGCACATGCTTTCCCTCTGTCACACATCTAGCTTCTCTGTGTGTCAGAAGGAAAGCTCCGAGGGGATACTGCATGCTGGATTGGTAGTATCTGCCATCTTTTGAAAAGGATGTGTTAGATAGTCTTGATGGTTTGCAGACATAGGTCTGGGCTCTCTGTGGCTGGAGAAATGTCATGGTGGTGACAGCTGCCCTCAGAGTTCAGAGGCTGGTTGAAGCACTGCCAAGTGCAAGGGAGTTTTCAGCATTTATCAAGACATCTCTTGGGTCTGGAAATCAGCAGAGAATGAACTTTCCTGGGAGATTTCGAGTAGCTTTTGTATTAGTCACAAAAAAAACTTCCCTATGTATCTTCAAACTGTAGAGATGCTTGAGAAGGAGTGGATGGAAATAATGAAAGGCAGAAGTAAGCAGGTTAATTTTTGGCCTCATGTTTGGAGCAGGAAGGTTCTTTTTTCACCTGAATCACTCTTGTAATCTGGAAATGTCTCAATGGCTACAGATCCATCTTCTTTGGCACTTACTATCAGACATGGACAGGAAGGGTTGTGGCAGTGGGATGGCTGAAACAGAGAGTGAACTGAGTAACTCACCCAGGTATTTCAAGGCTAGACATGACATAAATGGAAAAAGCCAAAGATACAGCCGTTCATTGATTCCCTGTGCTTACAGATATCTGCTCAAACATGCAACATTTCCTTCTTGATAGCGTTTCTGTTGCATGTTACTGTCCATCTGCAAGGAGATTACATACTTAGCATCTGTCTACCCATCCATCAGCATTAGGTTTCTTAAGGCACCCATTAATGTGGGGTTTCAGCATCTGTCTTACTTGCCACCTGCTCTCTGCATTCTGCATCTTTCTTGGCAGAAAATTCCCTCTCTGTTGTGGGCATTTGCTCTTTTGTGTCTCAATTCAGGTAGAGACTTACTAGCTCTCTTTCATGGAGATTGTTTTTCTTTTCTTCTTTCTCTCTGTAGCTTCCTTGAATGTAAAATAAAAGTCAGGCAGGTTGAGACATTTAGCCTTGCTGCTGGAATATACAAGCATGACTTGCTGTGCATCACTGTTACCTGATGGCATAGGACAGCTCACTTTTGCAAATACTCATGATACTGGCAGCATGTCAGCTTCCCAGTTTAAACATCTTACTTGTGATTAAGAAACATGTTGGTATTTTCATGATTCAGAAGTATTAAAAGAGCCATCCCAGTATGGGGAAAAGTGGCTGACTTGGACACCAAAGCACATGTACAGGTGAACATCTTGACCTTTTAACTGCCAAGCTGTTAGCCACGCAGTCAGGTAGAGAGTTCCACTGCTGAATCTACCAGGACTTGTTACCTACAGAGACTAAATTGCTCTGTATGGAGCTGATGTGTCCTGGAAGCTCAGGGCAATTAGCAGTGGACGATGGGAGTGAAGTATAATGACAAGTCCTCAAGGCCAAAGTGCTCAGCTGCTCCACTCTTGCAGATCTTGGACACTCCACAGAACCTGACCTTCACTCTTAACTTGAGCTTCACCCCTGACATGTAGATAATCAAGAGGTTGGACTAACTGGGATAGAAAATTGTGATAAACACTTTACAGGGAGTCTCAAATCTCTGCTGATGAAGGCTGCAGGTTATGGAAACAGTATAAGCCAAGTAGTTTTGACTTTTCTTTTTCTTCTTGTCATTAAAACAAATAACAGTAGGATCTAAATACAGCCTGTTCCCTATCCCTAGCCGAAATACTTATTGTTTGTCTTGTAATAACACTTAGAAGCCCTGATGTCATTATTAGCAAATACAAAGATATATCAAAGAACTGGCCTCATCCTCAGAAAGCTTGTGATTGAAAGTCCAGATCCTGCAAAGCCTTAAGAATATGTTTAGCAGTATGTTGCAATTATTACAGTAACAATTGCTATTATGGAACATACAGTTCTCCAATATCAGTCGGGAACCCAGGCTGTTGGGCTCTCTAATGATACACAATAAGGACAGTTCCAGAACCAACAAGTTTACATTCAAAATGTGGGGCATTGACCCTCTGTTGGATTTCTTACAGTGCATACAAATTCAGTGCCTGTATAAGGCTTTGCAGACACTATGCATAAAATAGAGGAAAAGATAAGAAATAGATACAACAAAGATATAGGTGGAAGCATAAGGTAACAATGTAATGTAATATTAAGAATATAAATCTAAGATAGAATTGAGAATATTCCAAGAGCTTGGGTTTTTTCTGCACCATTAACTTGATCTCATTGCACACCAGAATATATATAGATTCTCTGTTCTTATTTTATCTGTGAAATGTACAATTTCATATATAATGTGTGATAAATAGGATGTACAATGGGCTAGAGTCAATGGTGCAGGAGAAACTTTAACATATGGAATGGCTTGACTTCTAAGTGCTTGATTTCTCAGTCTTAATGTTTTAGCAGTGCTGGATTTTTTGTATGGTAGATACATTTGTATGCATGTGCCCTTCTGAAGAACTAGGTGAAACAGGAGCCAAACTCAGCCATGTAGCAGCAGTGTCTTTAACAAGAAAGACCTAACGAGCTTGTTACAAAGCCCATCTGTTTGACAGGACATTTGTTGAGTGTTAGTGCATCTGGAGTGGGATTCTCTCTGATGGGAATAGATGGGTGGGCTGATAATTTTTATACAGGAGAGCTGGATCTGTGGGAAAAGAAAAATGTTCTTGCATTAGTTTTGCGTTACCTTTTTGTTGCCCTATTTGTTAATAGCTGGACTTCCTTGAGGCTCTTTTCATGTTTCAAAATTGAGATAAATAAAGAAAAATGCATTTTTTTTTTTCCCCCATAACCTTGGGGATAAACCAGGCTGACTCTATAGAATGACAGAGATTTTCTCCTGTGGAGTGGGAAGTGCTGGGGTTTAGAACATGTTATTTTAGACAGATATCTATTTGGACAGAGTGAAAAACCTGAAGATGATAAATGGCCTGTATTTGCACATTTCCCAACTGAAATGCTAGCATTACTGGAGGCCCATTTCCCAAATCTGATCTGAAAGACATGCTTCATACTTATGTCTCTTCCTAGTGCTTTTATACCATCGTAAAGACTTTAGTATCCCATCAAGACATATTAACATTTTTCCTTGAGCCGGGATGGTCTGAAAGTGGCTTATTTTCCAAAACTCATCGTGCCTCCTCTTGGTAACAAAGAAGTCCCATATATCCTCACTCTCAGTGCTCTTAGAAGCTCAGGGTGTGAAGGAGGCTTGATGTGACAGTCCAATAGGTAAGAACTCAGATGAAATCTATGAAAATGCAGCCAAAGACTCTCAGTGAAAAATCATTTTTACCACTAGTGCCCTTTCCCAGTGCGATGATCACAGCTTGTTTTTTGTTATCTCCTTTCTTAAGGAAGGAAACACGGAGTGACAAGCACATACAGGAGCAGAAGGTAATGGATGATACATGGAAGCATTATGTATGAATATAAACATAAATATATGATGGAAAACATGACATAGCCCCAGCCAATTTTTCCCCTCCTTCCTTCTTTCCCTTTCAAATCAGATAAATATTTTATTTTTGTGCAGCTGTAGGGGAGACATATATTATTGAAGGGATCGTGTTTTCCCAGAGTCCCTCCCCATACCCTGGCTTTCTGTGCTGGGTAAAGGCAAGTTTAAAAAGAAAAATAAACAATTACTTTTAGGGTTTGAGTCATGGCAGTACCAAAAGTTCCACCCAAACACTCACAGAAGGACCCTCTGCAAGGTTACATTTATGCCTCGAGTCCTACTTGTCTTACCAGGTTACTCAATAAGGCCATCAGTAAGGCTCCCATGAGACAAGTACATCAAGTCTGACTTAATAAGTCATAGAGATGCCCGAGGTCTGAGTATGGTCAGAAGGATGGCATCTTGCTCACAGCCCTGCCTGCAATTTTGGGTGCTGCATCTGTGAATGTCTCAGGTTCCCTGTCAAAAACCAACGCTTCCCTGTTTGTGTAGCGTGCTGTAAAATGCATGCATGAAAAGCTCTAAGGAAAGAAGTGTAGTATTACAGTCTTGGGCATAGCAAAATTTGCTGCTGGTTTGTTTTTTTCTTCTGGAACAGACCTGAGGGTTTCTCATCCAGGGCATTAGGAAGATTTCAGATGCACCGAATTCAAATCAATTCAGCAGAGATTCTCTTGGTTTCAGTTTCACAGAGTAGACAGGGTGATGCTAGAAGTTTTGGATCTGTGTTTGGATTCCCCGAACAGGACATCCTGCACAAAATCTGGTCAAAATCTCCAAATACAGTATCAGTCCTGTTAAAAACTACTACTCCTAACACACATCACATCACAGCCTGCCAAAGCATAAAGGTGCAAATGTGTCTGTAATTCCAGGTTCAAAATAGCATTTGAAAACAGATGAGTTTTGATGGAGCAAGTAGGTGCCCCCTCCCAACCAGGTATTAAGAAGGTATGAGCAGCCCTGTTTTTCTGTCATCTCTTTGTGAATCTTTGAGTAAGATATAGCAGAGATTTAATGCTGTGACCCAGAGATAACACATATGTTTAGGTCATGTTTCTTACCGGCATTTCAGATGCCAGTGTGTGGGTTTTTTTTCTGGAGAGTCTCCTGGCTGCTGCAGATGTCTTTTTTTTGGGGGGGAAAAAAAAAAAAAAAAAAAGAAAAGAAAAAAAAAAAGGCAAGCAAAAAGCTGAAGAGAATAAACTGATCCTACAGGCTGATTTAAAAAGTATTCCTTTCTGGCTCTCGCTGATGGTAAAAGGGGATGTATTTGAGAGTGAGAGAACTGTATGCAGCATGGCCATCTGCCTGACCCCCTGGGAGTTCAGTGAGAAGCTTTATCATCTTCTGGTGTGCTGTGAGGCATTTACTAAGTCCTGTGCAAAATTTTAACTTTCAATGTAGCAAAGGTGTTGGCACTGTTTAGAAACACAGATCATCACCCCCCAGTAAAATCAGGCAAGAAATGCTGCCCTGCCATGCCTTAGGTCCTACCTAGAGCTCTGCTTTCTGTCCCTGGGGCTGCCCCCCCCCCCCCCCTCCCCTCCCTCCCCTCCCTCCCCTCTGTCTGCTTCATGTCTAAGGCTCATGCAGCTGTAGCAGAAATTTGTATCCTACTCTGTGTCCTCCCCCTTCCCAGCCACGCACAGAAAGAAATTTCAATTAAGCAAGTGATTTGCTGTTGTGTTTAAGTTACAATAGTAGTAATCACACCAATTATAGAAATCAGGTTGGCAATCATGGATCCTGCCCTCTGGGTTGCTATTAGCTGCATTCCAGTGTGTGATTTCCCTCCGCCCCATTGAAATTGGCGAATATCACCTGTGTATATCCCTGCTCCTCCAGGATGTAATAGCATCTTTGAAACCTAACAACCAATTGCTGCCCTCACACATGTAGTCAGATTTATCCCTACCTCTCTCTATTACAATAATGAGCGGATAGCAGATGTAGGCAAATGTTGTTGCAGTATTCTCCCTCTGCCCTCCCTCCCTTTCCCTAGCAAGCAATAGTTTGCATCTTAAGCAGCCTCTTGGATTATGTAGTGGCAACATTTTCCAGGCCCAGGGGAAAAATAGTTACACAACTGCCTAGGAAATTTTTTTTTCCATTTTCCTTTTTTTTTTTTTTTTCTTTTTTAATTCTATCTTTCTTTCTACTTGGGTGAATCTTCTTTAATTATTAAAACTGTACAATGAGAAGCACCATTAAGTATGATGACAGATGTCTCCCTCTGTTCCTCTTCTCCAGTCCCCAAGATTATCAATGGAAATCCCTTCACAGCCAAAACATCACTTTGTTGCAGGGAAATTTTGCCTGTGATTTGTGGGTTTTTTTCCCCTTCTGTTGCTCTTGTGCATGTAGGCAAATTTCTTGTTGGGTTCCTCTTATTACCTCTTCAGCTCTAAAGACAAGGGGATGCAAGATTCAAAATGACTGGAAGAACTTTTTGAGAAAGAAGCTGTCAGTCCAATTTCTTTGGTTCAGGAGGGAGATCATGCCTCTTTCAGCCATGAAAAGCTGAGATGCTGTATCTCAAATGTGGCCCCTGGCTTTGGGATGCAGTGGCTTCTCTGGATATCTAAGTACCCTCCAAAACCAGAGATAGTCAAATCACCATCTCCTTTCAGTAGAGTTGGTCATTGCTAAATTGTACATATGTATGAATTCAGGGTGAAATTGGGATGTGACATGTGGAGGGAATGAGATGAGGTGATGAATGAGATTAATTTCTCACTATTTTAAAAAGGTTTTGAGATCTTTGAATAGAAGTGCCAGTGAAAGAGGAAACGGAATTATGATTGCTCTTATTGATACTGTTCTCTCATTGCTGCTTTGCTTGCTCTCAGGGCTGGGAGATCTGCTTCTATCTCCAGTGTAAGGGGTTAGAGAGTTCCACAGAATCACAGCATGGTTTCAGTCAGATGGGACCTTCAAAGATCATCTCATTCCAACCCTTCCACTAGATCAGTTTGCTTAAAACCCCGTCCAACCTGACCTTCAACACTTCCAGGGAGGGGGTGTCTACAGCTTCTCTGGGCAACCTGTCTCACGACCTTCATGGTAAAGAATTTATTTCTTATGTCCCATCTAAAGTTTAAAACTGTTGCCCCTGGTCCTGTCACTACAGACCCTGGTAAAAAGTCCCGCTTAATTTTTCCTATATTCCTTCTTTATATATTGAAAGGCCACAATAAGATCTCCCTGGAGCTTTGTCTTCTCCAGGCCAAACAACCCCAACTCTTTCAGCCTGTCTTCATAGAAGAGGTGTTTCACCCCCCTTGTCATTTTTGAGGTCCTCCTCTGGAACCAATCTAACAGGTCCACATCTTTCTTGTGCTGGGGACCCCAGAGCTGAACACAGTACTCCAGGTCGGCTCTCTTGAGAGCAGTTTAGAGGAGGAGAGTCACCTCCCTCGACCTGCTGGTCACATTTCTTTTGGTGCAGCCCAGGATATGGGTGGCTTTCTGAGCTGCAAGTGCACACTCTCAGTTTATTATCTAATTTTTCATCCACCAGTACCCCCAAGTCCTTCTTCACAGGGCTACTCTTAATTCATTCACCAATCTGTATTTATATTGGGGATTACCCCAACCCAGGTGCAGCACCTTGTACTTGTTGAACTTTATGAGGGTCACATGGGCCCACTCCTCAAGCCTGTCAAGGTCCTTCTGGATGGCATCCCTCAGCTTGGTGTCATGTGCAAACTTCCTGAGGGTGCACTAGGCCCCACTATGTCATTAATAAAGATATTGAACAGTATTCGTCCTGATACAGACCCTTGAGGGACACCGCTTGTTACTCATCTCCATTTGGACATTGAGCCATTGACTGCAACTCTTTGGATGTGGCCATCCAGCCAGTTCCTTATCCAGCTGTTACTCCATCAACCAATTTAAGAAACAAGGATGTTGGGCTGGACCATGTCAAAGGCATTATGGAAGTCAAGATAGATGACATCAGTTGTGTCCATCGAAGTGTTATCCTGCATGCAGTACTATGTGCCCACTTTACCTGCCTTTTCTAGTGCACAACTCCTCCTCACGACTCTTCCTGTTGTACTCTTGCCTTTCCCACAGTCAGTGTGTCTGGGGTGGGTGTTTTTCAATCATTCATGACATTTGCTGCAGTCCAGAAAAAAGGCTGTTAGGAGGATGTTAAATTAGATGCTTGTTCAAAAGTCAGATTAGCTTCTCACATCTCTGCCTTTGTGGGATCACTGTTTTTCCTGTGGTTGGTCTGCTGTATTATTTACACTTTTCACAAGAGAGGTGGCGAGCCATCTGGATTTGGTGTGCAGCCAGAGCTGGTCAGATTGCCCACAGAATTAAGATAGAGCTGCCACGTATTGGGAATATCAAGCCCTTTAACAGGTATGAGAGCAGCTCTGGAGTGGCATTTTCCCAACATACTGTGCCTGGTAAATTGGGCAGTGCTGAAGCATTTAAGGGATTCACTTTGTTTTGTCTATCCTCTACTGCCTGTCTCATGCTACAGCTTTCTAAACAAGCTCATTACAAATTTGTGATGTGCTTGGCTCGACGTGTCCGCACAGCAAAGTCAGGGCTCGGTTGGTCACCAGAGTAACTTTGGGCTTTGATGTGGTGCTGAGTGAGCGCATCCATGTCGTGTTGTACCCAGGCTGCCTTGAACTGCTGCCGTGGTAAGGCCCTGCCTCTTGCCTAGGCAGCTCAGGCTGGCTCCTGAGCAAGCTTTCAGAGAGGCTTGGTCACGCTTCTCTTCTTGTCAAGTAGTGGGGGATCCTGTTTACCCAAGAGCATATCTTGAGAGGTAACCAGTGCAGAAATAGTAAATTGGGGCCTAGAAGTTCAAGTAAATGACTTTTCCCACGTTCTCCTCTCCCTCGGTAAGGTGCAATTCTCCATCAGTTTATTGTCATTAGCCCATACTAAGAGAGAGCTGATCTGGATGCCCCAGGGTGCGCTGGCAGCGGCAGAGGGGAGGACCTGGCTCCCTCCTGGGCTGGCACCACCCCGCTGCAGCTGCTGGTGAGGTGGCTGCTGTCCATGGGTGCCCTGACTTGATGTGCTGTGCTGGGATGCGGGCTATGGTGTTGCCTCCTGCAGCAGACTGTCTGCCTGCATGGCTGGGGCTGCAGCTGCAGTGTGCTGGGGTTTGACAGCAGCACCGGACCAGGTGCCTGGCTGCGCTCTCCACTGTCCCCAGGGCAGGCGCTGGCAATATAATTGTACAGACAGGAATGGTTTAATCCTAGAGAAGAGAACAGATGGAGAAGGGAAATTGCAGCGTTTCAGGATGTGCACGTGTTACCTGCCACGATGCTGCTTTTGATCGGGTGCATGGCGAGGTTTTGGTAGTCTTCCTGCCACCTTGGCTGGCCCATGGGCTGAGGGACCTTCCAGCGCCATGGCAGGTGGGGTTGAGGGGAGCTGTTGCGTCCTAGCCAAACCCCTGGAGCTTTCAGTCCTGTGTGCTTTCCTGTCCTGACTCCCAGCCATGTGTAAATCTCCCCCTGCGCTTCACCTGCCAGAGCCCAGGGCGATGAAGGATCAGGCAGCAGGTAAAATAATCAATCTGGAGGGCTTTTAGCAGCACGTCCTGCCATCGTTTGATGGCACATCTCTGTCAAGGAGACTATGTCTTTCCTTGATCAATAAATCAATCTGTCCTTTTTTCCCTTTGTGCACCATCATGTCAGTCATTTCATGCCACAGACGATGTAGAGCTGGCACTCAAGTGGCATGGTAAATATTGCCTCCCACCGAGACCCCTCAGGGGTGGATCAAAGTCCAGGGCCTCTGTGGGATCTCTGCCAGTGCCCGGGTAGCTGGGGATGGTGCTGATCCACGTCGAGTTACCTGTCTGGATCACTGGATGGAATCTGCTGTTCGAGGCAGGTTCTCCGTCAGCATGTCTCTGTGATATGCCTGAGCGTTTCTCTGAGAAGCCTTGTGCTCATGCCCATGTAAGCTACAGGACTTCATTTTCCTCGGGTGTCACTGACTCAGACATCTCTCTTAGCACCCTCTGTAATGGGGCTCTGCCACCATCTCCCTTTGCATCCCACAAATGCTCATTGCTGGTGCTGTGTCTTGGAGAGAAAAAAACATGATCTTCCGTGACTAGTTGCTGATGGAGGCATGGAGGACTTTGCTAGGTCAGTGCCAAGCATGGACTGAGCTCGGCTGCTGAGGTTTGCTGGATGGGGCTTGCTGCTGCTGCTCTGGGGCTGGCACAGCACCCTGGGTGAATGCTGTGCACAGGGTGGGCTGAGCTGCCTGCGCCTGCCTGCTAAGGTTTCTAAAGACATAGCTTGTGTCAGCCTCAATCTCCTATTTATCTCCTCTTGTTCCCGCTGTCACAACTCTTTCCCTCGAATGCAGAGTGAAGAGGGCAGTAATGTTGGGCAAAGAGGGACTGACAAACAGCTGGGGCCTTAGAGCCGTGTTGTGAATGATGCCTGTGCGCTGTGACATGTTTGCTTGCTTTATTGAGGACCAGAACAAGGGTCACCAAAGTCCATTTCCTTAGGAATATCAGTCTGTAATATCAAAATGAAGGGCTGTGTCTCTTTTAGCATCTCTTCCACAAAACTGAGATGTGATTGTGTGAGACTAGAAAACGACTGGTTCAGATGTTTCATGCTAATTTAGGTCATCTCCCTTGGTTGCTTTTTAGTACCTGTCTCTTTTTGGCAAACAGCTTTGCTTTCCCCTAGAAGCTTTTGCCCCAAGATCTCCAATTGCAAGTCCAAGGTGTACTAAAAGGGATCCTGGTTGTTGGATGCCATGAAAATGCCTCAGCTCGGTCTTGGGAATTCCTCAGGCTAGTTTAGAAAGATTTGGAAAACATTGAAATTGAGGTGTCAAGAGACTGGAGATTTCCCGCTGGAGTCACAAGGAGTCAGTGCACCACATCAGAGGCATCCGGGAGCCAGCACCAGATTGCAACCCGTATTATCCTGTCCCTTACCTTTACGCTTTAACAACAAGATCAGCCTTCCTCCCTAGACACATCTAATTGTATCCTTAGGCTATCATGACTATAACTACACTGCTACTCTAATTAGGCTTACAGTTCAACATCTTTCTTAATTTCTCCTTTCTTTAGTTTCTTTGAAATGTTTTAGACAGCCATCCTAACTTAGCCAGTCTTTCATCACCTAACATCCTTCATCTCTCTCTCCCTCTTCCTTCGATGCAGCTGTGGCACACCAAGCCTTTGTTACAGCTCCTCTGCAGCCAATGGCTGGTGGAGCATCTCCTTCCATTCAGGAGGCAGGGGAGCTGTGAACAGGGCAACTGAAATCCTGTCCTCACCCCTGCTGTGAGGTTCAGGGAGGCCTTGGTGTGCTGCACAGCAACAGCTGGATTTGTTCCCCTCTTAATTGTTATTTCTTTTTGGAGGTCAGGCCCTGCCATCCATTGCCAGCTCCTCAGAGAATTTAGAGAAATGGGGACTAGCAGCTTAAAATGTGGTTCTCGCCTCAAAAAAAGTGACTTGATAAAAATAGCCTCATCCTCCTGTGTTGCTCTAATTCCTGTGTGACTCCAGGTCAGTTTTGCTCACTTGCAGATGGAAAAAAAAGTTTTTGCCATCTCTTTCTCTGTTTGCCAGAGCTCCAGGAGAGAGACCTGCAGTTTCTCAGCAGGATAGCTATCTAACTTAAGGTCTGAATGAAAAATTGGGGTTGTTCTTGGGAATGAGGCAGAAAAAAAAAATCCTCAAAGCATCAGTTTAATCCGTAGATCTTTTCTTAGATCTGCATAGTTGAGAATAAGGCTAATGAGTGGCCAGTAACTTAATCCCTTCCATAATGCACAGCGGGAATCATGGATTTGTGATAAACACAGTATCTATTTACAAGGAATTTCTTCAGGAAATTATTCTAAAACATTTTGGTCAAAAAGACGCTTGCAAAGCCTTTATGATGCTTGCCTCAGACATACTGCCTGCCCTATAATGCCAGTGTGTAGGGTGGTCTGTGGGGCAAAGAACTTAACGATAAGCTTTTCAATCTTCTACTTGCCACAACCCAGCACCTTTTCTTCCCATCCTTCTTCCTTTCTCTTTAGAGAATACAACTCTTCCCCTGTAGGATTTTTCAGTTTAAAGGTGTAAAATGTTTCTCCTTCTCTGGCTGCTGTAATTGCTGTGAACGGATGTTTTACACGGGGCCTGCTGTCTGCTCAAGGAACCTTTTTAAAGAGAGGAAAAATTCAGATCATCAGAAATGGGCAGCAGACTACATTAACGAAGTGTGCAAAATCTCCCTGCTCCAGCCTATCCCACATGCAAGAAACAAAAAAGCCCTCAGGTCAGCTCTTGGTTAAGCTTGAACACACACATCTCTTCTTATGCACACATCTGCGTACGGGGTGTGTGTCGAGGGGTGCCCTCAGGATCTGGGCATGAAAGTCCTTCATTCCCATCATAAGAGATGGCTCTTGCTCTGTGCCTCCCTCTCCTCCCTCCCTCCAGCTCTGCTGTACAGGCTTGCTAGGGTAGCTTAATGCAAGGGCTCCCAACCACAGCCCAGCCTTGTGAAGCAGAAGGCTTCATGGCTGGGGACATCTAGGGCCTTCCCGGTGTGCTGTGTTGGCACTTCATCGAGCAGCATCTCTGTTAACGTCTCTTCTGCCCAGCCTGAGAGCTTCAAGAGGGGGTTTTCCCAAGAGACAGGCAGAAATATGTTCTCTGTCACCCTGATCAGACCCTCAGAGCTGCTTGAGAGAGAAGGAGAGATCACAGCCAGGATTCCCCATGGGCTGGTGTCTGGCCAGCCCCTGAGGACCAACATCAGCTGGGTGCTGCAGGCTGGAAATCTTGAAACTGAGAACTTGTCCACCAGCAGACACTGGAGACCCCACAGCATCACTGTGTGAGATGTGATGACTCGGGTGCAAGGTGGGTTATAGGTTCATCCTGCCTACCTTTGCCATCTCGGTTACACACCGAGCAGTTCCTCACCTTCTCTCCTAGGCGGTTGTGTGGCTGCTGCCAGGGGTCCCCGAAGGTGGCTGCACCTTACTGGCAGGTGAAGGAAAGCCATCCCACTACTGGCAGGGGTAGCAGCCCCCGAGCATCCTGTGTCACACAGGGACCAAACTGCAACTCAGGAACTGCAGATAAGGATAATAATTGTGTCTCATTCCCTGCTGTATCACAAGTGTAGAAGAAAGAGTGAAGCCAGGCTGGGGCTTAGGAAAGTCCCCATTTTCCATTCCTTCTTCCCCCTGCTCTCCTCAAATGCAAAGTCTAGAAGCCAGGGAGGAGGGATGCAAAAGCTCTTTCCCAGTGAACTGTGCAAGTCTGCAGAGGGGCTTTAAGGGCAGCTGCCAGCTCTAGTAAGACTTGCAGGAAATTCACAGGAGTTGGCTGTAGGCACGTCAGATGATGTAAGGAGAAGGGACTCACTGATGTATACAGAAATAGAAGTCACCAAGCCATCTGAAGAGGAGAGAGAAAATGTTGCTTACTCACAGGAAAAAAAAAAAAAAAGAGGGGGGGTGGGGGATGGGTAATACCATTTGAGAGGAATTGCCTGCTTTTCTATTCTCTTCCTGTTCCCCTTTTTTCTATGCTTAATTGGCAGAAGTCACCCCACAAGCATCCCTAGATTACCAGCTCACAGGGAATTGGAACTCCCTGTCCCCTGAGATGTGATGTTGTCCACTGTGCTGGGGCTTTTCTAAAGATGACAGCTGACTCCAAAAGTAGCGTGGAGAAGGATTTAAAGTAACACACTGCCAGTTGGAAACTTGCTGTGCTCCCTGTGTCCCCACACACTTTTCCTGTTTCCTGCCCCAAATCTTGTAGATGGGTGGGTCCTGCACGCCCATTGGCGAGCAATGGGTGCAGTGAGACCCTGCCATCCTGCCTCTGCCATGTTTTGGACCCACCCTCCCTAGAACCACAGAGGTGCAAGGGGAAGAATCTAACCTCAAGCGTGCACTGCATGGAAGGAAGCTTGTCATCCCTGTCACCCCGTTTCTCACTCTTTCCTGGGGACCCTCCTTGTAACTTTATCAGCTTTTCTGCTGCTCTCAGCAGCAACAGCCATCTCAGCAAGAAGAACTCAGAGACTTCATATTCAGGCTCAGCCTGGCATTGCCCACAGCACCCACTGGCTAATTCTTATACACGTGCCTGTCGGCCAGTGGTACTCTTGCCTTGGGGCCACTCCCAAGTCCCAGGGAGGCAAGTGGGATGTGTGAGATGGTGTGAGCTGGCCCCTGCCCCAGGCCATAAGGCTGTCAGATCAGGGGAGCACCCCAGGCCAGGCTGCAGGCTGTCCTGACAGCCACCCCTTCCGAGGGGTGTGAAAATGCCCCCTCCGACAGCCCCTCCGCAGGGACAACCAGCCGGGCCAGAGGCTGTCAAAGGGGTCTGGGCTGAAGGGATGCGAAGGCGAGAGTTAGAAAGCGAGCGAAGCAAAAGCAGGGAACAAGCTCTGACTGCAGATGGATTTTGCCCCCTTCTGTCGGCATCCTGCAACAGACCCGAGCTGCTGCCTCGGGCCGGCTCTGCATTGCCGAGCCTGGTGCTCTACAGATGCTATCGCAGCCACTGGTATCCTGTCCCCAAGCCTCTTGCTGGTTACAGGCAGGGAGGCCCGAAATTACGACTGAAGCCTCCAGGGAGCTCAGCTTTAAAACCAGACGATTGTGCTGTAAACAAAGGTATTTTATTTTCAGGTTGGAAGATAGCGGGCTGGGGCAGGAAAGCTGTTGGGGGTATTGGAGGGAACAAATATTTGCAGGGAGTCATATAGCTGAGGGGTGACTGCCAGTGGCTGAACAGGTCTTGGAAGGTGGCAACATATTTTTGTCCACAGATTCACTTCTGAAATTAACTGCTGTCCTAAAAGCTGTCAGTACCCGAGCATTGACCGCATGGAAACGTGGAGGCAGTATGCTCCCACAGACCCAGTCTCCTGGTGGACAGCAGGAGAAGCGTGTAGCCTCTAAAGTGACAGCTGTGATTGCACTGACCTCCTACCCCACCCTATCCCCTTGTATCTCTCAGTTAAGCAAAGTTTACAGGTGCTGCCAGGTGATGGCTATGCAAAATTATGAGACAAGCCCCATGCTAGCATGTTCACTGAAGGAAGTTTTAGATGAGGAGGGTCTCAGGAGAGCAGGTACAGGAGAAGGAGATATGCCTTAGGATGCTCACATATGTCCTGTTTAGCAGAGGATGGGGAGCTGTGCAGGCAATCTTTTTTTTTTTTTTTTCTGGTGAGAATTAGTGCTGTCACATATCCTTAATGAGGTGAGCTTGTGCAAAGGACTGGGAATTTTATACTCCCTCTTCTGGAACTGATCTGCCCTTATAACTTTCTCAGGCCGTGAAGGGAGGCTCAGCACAGCCACATGTGCCTTCCAGAGCATGTGGAGACTGTGTGCCAAAACCAGCCTAGTGTCAGAATATCTGAATAGGCCTGTACAGGCTTCCTCTGAAATGCCTGTAAAGGAGGCAAGGTAGAGTGTGTCACATTCTGGGTTCCTGCACAGATCTGTTTGGAGCAGGATCAATACAGATGCTCTGGCTGGGCAGATTGCTTGGGATGCTTAATAGAAGGTGGCTCTGGAACACTTGAAGAAGAGCACTGGCAGAAGAGGGAGCCTGGGATGGCTCCCAGGACTAGGCAGTTTTGCAGGTATGTGGTATCTCCCCACCAGCCTGCCTGGATGGTTCTTGCTTGGGGAATTGCTTTCCTCAGGCCTCGGTTCCAGAGGCACTTGACAGCTTTTTCTCCTATCATTTTGCTGTTCATTATTAGTTCTGGGCTTTGGTACGAAGGTTTTAGATGCCTTATAAATAATCCCTTTCTCTCCAGTGTGACCTCTGGGTGGGATCGGTGCATGCCGCTAAGCAGCTACACAAAAGGTGGTTGCTTTTCCACAGTGACTCTGATGCACACAGGCTCAGCAGCATTTCAGAGCCTCCTCATGGATGTGTACTCCTCAAACATAACATGTGAGGGTCCAGAGAGGTGCATAAGATACAATAATTCCGGTGATCTTTTTATCCTGGTGATTGTGCAGTCATCATTTTAACGTCAGTCCAACCAAAATGAAATTTTGGATCCAAGACATACCTAGGAGGATGTGTACTTCAGAGTCATGTTGAGCCCTTTGCTTCCATCCCAGCTGAAAAGCAGGTCTGCTGGGCAAACCCGACCCGCTGCTTTTCAGCCGCTGACAGGAAGGTTTTGTCTCTTGAGCCGTCCTGAGCTCGCTTCAGGGCCCAGCTGACATTAGCTGAAGTGAGGTAGAAATCTCACAGGCACCTTTACAACCTTCATCCCCAGGGCAGTGTTGAATACCACCTGATCCCCACTGCAGAAAACACAATTTCATTCTTCGAAAATGGGTGGTGTGTGGAATGACCCTGCCTGATGGGGAGGATTTAGGTAATTCCAGGAAAAAGATAAGGAAGCACATCCAAGCCTTCCTGGCAGTTTGGTAGCAGACTTGTGTCCAAGTGTCACAGACAGTATCTTCCAGCCCATCACTCTTTTCCTCCTGTTAGTCTGCATTTATCTATGGCCTTTGTATCTCTTGGCTGCAGCTCAGACCAGACATGGGCAACTCACCAAGACACCTGTTCTTGCATCATTCCCGGTCTCCCGGGGTTATTTATTTATTTTCTGCTTCTTCCTGCTCTATAAACACAAGGAGATACAGGTCACTGGGAAGAGCACCCAGCCTTCTGTGTGCAGATTGTAGCCGCACCAGGTCCAGTGAATGCCAGTCAACCCTCAGCTATGAACATCTCTCCAGCTTGGCCAGGCTGGAAGAAAACAGCCATATCTAGCACATTGGCTCTGCTTTTCCTCGGGCAGTGAGAAGTGCTTCCAGCACAGACTCCAGTGTGCTAGAGCACATTGCTGTAAGACCTAGGAGGAGAGAAGACACCTGCAGCCCTCTGCCCTCCTCCTAGATGGCTCCATGCTTTATCTGTTGCCTGGATCTGGGGGAGCCCAGAGTCCAGAGACTGTAATCTCCCTGCCTGCCAGGGCTGTGAGCTGGCACCTCCTGATGGCCTTGCTGAGAGATCCTGTTGTGGCTGCTGTATTTTTTCTTCAAGCAGCTGAGGGTGGCACCTGTGACTCTGGGAGGGAAAGCTGGACAGGTTTTTGAAGTGCTAATGATGATTAGTTTGTCTAAGCCAGCACAAACTATCAATGGGTTTGAAATGTTAATCAGGAGAAGGGCCTAGTGCTGAAGAGCTGCAGAATGAGAAATGAATGGGGAAGCGTAGGGAGGGGGAACAAGGGCTGGAGGGGGAAGAGATGTCTAAGTAGGGATTTGACACAAGTATTTTCAGCTGCTCAGCTCTTTGCTCTCTGAGTGGGACAGATGCCTTCCTCTTCTGCGTGCCTCGCTTTGCTCACAGAATCACCATGACTGCAGTGAATTTCGCTCTGCCTGCATAGGAAAAGCCTCCTTGAGGATTGCTCCCCAGATCCTCCTCTGCTCCAGCTGGGGAGTAACCCTGCACTCCACCCCCATATCTCCTTATGAAGTGCCCTTTTACCCTTATGCTGCTCTTTGCTGCTTGCTTATTTGGTATGATGGAGTGCATATACCTTTGCACAGTCCTAGAAGATACTCACAGACACCTGATTTCAGACGAACTGCTGCCTTGCAGGCTGCACTCTCCTGTAGAGTGTGCATGGATGGATGGATTCTGATAAACACTATAAATACATGCACTGTAAAAAATGTTTGCAGACATACTCCTCTCTCTCCCCACTTCCTTTTGTAGATACCTGTGCACCTCCATATTTTTTATCTCATGTTTGCACTTGCTATGCATGCCTGTACTATCTTATGCTCACACTGACGTATAGGAAGAAGATCCTCAGAGTACCTTGCCATGCTGTGCTGGCACTTTCAGTTTGGATTTACTTAGAACAGAATTGCTGCTCACATACCTCTCCTGCTGGTAATCAGTGAGTGGGAGTACATATGTGTGATGATGATGTCCTCTCATCACACCCTGTCCTGGTCATGTGTAGATGTGAAAATGTTTCTTTTCAGACTTTGCCAGGAGCTCCCGCCTCCATTCTTCAGGATAGTCTATGGGCAACCTGGAATAGGAAATGCCATGAAAAAAAAAAAAAAGAAAGAAAAAGAAAGATGTCATTTCATAGCTCTCTAAGCACAGACGTGCCTAACTTCCTGCTTAAGGATGTGAGCCGTACGGCTCATCCAATTAGTCAGTAACATAAGAACTGCCATATCAGGCAGAACTAAGGATCTGTCTAGCTGCTTTTCCCCCATATGTCTCCAGCAGTGACCTATAGGAGATGCCAAGAGAAAAATGTAAGAGTGGTGTAAGTATATAATGATACCCCTCTGTTACACTCTCTGAGCCTCCAGTGATTTGCAGCACAGGGACCGACCTCCTGAGCCAGTAGTGTTTGCTTTGTGCTCGGTAGCTCCTTGTGAATTTGTCTCACAGCTCTTTGAGGTCCTGCAGTGTCCTGCAGCAGTGAGTTCCACAGCTGAACTCTGCTCCACCCACTCTATTTTGCATTTGCTCATCACCTCTCTTCACTGAGTTTCTATTGCTTCTTCTGAAAGAGACAGTGAAAGATTTTTCTTACTCACTTGATACATGATGCTCATGATTTTGTATTTCTACATCACATTTCTTCTCCATCATCTGTGCTCTAGCCTGAACAAACCTAATCTTTTTGCTGTATGAAAAAACAGCCAAACAAGAATGAGCACGAGGGGGTACTCCAGATATCCTTAGCTCTTGGCATGTTGCACAGCTAGTAACCTTTTCTTTGAACTGGTACTAGAAATCAACTCAGGAATGACTCCTCAAAGCTCCATATTCATGTCCAAACCAGCACTCTTCTGTAGTCTGTCAGAGTTTTATATACCTTTCTAACTTTCTATCTGACTTTCCACTGACAAGGCTTTTGAAGAACAATGTGCTGACTGTGTTTCCTGCATTCTTACTCATTTTCTTGACACAGGCCCTTGGTCTGTCCTCTCTGCATCAACCAGCAGCTCCACCCAGAGCACCGAGCTCCTCAGAGGAGGCTGGCATCTCTCACAGACCTGTCAAAATTAATGCAAGCTGGGAGACTGTGGCCTCGCCTCAAAGTCAGTCCTGTGATATGGAAGAGTCTTAGCCCTCCTCAGTGTGCATATTGCTGAGTATGTGCTTCTACGGAAGAGATAAACAAGGAGTTGTTATCAAAGCATCTGGCAAGAGTCACGGCCTTGGTGCATTAGGTAATTAGTTGGATCCCTGGCATCCTGGGATTGCCACCTTCTGCATCTGTTCTTTTGCAAAGGAGAGGTTCTGCAGTCAGCTGCACAACATAATCACATCAGTGGCCATTAGGATTAGCACTCGTCTTTACGAGGCAACATTCACTTGCAGTAAGCAGCTCAGACAAGATGGAGAGAGCAACTGAGATCCCATCTTGGGAATTGATGTAGAGACAAGGAATTACACTAAAGGGTGACATAGAAATGAGAGCAATAATAATAATTAATCTCCTTAATCAGGTAATCTTTTCACAGCAAGCAGAGCTTTTAGTGAATTTAGCCCTGTGTGTTATTCTATAACACACAAACCATGTAAGACAGTGGAACGACACCCTTTCCTTTAGTAGGTTTTGGATCAGAAACTGTTGCGGGTGAGTTGGGTACCACGTTTCGATGTAGCTGTCATTCCTAACTGTTTACTGAATGGCTGGCAGGAATGTGCTGCTGTGAGAGCTGCCCGTCAGTGGATTGCCATGATTTTTTTGTTCGGGTACTGTGTGCTCATCTTGTGCAACCAGCACTTCGACTTGCTTAGCTCTGCTTTTTCTCTCTGATGAGGTGGCTGTCAAGTTTTCCAGAGAACCATGCAAAATCTTCCAGTGCAGATAGTTTAGCTGATACATAGTCAGCACAACGGTACTCCTGACTTCGTCTCTCTCCCCAGGGACAGTCTTGCAAACCAAAGCCATTTGTGTTAATGTTCACAAAAAAACGAATAAAATGGGCCACGAACACCATCAAAACAAATCTGCTGTTTATATTTGAATGACTGTTTGGTCATGCTCTAATAGCAATAATCATCAGCAATAGCAGCGGGGAGCCAGCATGTACGTTAACTGCATTACATTTTCATTTGACATGAGTAATTGTAACGTTCGGTGAAGTTGTTCTAATAGTTATGATGCACTTGTTGGTCCATGAGGTGGGAAGTGGTCGAAGGCCTAATTAAGGTAGTTTGCCTGACCCTCACTAACAAATTGCCTCACTCTCAACCCGTAATGTAGTAGAAGTACTTTGATTGTTGCTGATTATTTTTAAACAATATTTAAGGCACATTGGCAATTTCCTCTTCTGCATGAGTACATATAATGGTTGGAGATGGGACCAGCCAGGAGTCTGGTGTCTGAATGCTGGATGCAATATCTGGATCTGGTTTATAGCTCTTCATCTCTGTTCTCAAACTAAATGACCCCCTGCTTTGTATCGAGCCACTCCCATGTTTTGCAGAGGAAAGGCAAGAATCAATTGTATTAAACAAAGAAAATTCACAGCTAATAAATGGATCGACACAGACTCAAATCTCGTAATGCTGTATCAGTTCTACTTAAGTCTTGCCCTGGACTGAAAGTTGAGATAGGGGCTACCGAGCTTAGCACCAGCGGTTCAGACGGGGATCTGAGGCCTGCTGGGTCCAGGGTGAAAGCGCACAGCCGCTCACACCGAGAGTCTCAAGCCGAAGGCTGAGTCCTGAGTCTTCATTTCAAACCTGTCTCTAACTCAGTACTGGAATGTTTTCTTACTTATTCTTGAAATTAAAAAAAAAAAAAAAAAAAAGTTGGAAGCTGAGGAGCTCACAAGAGGGGGTCTTTGCATACCTACACGAGATACATTCAGGCCACACCGGTCTGCCTCAGTGCCCTCCCTCCAGCCTCCCGCGGCTTGTGGCTGGCGTGCCACTTGCTATCACCCCGAGGTCACCTCCCTGCTCAACACCCTGCGGCGTTTGCTCACGTTCACAGCAGGGTCTAAACGAAATAGAATGAGGCTCCGATTACAGTTTTAACGAGGATGAAAATCCCGATTCCCATCTCGTGCTGAGTTCCCAGCTGTAGGAATTTATCAGATTGTTACAGCCCGGTGGACGCCTGCTCCTGCGGCTCTGCTGTGGCCTCTGCTGGGCAGTGCCTGCTGACTGGGCTGCAGATAACTAGTATAACTGCTCTTTGCTCTGCTGGGCCAGGCTGCTTTCTCACACAGCAGTGAGCAGTCGTTTTGTTCACTCACCTGCTCGTGCTAGTGTGATATAATGATTTTCTAATTGCTTCTATTAAGCACATCCTCCAACAGCTACCTGTTCACCTGCTAGACTGCACCACGGGTCTTGTGGGACCAGGAACTGAGCTCTGGAAAGCCCCTTGCACAGTGTCTCCAAGGATCCAGCTTTTGTTTCCAGTTAAGGATAAAACCAAACTCTTAATGCAAGTCTTTGCCTAAATCTTAGCTAGGTTCTGTAGAGTGGCAAGACCTGGGCTAGCCCCAGCCAGCATATGATGACTCCAGCTATTCCCTGTGGCAGTTCAGACCCACCGAGAGCATCCTTATGCTCAGCAGGACTCGGATGCATCCTGCACCTAACTAGTCTCCACCTGCCATCGGACCTGCTTGGCCTGAGCGGTTCCTGTATGCTTCCTCTGCCTTCCTCTTGGGCTGAGCCTGTGTGCTCTCAGCTCTTGTTGGTCCTTTCTGGTCTCCTCCATCTTCCAAGCCCTTTTGTCTCATGCAGGGCCCTTCCACATGGTTCATAAGGTACTCCAAGTCTGTCTCACGTGTGCCCAGCTCAAGGCAGCCTCCTGTCAGCCCAGGCCTGCTGAACCCTGACACAGAGGGGAAGGGAGCAGGAAAGAAAAAAAAGCTAAGTGAAACAGAGAAGGCAAATGCAGTTGAGAGTTGACACAGGTGCTTTCCGTGTAGGACCACGCAGCATTTTCAGACGGCAGCAGCACGTGGCGAACATCACTTTGCATATGAAAATCTAGTTAAGCTAACGAGGTCCTTAATTAGGGCTTTTATTATCTTTTAATTCTTTGCTTAAAGGAAAGTGATTACAAAGCTCATCTTTATGATACAGCAAACTAATCTTTCATTTCTGAAGTGTTTCCTTTCCTTCCCTTGCCACAATAATGAGGAAAGGGAGAGAGAGAAAAAAGATGGGGAGGGGGTTGCAGAAAGGGAAACAAAGCTGTGAGAAGGAGGCCACGAAGCAGAGAGTTTGAACTTGTACGCTCTCACAGTAACATTTCCATGAGGATCAGAAAAAACCTCAGGAACCCATGACTCAGTAGCTGGGAATGAGTGGGCGAGAGAAACAAAATATTGAAAACGCAGTGGCACAGGAGGAAGCAGGGGGCTGTGGGCTCTTGCCGCATGATCTGCACACCTCTGTCCCTGGCACAGGGCTTGCAGCTCATCTGTGCCACTGGCAGCGACTCACCACTTCGCTTCCTCAGCCACGCCAAGCAGCTCAGCATTCTTCATGCATTGCAGTCCTGTAGGATGACTTGTGGAAGGGACTTCCACAAAAGCCCTGTAGATACAAGAGCAGAGTGATTGGGACTGTAGGGCTCATGTCTGCTCTGCTAGATGCCACAAAACTACACAGTGTATAAAACTGAAGGATGGATAGAGCTGGCAACGAAGCTGGTGAAGGACCTGGAGAATAAATCATGTGAGGAGCAATTGAAGGAGCTGCGGCTGTTCAATGTGAGGAGGAGAAGGCTGAGGGGAGACCTCATCACTCTCTACAACTCCCTGGAAGGACATTGTAGAGAAGTTGGTGCTGGTCTCTTCTCACAGATAATTAGCGATAGAACAAGAGGGAATGGCTTTAAAATGCAACAGGGGAGGGTCAGGCTGGACATTAGGAAAAAGTTTTTCACAGAAAGAGTGGTCAGAGAGTGGAATAGGCTGCCCAGGGAGGGGGTGGAGTCCCCACCCCTGGATCTCTTTAAGGGTCGTTTAGATGAGATGCTGGGGGATGTGGTGTAGGGGAGAACTTGGTAGCGTAGGGCTGATGGTTGGACTCGATGATCCCAAGGGTGTTTTCCAACCTGAATGATTCTGTGATTCTGTGTGATTAGAAACAACCACACGCTGAAAAGCTCTGCCACAGCCCCCTCCTCCCCTGCATGCCCCATCTCCAGCTTTCCCAGCCCAGGGCTCTCCACACTAGCTCTCCCAGTGTATTTCAGCCCGAACAACTGGTACCCTTCATGCCCTTATAGTTTTTCTACAAGTCTGCTAATTTTATCCTGTCCTGTTAAATCCACTGACATACCAGTACTGAGTTTCACATGGAAAGTAGTTAATCCACTCAGTCTTGACTTATTGCACATCTTGTTATCACAGTCCTGGGAGTCTGACAAACAGATACAACATTTTCTGTCTTCCGTTTTACAGATATTTGTTGAAAGCTGCTAAATTCATGTTTCTTGTGAACGCTGCCAACTTTAAACCTTGGTTGCTGCTTTCCTTCACCTGCCTCTAGAGGCAGGATACATTATGGCCTGGAGCCATATCACCTAATACTGGGAAGGTGATAGATCTCTCCAACCCAAAGAATGTAAAGTGGGGTCAGCTGTTGAAAAGGAGAAGCTCGAGAGCCTCCTGATGGGAACTCCGTGGAGGCAAATTCTGTAAGCCAGGATGGATCAGGTGCTCAGCTGCAGCGTGCAGGTCCCCGTGCTGATGAAGGAGCAATCCTCTGGGTAGCATGTCAAAATAAGATGTTGTTAGAGATCATACAATATCTCCCATAAAAGCAGGGATGTTAACATCAATGTCTCCACAAATTCCAATGCAAGTGATTACATGCTACTTTCTGAATTCCTCCTCTTTACAATTAAAATTTCTTCCTCTTTGCCTTTTTTTTTTTTCTTTTTTTTTTTTTTTGATTGCTTCAGCACTGCAAAACAGTTGCTGCATCCCACATCACAGATAGCTGCATTTTGGTTTTTGCTGAGATGATCTTTACTGTATGTGTTTTGAATATATCAGAAAACACAGTTTGGTGTTTTCACCAAATGCTATCCACTTTTCATTGCCATGATAGTAGTAACGGCATGCACTTTTTAGTCCACTTACACTCCAAAGGAAAATAAGGGAAATTTTAAAACCTCCAACTTTCAGCTAGGAGCATAGCTGTGCATTAGGCAGTGGGCATCAAACAGCAATTTGTGCCTTTGAAATCTTCTTCCCTGGTAAAAGAACATCAGCTTTATCTATGAAGTTGTAGATGATGCCAAAGACAAATGGACTGATTTTGCAAGGTGCTTACTGTCTGCATTTCCAACTCAAGCTAATGCGTAGTATCTGTGAAAATTAGGCAAAAGATTTTTTACAACCACTTCGAAGTGCTTTGTAGTCTCTTTTCTCAATATCTTTCATATTTATCTAGATTGAAGGAAGATTAGAGGAGCAAATAAAATTACTAACATTTCTTTGTCAACCCTGAAATAGTTTCTGTCCTGCTTAGAAATCTTGGTCTAAACTGGTAAGATACACATGTATTACAGCTTTTCAGAAAACGTCGTTATGATCTTTTTAAGCTGGTGGATTAGTGTCACTGTTTTTAACTGTTAATTTCCTTGTTCATATTAATCTCCCCAATACCAGGTAGCTTACTTTTCCAGTAATTCCTTAAGGATGTATTGACTCTAGTTAGAATTTGAATGAATAATGATGAATAACAGGTACAGTTTACCACCTTCACAAATCTCAGAAGATCTAATTTACGTTGTAAGATGGACATCCTGCTGTTGCATTTATTTTATTTGGAACCCTAGTAAACGCATCTTTGCCCAACATCTGGGAACAAAGTTGTGTTTTGGACCACAAGTATTTTATGCACCAGATCAGCATTTCCTGCAATACTTGCCAGAGTCTTGCTTTGTGTTAACTTCCCTGTACCCAAATTAAAACATCATCCATTAAAAGTCTGACACCTCATAAACCCTCAAAGATCTGTGCAATTACTCTTTGTAATACCTTGGGAGCAGAACTTGTACCAAATGGCCTTTGCTTAAATTCACTGTATAATATCCAAATGGTGTATTAAAAATCACTAGCTTAAGAGCCTGAGCTATTTTTTTTTCTTCCAAAAATGCCTGTTATATCTAACATTTATTTTTGCTTTTCTGCTAAGATCTTAGCTGTCCTTTCTTTCGTGATTTTGATCAGATGCTATACAGACTTTATGGCTTCATTTCAGTTATGTGAATCAATACACATCCGTAGAATATTTGACTTCTCAGTTACAACTACATAATTCTTTCAAACTGTAAATTGTTCTTCTGTACCAATAAGTGCTTGCTTTATTCCTATGATCAGATGCAGTTTTCCTATTCATTAGGGTGAACAGTACCTTTTCTGGGTGGGCATCCCATGGGAATGACTAATTTATCCAAGTGGTATTTGGAGACGTGAGGATTTGTGTAGTCTGTTCAGGATTCAGTAGTACTTACAACCCACATCACTTTTTACTAACTTGGGCTATGTCATTTTCAAGTCCCAGTATTTTCCCTGGAACACATTGCAGTTACCCAATTTGAAAGAATACAGCTATGCCATTAACGTTTAGCTGTGTTTGCCTGTCTGAGCCATTTATTTTGCACTCTCTGTGCCTACAAAAATATATACACCATTGCCTTTCTGTTCTCTAAATGTGCAGACTCTCTTGGGTTTAATATATGTGCCACAGCTTTGAAAATGATTTTTTTTTGGTCTTTGCATTTATAAGGTATTTGACCAAATTCTGGGCTCTATCTTAGCTTGTGTACCCAAACCCATTGTGTGGCCAGGGGTTTGTGATTATCAGAGGAAGTTTTATTTCTCTTCTGTATTCTTTTTCAGATTCCCTTCGTCTCCAGCTTTTTCTTTTTGAAATGATGCAACATGGACACTCATTCATCACTGAGTCATAGAGAGCCCAACTGTGCATTTCACTGCCTTTTAAAACGTCTCTGTTCCTGCATTAAGATTATATAGCCTCTTCTTCAGAGGTTTGCATCCATCTGGGGTCTGATCCAACGCCCCCAAAAGCCTGTGGAATCATTCTAGTTGCCTTCAATGGGTTTTAGATAAGGCTTTGGTCATTTTGTCCCAAGGCTATGAATTTCTCTTTCATTTAAGGGTTGTGGAGCTCTTCAAATTCATGTGACTGAGCTTAAATTTCTATCCAGTCCCCAGTGCATCAGCTAGATCACATTACCCATGGTTGCAATGTTTTTAAATGATCACATTTTGTATAGTAGCAGCTTCTCCTTCTGATTTTCAGAGCTTGAGCCAAATCCTCCCCAGTTGCTTCTCCTCCCATGCAAAAGCAGTGCACGCCAACAAACACCACCGAGTCCACTCTGTGGATAGTACTGCGGCTTTTTAAGTGCCTCCTCTGCAGCTTATTGGGACTGGGCAACTGTTCAAACTCTTCCTGATGCTCTTTTCAGTTCAGAATTCTTGTCAGAATTTGGGGGAAATAAAGCACTCCTCTTCCAGCTGTAACTTGTGTCAGGGTTTAGTGGGCACCAAGGAAGAGGCACGGTGCTGGTATGAAATGGAAGATTGCTTTTATACATATGATTATTCTCAGGGTCCTGGAAACATCCAAGGGATACTGGGCATGCTCAGAGTTTTACTACACATACCTATCTGGTCCATCCCATGCTAATATAATGACCACTTCAGCTTCAAAAGCTAGTCCTGAAACTAAACACCTCCAGGGCTAGATGAAGCATCTTGCCTGGGATTGGTCCAAGCCTGGCAACAGGCCATAAAGATACAACATCTTTGGATGAGAAACAGGGCAAAAAGCTAAAAGTTGCAAGCTAGCCTTCCTGGCTGCTGTGGAAGAGAGAAGATGAAACGCAGGAAAAAAGAATTAACTATAAGGCATCCATCAAAGTCCTTCTCGAGGTGAATAATTACACTCTCTGTTAATTACACATAGTACCATAGCCTGGCTTTCATGATATATGTCAGGTTTTATTGCTCTTGTTGTCAGTTTCTGGATGTCATAACTCTGCTCCCCAGCAGCCTGTCATCAGAAAGAGCTATGGTAAATGAATTCCATAAAAAAGCATTTGCTAATGGTTGTTTTCCCCAGAACAGCAGTGCAATAGGGTAGCTGCAGCTCCTGCACCAAGCTCTCCATCTCAGCAGGATGATGCTCAGAGCTGCTTTAGTTCAGCACCTTCTGTAGAAGCCCTGAGATGAAACCCATAGCCTGAGTAATGAAGGGAAGTGTTTCTTTGTACAGGGTTTATCATTCCACCTCTAATCTCATTCACAAAATTGATAGGCCACCATTGCTACCCAGCTGGTTATCCCTGGTTCTCCTATCCCCACGGAGCACCTCATGCAGCTAGGTCTACCTTTAGCTGCACTAGCAGGATTTTAGAGGTCTTCTCACTCTGATATGGGATCTCATTGACCTCCCCTCTCCCTGCATGTTGGCAAGGCTTATTTTCAGTTCTCTGCCTATGTTTCTTTCAGAAACATTTCCCAGGTGAATTTTGTTTACGATTATGGAATCACAGAAATAAGCAATAAAAAAATGTATGTGCTTATAAAAGTCCTGTCAGCTTGAACTCATCCAATCAGAGAGAATTTGACTTTGCTTTGTCATACCAAGTGATTTACTAGCCAGCATTTGCAGATCATATGAATTCATAGAACCAATCATAGAATGGTTTGGGTTGGAAGGAACCTTAAAGATCATTGAGTTCCAACCCCCCTGCCATGGACAGGGACACCTTCCACTAGCCCAGGTTGCCCAAAGTCCCGTCCAGCCCGGCCTGGATCACTGCCAGGGAGGGGGCAGCCACAGCTTCTCTGGGCAACCTGTGCCAGGGTCTCACCACCCTCACAGGGAAGAATTTCTTCCTTACACCTAATCTAAATCTACCCTCTTTCAGTTTAAAGCCATTACCCCTTGTCCTGTCACTATGTGTCCTTGTAAAAGGTCCCTCTCTGGATTTCTTGGAGTCCCTCTTTTCCCTTCTTCAGTTCTTGAAAGAGTTATGGTTGGATTTTGTGGTTTAACTTATTCAAAGAGAAATGTCAGAGGATGCTGTCGTTTTCCCTTCCTTTGCCAAAAATAAATACATTTCACTTCGCATTTGAAATTTCTAATTTGCTCTAATCATGGGGAAAAGTTTTATGTATAGTCCACGGGCTGAAATACCTTCTCATCAAGTTTGTTTTGAATATGTTTGCATAAGGAACAAATGAATCAAAAATGTCTATGTGCCAAAATTTCATGAAGAAACATCACAAAATTTTTGCTGCAAATCGTTTGTCCAGCTCTGGTGATCACAATGAATATGAAAGAGCAAAAGTTCTCACAGTAGGTTTCTGTCTCTGGTTCTTCCATGCTCTTGATCATGGTTAGTATCTGCAGGCCTGAAAATATTTACTGTATTGATGCATGTAATACTCCTGTGAAAGAACAGAGAGCTATCCTGGTTTTGGATAGGATGCAGCGCTGTCTGGACCTGCAATCTTTCTCTGTAGGTTATAAGGGGAGCTTATGATAAAGTCTATCTCATAGGTAAGATGTTAGGCTAGATGAATCCTGGTATCCAGGGGTTGTGTCCATGGCTAGGCAGGAAATCTCTGGCAGAACAAGGAAATGAAACTGCTTCAAGGATCCCAGGAAAACCTTCTTTCTTCTGTGTCATTTCAGCCATCCTTCCCTCTCACTGATTCCAAAAAGCATACATCCTTATGCAAGCCAGCTACCAGCCCAGGCAGAATCGCACTCACATCGCAAGCAAGCAGAAAAATAAGCACTCGGAGCACAGCAGAGATGCACCGATACAGAGGATTAAAGCCAAAAAGCATCTTGGCTTTCTGAGGGAAGTCTGGGACAATACTGGTCTAGCCAGCCATGCCTTGAGCAGGGTGTTGGACTAGAGACCTCAGGAGATCCCTTCCCACCTGCACAGTTCTGTAGGTCTCTGACCCCCTGTTTTTCCTCTGCTCTGGTCTCCAGACTCTGCAGCTTTGCTTTGCACAGTCCAGGTGCTGTAGCACCTTCCCACCAACCATGTGACTGTGAAACCTTGAAGCCAGCTATGTCTATCCTTATCAAATGCTCCTAACACACTGGAATGTAGACATACTGGAAACTTACTGGAGCGCCAAAGAGAAGTGGTGGGGAACGTTTGCACTTGGAGTACTCAGGGAGGCTTGCAAGGAGGTGTTAGCAGCCCTCAGAGATGCTCTTGCTGATAGGACAGAGTTGGGCATACCGCCTCAGCTACTCCCCTTCCTACAAGGGACTCTCAAGTACTGTGGGGGAATTGCACCAGGCAGGCCAGGGCTTCGCTCCCTACAGATTTAGAGCACCTCCTCAGCTCCAGCCATGACCACAAGCCAGAAATCTCAGCCGTGGCCCTCCCAGCTCGCAGTGTGTGGGGATGTGGGGAGAGCGGGGGACTGCCCCTTCCCTCCTGCCTTGCCTTCCTTGCCTTTCAGGGTGGGCTGAAGGGAGCAACAGGGGACAGCCTCACATACAGCCTAGATCTCACTCATGGCTTTTGTCATGTTTTCAGACCATTTGGCAGTGGTTTGGTTTCCTTTGGAAACCAGAATCTCTTTGAACTTGGCAGTAAGAATTGCCTAAAATTGCTTTTAACCAAGCTAAAACTGCACACGGTTGCCTGAGCAGTGAGTGTGATGCCCTTTCATTTGGTCTGTGATTGAATTCCCTGGTATGCCATTTGGCTAGGGGACAGCCATAAATGACAATCAACCCTTGGGGCTTCTCTGATGTCTAACAAGTCATAGTCTTTCCTTTTTGGGGTGGGGAGGCCATAACCAGACTGCTGTCCTTTTCATTACTTTTCTGAAGTTTGCAGGGATATAGTAGCTGACAGACCACTGTTTCTGTGTCAGAACTGATTGAAATTGTCTCCTACTGGTGTCTGAGGCGACAGTGGGTCCAGCTGTGCTCTGCCTTCTCATGTCACCACAATAAAGTCATAGAGTTAGATCCATAAAAGCAGGTATGCCCTGAAGAGCCCATGAACACTTTGGGAATCTGGGCCTTTGTCTCTGTTTCAGCTGCCCACCAGTAAAAATGCAGTCCATGGCTCTGTCTTACAACCCAGGGCTGTTCCCCTGGTAGCTTCCAGGCTGAACTGTGGTCCCAGGGGCAGTCTCTGCTACCACCAAAGCAGTTTTTCCACCAGTATTTAGTACTGTAAGGTGTATTTACCATTCAGCCTCCCAAGTAAAATGCCTTAGCAGAATTTGCCATCCTTGTCAAGAAGTTGGAAAGGCTTGTTCTAGAAAATCAGTGGCATTTGGAGATGACTGAAAAAAATCTTAACTCCAAATGTAAGTGATCTTAATGAAGCTCTTACATAGATATTTGTGTATTTATTGTTAGCTCTCCCTGTGAAAACTTGGTGTGTGGAGGAGTGATTTAATTCAATTACTTCAAGATTGTGCTTAAAAGTATTCCCTTAAGATCTCAGCATGTCTCTTAACCTACCAACATACTCGAAGACAGTCTGCACAATGGAAATCTGAGATCTCATACTCAAGTTAAACCCCACAGTCTCTCTTGTTTTACCTAAATCAGTTTATGCCTTCTCTCTAGGAATATGTTGCCCAGATGCTTGGGGCTTTATAAGAGCAAGTGTTAACATACTTTAACTCACCATAAAAGTTTTAGTTTTCTCTGATAAATAATATCTTTGAGTTGATGCCAATATAACCCTTGATATGACACAGTCTCTCACTGAAGCTCAGAAGTCAAAGTTCTGGTGATTTCATCCTGCGGAGCAGTGACAGTGAACATACATTTCAGGCAATACACTTAAAGCATTTCTTCCTTTTTTTTTGATTGCATCTCTCAAACATCACTTTTAGTGGGGGGGGAAAAAAAAAAAAAAAAAAAAAAGGTTGTTGCCAGCATTCAAAGTGCTTTTACCTGAACATTTTCAGAGAGTCTTAAAAATAGAACTGTAAGGGTCCTAAGAACATTGCAAGTCCATCTCTCTACCTTGAAGCAGACTCACCTGTACATCTGGCATTCCTGCCATATGATTTGTTTTGAAAGCCATCCAGTAATGGAAACTCAATTCCCTCCCCAAGTAGACTTTCTAGTACTTTGCCATGCTTACCAATAGACCTTCATTCTGCTTGCTAGCTGGCATGCAGCTTCCCTTCAGAAATGTAAGCCTTGCTCTGTCTGCAGTAAACATGAACAACAAATTATTCCTGTCCCTTTTGTAAGCTATCTTTTACATACATAAAGATTCTTATCATGCCTACCCCAGTCTTCCCTTCTGCTGACTGATGAGCCCAACTTCTTTCAATTTACCCCTGAAAGAGGTGTGTTAGAGTTGTAACTGTTCTTGTTTGCTTTCCTCTAGGTTTCCTCTTCTTGGGTCTATGTCTTTCTTAAAGTGTCATGTCCAAAACAGGACAGAGTATTCCAGCTGAAGCCACTCAATGCTTGGTAGAGTGGAAAGATGGTACTTTGTGTCCAGATTCCTATGTCTACATATTTGAGTTTCTTATAATGATGCTGATATAAATCCAGCTGGCAAATAACTACATTCTGCCCACCTCAGATTATTTTCTTTCTGAAGAACATCTGACTAATTAGTTGTTCCCTTATCTTGTGTCCATGCAGTTATTTATTCTTGTTAAAGACTTTAATTGATCTTTGTTGAATTAATTCAGTTTTATTTAAGAGTGCTTTTCCACCTTGTAAAGATCCTTTAAAATTCTAACGTTAGCTTTCAGCATTCTTGAAGTCCACCTAGCAAGGTATCATCTACATGATTTATAAGCCAGATCTCCATTCCACACCATTGTTCAGGTTGAAGGCAACATTCAGCATATTTGTCCTGGGAGAGACCCCTGGGGAATCTCAGTCGGTGCAGCTTCCCTTTTTGACAGAAACCACTGAGAACTGCCCTCTGAGTAAGGCTGTGCCACTGGTTTTACACCTACCCTTGAGTACTAGTCCATGTTTTCTGAGATTGCTGAAGAGAATATCACAGGCACCGGTGTCACAAATCCTACTAAGAGTCAAGATATATGGCATCTATTGCTTGTCACCTTTGCCCAAGGCCCATTACCTGTCACACAAAGAAATTAAATTGGCTTGACACAATTTCTTTCTGACAATTCAACAGGGTCTGTTACTCATCTCTTCATACTTATCCTTTTAGCTTCTTACATATAGTTCGATTATTTGTTTCAATATTTTTTCTTGGGATGGAAGTTAAACTGAATGGTCTGTAATTCCCTAGCATAATTTTTTAAAGCCTAGACACCATGTTTCCCCTTTCGAGGCTTCTAAAATCTTTTCTGTTCTCTATGATTCATTTTCTCCATGAACTGAAATTGCTTCAGCTGGTCCTCTAAGTGTTCAAAGGAGGAAGTTCATCAGGACCAGCCAGCTTGAAAACATATTCCTCTGGGTTTTTTCTAGGCTTTCATAGCCTGAACTTTCATGCCGTTGACATTAATAGCATAGTGTTAGACACTTGCACTTGACCTTCTTAATGAACTGGCCTCCAAAAATTATTCAGCCTTTAGACTGTCATCTGTCCCTTTCCATTAACACTTTTCTTTCTGTTCTCACTGCTAGTGAATGAAGGGGATTCTTTCCTGTTACTTTTTGACTGCATCCCTGCATCCTTTTACCCCGCCTCAGTAGCCTGGCCTACAGTCTTGTAGTCCCTTCATACAAGCTCAAGAAAGTGTTCATGATCTACCCTGCTTCCTTCCATCCTGCCTTCTCATGTGCTGCAATAGGACACTTTGCACTGGGTCTCTCAGTATTGTTTCTCTGAGAAATTACCAGCTTCCCTTGGGTCCTTTCTCCTTTAGCCTTACTTTTCCTGAGAGCCTACCTACCCGTTTTCTATGTGTATTGCAGTCTGCCTCATTGAAGCTCCTTAGTTTTATGTTACTTTTTTACTTCTTACTCTTTGTATGGGTTTTGAACGCTATCATGTAATGATAATCGAGATAATGGCCTCAAGCTGCGCCAGGGCAGGGTCAGACTGGCTCTTAGGAAGTATTTCTTTGCAGAAGGGGTTGTTGGGCGTTGGAATGGGCTGCCCAGGGCAGGGGGGGAGTCCCCATCCCTGGAGGGGTTGAAGAGTCGAGTTGACCCAGCACTGAGGATCTGGTGGAGTTGGGAACGGTCAGGGTGAGGTTCATGGTTGGACTGGATGATCTTCAAGGTCTTTTCCAACCAAATGATTCTGTGATTCTGTGATTCATTGCTTGTTCACTCTCACCAAAGTTACTGTCTGCATTCATAATCCCGGTTTACCTTGGTGCCAGGTAATAAGCAAACTTGTATCACCAAAGCAATTCTATCTTTGGGACTGCAACTCTCTCTGCTCCAGAGCTATTGCTGCTCTAATGGCATTTCCCTTTCACTTCTTCTTCTCCTCATCTCTCCCTGAGTTGATGTGTGTACAACAGCAACACTTGCAAGCACTGGCTGAGCAGCAAAGGCAGAAGCTCAAAGTTGCTTCATAACTGCCCTTCTCCCACTGGGTCACTGGTTAGCAGTTTTGTTTACTTGGGCTTTTGAATTCCTTTGGGCTTGCCTCACATTGCATGAACTTCATGGATGCTTTGCGTTTGGTTTTTTCTCATTTAATGCTCACTGAAGTCAAACAGCCCACTTTCTTGCAGCTCTGCTTTGTTTTACATATCAGTACCAGTAACAACCTGGTTGTGTTACCTTCTCGTGACAAATCTGGTCACTCCTACAGTTGATGCAAGTCCACATTAATATCTTTCCTCTAACAGAAGTGGCTTCTCAAGTGTCTTCACTTTTACATCGTCCTTTTGATTTCTTTCTTGAATATCCAGTTCCATTGCTACAACTGAGCAAAAGGAATAAATTGCAAATGCGCAAAATATAGCTGGTGCCTATTTTTGTTTCCATGCTGTTTTATATGGAAACTCTTTTTACATTCCAATCTTAAAGTTACTTGTGTTACAATGCAAATTTTAATGTGTGTTTACTTCTGTAAAATAATTTGTTGTTTGTAGTTTTCTGCATATGGTGAATAATTTGTGCAAGGGCTCTGGTGAATGAATTCTTCTAACTGAAGTTATTCTGAATTGAATGTAGCTCTTCTGTAGTTAAAGTTTCAACTGGAGTTTACCTGATTTTGAACAGATGTTTGCCTTATGAGATAGATAAACAAAGGAATAAAACCCTCCCCAAAAGACAGACCATGTGAAGCCTTTGACTAAGAGGTTTTTACCTAGGATGAAATGAGCAGGATTCACTGGGTTCCTGGCTATAGCTACCTAAAGGTGGAGTTTTTCAGGTCGCAAAATGTCCCTTTATTCACTTTGCCACTTCATAGCACAAGAACAAAAAAAACACCCCAAACAAACCAAAAACAAAAGAGAGATTAAAACTACTTTAATAGACTCATTTTGTTGAACTCTAATGCACAAGAGCACTGAAAATTAGTTGATTGAACTCTAATTTTAAAAGTCACTGACATTATAAAAAAATGTCAGAGGGCATGTCATCAAAAACAGGCTTAAAATAGGATGTCAGATGACTGCTGAAGACCTAATTCTTTCTTCTGTTTCTATTCTTAATTTGTTTAGCAGTTTGCAAATACTGAAACTACAAAGCAGTTGTCAAAGAGGATTTATTAGCAGAAATTCCCCCCACCCCCCCAGACTCAGATGACCTGCATATAAATGGTAATGCAACACACAAACAAAAATCCTCTTCAGGAGGAGCTGAACTGAGCCCCAAGAGAGGAAACAAACTCCACCACCAGTTCTCTCTCTTCCCTTTGAATCACATAATCCTTTGTTCAGGACAGTGTTTTTAGTAGGAACCATTTCATGGTGATGACTTTCTTGTCTGGTGCTGATAAGAATGAAGTCTGTCAGAAAAGCTCTGTGTTGATATAGACAAACCAAGGAGACCCATTGTTTCCTTTTCTGTTTCAGAAACATGCCCTTAGTTTGTAGGTGATTGCTTATTTTGGATTTCATTAAAACAAGTTTTCTGTAGTAGAAAACAAATGGAAATACTCTGTGGTGATTTGGAGAACCTGAATGCATTGATGTAATAAGGAAAGCTCACTAGGTCTTGGTATGTCTCCTTCAGATGCAAACAACCTGAGACTGGGGGGAAGAGGAGGGCAGACAGACATGGCTGATGAATATTTTCTTCAGGAAAGGAAGAGGGAAAGAGAAATATCTTCTACCAGAAGAGCAAAGATGTCAGGAATTAATATCAAGTCATGCTGCACATCCTAAAAGGTTCAAACTGTAGATCATGCCTGTCCCATCCCTGGACAGTTGAGCTTCTCAAGAGGCAGATCCTGAACAATTGCAGTTTGTGGTCTGGTGTTTTAAGACACATTGAAATTCGTCACTATTCATCTTAAAATTCCAGGCTGCAAAGTGCAGAGCTGTAGGAGCTTCTTATGAGCACCTTGTCTTTCTGCATTAGGATGGAGGCAGGACATTTTGAGTCAACATGATGCCTGTGATCCTTACTCATGAGCCAGAGCCTTCAGGGAGAAAGAAGAACAAGAAGAAGCCTGATCACAGAAAGTAGCAAAAATGCATGTTTTAATAGCAGAGGGATCTGTTTCAATTGTGAAACCAGGTAGGAGGAGGAAATGTAACTGCTTAAAAGGAAAAAGGAGTTGTGTTTCCTGTTTATGATCTAGGACCGCTGGCTACCTAGCAGACTCATCCCAAAAATGTCTCCAAGTGATGAGGAAACAGAGCCAGAATACAATTGAAAATGCTTTTTAGTATTCTTATGGATTTTTTTGTTTCTCATGACAGCCAAAGTAAAGAACGATTGATTGGGGAACCCTCAGTAGAGCCTGTAAGTTTTCTCTAGGATGCATTTCTGGAGGGCGACTATCAAATCTCCAGCCTTTGCTTGCAGTTCTGGAGGTCTGGGGTAAGGATGGGCTTGAGCTTTGTCAGAGTTTGGGTCTGGAGCCAGCGCCAGAGTCTGAGCCACTCCTGGGGACTTGGATCAGCTGTACTCTGGTGGGGCACAGGGGGTGACACGGAGCAGGAGGCAAAGAGAAAGCTTAAGTGTGCCAGGGGGACTGGGGAAGACACAGCGCAGCAAGCCTGTTCAGATCAAGGGAAGCTGGATTGCACATGAGCCCAGCACGTGAGACACAAATATAGCAGCCTGGTGAGTGCCCAGCTGGGGTGAGCTTTATTTTGCTTTTTAAAGGAATGCTGTCAATTCCTATTTGGCTGACAAATTTTTGCTTTGTTTAAAAAGAAAAAAAAAAAAAAGAAAATGTGGTGGACGTTTGTTTGTTTGTTTTCCCCACACAAGCCAAGAGCAAATAATTCCCATTTAGTAGTCCATTTTTGTAAAAGTTCCAGTGCAAAGGGTTGTCTTAAAACAAAAACTACTCCCCTGTCACCTGATACTCAAATTCACTGGAGAGAAAGAGGAAAGCAGCTGCATTGATTTTCATTGTCCAAGCTGAGAGGAGTGCAAAAAGCTAACAGGGAGAGGGTAAAGACGACATGTATTTGAGAATACTCCTCCTGACAATAATCTCAGGAGTTGTGTTTGCAATACAAGTAAGGGGATGTGCTGCTTTAAAAAACATTGTTGCTTTTTAAGTGGCGAGTTCTGCTGTAAACAAACCTTGGAAAGCGCCTCTGGAATTAGATGTATTTCAATTAAGGAACTCAAAGGAAATAGGTTTTTACCTACAGCAGAGTATGGAAATGAGGGTGGGAACGTAAAGCATTTTACAAAGCAAGATGTAAGTTCCTTTGAGTAAACAGGGAAGTAACAGCTGTGAAATGTTGCTAGCAGAAATTAAATATTGTGTCCAAAGGTTTGTTTCTCTTTCTGTGGGTTTGCTAAGGCGTGAATGTTCAGGTACAAACAATCAATCAATCTTCAAGTGTAAAGAAAGGGTCAGAGTGTCCATTTCATCAAACCAGACCAGTACATTACTTACATGCCAGATTAAATTGTCCAGAGGAGGGAAGGATGTCAAAACGTCATGCCTTCCATGGATTTGTTTTCCCAGAGACAATGATTTTTTGAATGTCTGTTTGTGGTTGTTAGAAGTGTGTCTTTCAGAAATGGGTAGTTGTTGCCCACCAGGCAGGCAGAATTAAGGGTATTTTGGAACATGCAGCAGGGTGTTTAGTAAGTCAGCTCTTATTTTGCCAGACCTCATACAGCAAGTTACATTTGCTTTCCTTTCCCCTTATTTATTTATTGGCTATTAAATGCCTAGAAGGCATTTAATTTCAGTGCAGCAGCCAGAGGTCTCTGTACCCATATATGTTATATACCCATTTAAGTTGTATAAAGTTTGTGAATTCCTGCTGGCATCAGAACTACTATATGTGACTCAAGCTGCACGTGTGCTTAACTATTTACAGATGCAAGTCACAATAATCATTAAATTCAAATTAATGAAGCCTGTGCAAGGTTTAATTCCTTTATGTGGAGCCCATATTTCTGCTGGTACTCAGTAGAGGCTAATTCATGAGCAGCTTAAGGACCCTGTTTCCCCCTGGCATCTTTCCACTCTGGGTACCTTTGGATTTCTGCCCGTTGACTGCGCTGCTCCCTTGCCCTGCTCTGCACACTTGCAGCTGGGGCAGCTGGAGTAGTTCCCTATTTATTATAGGAATCTTCCCTGTGTATAGGAATGAATTGCCAAAAAAAAAAAAAAAAAAGTGTCTGCAAGGCTTGCAGAACGCCTGTCAGGGATAGATATGCAACTCTTTGACACACGATATTCTCCACTACAGCAAATGCACTTGGTTTCTGTCTTTCTAATGATTTTTAAAAAAGATTTGTGAACTGGTCACGTACAGAAATTTGAAAACAGCAATCAAGATGAAAAAAATGGAAGATTTACAACTTGCAGAGATGGATTCTTTTTCCTTTGGAGTGGGGTACTTTTATAGGAACAAACTAAATGGCTGGATTGTATTTTATATTAAATCCAGTGCAAACATAAGGTTTATGCAAATAGCAAAATACTAGGTTCCACATATAATTGGGACCAAAACTTTAACCTCTAGAAATAAAAAACAGAGACAAAGTAATGGAAAGTCTAATCTGCTTTAGTACAGCATAGGAAGAATTTTGTGTTTTCTGCATGTAGCAATTTGCTACTTCCAGAACAAGTGGAAAGCATTTTGATAGTTTTCCATGTCCTCAATGGAAGAGAGTCTTCTGGGTTTTTTTGAGATTTTGGTTTTGTCTAAAACCAGAAAAACTCCTCGATTGTGTGATTTCTGCTTTTGGGAGGTTTTCCAGCTAGCATTGGCTACCAGAATACCAACTACATGTACGCTTAGTTTATTACAGCTAAATGCATCGGTTGTTTATGACTTTCTGACATGCACCTCATTTTCTGCAACTGCTGCCTATGCATATGTTTTCGAAGAGATTTGAATTTTGAGTCATTTAGGGAGATGAAAAAAACTCTCTATTTTTTGGTGGGGGGGGGTTTTGCTTTGTTTTCTCCAGTGAAAGAAGCGAAGGAAACATTTAGTCTGGCAAAGGTTCGGTCTGGCATTGCCTTACTCTTTGAATTACAGGTCCAAATTCTTCAAATTGCAGTGAGGAGGAGAGAAGGGGGAAAAACAATCTTTTTAGCTTCAATACAAAACCCTGCAATTATGAGCTGAAGTTAGAGGGATGCATATGGAGAGTTATTTAAGTCAGAGCTGAGAGTGGAAACTGATTACAACCTCAGCTATGAAGAGACTCCAGCCCCTCTGTAATAAAGCTGCAACTCTTGAAGTTTTTTTGACCTTCCAGTTCTGCCGCTTTAATCACCTAAGACTGATGCATGCAGAATGAGTTAGAGGAAGGGTGTTCAGAAATCAGAGGTCTCCATCCTCAGTTGCCTCAGAGATGTCAACTTCTGAAAATTTTGCCTTTGAATTTTCCCTAAATCCTCTTGCTTGAGGACAAAGGGGAAGAACAGCTTTCTTGGCTGAGGACAGTAGAGAGTATTAAAAGGCAAAAATCTGGAGCCCTTCTGGACTTTCCCTGTGTTAATGTTGTGGATGGAGGTTCTTGCTTCAGCCCTAAGAGAAGAGATCTCTCCTAAGTGCTCCTGATCACACATGTGAGTCGTCTCTGCACTAGGACCTTAGCATCTCGGGCTGGTGTTCCAGTACTGCTGCTGCTCTGTCCCTGAGATCATCCAGTCACATTGATAACAGGGGTTTTTAGCAGCCAGCAAATACAGTGACGTGGGAGGGGGATGCCAAAGTGATCCTCCAGCCCTGGTCTCTCAGCAACTGGGAGGTGGTGATGGAGGGAGGTGTTTGGAGCAAATGAAAGCAGAAACAGCCTTTAACTGCAGCGTTGCAGGGCAAAGGAAACAGATTTGATCAGATTTGATTCTTGGCAGCTTGCAAGTGGTGGCTGTTTGTCCTGGTGCAGCTGAGGAGCTGATTGTAGTGGGTATAGAGTGTCTCCTCCTGCAGGTTCTTCGTGTCCAGCAACACAGGAGTGCGCCTGTTGGCTGTCATCTGCTCACCAGGGGACCCATCTCAGAGGGAAATCAGCCACACGGTGCCCTGCAAAGAATGCATTAGATGACTCCATGTAATGTTTTGCTTTCTTTGACATCCCCATGTGGATGTTGATTCTCTCCCTCTGCCTTCAATAATAGAAGGAAACTACTTTATGGACTAAGCCCAGGCTGGGCAGTGGTTCCCCACTCTTGTCTGGCTGGGAGCAGACTCAAGGGAAGGAGCTCTCCTCCTGGCCCTGTGCTTTCTGCTGTGTGAGCTGCAGTGCTGCAGGGTTGGGAGGGGAGATTTCTATCAGTCATCTTGGGGAAATTATGCTATTTTGTTACAGGGTTTTAGGGTGGAGGGGGTTAAACTAGTTGTACCTGTTTTATTTTGCATGGCCTCACGGTCACTTGTACCACAACTGAACAGATACAAATAGCGTTCAGTCAAGAGGACAGGGATGATGGGAGGCTCTTACACTGACTTCATAGCACAAGAAAATGTACCTGGGAATACAGATCTTGGTCCTTTCAGTATGTTGGACTTTGGGAGCCTGGTAGCTCAGAGATGGCCACCAATTCCTCATTTTATCTGGCATGAGCAACAGAGATTAAGACAATAACAACAGCTGTCAGAATATAGCCTTTTTAGTCGTATATTGGAAAGGAAGTTTGACCCGTGTCCATCTCAACTGAGAATGCATCAGCGAATCCTGGGAAAGATGAAGAAATGAGTGTGCAGCAGTGTCTGTTCCCTAGTTTGCTGTAAGCCATATGTCTGTCTGTAGTATACACGAATACTGAGCAGGTGAATAGGTGACTCAGATATTCGGTTGGCTAGATATTATGATTACCAGCAACTACCCAGTCATACAGGCTCTGCCAAATAACTTTTAAGGCACTTAGCACCTGTGGATACTGTCTCTGTCAGCATGCCAGAACTGACTGCCATCTGAATAACAGCAGCTCCAGCCCCTTGGTGTTGTCTGCATGTCTTGCTGAGCCAAGCTTAATGCACATAGGAATTGTTTTACCTACAAATGAAGTGAAGCCACTCTGCTTGGTATTGCTGTGTGTTCCTGTACTATACAACAGTGCAGGCAATGAGAAAGAGACAATTTCTCATTGAACTGCAGGTAACACAAATGCAATTAGATGTATTGGTATTTGGCCAGCAAAAATACAGTAACATTCTTGGAAGCCAGAGAGTTAATGATGTTAAATCTTCATGAGCGGCCAAAGTCTGTCCTCTCCTACCACTTTCTTTTTGCCTGCCTTAATGTATAACTTTCTACCTTTGAATTTGTAGGTAATTAAGCTGGACTCCTCCGTGCGGAAATGTCACACTTACCACCTATAGGCTTCCTATCTCTAGCTTTAAAAGGAATTATTCTTCCTGCAGCTCCTGCTGCTCCTGTGTTCCACTCTTATTAACCTCATGGCCACAAAGAACAGACTCTCCTGTGTTTTCATTAGATCTGCCTTCTAAAGAGATGCAAACAGGAACCAAAGGAAAATATTCAAAGAAGAGATTTGACTTCTTTCACTTGTGAGGTGAGGTGAGGATTGGGAGAGAATCCTTCCAGTTCTCATGGTCCCCTCTGACCTGGTCCTTCTGCTGGATCTGTCACAGCCGTGTTTTCCTGGTTTGTCTCTCAGCAAGAAAACAACTGCAGATATGCATGTTTGGCATCATTCAGCATTTCAAAGCACCCCTGATTTGATACTGCTGTAGAACGGATGAGTATTTTCACCCAGATAGGGACCTGGCTCTTGGAAAGCTTCGCAGCATAGCAGTGCACTTATTTGTGGTTAAATCTTAATTACAACTCGAGGGGACCCTGTGTGGTGATACTGGACAGCACAGACAGTTCTAGTCTGTGAATTCAGGTTCTGGAGCCAAGCTAGAGAAATTATTACATCCATTTGAGCAAGAGAATTCATCAAAACGCAGTGCAATGCATTATGCATTCAGATCCCTTCACCCGTTTCAGCACTTCAGCAGTGCTTCTTCATTGCTCTGTGCCTACTCTTGCAGGATGTGAAGATGTGCCATGGTGGAGCCATGAAAGCACTGGGTCCACAGTGGATGCCAGCAGGAGCCTGATGAGGCATGGTGATGGGGTCAGATATTCCAGTTTATGCAGTGTCTGTACCTTCTGGGTACAGCACAGACACTGCTGGTTTGACCTTTTTGATTCTGAGAAAAGATAAATGTCATTAGAGAGAGAAATTAAAAAAGGGTGTGTGTAAACTGAAACTGGTTTTGGAGCCACTAGAAGATGAAGGTTCTTCTTGGTAAGTTCACACAAGCAAGGTTTTCAGTTCACTTATGCCAGCTGTAGCTGTTTATGCTTGCATTGAGTATTTAAGTCAACACCAAATCAGAAAGAGATTGTTTGGTAACTGCTTTGCCCAGATTTAGGAATTATACTTCAGGATGCCAGGTGATAAAAACAGTGACCGGAGCATTTGAGAAAGAGCCTGTCTGTTCTTGTCTCATAGGTTATGTGTCTGGAAGGTCAGGAACATCCTTTCCCCTGGCATAGCATGGCATGGAGCACAACAAAGAAAATACTTGGGATGTAGATGTTCTTGCCTGCTAGCTCAGACTGTGTGATCAGGTGCTGCTAAGAACTTCAAAAGACCTCACCTCACTCCCAAGGGGGAATAAACTATAACTGGGTGGCTCAAATTTTGGTATGGAGCTTGTTTCCACATTTTTTTTCCCAGCAGTGTGAGGGGTGGTGGTGGGGGAACCGTGGGCCAGGATGGTTGAAAATCTCTCCACTCTGTAGTGCTGCTGCATGCCCTGTGGCAGTGAGTTGCTGCCCAGCAGTCCCTCCCCACCTGGGGCCAACTGGGCAGCTTGCTCCTTCCACTGTGCTTGCACAGGGTGAGTGCTGCACCTGGCGTGTAAGGCAGAGAGGCATGAGGAGTGCTATTTGGTTTCCTGCCTTCTGATGTTAAAAGCTTCTTCCCTGGCAAATGTTTTCACTTCCCTCGGGGCCCTCTTCTCATCAATCGAGAACAGGAGTTACAAAGACACACAACTGATTTTTAGATCTTAATAATAAACAGTTAGCAAGGCTTTGGTATGTACTGTGCTCGGGAGCCCTGGGATGTGCAGAGATACTGCTTTTCATCACCACTTCCACAGGATAATGAAGTCCCAATTCCCCCTTATAGCAGTCAGAGGATGTGTGATCTTTCTGGTTATCTTGGAGAGTCCAAGAGATGGAGGGTGCCAGCAGTAGAGCACAACCACTGGAGGCATCCCCAACCCAAAACGCCTCTTCCCCATACCGAGGGGAGCACTGCTGCTCATCTGCCTTTTTCTGTGTGGTAGAGGTGTTTGAGGCATTGTGGGTATGGGACATGGTGGAGCCTAGAAGGATAAGGCAAGGAGGGCAGGAAGGTGATGTCCATGCCGCTGCAGTTCTGCACTGCTTGGTGTGGCTTCTCTGTGCTGCTGTTGTAGGCATACAACTAGCCCCAGGTTTCCTACATCTTATGCTGTGATTCCAGAATATGAAGAGCTGTTAATTGCTTCCTCTCCCTCCAGGTTTCAAGATGAATCTGCTCCAGAGGGGATAAGTTATTTGGCTCTGTCAGAAGTGGGATTTTCCCTTGTAGGCACTTGTCATGTGTAGGGAATACTGCTGGGAGTTCGTCACACCCAGCTTTTGTGTCCTCAGCTGGTTCCCCAGCCAGCTGTGACCATTTACTGTCAGTGACAGTCTGTGGCTAAGCTGTTCGTCACAGGAGACCCAGTATGTGTGTGGAGTAAGTGAATGCCCATCCTCTGACCTTCAGAAACCTGAGGAAGAAGGAACTCATTAGAAGGTTTGAGGTAGGCTGGTGGCTTGGCAAGGAAGAGTTTTAGCAGTAATAATTTATGTAGAAAGGAGGAGACTGAAGGAGTGGTTGTGAGGATCTGAGAGGAGAATTTGGTGATCAAGGTTAAGGAAAAGAGACTGCCTGTTCTGTTAGAGAGTAAGAAAACAAGGATGAGGCTATTTTTAGGAACATCATGTCCAGGCAAGTGGATGACAGTCGTACTTCACAGCAGAAATTCTGATGCTGAAGTGCAAATGCTGCTGAGCCTGTGCTGCCAGCCTAATGAGCAGAGGAACATGACGAGCCAGCTACAGTAAAATAGGGATTTAAATAGCATGGTTCACAGGGGATTTGAATGGGAAAAAGGAGTTGTGCAGGAGTGGATGGCAGAAAGGGTGCTGCCTTTTTGGGTAAGCCCCCTGTACAGCTATCTCCATAGGGGGCACCAGTGCCACGAATATGTGGAAGGGGAGGTGAGCCATGATGCTCCTTTGGTGGTTTGTGTTGGCAAAGCTGAGCCAAAGCCCCATGCTTGCCCCGTTTGAGAGCTGCCTAATCAAACCCTCTGAGGAAGGCGCTGGTGCTTTTTCTTTCGTCTGATCAGCAGCTCTGGAGCTGTCACTGCTTCTATTTATGTTATTCTGCCAGAGCCAGCCTGTCTGGGATGGACATTGAAGCCTACTCCCACTAGAAGGAAGAACAGAGTTTTGGAGGCTTGGACTTGGTCTCCTTGCAGATTTCCACACCCCCCACACCCCCCCCTTCTTCATCCTTTGCCTTGGATCACAAAAGGGAGTGAACCAAAAAACCCCCCAAACAATCAAACTCCAAAGTCCCACTCTACCTGTTTAAATTTAATGCCCCCACTCCCCTAATTTGTACCTTGTAAAGACTCTGCAGAAAATCATAGCTGTGTCAGTCAGAGTAAACCCTCCAAGGTGAGCTCAGCTCTGGACAGAAACTCTGAGGTGGAGGGACTACGTTATGGTCCTGCCTCCCAAAGGGATGTGCCAGTAAATTGCATGGTAATTGTGTTTGTTATCTGCAGCGTGTTGATTCATTACATTAGGTATAGGTAACAGGCGACTGCAACTTAACCTTGTAATTTAGGATGCTCTGTGGGTCTTCTCCCCCTTCCCCTGGCCCTGCTCTCAGCACATGGCGCTGCAGGAGCCCTCCACAGTAGGACCATGTGAGCCCTGCTCACCTCTGGCTTTTGGGCTACAGAAGGTCTGTTCTGAAATGCGATGTGGGCAGTCAAGGTTTCCAGACTTGGGAAATTCATGGCCAGGCAATGGGAAAAAGCTGTGTGTGAGATCACATTTCTCAAGTCTGACCCAAAGGGAGAGGTATAGGTTGAATGAGCAGCTTAGCCATAAGGGTTTGTCTCTCCACTGACTATAGACTGGCTGGCCAAACTTTGGCTCCTTTGAGATGACAGTGAATAGCCAGTTGGTTTCATATTGAAGCACTTTGATGAATATCTTGGTCTGCTGAGTCCCCTTGCTGCTGTCAGATGGGATCCCAAGGCTTGTCAACATGACTGATGGCAGCATTACGTCTCTCTCTCTGCGTATGAGTAAGAGGCCCCATGCTCATTCGGATGAGCTTCACTGCGCAGCCCTGCCTGAGGTGATGGTGTGCCTGGGAAGGCAGGCTGAGAAGAAATGTTGGTAGCTTGGGAGCAGTGAAGCTGTCAAATGACTCAGCACTTAACCCCCCATGGTGGTGAGAGCAGGAGGACAGTGCCTGTGAGGCATCAGGGTTCAGGCAGTTGGCACCAGAGGGCTGGTCTTGGCCCTTCTGCCTTGATGGCAGCTAACCCAGTGGGACCAGGTGGTGTGGCAATGACACAGGTCCCAGTACAATTCCTACAGCCATGTGGTGACCCAGAATCACCCTGTGGCTTCTGTGAGAGGAGGCCACGACTTGCTGATGCTGTCATGAGCAACATAAAGGAGGAGTCTTCCTTTGCAGATGGAATGAATGAACTGCGTCTTGTGCTGGCTAAGCTTTCCTCTCCCTGCTCTGTCTGCCAGATCTCTTGGATTGGCCCCACACACAGGATTTGCACTTGGTCTAACTGGATTGGTTTAGGAACAGTGTTAATGGAACTTCTGGAACAGTTTGATGGAGTCTCTTGGTTTGGGTTGGGGGACCCCGTGTAGATATCGCCTGTGCACACCAACCTGGCACCAGAACCTCTTTTAAATCAAAGTACGAGGAGAAGAGCAAGGACTCAAATAAAATTTAGCAGACTGATTTAGAAAATGATTTTGTTAAACTGGTACAGTTCCTCTGTGTAGATTGCACCAGAGCTAAAGTGATTGTTAAAGTCGCTGTAGTTAAACTCACATAAATTTGAGTGCAGGCAGGCTTTTGCGAATTCATTTGTGTGGATCAATCATACTGTTGATCCAGCAGAAGCCCTTTGCAGAGCACAGAAAATAAGTTAATATGCTAGACGTTGGTTATGGGTTGGTATTCAGAGGACTCACCTGTTGTTAAAGGCCATATCCAGGCATGTGGGGTGGGACACTGCCATTTGTTACCACCGCGGGAGCACTCAGGTCTGCCTCTGACCAGCCTTTCAGCGTCATCTGCTCTCTTTGCTGAGGTGTTAGTCCTCTCCCATCTGTAGCTGAAAGTGATTCAAATAGGAATTTTTTCCCCAAGCTGTGATTCTGCTGGGGGATTGGGATGATTCTCCTCTGCAGAGGGAAGATCCAAGATATTCAAAGGCCAGTATCACACCTGACAGCTTTCTCAAGCTCAAAATAATAAGGATGGTTTCCGTACCAACTCCAAAATATCAACCTTTTCCTAAAGGAGACTCCAGCGGGAGCACAAACGAGGCTGTAGCTCATCCTTAATAATGCTACTTTTAAAAATAAATCATGTTTTATGGATCTAAACTTAGACTCTCCAGATAAGTGAGTCCCGGGGCCGCTGGTGATTAATATGCAGCACCGGAGCGTGGCCCAGCGGGGCCCTGATTAATAGCGATGACATCATGACTTTTAAACATTCTGTTAATGCCGGCCCTGGTGACAAATGGGGATGCGCGGCATCGCTTCCCGTGGCATTTGCGTCGCCAGAGCAAGGGCTGGGAGCGGTGCCCTCTTGCCTCCCAGCTGCCTGCCAGCCTGGCCTGCACTGGCCCCCAGGGCTGGGAGCCACGGGGCTGAGAGCTGTGCCCTGCAACCTGGCCCTGTGCCCATCCCCCCTTTCCTCGTTCTGAGGTTTGCATGATTGCTGAGTCCCCAGAGGGAGAGGCAGGTGTGCTGGGGCTTTTTAGGCACTTTATCCACCTGAGCTTTTTCTTCCACCCTGCCCTTCAGCAAGCTTGCTCTTATGCTTGTGGCTAAGGCAGCTCCCCATGCAAAGCCTCCTGCTCCCTGCTGCAGCCCTCCCTGAGTTTTAGGGGACTGGTACCCTACACCCTGACACAGCATGTGCCCATAGCAGGTGTCTGACCTGGGTTTGTACCCTCCCAACCATCTCCAGGCGACAACTTCGCTTCAGCCACCACCTCTCCCCTTCAACCGTGGAAATTAATTAATATGTGTGGGTGCTTGCTGTGCTGCCAGGGAGAAAGGAATGCTGTGGTCATATACCACTTCACTCGGTGCTGTTTCATGACCTCTTGGTCTTCAGCACCTGCAGTCGAGGTCCCATGTCGTGGGGCAGCATACTGCACGTATACATGTACCATCCCACGGGGCCTGGCAGGCAGCAGCTCCCCAGATTCACTCTGTGCCTGCAGGCTGTGAGTTGATGAGCAATCCCTCTACACCTCCATTTTCCTCTGCTGCTTTTCTGGCATCTTACAGGCAGAAGTCTTGAACCGGAGTGCTGGCCTTGACCTCTGTGGGTGCTCTGGAAAGCTCTGGTTAGATTGGTGTCTGGGTACTTGGGCTTGGGATCTGTTTCTGCCTTCTGTTTTCAGGGCTTGAGCTGGACCAGTGTCTGGAGAGCAATCTAGTAGACAAGACTGCTAAAGCTTGAGGATTCTGCTGAGCAGGTTTCTCAACCGACTAAGATTTTGCTAAAATTTTTTGCCTGGTTTCCAAATAAGTTCCCTCCACTATCCCACCAGCACTGTGAGAAAGAGGCTGTTTGAAACCCTCTGCCTGTGTGTTTAAATCATAAAACGCCAGGGATCCAGATTGCATTTTGGCATCTAAAGCAACCCCAGAAGGATCCTTGACAGTTTAGGTTTTATAATACAATTTCTCCTTGCAGTGATCTCTATGCCACACTAATATGTAGCTTAGGGACCAAATATGTGAGAAGCTCTGACCTTGGCAAACATCTGTGGGTATTGACTGGTTGTGCTGGGATAGGGGCTTTGTCAGGCACTGCCTTGTAGCCCCATAATCGTTAAAAGTTTCACAAAAAGCTGGTGGCTGAAGACTTGTATGAAAGTTATATTTGGTCTACTGCTGTCTCTTTGAACCTTCCTATATCAAACAACTGCGCTGCATTTTTAAGAGATTTTACTATTGCGTAACCAGGTTGCTTTGGACTTGCTCAGTGTATGAGGAAGGGTTTTTTTCTTTCTAAACCCCTCCTTCTAAAACCTGAAACATCTAACTGTAATGCCATGCAGTACAGAGCATATTTTATGATCTTAAAGGTCTGAGAATATAAAAAGTGTTATAAATATATAACCTCTGGGCTACTGAGCATCAGCCAGGGAGATGTCCCCCCTCCCCTTCAGCGTGACTAGGAGAATTCAGACACACTCCTTGTCAGAGAAATCTTTGCTCAGTGGCATCGTCTGTTCTGCAATGTTTCACCCTTGCAGCAAATCCTCTCACCCCTTCTCCAATCAGTCTTGTTCTTTGCACTTTCAAAGTCCTTGCCACCCCACCTTTAACGTGTGCTCCTTGTGCAGTGACAAAACGTGTTTCGGAGTGAAGGCAGTGCGGATGGGATCAGGGGCATCTATTTTTGTGTCTCAGCCACGGACTCATGTGTGCTTGGTTTCTCTGTGCTTCAGCTTTCTCCTCAGCATCAAGAACAAATTGGTATTTGTCATAAGCTCTTTTGATCCTTGAAGAAAATGAAGAGCCATTTAACATTTTTAGAGTAATAATAATAATGGAAGAAAAAGGATGTATTCTGGTATCTGAGAACAGCAGGTATTTGTTTAAGAGCGTACTTTAGAATAATAGCAAAAAGGACCTTTAATCTCAGAATTTCAAGGTACCTTGTAAACTATAAACATTGATTCTCCTTCTTCTTGTTATTCCTCGTGGGCATTTCACCGCTGTAAAATAGAGCAAGGTTCCTACCCCTGTGATCTTGCAGCAAGAACAAACAAATATTAGAGAGAACTGAGGCCAAGTACAAGCGGGATTCGGGTGGCAAAGACAACCGGGAGTGTGCTGGGAATGGGTGGTTTGTTTTCAGGATATCTCACCCATGGGGACATACATTCTGGGTAAGTCAGCCTCATGGACACCTGTGAAAAAGAAATTTATCCTGCCCTGGGGAAGCTGGGTAGTGGGGCATGTAAATGAGATTGGTCAGTCAATAAATTTCTCTTTGAGAAATGAGGCTTTTAACATGACAAGGAAGTGAGTGGGTGAGTGTTGCTGGATTGTGGAGGGGACAAGCAGCAGCCAGGGCAGTTTTCCTGTGACTTCAGTAGCCAAAGATTTCCTACCAGAAGCCAAAGGAAGGGGATTCTAGATTTGCCGCCTTAAGTGTGTGCCTGTTGTGTTACCTCTACACTGATAATGTTATGCCTCCTTTTCTTTTTTCTTTTCTTTTTTCTTTTCCTTTTTCTTTTTTTTTTGCTTTTTCTCAGTTTCTATAAAGTAAGCACTGAAAAATGATTTGAGCTATTCTGAAATTTTGAGTTCCTTTGTTTCTCTGCATTTCTATTGGATTACGTTCCTGACATTATTGCCAAGAAGTTAAATAATACATCTAGAGATGGAGAAAACTGAATAATGCAACTCTGCAGCTTATAGCTTTTCCAGTGCAGTGCCAGAAAGCTTTTTGAGTTGAAAATTGTGACTGACAAGCAAATTTAGACAAAAATGTTTTGGAAATTATTTTTTTCTCTTTTCTTTTTTTATCTGATAAGGACCAAAATGTACTGCTGAAAGCTCTAACGTTCACAGCAAAATAACCACAGAGATTCTGAAAAAAATAAATGTAGACAAGTAGGAAACCTGTTTGCTTAACCAGCACCTGTGGTTGCAGACCCTGGGTTATTCAAAAAGCATGGGCTGTGCCACTCCACACCATAGGAGCTGGACATCCCTAACTGAGCTGGAGCCTTGTGCAAGATCAAATGATAAAGGAAATTCAGACTGAGCCTCAGGGTTGATGAAGGACTCCCCCAGCACCTATGGAAGGGGTGGAAGGATTCCCATTGTCACATATGGATTTTGACAGACCAAATCAGATTTGGCAACTTCAGCTCTGACCCCTTGCCCGCAGTTTGCAAGTCCTTCAACCTTGACCCAGTGTCCTCCTCTCTGCAGCATCCCATTTAGCCCTGAACACTGGGGTGTGGGTTTAGCTTTGACTTGTCCTCTCCCTGTCCCTCCATGGTAGGTAGAGTCAGGGGCAATTGAGCTTGGACCTTGGGTGCCTCAGGGTACTGTGTGACAGCCTGGGTGTTCTCTTAACCTTTTAATTATCTGTGGGTCCCCTCTTTACCACCTGCTGCACCATCCGCAAGCTTCTTTGGGAAACTACTCACAAGCCTCAGTCAGGTCAACCCGGTGAACTCTTCCTCACTCTTTTGCCTATGGGAGAGAAAGAGCTAATAAAGCCCCTCAAAACCAAACTGAACAGAAGCCACTGTTTTATGTCCAGGCCTTACTGAGTAATAATGATCTGCCTTTAACAACCCATTTGTGCCTCTGCTTATCCCCCTGCTTGTTCATGACCTTCACTTATTGTATCCTGTTGATTTGAACTTGTATATTCCTGACACACAGGAACTGTGTCTTCATTCATTTGTGGTAAATGCCTAGGACACTCAGGGCACTTGAAATTAAATAATCAGCTGTGAAACAAAAGACCCTGAATGAGCACACAGGCACATTGTGTTATTTGCAGATAAGTTCTGTCTAAAAGTCAGCAACGTATGATGCTTCTTGCTACTTTTTTAGTTTAAAGCAAATGTTATATATACATTATTAAAAGCCATATCCTTGCAGCCCATGATGTATCAAGAGCAGGAAATGAGAGGTGAGGAGCTGGGATATCTCCTGCTTTTTTAGGTGAGGCTTCAGGGAAGGGAGGAGCGTGGAGAGAGGGCTCTGCATTCAAGCAAAATGTCCTGTTCTTTTGTGCCTTTTGAGGCTGGGTGTTTATGTCATGTTGAGGGTCATATGTGTGTGTGAGGAAGGGAGAGGAAGAAATAGAGGTTTTAGTGCTCTGTGTTGGATCTATGTGGCATGGATCAGTGGAGGTGTGAGGCGTGCTGGGCTCTGGAGGGTGACGTGTCTATGCTGGAGGCGTGAGAAGAGTCTGTGGGTTTTGTGGTGGTGTTTGATGCTCTGGAAAGACAATATCGTACTATCAGGTGTGTGAAAAATACAAAAAACTGTGAAAGATACAGGCATGTATTTGCACCCAGGATAGATTCAAAGGGATCTTATATCCAAGAAGAATCCCCTCTCTCTTTTCTTCCTTTGCATTTTTGGGAAAAAGCCCTGGGAAGATGTATTTGCTATCCCTGCTGAAGAAAAGCCATCTGAGAACAGCCCCGTGCAGCACCCTGACCACAGGTGGGACATCTTCAAGAGGGAAATGTGTAGCAGCACAGTGAATTCCTCCCATTTTATTTCTCTTCTTGGGAGCAGATAAATGCATTTGATTGAAAATTTTGAACAGATGGAAAGTATTTTGTGTTTGTATGTGCATGCCTGAATCTCCCCTCAGATCACTGTAAGCGGCTGCTAGGTGTGTGCAACTGAAAGATAACAGCTTCATCTCCTCCACCGAGGGCAGCTGGCAGTAGCCGGGCTGGCAAGCCCAGATTATCTGTTACCAGCACACCGCTTGCTGTGTCTCTTGTTTCTTCCCACCAGATTCTGGCCAATTCCATGTGAAACCCACTACGTACAAACTTGCTGTTGTAGTTTAGTCCACCAGCTCCCCTGAGGCTGAGGGGCTGGCCATGATGCAGGGGGGGATCCCCTGTGATGGCAGTGGGCAGAATGAATTAGCTAAGCCTGCCAGATAGAGCAGGGTCTAGCAGTGTCTGGCAGTCCCCAAAACAAGCCCTGCTTTGTATGGAGCAGCTCTCAGGTTGCTGGTTACCTACCAGAAATGGCAGCCATGCGTTGTTCTTCCCTTTCCTTATTCTCCACTCCTGAAGGATTTGTGGAAGCCCTTCAGGAGGTCTGTGACTGTGGCCCAGGATGCTCCATGTGTCAGGGTGGTACACCTGAACAGAAACCATAGCTATACTTTTTCAGCAGGGGAAACTTGGAAACCCATCTTTATGTGTAGCAAGCGAGGGGAGATGTTTATCTTCATGAGGGCAGTTGGCACTACTTCTGGGATAACTGTTGATTATTATTTGGATATCAAAGGGCTTGGTGAGTCACAGCCACTTCCCCATGTTGCAGGCTAGTCAGGTTTTCAGTGTGGGGAAGTGGTCGGTCTGCTTCAGGTACAGTTTTAGCACAGTTGCCTTTCCCCACAGAAATTATTATACTCACAACACACAAGAAAACATCAATAAATGGAAAAGCTAGTTGGTGCTTCACTTTCCCAAAGAAGATCAGAAGATTTTTATGTGCGTAGGGAGCAGGAAAGCCACTCCTCCTACACTCTGTCCGTAGAGTCAAAGAGGGTTTTTTGTTGAAATTACCAAGTAAATAAATGGGAGTTGTCAAAGTAAACCCATCAGGCAGCCTTGAAAATCTCAATTATAGGCTCCAAAGATGTCAATTTATTCTTTTTGTCAGCATTTTGTGGTTTTGTTAGTTTTTTTAAGAGATAAAAAAGAAGGAAGTGAGAAAGAGAAAAGAAGGGAGGAGGAAAAAGGAAAGAAGGAAGGAAGGAAAAGAAAGGAGAAGAAAGGGAGGGAGCGAGAAGGAAGGAAAGAGCAAACTACACTAGGAGAATATTAAGGCTTGATAAGGTACAGGTAAGTCATGGAATCAAGGAACCATGCCTCACTCATTCTGTATGCTGCATTAGTTATGAAGAAAAGTGAGTGACATAATATATCTTGTTATTTAAGGAATAAGATGAAGTCTGTGCCATGTAGTTCTAGTATGTCCTTGAATCAGCATACTTGTGCAGCTATCATATTTTCAGTGTATCCATTTAGTGTTTGGGGTTTTTTTCTTTTTTAATGAATTTTGCAGGGTGTGTCCTTTCTTAGAAAAGATTTTCTGTATTCCATAACTTCTTGTGAAACCATCTGCATAATCCCCGGTTTCAGCAAAGCAGAGCCCTGAGATGATGAATGAATTACAGAATGGTTGGGGTTGAAGGGGACCTCTTGAGACTATCTAGTCTGACACCATTCTCAAGCAGGGTCAGCTGGAGCAGGTTCCCCAGGACTGTGTCCAGTTGCATTTTGAGTATCTCCACAGAGGAGACTCCACAACCTGTCCGGGCAACCCATTCCAGTGTTTGATCACCCTCATAGTTAAAAAGTGTTTTCCTGTGTTCAGGTGGAATTTCTTGGGTTTTAGTTTGTGTGTTCAGTGAAGGAGGCACTGCTGCAGGCCCTCACCTTCCTGATTCCTTGTGAGAGGAGTGGAAGAATTAGCAGTGTCCTTGAAATGAAAGGTGGGAGGACAACCCAGAAGGATTCCTTTACACACTTTTTCAGCTTAGAAGAGTGATGGGAGAGACCATCTGGAGAGAGCAGGCACTAATTTGAATGGATAGAACATGGTTTCATCTGAAAAAGTTTGATCCACAGTTAGCTTTTAAGTGTCTTAAAGCTTGTGGTGTAATCAGAGCTTTGCATTTCATTTGTAATGAAGACAAACAGGTGCCAGCTGTAAAATTTATTCCTGGATCTGGATTCAAGAGTTTTTATCCTCTACAACTTTTAAGAAGTTTTGCTTCAGATTTTATTTCTGATTTTTCCCTTTCCTTCTCTGTCCAAGATGAAGTGTCTGAGCATGGATGTGGGGTCTCTGCGAAATCTGGAAAAGAGGGGATGAATATGCATACCTCTCAGGACTGGCATCTCCCTGTACGTCCTGGGGTGTAGCACGAAGCATTAAATTGGAGTTCCTCATCTTCTTGGGGCTGCTGGTAAAAATTAGTGGATAGAGGGCATGAAGCAAAATGACATGGTGGGCCAGGATGACCCAAAGACCTGGTCCTTGAGAGAAAATGCTGCAGCCCTTGTTCCTGAACATGCACGGTGGCATCTGCGGAAAATCAGCCACAGATGCCACCTCTCTCTTTTGAGGTTTCACAGGTCAGCGCCTAATCCTGAGGGTTGATAGGCACTTCTTGAAGGATGAGAAGGATTTTCAGTTGCCCACTCGGTGGGGTGTGGAGGGGGGTCTGCACTGGCAGGGATCACCAGGGTGTGTGCTGCTTGGGAGGAACCACTGGGCTTTGGTGCACTGCAGGGAAGGATCTGGGCCTCTTGAGACCTTGTTCAAACTGAACCTTTAAGTGGGATGATTGCCCATCAATAAGGAAGACACCATAGAGAATCACTGCCTGGTTCTTGACAGTGTGATGGGATATTCATGACGGTATAATAGGATTTTGGTGAAATGCGATATTTTATTCTCGTTACTGGAATACAGCAGGGGCCCTTTAAGTCAGAAAAATTGATTTTAGAATAGGGTTTGTTAGAACCTTTCAGTCTCACAATCGATGTAAATGGGCAAATATCATTCTCTTTAAATCCAGTTTCCTGAGGCACAGCTGTGCCGGACACACATCGGAGAAGCAGGGAGAACACCCCTGTGCACCATTAAAGCCGAGAAAACCAGACAGATTCTTCATGCACAGGAAGACCTCTGAGGGAAGGCTGAGAGAGCTGGCCGTGAATGGGCCAAATTACACCCTCACCTGCAGTGTAATGCCATTGAAGTCTGGAGAAGAGAAGGCAGAAGAGAGCTGTGAGGCCTGCCTGCTGATACATGAAGGAATATGTTGCAAAGAGGACAGAGAGACCAATTATTCTCACTAGCCAACAGGGGAAGTGCAGAGAATATTTAGGTCAAGCATTAGGAGAAACTTTCTAGTGCGTGAGTTATTAATCAGCTAAGGCAAGGCGGATGTTGGAAAACCATCCCTGCACTTGTAAGCTGGGAAACAAATGAATGTTGTTTGTCTGGAAGAGTGGGGGATGTAGGGGTGTGAGGCTTAAGTCCTGTCCCTGGCTCTGACACTGAGTCATAGCAATCATGTGGAGGGTTACAATTTGCAGTGCCTGCAGGCAATTCTAAGCTATCTATAGCCTAAGTAGGTCTGCTACCAAATAACAGACATAGATGTGTAAAGACATGAACAATATGAATGTTGGTAGCTGCTTGGTCATTGGTTCGTAAAACTGCTAGGTCAGGTACACCTGCCCACATTTAGGGTTGTCTCCACTGAAAGAATACCCGTGCTGTCTGCATTCCTGGGGAGAAGGCATTTATCTCTCTGCTCACTGAAAACTAGATGGAAATTTGTAAAAATGTAAAAAAGTATATCCTTAGGAACATTCTAAGTGTTTGAATACCAGTTTTTCATTTCTGGAAAAGCTAAGATTTCAAAATTTATGTCACCTGACCTGAGAAAAGATGGTGAGGAAAGTTATAATGTTGGAAGCATTCATAAAGAGTCTAAAAATGTTTTGCTCCACCCTTACCAAAGCATTTAACTTCCCCTTTGTGTTATATTCATATAAGGCAAAAGCAACTTTTTTTTCAGCCTTATCCAAATGAGATGCTGTCACGAAAATTTTCCTTGAAGATTTCAGCACAATTGATATTTTCCTGCAAAACATGCTGGTTTTGTTCAACTTGAATTTTCTCCCAGAAAATGTTCCTTTCAAAAATCTCAGGCCTGTAGTAATTAACATTATGCAGCTGCTGTTGCTGCAGTATATACTTTAAAATATAGCCAGTAAGAACGCCAGTTTGTAGCCTGTGCCTCGGGACACCAAAGGACATAGCAAAAACACCCCTTAGCTGCAACCAGGATGGACTGGGGATATTGCATTTCCTCAGTTGACAGTTGTAACTAGTGCAAGTGCAACCTTATCTCTTACTCTCACAATGAGACTATCCATGTTTCCGAAACCAGGATGTGAGGAGGGTGAGCACCACGACACACAGGCACTCTGTGGCTGAGAAGGATGCTAAGGTTTCTTTTGAGGGTCCTGCGGGTGCCTATTTCTGTGTTTCATGTCTCCCCAGAGTCAGCTTTTGAGGTTGCTTGTGGTTTCTGTCACACATACAAAGCTATTTCTCTTGGAAGGGTAGCCTACTATGGAAATGAATACCAACTCTTATTCCTAGCAGGAGCTCAGACCAGGGAATTCAAGCCAAGCTGATGACACAGCTTCAACACATGCACGTGCCCGCCCCAAGGCTTTCTTTTGCTGGGTGTACGTGAAGATAAGTGTAATTGTTCCCTGTCATACACACACACACCTTTTTTTCCTCCATCTCAACCCTTAGATGGTTGTGTTCCTGGATTTCTATTATCAGTCTACAAGCAGTGTCTCTTGCTGCTCAATAAAACACATCACAACAAAATGAGCTCTCACCTTCTCTCCCCCTCCCTCACACATACAAGCACATAGACGTTACACAGCTGCAATCTCTGTCAACGGGCCAACATGAATGTCATTTAATAGGTACACTTACATGGAGCCAAATTTCTCCAGAGGGTTTGCAGTCATCGGGCTTTAAAATTAAGGCTGGCCTTAATATCAGCCATGAAACTGCAGGGCACATGGGTCACTGACTGGGAGCCTGATGAAAAAGTTCAGAGAGAGGTTTGTTTGGACGCAGGTGGGCAGGAAGACAACATCTTTTGTGGAGGCTTGACCCTGGCATTAAGGTCACTCACAAAGGCACTGGGCAGGTAGCATCGTGCCTTCATTAGTTCATGCTAGGGCATGGTGGTGTGCTTCACATTGACAGTGGTGTGTCCCCAGAGCCGCCTGGGGGATGCGATGAAGGGGAAGCAAATGCATGAGTGAGGGAATCTCAGCTATGAGACAGTTTCCACCCCTGTTGGTTTCTGCTTTCCCTAGGTGCATGGGTGGTGAGAGCAGGATCTAACACAGAATGCAGAGATGGAAAAGACCTAAGAAACCCATCCAGTCCCTCTTCCTTCTCCAGGCAGGTGCAGTGCTTTTATTTGAGCACCATGCTGTTAGGATTTCCTGAGGTGGCAGGAAGGGGATTCATGGCCACAGCTGAGCGTGACAACACAGCAAGCCCCAGCATGTTGTGATGCCATTATTTGATTTAATGAGGGGAATAAATACATCTGGAAGTAGGGAATCTTCTCTCATCCTGGGGATTTGGATGGATGGATGTGAAGCCTTTACCAGCCTAGTTCCATGCAGGAGACAGAGTCAGATTTTTAGTCCCTTCAGTGGATGGTAAGTGATACTTGAGCCCTCTCGCCTCCCAGTCGCCTCCATCCTTCATTATCCTCTCATCTCCTCCCACTGCCCCCTCCCTGTATTGCCACCCACTCTTGTAATAGCCACTGCACCAGCACACCACCACTGCAATAACAAACACCGCCTTGTTTCAGCATGATGAATGAAGAGTTTTAATGAAACTGGCCTAAGCCATTCCTGGCAAGCTGCCTGGTTTTTGTTTGTTTTAAGCAGGGGTGATCCATCACCCTCCCGACTTCTCTCCATCGCAGCATCCCCAATCAATGCACTGCGCCAGCCTCCCTCCTGTATCCCTCACTAGCAGCCCCCCGCAGTTACTTCCTCTCACCATGGCCCCCTTCCAGGTTTGTTCCCTGCAGTGGAGGTTTTGGTTGGGCATCTCTCGTTTGTCAGTAACTATGGCTGTGGGTTAGCAGGGTGCTTGGGGCCACACCACTGTGGCTGTTGTCTCTGTTCATCTCCAGTTGACAATGCTCACGCATACGCACGCATTGCTCGCTAATAGTATGGTTGAATGTCTGGTAGGTATTAATTACCCTTGCAGGCTGCTCTTGCATTAGGGTCTCCTGTCTCTCCTGGGACAGGTTGTAAATCAAAGCCTGACTCAGAGCTTTCAGAACGGGCAAATATAAACAAGCAAGCCGTGAAGAGGGGAAGAAATAAAGCAGAGCTCCACCCAATCACTTGGGGAGGAGGTGGGGGAAGGGGGGGAAAAAAAAGCAATCTCAAAAGCAGGAAGCACTTTAATCAAGTAAGTTGCTGCCAGCCCCCAGCTCAGTGTGCTGGAAGCATTTGGGAAGGAGGGTAAGAGAGGTCCCTGTATGTATTACTCTGTCTTCTTGTGCAGTTTTTCATTATTACAGGGCAAGGAGAAGGAACCATGTTGTTCTTTTTCTTCTTTGAAGGAATTAAGCTGACGGGTGTATGTGCAAGCAGTGGAATGAGGCAGGACAGAGGAAGGGAGCAAGCCAGCTCCAATACGGAGAGCTCAGTGTAATATCAAACTCCTGGAAGAAAGAGCAAGAGAGCAACGTCAATGTAACTTGCTTTTCTAACCTTTCGCCAGCTGTCCTTAGTACTTAGGTTTTTCAGAGTAGCTTGATGAGCTGTGCTGAATAAATGCCATTTTTAAGCATTTCTCTAAATGTTTGACAGTTTTTCCTGAGACAATAACCTGCTGGAGTTTACTTCTATCTGAGATGTACCTGGGGAAAGGAAATTGATTTCTTTAAGCACATGGTGAAGCAAAATGTGGGGTGCACAAGAGCCAAACAGGAGAATCCATGAGGGTTATCAGAATGCATCTGAAGAAACCTGTTAACCAGAATTTGCAAAGGAAAGGCTGGAATAGCTTCCAAATAAAAGAACGTGGAGGTGTTTTCATCTATAAAAGCTGTTTTACATGGCCAGATTCTTGTGGCTTTCATAAGCACAATGAACAACAAAATTTGGAGCACCATTGCTCTCAGTGTTAAGTCAGGTGTTTTAGGAATGGGGAGGTGATATGTGCTGTCCTTGCTGTTTTCTACTCCTGATTTTTTTTTTTTTTTTGTCTTGAAGGACTTTCAGAGCAGAATAAAGACCTTGCAAATGCAAGGGATTTGTATTTCTTCCTTGCCTTTGATGCCAAATTGCTTTACAGCCTCTCCTGGTACAGAGCATTCAGAATGCAGCTTTCTCTGTGCAAGGCTATATGCAGGTTTGCAGTTCGATACAAAATGGGGTAGGCAGGGGCTGGACAAAGGCTCTGGAGGATAAGTCCTGTCTTTTAAACATGTCTTGGATGTTTCTCTTGTGTTTCAGAACAGCAGATCAAACATTTGTCTAAAAAATTTGCCAGGACAGGCTGACTGCAAAGCAGACCATTGCATAGGGGTATCTGTTCCAAATCTGTGCAACATTGCCATCCTTTCTGCTTTACAACTTTCCAAGCTTCAGCTTGTTATGAAGGAAGAAAACTTTTTCTTCTTTTCTTACCTACCTATTATCTCATCCCATGATGATAAAGCCTGCTAGGGGGTTGAGGTAACCTTGCAAGCCCAGTAGGGACATATAGATTTTCTTCTCTTGCCCTTTCAGTTAGGAAAACTTGGCTGCACCTTGTTAAATACATTCAAAAATCCCACAAGGTTTATCCAAGCTTGTTCTTTTAATCCCAGGGTTTGTTCATACAAAGAAATTGTATCCCGTACAGCTTGCTAACTAAAGTGGCCCCATTTTCTTGTAGGAGCCTGACAGCAGATGGACCCTTTGTAGGGGACCTGGAATGTCTCTCTTGTGTTTGTGGGTATTTCTTTTCACCTCTGCTCGCTTGCTGTGAAAATAACAGCTGACCTTGAAGAGTACTGTATGGTCCTACATCCCACCACTGTTAGGCCTTTGAAATCAGTGTATCCCTCAAATCTAAATACCTCTTTTACTACCTCCTCTTCCTGAACCTTGGTCAATTTTCCTTGAAAACAGAGCTTAAAGTAAATGTACTAAGGTATCTCATTACCAGGCGTACAAGCAGGGATTCAGTTAGTCGAATGCTATATTGCACAGGGAGATAGAAAAAGCATATGGAGCCTGGCCTATCTAATCTAATCTCACTATGTCTGTATAATCTGGGTAAATGGCTAATCTGTCACAAAGAGATAATAATAATAATTAAGGCTGCAACCAGATTCCATTAGCAAAATTGATGTGGTCTGATCCCTACTGGGTTTACTTTGAAGGCAAAAGGGAATTTTTTTTCTATAGAGCTCGAAGAAAATTAGTCAAAGTGGTTTTTTGAATTACAAGGCATTAACAAATTAACCCAGATTTGAAATTTTGGCTTCTGCCTATCATTTGTTTTTTTCATCTTCTAGCTAAACATAGCTTTATCACTGTCCTGTATTCCAGATTTGCGTACGGTGAAAGCCTCTTGAGAATTCACTGCTAGATGTATTAGTGGAAAATAGGTTGTAAATCAGCAGAATCATTAACTCTTGTTTTATGTAAGAGCAGTGATTGCTCTGTACTCTGGAAAGAGGTGTTCTGCCACCTATTAGCCCCTCGTAATCCAAAGAGAATATAAACAGTCATTTTTCAGGTTGCCTAGGAGGGAGGTTTTCTTTTACACGGATTCCTCTGAGTATTTGCTGTCCAGGTGGTGGCAGTGGTGGCAGAGTAGCCCAGGTTTTTTAATCTTTTTCCAAAAACTCTGGTGTTCACCTTTAACACTGGAGTCTCGGTGTGGGGAGGTTCATGAGTAGGGGAAGGTAGAGGGGTGCTTGCGACTGACACTTGGGGTGTGGTTGTTTGGTTTTGATTTGCTTGCACAGCTCACTGCAAAAGAAAACAGCTTCAGGATTTGTTGATTCCTTCTTGCCTGTGCTGTTGGTTTTGGGGCATAAACTACAAAGTGATCTAGTTGGAGAAAGAAGGTGCCTTACACCAGCCCAGGTTTTGGAGTAGTGCTTCTAAGGAGTCCTCTGAGCATCCTCTATCAGGAGAGCCAGGGATGTTTCAATTATGGCAGTCTCTTCTCTAGCTTCTTATGATCTATACTGCATCACAACATTGGCATGGCAATGAAATGCTCTGACAACTCCCTTTTTTGCACTTACCAGCCCCTTTCCTTATCCAGCCAGCATTTTTCTGGTGGCAGGACAAGGAGGAGAAGCCATACGGTGCCAGGGTGAGCATCTCTGCCTGGGGTCTGCCCTAGGACAGATTATCCCTGTGGATTTCCTGCAGCTACAAAGCAGATTGCTAGGATCAGAGTTGAATCTCACTGATTACAACAGATTTAATGGGACCAGCTGCATCATCAAGTCTGGTCTCTCTAAATCATGCAATATATTGAATTTAGAAAGAGCCACAGAGAAAAATTTGAACAACTAATCCAAAGATCCTGATGCAGACCACAAAACACTTCTTAAAAGACCACAGTGCCCCATAGGAAGAGCAGATTATGTTTAGGTGTGGGGGTTTTTTTCTTTATTTTTATTTGTTCCACAAAACAGTGAATAGTAAGCTCTGCTCTGTAATGAAGAATTACTTGAACGATGTTGGACTCTCAGGAGCATTACCTGCTGTTGGGTGTGGGCGAGTAATGGTGAAACTTCAGCAGATGAGGGTTTGATTTGAACATACAGTGCCTTTTAGCTACAGAGCTCTGGTCTGCCAAATGGTACATGTAGAAATTCTCTGTTTTCTCAGGGAATATATGATATAATATTTTATGTATGTTCAATTACTGAAGAGGATTTATAACCTGGAGGGAGTTTGAATATTTTCCTTAGGACTACAGGTAGAAATGCTTGGCATTCTGTATCTCTCCCCACTGTAGTGTTTGCTCAGGGCCTCATGGATGGTAAGAAAAAGCGTTTGTCTTGCTGTGAGCAATTAGCTGTCAGCTAGGTGTAAGGGTCTGCACCCAAGGATGCCAAGTGTCTGGTAGCTCCAGCTTGGCTTGGTCTGCAACATTGGTAAGACAGGATGTAAAGGCTGTGTGTGAGATAGGCAATGGTACTACACATAGATGGTGATTTCATGTTTGTGAAGAGTTAGGCAGGTTCTTAAACTGGTCAAGTGTAGTACAGGCAGAATTTGTGCAGTGAGCTGGTGCTCTTCCTCTGTGCCTCCTGGTTCCTGCCACCTCCCTGACTTATTCAAAAAAGCGGCTGGTCTAAGCTGCTCTTCTGAACCTGGAAAATACTCCAAACCTGAAGGGAATGGGGGCTGTGCTGTAAGAATTTCTGTAGTTTTTCCAACTCCAGCTTCACGATGTTTATGGAAGCAAAGAGCTGAAAGCAAAAGCTGGAGTTGGATAACACATAGTCAGGAGCCCTATGAAGCCCCTTCAGACCAGCAGATCTCTGTTTTGACCAGCACCCAGCCCAGGGATACCAACACCAGCTCTGCAAATGCCCCCTCCTGCTCCTCAGCCTCACATTCTACACCAGTGTGACACCTCCAACTGCATTCCTACATTTGCTGCACAGCTCTGCCTGTGCCTCATGTCTGTCCCACAGCTTCCCTGGCTTTTCAAGGGTTGGACTTTCCTTTTCAGGGATGCATGGAGATGACCTTCTTTCCATGCAGATGACTGCAGACTCTACACCCTGTTCCGTGACACACTGAGCCTCAGAGCCCTGGAAATGAAGAGTATAGCAGAGCAGAAATTGCTCCAATTATATGGAAAGTCCAGTAGTTTTGACTTGCATCCTAGGAACTATGGAAGGATTTCTAAGTTGCCTCCTTGGTCCTATCTTCCTTTTCTTCATTCCCTCCTGTTTCCACCCTATCCCGTATGGTATCTGTCAGATACTATACTCCTGCCCCCAGAACTTTTAATAAGGTGGAGATAAAAGTGTTCCTTTATTAACAATCGTGAAAAATGTTGTGTATGGAGTTCAGAACTGGGAGAGTAAAAGAAAGACAGTAATTAGCTTGTTTCTGTATCTCTGCTCACTGAGGCATTTTGGATGCAGTGAGAAAATTCTTGACAGTTTTTCTTTTCTTTTTGTTCCCCCCTTCCACCTCCCTTTTCGTTCTTTTCTTTTGAAGTATCATGCAAAGTTCTTGGGTTTGGGTTTTCTTTTTTTTAATGATAAATTCTATAATCCGTATACAGGTTTTTTTTTTTCTTCCCTCTGACTTGTCAGAGATATCAGCTCACAACATATCCCTTTGCCTGTTTTTCTCGGCAGTTCTACATTTGGTCTCCTAGAAGGAAGTAAACATGCCAATTTTCTATTGACTAGCAGTGTTTAAGAAGAAGGGGTGATTTCATTAGAGAAGTCCAGAAAATCATTGTTCACCAACTTTGTTTGTCCCTTTGTGGGGGACAAAAGAAGGGAATTTAATATTTCTCAGTTATTGTTTCTTGTATTTTATACTAACATGCTGGAAGGGCAAGGCAAATAGTTTTCATCTGGTGTTTTGCTGCAGCTCTCCCCAGAGGAGCCATGCTCGCTCCCTCACCCAAATGCATGCCATCTTCCTTCATGGAAAGGAATTGTCAAGTAGGATATACATGGCCAAATTGCCAGCAATTATCTTGAAGCCCTTGCTTCCAAGCACTCTGGTTTTGGCTGATCTGAAATGTGTGCTGAGACTCCTCCCTAGTTGCTTGAGCTGCACGTGAGGGCTTAACACCCTTGGGTAAGGGCGGTGGAGCTGAGCCCCACGAGGTTGATGCAAACAGCGTTCCCTAACAAGCAGTGAGTTGGAGGAGATCACAGTGTGCTCCATATAGAGTAGAAAAGCCTCTTCTACCTGTAGGGAAGATCTTTAGGACAGCAGCAGCCCTCTGCTTTCAAGAGCCCAGAGACCCCAGCGGTGACACATTACGCTTGGCACCGCAGGGGACAGGAGCGTGGAACATCCCTTGTTGGTGCCACTGGCAACCCGAATAGAAGACAGAAAGGGGGCAGTGAAAGGGCTTCCCCAGAGACATCTGCTGGATGTAGGACTAAGAAACACTTTTGACTCAAGGCCCCGGGGCCTTACAGCTACTGTAGCCTGTCTCTGAGTCACTGTACACGTCTGCTGTAGAAATAACAAGTGTTTGTGTCCTTAAGTCTTACGGGCAGGAAGAAACTCGGAGGATGGGAAATAGAAAAAGGGCACTAAATCAGTGTCGCTTTGTCCCATATTTTGTTTTTTCATGGAATGGATCTAAGTGACAAGGCAGACTTCAAGTTCACGGGTAAAGAAGGGGAGTAAGACATCACTTTTGATGCCTTCAGTAACTGAGAAGTCCTTCTCACCTTAGTTTGGAGCCCTTCTTCAGGAGTTTCTTTTGCTGCAGGGTACGTTTTATTGATTTGCACTAAGAAGCAAATCAAAGCCCAAAACCAGCACGGGATAGGTGTGATAGAACCTTCCCATTTTGAAAAACATTTTGCAGTAGATAGTAGTAGAACAAAGCCAAACAAGTACTTGGAGCCAGTAAAAGATTATTCTGAATGTACTTTTCCCTGTAGAAACCAGGCAGCTCTGAAAGCATCCAGCCTGCTTTGTATGCCAACTCTCCCCATTCTAGAACTAGAACAGGGTCACCTGAGTGAGTTTAGTTCATTTCTGTCCAGTAACCAAAAATGCTAAATCTTTAAAAAATGCTACTTCTTTATTTCACTTCTTAGTGCATTAATTAAAAGCTCCTATGAGACAACAAGGATGAGTGGGATGCAATAAAGACGCTAAGACAGAATAAGAACATTATTATAACGAAAGCAGATTAATGGGGCTTCACATAGTGGTGCTAATGGATGTTTTTGAACTTAGAAAGGAAGCGATGAGACAATTGAGTAATGAATTTTGCCATCAAAAAATCACAGCTGAGCCAACATCACCATATAAAAAGAGAACTGATTTATTGATTATAATGGAAAAGACTAATAGATGGATTTAGTGAAGACACAACACTTTTTTTTTTTTTCCCTACAGGAATGCCCTTAAAAGGCCACTCATTTATATATGCCTACCCAAACTGGAGGAGTAGTAATTACATCCTTTATTTATACAGTTCTTGAATGTACACAAGATGAGCACCAAGCGTGAGGCATATGAATGGAAGACTTAAATAAAAACTGCAAGGGTTGAGGAGGCAACAGGGAGGACACAGACTGCCAAAGTACTGCTGCGTTACAGCGAGATCCCACCCGCAAAGCAGAAAGGACTGGGGGCTGTGGGGACAGTCTTGCAGCATGTTAATGTGATGGCATGTGGGTTGATCCCACGTTCTCAGTGCTGGAACCTCAGCTGAAAAAAAATGAGTGCAGGACTGGCCATGCTGTCTCAGAAGAGAGGTGGCTGAAAGCTGGGTGACAAGAATAATGATGTGCCTGGGAGGATTCTCATGCAAAGAGAAAGTTCTTTGAAAGTTTGGGACCAACAGAGCTTGTATGTGGCTAAGTAGAAGAGATATGTAAAAGTCTGCATGTTTGTGAGAGAGCGCCTCGGTTTTCAGAGGAGAGAACAAGGAGATGTTTGATGACTCTACAAGATGAAAAAGGGGGAGTATTTTTTTCCCTGTAACAGGCAGGTTTGCTGTAGAAATCATTGTCGTGTAACATCATCAATAGCTGGCTTTCAGCAGGGCTCAAAACTAAAAAAGATCCGGTATTCATTGAGAGTATCAAGAGTTGTTTTAATCAAGGAGAATACATTCTGGGAAGGAGAGCCAGCCACGTGCAGTCAGTAGGGTTTAAGTCTTCTATAGGTCTCAAAACCCAGGACAAGGCCTAATATAGAGGGACAAGCTGTTGCACATCTGTCTGTGTGGTGTACTTGTTCCTTCCCTGAAGCATCTGGTACCAACTGCTGTCATGGACAGAATAGGGAACTGGAGGAATGCCATGGCCAGTACAGTCTGGTACTTACCATGCTGCTCAGTGAAGCCTCTTCTCTAGCTTCCTCAGCAGCGAGTCAAGGAGTGGGTGTGCACAAATGCGTTGAGAAATCATCTTGTGTTACAACCACGGCTTAATGTTTTACCTATGATGAGCCCCAGCTCTCCATTGCGCTGGAGTGCAACCTACTGCACCCTGCTACATTCTGCACACAGCCTTTCGGGGACTAATTATCATCTCATGCTGAAATCACTTAAAACCACCGGAGGGAGGGAGATGACATCTGCTTAAAATCTGAGCAGCAGCAAGCTGCCCATAAGCTTGAGACATGCAACATAGGTGAAAACATCCAGTTGAACTGCAAGTAGTGATAACTGTAGCTGGCCATTACTGCAGAGCAAGCGTGCCTCTTAGGCACCGTACTGTGTACAAGCATGCTTTCCTCTGATATATTTTCTAGCAGTGGGGACCCTGTTACATGCTTTGGGAGACATTCCACAACCTGCTGCTGTACCTGTCAGGAAGTTTTTCTCAGGTTTGCTCTGCAGTTGCTTTTTTTCCTTTGTCGTATTCATATTGATATCCTGTCTCCTACTCACAGCCTCAACAGGCATATTTGACCCTTTCATTCTTTGACCACTCTAATTATCTGACTGTTTTGTTGCTCTGCTCTTGTTCATTTTTGTCAATATATTTTGCATAATGAGGTGCCTAGGAGTGAAGATAGTGTCCTGCATGTGCTCACATGAGAGCTCCACACAGAGAAAAGTGATTCCCTCCAGGCAACATACACCAAAAAAAAGGGCTGAGGGAAGATTACAGGGTGATTAAAGTTCCTGTCTTGGGACACTTAAGGACACAAGATGGGAGACCAAAGAGAGTTATTATGGGCATCTGCTCTTGGTAGAGGTGTTCAAGTCCTGCTCTTCACTGTGGCAAGCTTTTAGGCCAGCAGGGCCCACAAAACATCTGCCCTCCACACCACAGGTTGTAAACCACTCCAGTCCTCTAGCCTAAATATTGGTTGAATCTCCAAAGATTTGGAGGTTTTGTGGACTGCAGCCCCTCCAAACACTGAATTTTATCCAACACTACTGAGCCAAAACTCTCCTTCTCAGGCCTTTTATGAAATAGTGAGAGAGCTTCACAATGATGTCAACATCATAAATCATCACATGCACAATGTAGAAAGTCCACAGAGATGAAGGCGTGGGGGAAGAGAGAGAATTGTTCAGTGAACTAGCTCACTCCTTCATTTCAAACTGGATTCCCACTGGTTCAAAGTCATACTTTCTCTCTTTAGAGGAATCTGATCTGGTCAGATATCAGCATTTCTAATGAAAACGAAAAGTGGGAAATTAGGGCTTGTGGACTCTTGGCTGTGGCATGGAAAGGTCTGAGGAAAACCTGGTCTACCTTGGAGCTCTTCAGGTATCTTGATGCCTTGAACAGAGACAAGTCAAGCCCCAGCTACAGCTGCAGTTTAGTAACTTCACAGCATAGGTCCAGAGAATGCCATCGTCCTTTTCAGTATAGCATATAGCAGGATTGTACTGATGGCAACTGCACAGGGCTATCCATGGGCTCATCCAGTTACCACAGTTCTTTCTGCTGTTCTTAGTATTTTCATTCAGAGTGCTTGATTTTAGTTGCAATTATCCTTCTGTTGAAATCAGTGATGAAAAATCCATTGGTTTGAATGTGTGTGATTAGGCGAAAGTCAGCTTTGTCTGAGAAAACTCATCCGTGGTGCTAATTGTGAGTTTACTGTATGCAAGCTATGAAGAAGGGTTGGTCTTTCCAGCAGGGATTGAGGTAAAGTGTAAGGCATGTCAGTTCAGGAGGTGCAGGACACCTTCCTGGCTTCCACTTCGGTAAAGCAAATACTGTCGCTGCTGGTGCTGTATCTGTCGTGGGCTCAAATCTGGGTCTTGCTGAGGTCATTGGGAGCACTGCTGCAGAGTTAGACTAGGTGTCTTCCTGCTGTGGATGAGAACAGAAAGACACAGTACCAAAACCCAACCCTGGCTGCAATTCTGGAGTAGCTCTGCTGATTATAGTCGGAATTACTCAGTGTTTGCAGTGCTGCAACTGCAAAAAGAATTTGGCAGGTTAATCTCCAGGGCTATTGAGCTGGCACCTCTCACCAGAGCTATGTTTAGTTAACATTTACAATGGGAGAGCAAACGAGGCATGATTCTCCAAACCTTGAACTCTGTTAAGGGCTGATTGATCCTGAATGCTGGCAATCCTGTTTCCCCCAAACACAAGTAAGCCTGTATATGAATATGAGCAGAATTCTTCTTCTTTCTGCTCTTAAAGAATGCAACACAAATCATTTTATAACACAGGAATGATGTAAGTTCTCCCTCCAGCTGTTTCTGTATACGCTCTCTGCCCTTGCAGTGGGAGCCATTTGGGTATCTAGTGCAATATCTATCCAATGCGTCTTAAATCTGGACTGAAAGCTGCTAAATGCTGGTGCTGTCACTGGTATTTGTCGCGAGCTGATGGCTGACTGGGATGAAAGTCAGGTCCCCACAGCCCCGGGCTGTAGAGTGAATGGTTATTTGTCAAGGAAGCAGAAGGTGCAAAGCCATGATAAGAGAGGCAAGAGAGAGCCTCTCTGTGCTTGGAGAGACCCTCCTGGTGTGTGGGAACAGCCTGGCTGTGTCAGCCAGGGTAGAGACCAATTGACACCACCAATCCAGGACTCAAATGACAGGGAGTTAATGCTCTGCAGGGTGATTATTGCAAACATTGTGCCTTAATTGTTTACCTCTGTTTCATGGAGCCAGCTGACAGTCAGCTCAATAGATTTCAGGTAGGTTTACTAGTAGGGTAATACTTGCTTTTTCAGCCGTGGTTTAGAAAGCAGAATGGAAGTGGAATCGGTTGTGGCATGCTGCCTGTTATTGCAGGGAATAACAAGAAAAAGGCAGGGAATCAAGAAAAGATGACAAATGAAAATGTAGATGTTGATAGAGCTGCAAGATGGGAGAGACAGCAATTAAACAGGAATAGATTTGCACAGGAATGGAAATAGCAGGAGGAGCTTTCGCTCAGGATCGTGGTGCGTTAGTGGGACTGCAGAGGGGCCAGACTTCGGTTGGGGTGAGGTTGTGTGGTTCAGGGTGCTGAGCAGAGATGTGCAAAGGAGCCTGTGAGAGGACAGGAATAGCAAGGGGTGCTGCAGAGGGGTTGCCAGAGCTGGGTGCGAAGAGACCCGGACTGGCGTAGTGTGGAGGCCAGCTGGTCAGGAACAGAATGTACGTGGGTGTGGGAGCCGCTTCTGTTGTATTTCAGCAATTCTCCTGTCTTAACGAGAATGAAATATCAGTTGTAAAAAGAATAGAATAGCAATTATCTGGATTGTGAGAGTTCTGCAGGCAGCAGTCCTGAGCCTCTCCCTGCAATAAAACCTGCCAGGAGCAGCTGGAACCACCTGTGGTCATCCCCAGCTATTCCTCTAGCACAGCCCTGGCTGTATCGTCCAGGAGACTCTGTGAAGTCTCCAAGGGATTTTGTTACTGATATTGATTTTACATGGGAGATTCTTAGATACCAGAGTCAGCAGTACAAAAACCTTAAGATAGAGGAATCTTCAGAGTGCTTCTCACCTGTCTGCCAGAGCTGTGAGCAACTCCAGTGCTGTTCCACCAGCCTCTTGGCACCTCTTGCTGGGAGAAATTGAGAAGGGAATAGCCACTTTGCTCTGCTCAAGGGATAGGGAGAAAGTAGAATTCAGCTTCCTGCACAAAACACCCTAATGTATATATTTAGAATACACTGCAGAGTGATTTCTTTTTTTAAAAAAAACCACCACATCACACTTTTATAATAATAATAAAAATGCAATTTATATACAGTATCTTCATATCCCAAATATTTATAAACATAGTTATCTTTGGTTGACTGATTCCAGGAAGTTTGCCAGCACATCAAAGCAGTGACATTTTACATCTCATATTCGTTTTGTTGTGAGGAATGAGATGGTTCTCCATTTCTTAACTGATTTTTCAGATTTTCCTTTAAGACTGGTGCAATCAGGGTAAAAACCTGCAGTTTCCAGAACAGACAAGAAATTCCATGAGATTAATAAACGCCATACTTGGCTTGATGTTGCAGCAGGGTATTGAAAAGAAATATTATTGACCATTAGTCTGCCACACAGACACATCTATACATTGCTGTCACTGGCTATAAGCCTGGAGCTATAATGGGCTACAGATGATTTTCCCTGAGCCTAACCTCTAGTCTCACAACTCTCCTAGAGCTGAAATCCTGTCAGTTCATTCCATCCTCTAGTTCTGAAGTAGTATGGGGCAAACAAGTGGCCAGTTGTCCCTTGGTAGAGTATGTCATGGTGCCTGCCTTCAGGTCAGGCTGTTAGGTATAGAAACGGCATGCCTTTGTGCTGGTAGCTGATTACAGATGTAAATTGGGGACCCTTTGAAATGATTGTCCCTTTCTTGTCATTAAGGTCTTTTCACCAGACTAGGTGTGTTGTGTTTGTTACACGTTTTACTTCATACTTGCTCCCTCTGTGAAATCCATAAAGGAAATGCTATGGCATTCTTGGGTGCTCTACTGAATATTGTCTCCAGATGTTTTTAAAGGTCCATCTTCTAATTCAACCCTTAAGAGGCTTTTCAGAAACTAAAGCGAGCAATTGGAGGCAGCTGCATAATATCTCAAATGACCTACTCAGTCCTTCCTTTCTTGATTTTTTTTCCCCATGTAGGTTATCCATTTGCAACTAAAATCATAGTGCCAAAGGCGTTTTTGCATTGTGTAGAAACCATTCATGCACATCACTTTAACAATAGGGGGGCAGACCTGTTGAGAAATAGCCTAACCAGTCTTGTAAGTGAAGGCTTTAATCGAGGAGGAAAGAATGATGGATGCAGTATACAGGGGCGCAGAAGACAAATGGGCATGATGAAATGGATACGGGCTGCACGGATTTGAATAATATTTGGGTTTGGAGACAGCAAGAGGATGTCCTAATTTTCACAATGTTAAGTCCGCCATCAGGGTACCATCTAATAGGGCTTCTTCCAGTGTTTAAAGTGACACCATCATCTTCCTCATTCTCCACTCCTTCAGATACTCTTCATCACAGCTGGCCCAGCTTATCTTTTAAGGCAGCTTTTAATGTTGGAACCTCTACTAGGCAAGGCTCTTGTTTTTATCTATATAATATATAAAGTGGGTGGGTATGTGCACGCATGCGTGTGTGCGTTTGTCTCTGCACATAACAGAATCTTTCAAGAAGGTAAAGCAGGAGGTATTCAGGAAGCAAATGGTGTTCAGGAAAGAAAATAAAGCCAGTTCTCAGCCTTTCATGACTGGACATGGCACAGGTAAGAGGCGGGAAGCTGAATTAATGCTGTGTCCTCCAGGTCCCAAAGCCACAATGTATTGGAGGAAGCTCCAGGAAGAGTGACAAAAACGCTGATAGGTTTGGAAAGTATAGCGTAAATGAGAAGATTAAGGAGGCTGGTATATATTCATTGAGGAGGAAAGATGTGTGAAGGGAGATGTAATCACTGTCTGCAAATCCATAAAGAGACGCTACTGAGAGGATGGGGATCCATTTTTCTCAGTGGTTGGTACAAACAGGCCTAAGACATAATGGTCCTGAGGTGCAACAGGGAACAGTTAGTTAAAAAATATGAGGGAAAACTTTATAACTCTAGGAACAGTTTGGTGACAGAGCAGGCTGCCAAGGCAGGCCATAGAGGCACCAGCATTGGAGATATTCAAGGCAGATATGAGTCACCCATCTGTCAGGGATGGTTTAGGTGTAATCAGACCTGCCACAATGTGCAGCAGTGGCCTGGATGAGGCACCAAAGGTCTTTTCTCACCCAAATGTCTCTGTGATTTGTCATTTGTGCCTAATTCAGTGTGTGGTACTGTGTGTGTGAGTGTTTGCACTCCATTCCTAATGTTTCTGTGCACACCTGCAGCTCGGATGTCTCCTGGCCTGTGCTGCTAGTTAGTCTGAACGCTTTCTCTCTCTTTCTTGCTCATTTTCTCCCCCTTGATCTGTTTGTCTTACATTTCCACATTTACTTCTTGTTTGCTGATCCTTTATTTCTATGTGACCTCTTGTCTCTTTTTGTCTTCATTTCTCATACACTTCTGTGGGCTTTCGTGCTAATGTACCTGTGTCTGAGCATGTGCACACACACCCCTCTCCATGCTCGTTGCACTTTCCTCCTCCTGTCTGTCCTGCAGTGAGAGCTGCAGATGGAGAAAGGCAGGCAGGAGGAGGATTTTTCTTTCTGTAATCAGAACTGCTGAGAATTGCCCAGTTCAGGTTTGAAAGCCTTAGAGATGTACTTGCATCGGTCTGTGCCTTTGGTAATACACTGGGCTGATGGGCGTATGACGCCCATCATAGGAGGGTGGAGGTGGAGCATTAACTCTGCTATATACAGTTTCCGGATCTGCTTCACATCTGATAATCTAGGGCTGTGCACAGGACAAGCTTGAGGTTGTCTGCACCCCTCCTTGTGACTTACCTTGCACCCCACTTCTCTGCAAGCCCCTCACAAAAGCCACCACACAGCCATCCAACAGAGACAACACAAATAACCCACTGACGGTGACAAAACCTTGCTGATGGTGATGTGTTGTGTCTTCCTGAACCTGCAGCAGTGTTAGGGGTGCTTTATTAAATGAATATGCGTTAAGTACTCATGCTGACTACCAGGTGGATTTTAGAGGGCCAAAGCAGGAATGGTTTCCTCCACCAGCAGTGAGTATACTTGGACAGTCAGCAAAGCCAAGTGACATGTACCAGCTATTACTCTGACAGAGAGGATCATTAAAGTGCTTTTATTTTGAGTGTGTGAACGTGTGTGCATGTGTGTACAGGAATGTCTGTATCATCTGAATTTATTTCATAAAATAAATTAGATTACCTAAGTATGTGTTCTACTCTACATCACTTGCAGTTCTCAAATCAACATCTTTCTGAAAGATTTTCTTTACTTCACTCACAAATTTTTGAGTTAGAAATGGAGAAACTGTGGGTGAAATGTAAGGCTTGCATCACTTAGGAAGACCTAAGTGATCTAAGCTCTTCCTTTCTAATCTTAAGTGTCAGTGAAACCATATGTTGTATCAAGAAACTTGAAATTCAGTGTGCTTAAGTCAGGAAATAGCCAAGCTAGATTGTATGTAGAACCTTTCAGGGAAACAAAGGAGTCTGTGATAAATACATTAATAATGATAATGAATACGCATGTTCACTCAGAAGTCATCTGGCACTACCCTATAATGGCTATTCTGAAATTACTTTCCAAAATTGCAACTGAACTTTTGGTCTTAAACTAGCCTCCTGCAGGTACGTGTTACCAGCTTTCATTATGTGGCTACATAGAAGTTTTCACATAACACAATGTTACTCTATTTTTTTTCTTTAACCTTAATCACCATTGTGTAGCATCTTTTGTGTGTCTGTGCTTTTCCATATATGGCAGATAAACAGAAGCTATGAAAGTAATTGGTATAAAAACAAAAAGGGATAGTAAATTATGTTAGACAACATGCTACAGAACAAAAATGGCAACAAAAGTAATAGTGAAGATGTGCTGGCATAGAGAAGGTTTGATAATTAAATTGCAACATTAGCAATTTCATTGTGGTTTTTCTTTAATATATCTTATGAGAAATGCTCTATTACTGCTCAGAGTAATTACTTTGTACTTGAAAACATGCATATATTTTAATGTCATCTGATGGAAAAGTTCTCACTTTTCAATTTACTTGTACTTGTCCATTTAGAAATATATTGATAACTTTCAGATCAGTAGTTTTGTAGGATAAATTCTTTACTCAAACTCTCACTCATTAAAAAAATAATTTAACAGTAGTTTAAAGAAAGCAGATTGATTACTGAGAAAAAGTAATATTTGAACTTTATTAAGACAGTCAAAAATAAATCACATGGAAACTACAAAATAGTTAGATTGATACATAAGAGACCTAGTCAAACAAATCATCAGTTATCGTCATGAAAACTATACACTGTTAATACAACTCTGTATGCATATTTCTCAAAGAAACAGCTTTGGAGATAGTAGCATAATGAATTGCTGTGCAGAGGTGTATCTGTCTGCAGCAGAGAAAATCTATCTTCTTTTAAATGTGCATGGGTGCTGAGAAAATTATTAACATACAGGCCTGGCACCAAGGAGAATATGGCATAAAAAGAAGCTTAAAGGTCATTTGATGTGATGGACCAAGTACTAGCAACGCTCAGTAAACTAGAGGTTGAGGCAGATAGAGGAGGAAGGTGTACTTAGCAGGAGTTCAGAAGCTTTAAGGATTTTGCCCTCAATTGCTAAATTCTTATGGGTCAGTAAGGACAATTGTATCTTTCTCATGAAGAGCATCTTTTGGTACAGCAGAAGCAATGGCAAAGAAGCATGATAAGGAATGACAAGAAATTTGGATGTTCTTTCTGTCTTATCCCAGGCATGGACTGTCTCTGTGCCAAGCTGATTCCTGGCACAAAGGAGAGAGGCAGTCCTCCTTCCCATCTTCTGGGGCTCCCTTACATGTCCTTGTCTGACCACACTCATCTGAGTGTTATTTGTTAGGGCTGCTAACCCGTTACTCGCTGAGTGACTCAGGGGCATATTGTGGGTTGTGATCAAACGTGCATGCTGCCACATCCCGGCAGTAACTTCTCCAGGCAGGATCCAGGCAAAAGCAAGTAATGGAGCCTTCTGGAGAGAACAGAGTGTTCTCAACTGAAGGCTGGAGGGAGATAACATCCTCATTAAAGTAATGAGGAACCAAATGGCCTCAGAATATGAGTTTGGAAAACCCAGAGCTCAAAGACACCACCCTGCTCATTAATATAAGTTTGTTTTCATTCTGTTTCTTTTATTCTCTTTGAGTGTGACTCTCCTATGAGGGAAGATATCTTGACTTGTATTACTGATCATGCTTAAAGGACTCAAGTCCAGTTCAGGACCCTGTTCTCCTAGATTTTGGGTAGGACATAACAGGAAACAGGCCTTGCTTTGAACGTATGGCAAAGCTACAACAATGCACAGAAAGAAGCACCCTACCAAGGCCGTACAGATCTGTCAGAACTGATATCTCAACTGACAGGCTGCTCCATTGCCCTAAAAATATTCCAGAAGTGGATATTTTGTTTAATACAGAGGATTAGGAGATGAGCCTTGCTGCCTCCTTGTCCAACTCAAGAGGTTTCTCTAAAGCACATTGCCTGGTGCTTTATCCAGGCTAGATGCCTCCAACAAAAGACTTATTTTCATTTTGTGTCATAGCTGGGTTGCTGGGGTGGTCTGAAGTAGGGAGGAAATGTCTACCCAGAAGCTCACATTCCCAGCAGCTGATCTTGTGACACAAGTTGGAGAGCAGTTGCTCCAGGCACTGTCTGAAGAAGCTGGTCACAGTTTGGCACCCACGTGCTCGCTGCCGGCTGCTCAGCCCCTCAGGTTTGCTGCTGCTGCTGCTCCCCTCTGAGGTGCCGCTCCCAGCTGAACACTTTGGAGGATGTCAGTCTGAATCTGCATTCAAACTCAATCACTTCAACATGAACCAAGAAGCTGAAGTGACCTATTAGCACAGCCAGCAATCTTTGTATTTTTCTGATTATGTTTTATATATTTCTTTACCCTTTGTTCAATTACGGCAGGATCCCTTTCTTCTTGTCTGCTCATGTTCTCTCTCAGTGCTAAGTGCCAGCTGTCACTGCCTGCTGGATAATTACCATTTTACAAACAGTGTTTAGGGAAATGCCATCAGTTTCCGAATATGTGGCTGTCAGGGCTTATTTGAGGGGCTTTCCTATGTTAACTACCTCTTCTCTTTTCAGGCAAGAGGGCAAGGGAGGGGAAGGAAGCCAGGAGATCTGTCTTGTCTCCAGGCATTTGAAGAAAAATTGCATTTCATCTTTTTTGCATTTTGACTGTCAGTGCTTATTCCTTCCCCCACCCTCTCTACCAGTTTATGTACTCCTCTCACTTTTTCTTTATGACAAGCTGCTCTGTCCTCCTTTGCAGCTCCAGTGGCCTGCAAGTGACTGGTGGCAGCAGTGAAGATAGAGCTGCTTATCATGGTGGGTTACTAATGGGAAGGAGGGCATATTCTCAGAAATAGTCATGGCCCCTTATTACTGTAATATGCTACTTAAAGCTATATAGGTCTGCCTGAGGTTAAGCAGGGGATCTGGAAAAAAAAGTTTATACTCTGATTGCCTTACTGCAAGAGGTAGTAGCATGAGTACAGCCGAAGAAGGATGAAGCCTAGATGTGGCTGAGAGAGGCTGAAATCCAGTATGTCAAAGCCAGACTCCAGAGAGGGACAGCATTAGGCTTTCCAGGGCACAGACTGTATGGAGGATCCCGTCTGGGAGGGTGGCAGGGAAGAATGCAGGATGACCACAGCTTTTGATTGTGCTTTAATTTGTCTTTACTAAGAAAGTTAATGAGAGATGCATAAAAAAACCCTATTTACATTCACCTGGAGGGACTAGATCAAACTTGAGCTCTGTCAGCTCCAAACCCACCTACTATCATTTAAAGAGCCTCCTTCCCCTTAGCAACAACCGATAGAAGTTTTTTAATCATTTCTGTAGAGCTTCAGTCAGCAGAAGTCAGCGTGAAATTTGGGCCCGTGTGTACTACGAGGTCAAGACATGTGAGGTGGTCCCAGTAGTACTCACATCCCTGAATAAAGGCTTTCCTAAAAGTGTCAGTGTTCTGGCTTTCTAAGGATTTTTGGCCAGCTATCCACTTTGGGGACACTTGAGGAGAAGATGATGAGAGCTACTTCTCAGGCACAGCAGCTGCTCTGATCTTTTTGCCATGATCTGAACAACGGGGATGGGGTAGGGAGGGTCCCAGGGGGATGTATCTGGGGCTCAGTCATAGCCTGTGACACTCTGACAGAGGAAGGTAACGAGCTCTAGCAAGAGTTCAAGGAGTGGCGTCATCCATAGGGTTACAAGATCTCATGCAAAGTGGGCAGGAAAGCTGCTGAGCCATGCCTGAGCTGGTTTCATAGGCTTCCCACAAATTACCATCATGGCTAGATTTCCTCACCAGGCCACCTGGATGGCTCTCAGGGAGTCAGGCACAAGGCAGCTGATCTGTTGTGCTTTATGTTACTGTTTGGAGTTAGTACTGTTAGAAGTGCTGCAAGAGAGAATGGTTTCAGCAGCAAGGCTTAAATACTGGTGTAAAGAGTAAAGACCTCGGTGCAGCTGTGATTTGGTCTCTCGGACCAACGCGGTGTTGCAATTCAATGATAAAGATGCTAACATCTGGCAGGCTCAAGGGGCTTGATATACAGGCAGTCAATGCCTGTCCCATGTCCTCAGCCTTTCCTCTTAGTCCTGCATATTTTTGTGAGCTGCAGATCCTGGATGGCCTCTCTGTCCCAGCAATGGCACAGACAGATGTCATTCCTGCGGGTTCCTCTTGGTCTGTGCTGCCTGCCACCAGTTGAGGGAGAAGTGGCCCTCTCTTATCTGCAGAGCTCTCTTCCTTAGTTTTTCCCCTTGCCCCTCATTTTCCACACCAGGCCTGATCTTGTTGCTATGGTGATGCACAGGCGATGCATCTGACTTGATGCACACTGCTTCTGCAGGCTGAGAAAAACGATGCTTATGTCCACGGCTTGGCTCTGACTCGGGGCCATGGTGAGGAGAGGAGGAAGGGTGTCCTATGTAAGGAGAGAGATCTGTAGGAGATGGGTCTGTGGTTCCCACAGCTGGCACGAAAGCAATTGCGAGATTGGTGTGATACCTGCTGAGCCGTCAATCTGAAGCGCCTGGCTTCAGGAAACTCCCTCAGGATAGAAAATCTCTCTCTCAGAGATTTAAAGATCCTATTGATATTCACACACCAAGTCGTGCTTCCCTGCAAAAGCCCATTAAGTGGAGACAGTGAATGCACACAAGTCCCTCTAGCAGGAGGATGCAGCTGAGTCTGGTGCCATGCCTTCTCCACACCCTTGCCACCAAGCAGGGAGGCAACAAGGTGCTTTGGTGGTGTGCATTGTCAGCAGTCGCTTGCCTTGGAGCCTGTTCTGTGCTTCTTTGGGCTCAGGGTTTGCATATGTTGTACGAATCATGTGGCTGATGGGCAGTGAACGATGTGGCAGGCAAGCAGGGAGGCAGCAACCAGCCTCCATGCAGCTGGAGGCTTTGCCTGGGTCAACACGTGGCCTGTTGCTTACAGGGCAGCAGCAGCCTGTGGCAGTAGCTTCCTATTTGCTCTCTCCAAGGGCCTTCTCTCAACTTCTACCCACTCTAATTCATGGCTCTGCCCCAAACTAGCTGCAAGGGACAGGAATGATGGACGTGGAAATAGGAGATTTAGGGAGGAGAGGGGAGAAGAGGCAGAGCTACACAAGTCCCTTATGCAGAAGCAAGGAGCTAACTTCTAATATCTAGATTTTCCCCTCATCTGTCTTGTGAAAAGGATGTGTCCTAGCCAACCACCTGCTTGTGCCTTCTCTTTTTCTGCCCAACCACTGTTACTTATGTCCCTTAAAGGGGAACACGAGCCCAAGCTTGTGACAGGGAGGGAAATGGTTGGACCCCTAGAAATGAGTGTCTAGGAGCATCCTGCAGCCTCTCCTCTCCACAGACAGACTGAGAAGCACACCAGCGCTTTCTTCACTGAAACAGACAACTAGGTTCCTCAAAAAAATGGAAAGTGCTTTCAAAATCATGTCTTATTTTGAAAAGTATTATGTCAGCCTGCTGTTCTCAGTCAACATATAATGAAACACGTTCATTAGCCATTTGGGTCATCACTTCTCATGCTTCTCCGTGTTTGAGCTGCTCAGCAGCAGATTGCAAGGCATTTTTCTAGCCATCCTTCCCGACCCTCTGATAGTGATAAGCAATATGTTGTGTACTGTTAGTATCATGGTTATAAATGACCACGGTACCACATGCTACCCAGATTTAACATGCTCAGACAGTTCTGTCGCTGGCAGCTACTCCATTCCTTAATAGCTGTCCCCAGAGTGAAACTGCTTTTAAGGAATATGATGGCTGCTGTCTCATCCTGTCGTGCTGGGTGTGAGGCAAGGCTGTCCTACTGCGGTGAAATTTGCATCTCACCTCCTTGTTTCAACACCACTTGCTAAATTGTTTCAGCGGCATCATCACGCTCAGTGAAGAATTGTGATTCTCTTCTAGGTATTGGCATCCTGAAAGAGTCAGATCACTTTGTGTGCCATTATCTTCCAGCACACTTCTACCTCTACCCAGCTATTTAAGTCCTTAACTGGTTAGTGTCAAAGCACCCCACAGACATGAATGCAGTCACCTCTGATTTCCTGAGACAGGAAAGAGTTAGTAACCAGAAGTCTTGCACTGGAAACTGAGCCCTGGTAAGGTCAGGCAGGTTGTTCAAGGTCAAAGCACGAAGTTGTGGCAGATCTAAGAGCTGAACCTGTGCCCATCCGCAGAGCTGTGTTTCCTTCCTCTGGAAGCAGCTGGTTTTCTTCCATCATTTCTGTCTCTTAATTTCCATCTCTCTGTGCTGTTTTTTAGCACTTAGCCTGCAGAGCAATTGTGATCCTGTTTACTTGAGAAATGCTATACAAAATACAGCTGTATTGTATTTCATTTCATCCACAAGCCAGCATTCTCTGAGGGAGACCAGTTGCCAGTGAGGACAAATAACCAACAAAGCAAAGGGCAGGAGTGCTCAGCACTTTCTTGAATTTGATCTACCTCTTCCTTTAACATACACACACACAGAGCCAAACCAGATGATTTTACTTCATGGAAGGGGCTTAGAGTTAAATCTTGAGTACAGAACAGGCAGAGTCATTATCTAATGAAAGGATGCTTATTGACTCCCTCCTCTCATTTTAAGACCACCTCTTCTCCTCCATCTTTTCTCAGTGGACCTTTCCTTGCCTCTTTCTTTCTCTCTCCCTCTCTCTTTCTCTCTTTCTCTCTCTCTTTCTCTTTCTCTCTCTTTCTTCCTCTTTCTCTCTCTTCCTCTCTCTTTCTCTCTCTTCCTCTCTCTTTCTCTCTCTCTTTCTCTCTCTTTTTCTCCCTCCCTTCCTCCCTCCCTTCCCTCCCTCTCCCTTCCTCCCCTGCCCTCCTCCTCCCTCCCCCACCCTCCCCCTCTCCCCCCCCTTCCCCTCTCTCTCCCCCCCCTCCCCTCTCTCCCTCTCCCCTCTCCCTCTCTCCCTTTCCCCCCCTTTCCCTCCCTTTCCCTCCTCAACTCTTTCCTTTGCCTGCCACTTTGTCTTCAGCACACAACTAAATGAGCTGCTGTCCACCTCTCCTGCCTGGCCTCCTTTCCTACTTTTTTCTTGTTCCTCTCAGCATGTCTCCTTCCTTGTGCAGCACAAAGGTGGCCCTAAAGAAAAGATCACAAGATAGGAGACAGCAGCTCTTGATGGTAAGCTGTGGAAAAACTATCAAGTCACCAAAGGTAGTTCAAGCACTGGAGATGAGGTCCTCGTGGTTGGAGAAAGAGCCTGAGTAGACTCAGTTAACGGAGATTAGCATTTCACAATGTCTTTCATCAGTACAGTGTGAGCATGTGTGTCTGTCTGTGTACAACTGAAAGGCATCTGAGGTGAAGACCTCACATGTCATGCCTGCTAAGGCTACTGCTGTTGAAGGGCCCTCAGCCTATTGAATGGGGTGATAGGGTAATTTAGGTGGAGGGGACCCCAGGAGGTTATCTAGCCCAGTCTCCTACTCATCATAGGTATATTGGAATGATGTCTTTCTGCTGTTGGGATGCAGTAGGGTGTTGTACCGGCGCCAAGAGGATGAGCACTGAAGAGTGCCAGAGTGAGGCCAGGGAGTGGGAGCTCCACGCTGCTCTTCTCGGTCAGTTTGTGGCCTCCCACAAAAGCCCAACAATAGACCACAAAGCAGGAGGAGGAAACCCAGTCTCTCCCATGGGTTTCCCCTTGGACTGGGGTGTGCATGTGCCTCCATTTGCTCAGGGGTTACATGCAGGTAGCTCATGTGCAGCATTGCCTCTCTCTGCTGAAGGTTTATGGTTGCTGCTGTTCTTCTGTCGTGTGCTCCTGCAGCAGGCAACCATGAGCTGAAATCCCGCTGCTGTCTCTTGTCAGCATTGTCTTCTTCAGTGCAGCTTATTACAGGTGCAGCCATGCTAATTAGTCAGACTCGGAGGTCTGCCTCCACAGCACCAAAGAGCAAAAATGCCAAGCAGAGCTGGAGTGGTTTAGGCCAAGTGTATCGGAGCAGTGCTGGGAAGGGTCAGAGGCTCTGCATACTCTTAGCTTACACGCATGCCCTGTTTCCTCAGTGTTCTGCTGTTCTGGTTGTGGTTGCTGATGAAAATGTTAAAAAACACCCCCCTCCCCTAGTCTCACTCCTGAAAAAAACCAAAACAAACCCAGCTTGTTTCTAAGGTTGGGGTCTTTTACCCTCCAGGCCAAGAATAACCTTGGCACAGATGCTGCAAGTGTAGAGGTGGGCTCTGTCATTTTATGGACAAGTTCACTTCTACCATCAGTTGCTAAACCAGAAATATTTTTTTCTCCTATCGCAGTTTTAGGCTCACACTCTTCTCGCAGCCTTTCTTTCCCAAAGCCTTGCCTTCATCTCCGAGTCTCGCAGTGGGTGAAATCTCTTTACGGGCCATACATGACATTTTCCTATTTCTGTTGTCCTTCCCCAAACTTCTCTTCCTCCTCCTTCCTTTCCTCTTGCCTTGCTGAGTCTTTGACTCCTGCTTGCGCTCTGTGGAGAGATTTTATAGAAAGTCCACAACTCGATTATCTAATTAATTTCTGTTGTTACCCAAACTAACTGTGAAGTAGCTCCATTTTTTTCCTGAGACAGGAAAATCAGACAGGTGCCAGGATGAAGTCTAGAGCCTGAATGACAAGGGCCTGAAGGGACTATCCAGTATTTTCTGCATTTGAACAAGGGCAAAAAAGCAAGAGCGTACCATAAAGTTTTAATGCAAGTTGTTGAAAGCAGGCAGCACAGCTGAAGTCGATAGCTAGGGCACAGGGGTTCAGCCCTGGGTGCCTGAGGGGCATGAGCAGACAGTCTGCACTGCACAGTTGTGTATTCACGTTCCTTTCTAACTAGCAAATGCTACGAAGACTGAAAGGGAACTACCCTGGATTGTGCTGATGGATCAACATTTGTGATAGCTAGCTAACAAGAAGAAACTAACTCTCCTGTAAACAGCTTTGTGTCCTGAGAGAACTCTTGCAAGAAACATTGAGATCAGTTACTATATTGTGGAGAAACAAGGTAAACTTTTTGCAAAAACTCTGTTTTCAAGGTCTAGAAGTAAGTAGGGGAGACCTCCCTGCCTTTCCCTGTCTCCCTTTCTCCCTCTCAGCTGTCCTTTCCCTCCCTGCCTGCTTCCCTCCCTCCCAAAATCCTGAGGCTTGCCCTCCTCATCCTTCAGTCATAGCACAGAGGCAGACCAGGGTAAAGTTCCTTTGTTTTACACACCTTATGGATGAGGACGGGCACCAACACTAAAGTGACTTGGTATGTAATAGCTCTGATTTGTTGTGGGCAAAGGCTGGACCAGTGGAACTAGATCTTCTCTGCCTTACTCTTTCAAGCAAGAAGACAAAGTGCCTGATGGAATTGGTATGGCTGAATGGTTAGGCTCAGGAGAAGGAGTACTCATGTATACTCAGCTTACAAGACAGCTGTAAATCCAAGTCAGGATATAGTTTTGTTCATTCAATTCCACAGTTCTATCAAACAAGTTTCACTGTATGCCTGGAAAGTGTTTGTGGTTATAGTGGTATTGAACAATGCAGAAGCAAAAGACGTGCCCAAGACCTGAATGAATTCCCCACATACCTCTTATTTCATATTTACTATAGATAAAATCTTCAGAGGTGTCCAATACTGCATTTTTTGCTCTGCTAATAATCCTACTGAAGCTGATGAGAATACGCATGGGCCAAAGCTATTGAACTGTAGTACTGGATTTATTGAAACATGATGTATGTTTGTATTGAAACCTATGTATAGTACATATTGAAAGATGCATATGCACAGCACACAGTGAGGTAGGGCTTACCAGTGAGGAGTATCCCTTTATGATCAGCCTAGCTGCAGATGTGTCCACTGTCTCTCTGTGAAAGCTGCCATTTTACTTTGCACTCTTTTCTACTGGGAAATGTAGCCTAAAAAGAATACGGCAGGTTTTAAATGAAACTTTCAGAGCTGTTCACAAACATGAATGAATTAAACCTCACAACTCCTCTGTGCAATACAGGAGACATCCTCACCTCATTCTGAAAGGCAGCCACCTGTGGAAGGCAGCAGCTGTTTAATAGTGCATGGTAACATTTTACAACTGTTGGGTACAACAAGTGATGACAGAAAATACCCAGATTAAACTAGTGGGAATTAGGCCCAGAGAACATAATTGCTGAAATTAAAATGTGTGTAGTTTAAGTTAACGCCTATACAGTGTGCAGACTGCCACCAGTTTCTTAATGAACTCTTCTAGTTAGGGTTAAGGCTGTGCAATATTTTTCTCTTCAGCTTCTAAAACAAAATATTTGGAGATAGAAAAATTGGCCTGCGTCAATTCAAATTCTCTTTGTGTTGGTTATTTTGCCTCTTGTTCGGTTGCTCATCTTTTTCATATAGGAGGGGGAAAAAAAAAAAAAAAGGTGGAAAACATCGTTTCACTTGACACAAATTATTTCATTTGGCCCAAAGCAAAACCTTTCAGAGCAGTAACTTGTGAGAAAAGGCCAGGGAAGGCTGGCTTTGCAGAGCTACTCTTATTGCTGCAAATGTAAAAGGTAGTACCACCAGCAATACAACACCTCCTAAGGGTATTCACCTTGCTGTCAGTGGACTGAACTGCCAATATCCTGCCTACCCAGAGAGCCCAAGTCCAGTGGCCTTGGGAGAGGTATAAGAATTAAAGCGAAAGGAAATATCGTTATGTCTGTAGAGGAGACAGAGTGACTTCCCCACAGAGCAGGAAAGGGAGCATGCCAGAGTTGAGCCCTGTAGCCAGTCCTACCATTTTAAAGGAATATATACTTGGAAGGAATATATACTTGGCTCCTTTCTCAATTGCCAATGAGAATATTTGTCCAGCGTAGGCTGAAATTTCCACTTTCAATGGATCTGAATGGCTAATTTAGAAGGAAATCAAAGCAAAACAGACGCGTTGTGTCTCAGCATTGTTTTTGTCTGGTTTAACTTGCTGTGTGGAACCATTTCAATAAGCTGTGTTATCAGCTAAGATTTGTTTTTCCCTTCTTTTTGGTCACTGCCTGAAAGCTAGGCAAATGCATATCAAATTTTATTTAAATTCACACTCTCATGGTTAGAAATTCATAGTATTACTTTCTCCTCCAAAGCCGGGCTTGTGGAGGCCTCCTTATGATGAAAGATCTTATTAGACTTAGCGCTCTGAATCAAGGAGAGACAATCAATTCCTTTTGGAGATTTAATTTTAATCATCCGGACCAGCTTCTGTCGCCCTGTCTTCCATAAAACTTTCACCCTTCCCTAGTCCTTGGTATTAGTTTCTGTGGATGGCAGGCTTCAGAGCTTGTCCCGATAATCGGAAACAGGAGGTTACATTAGTCCCAGGTTGTGTTGCACACAGCAATTCTATTTGCAGAGTCTGTTTGCTGCACGGTTAACGGCTGCTTCAAACAGTGCACAAGTAATTTCCAAATGACATATCTCCTCTCCGTCTGCAGCTATTTTAAACTTGGTTTGCCACATGTGGTGTGGCCGTGACTCTGGAGGGAGTAATTCCCCCCAAGCCCTCCCCTTCCAGAGTTGATGTGCTGCTGCCCTGAGCTGAATGCTGAATATTGAACTCTTTGAACAGATGAACTTCAGGCCAATTATTATTCAAAGAATAGTTTTAGTAGCTCATAAAACTAAACTAGCAACCCACCATTTCCAGATAATTTTCTACGCAGAAAAAAGAGACAACATTCATCCCATGAGCCATGGCGAAATTAGTCTCAAAGTCCTTGTGCTCGGGGAGAAATTCAGAGCAGGCAAGAGAGCACTACAGCACTGACTTCTGTGAAATTCTTTCCATTTCTGCTAGTCATCATTTTTGTCCTTTAACCTGCAAACTCCAGGGCTGCTAGGAGGTATGTGAGCATAACTGAGAGTATCCTGCACATTCCCACTGTCATGCAACCTGGGCCCGTGTCCCGCTGGTACTGCTGTTTTTCAGCAGCATGACTGATTTATATCTTGGTGGGCTGGAGGGAATCAGACTCTTTTGCTTTGGCCATTCTCCAAATATGCCTTTTAGGAGCACTCTTCTTATTTGCATTCCTAACATTGACTTTAGTGGTGGGACTCAGCGTATTCACTCTTGGGATTTCTTTGGCTCTAAAGCCAGATGTGACTTTGGGGTTGACCTTTTCTTCGAACATGATCCAACTAGAACTTCGGATCTAAATGGTAACACATGGCACAGCTCTGAATTTCTAATTGTGGGCCCCCACCTACAACTTTATGCAGAGCTCAACATCATCTTCATTCTTTCCACTTGTCTACTTAGAGCGTCCTTGCTCCTACTGTATGATGGATATATTAGGGCTGGGAGAGTCTCAACTAATGGAGATCATTTGAATCTTTTCCTTTGGGTTGCCTCCCTGTAAATCTCTATGCCTAGGGTTTAAAGTTGGGAATGCTTTCTGCTTTGTCTGTCCAATTCTGCCTTTGAATCTCTTCCTCATTGCTCAGTCCATTCTTGTTCTCTGATGTATGGCTCTAACAGGCTGGCATAGAGTAGTCTCCATGTTGGTATTATAAACCCAACTATTGGACTGATCTAATTCTCGAGGCAAAACCTACTGTTTTGGTCTCAGTAGTCTATCGATAAAGGCTATTTTTATCTCATTCAGAAGAAATGGCACTGAGATTATTGGGAGCCTGCAAGGAAACAGCCATGCACTGACAAGAGTCTTAAGAATGCTTGAATGAAAATACTCACCTTGATCAATGCCAAGACTTGATGATTGCTGAATTCATAGCTGCCACTCCACTTCTGTGTGCACAGCACTGTAACAAATGAGTGGTAAAATAAAAAATACATAGGATTTAATAGCTGTCAAAAGAATCTCAGCCAAAGTGAGATTTACCTGGTGGATGGCTATTCATTAATCACAACCAAAAGAAGTAAAGGTTGGGAACAGGCATAGCTCAGTGATAAAGCCATGGGCAGACACAGACAGATCCACCAACAGCTTCTGCTCAGACAGGCTTTTTTTACTTGTTACCAACATCAGTTTTTGCATCATTGTTACTGGTGCCTGGGCAATAACAGATTTTTTTGTTAAAAGAGCTTGAATTAGTTGGTGACTTTTAATTTATTTTATTTGTGAGATGCGAATTTATTAAACTTGAGGCTGTATTTATGTAAGCCTGTCATCAGCTAGAAAATTTTTCATTCTAGCTTTTGGGAATATCACATATCGAGCAGCTAGTACCTGCTTGTGGTACTGAAGATGTGGGAGACATGGTTCAGATCTTGCACTGCCACAGTCACAGCAGAGGTGCAGACTTGACTTTCCCATACCCAGATAGGCATGTGAATCACCTCTCACACCTGGAACTGGCCTGTCTTTTTAGTTTACTGTGGAGCTTCATCAGATACTTGTGCTTGTTTAGGTGTGAAATAATTCTGAAATACTAATTTTTTTGCACGTGTAAAGGACGGGAATGTTGGTGGGTTTTATTTCACTGACTTCAGCATTTCTTTATGACCAGTTATTTGCTAAACAGCTGAATTGATAAGTGATTGTTAAAAGGGAGGCTTGGGGAAAGTAGCACAGCAGCCTAGGTCAAGAGTATCCCAAGAGCTCTCAGGAAATTGGGCAGGTTTATAGCTGCGGGCGGCTGAAGTCCCCACCTCAGTGACATGATTGTTTTGCCAAGGCTGAAGGAAAGCAAGCTCAGAGGGAACCCCAACTCATTATGGAGTCAAGGCAGGGCATCAGGCTGTGGCTGTGCCCCTGAGAAAGAGGAGAGACGTGCACAGACACACGGGCAGCACACACATACATGCACACACCTGCCTTTGATGTTTCTTTATATCTCTCTTTTGAAGGTCCTGGATCCTTGAGCAATAAATATCCTTAGGTCCTTTTTTTACTGAATTGAAGGCTTACATTCTAGAAACAAGAGATGAAAAAGATCTTCATTAAACCTTGTTTCTCTTCTCTTTCAAATTTGCTTTTAATTTTAATTTTCTGTTAATAACAATACATGGATCTTGTTGACAGTTTCCAAATGCTGATATTTCATACAGTTAAAAAAAAAAATAATTTCAATCTTGAAAAAGAAAAAAATGGAAAACACATTTTCTTTCTTTCTTTCTTTCTTTCTTTCTTTCTTTCTTTCCTTCCTTCCTTCCTTCCTTGTGCATTTTTCAAAGAGATTGTGTGCTTTGACATAGAATATGATGTCTGTGTACTGTTTAGCAGATCTGCACAAATGCTTAGGGCAGCAAATGAAGATGGAAAATGTGCACTGGGAATGGATGTAGCTGTGATGGGCCATTGCACACTCCCCATACCCATCACAGCTGTTCTTCCAGCATTCTCTTCACTTGGCAGTGGAGAGGACTTTTAAGGAGTAGTTTTAAGGAGTTACAATCCCCTTAGTCCATATGCCCCTCAAAATCTGCCTCTGTGTATCAGTAAAATCCCACACAGTTATCGGACTGCTCTGCAGTTGCTGATGAACAACCACTTGATTCTTTACCTTCTGCCTTTATCTCTAGAAGTCTCTGATTCAAGCCCATTGTGTCAGTCAAAACATTTGATTTTGTCTTTGTTGAGCACACTAGGATTTTCCCACCCTGCAATTAGAGAAGGTGCTACTGAGACTTTTAATAAGCATAAAGAACCAAACATGTTTCTGAACACATTTAAGATAAGCAATCTCTACTGGGAAAGTCACCTTTCTGTTGTGCTAGGACAATGACTATGCAGTGTCTGCGATGTCTAGGATTTTCCAAATTTCAGCAATGAGGAAATGTCACCTCTTACTTAGGAAATGTCACCTCTGCTTGGGCTGTCCTCTGGCTGGCAAGCTGTGTCCTGTTGCTAATGCTGAGTTCCCCTGAACTGTGAACGCACCTGGGGTCTTCTACTCACAATGGCCAAAGCACAGAGGTGGTAAGGGTGTTGTACAAGTGTGATCTTAAATAGGCCAGTTCATTGTACATACATTTCCCTCAGTCTGTAGTGAGAAATCCTTCTGCTCGTCCATGTTTACATCCCATTAGCTTTTCCCCTTCAAGTTTGTTATTGGTCATACTTGATCCTTAACTCTTGTTAGCAGAGCTGCTTCTTTTGTGGACTTGCTGGTGCTTTGCCTAAGGCAACACCGAATGGTCTTTCAGCTTGCTCCCTTTTGCTCTCATCCCCCTCCTTGCTCATCTTTTATTGAGCCAAGACTGACTTCAGCACTGTGTACATTGCTCTTCCATTAAAGGACCTCAGTGCCTTTATGCAAACTCTGTCTGAACCAAGTCTGACATGAACTCCAGTAAATGTATTTATAAATATTTAAGGTTAAAGCTTTAGTACAGTTAGTTCAATATGCCAGAAATCTGCAGCAGACCCATAGTTCCGCTTTGTTCCCCACAATAAGCCATTTTTAATCCTTAGCATTAGAAATGTTGTTCCCTCTCATGCAGCTTTCTCACTGAAGTCCAGAAAATGTATTCACCCTCTCCCCACCTGTTTAAAAAGTTTGTGTTGGTGAGGACCTAGATTTGCAGCACTGAGAACTGAAGATATGTGTCTAGATAATCACGGAGAATGCTCTGTCAGAGCAGGGGTCTTGTACTGCACCAGCAAGCTGACCTGCTCTTGTGCTGTGCCAGGAACTGACTGCTGCTGTCTCACTCATCTTCTCTCTGCTGCTTCAGCTGTAGCAGAGGAGAGGTTTGTCAGGGTAATAGTACCACTAGCTCACAATTTACCTAGCAAAGCTGGGCTTGAGAGACAATTGCCTGGTTGCATTTGGCAACTTGTATTATCCATCCGAATCCCTCCGTGAGCTCTCTCCTCCACTGATTTTGAAACAGGAGCCAGAGGGATTCCAGTCTGTCCAAACCAACCGAAGACTTCCTAGCATTACAATTCTGTGAAATTATCTTCTTTAAGAAACAGACTGATGGGGAAATAGGACATACTTAGTTGCAGCTAGATTTAGAGTTTGATCTGATTTCTGTGTCTTCAAAGGTGGTTATTAGGATGGATTTTCAACTTTCTGGCAGAGGAAATCAGTGGATGGAAAGGAGTAAAAGAAGAATAAAGGAGAAGATTTCTTTCTTCAGGAAAGGGTTGTACTATGTACAGACAACAGTTTCAGGCTGATTGTCTTCTAAATGTCTGCAAAATGATGAGGATAATTTTGAATATATAAATGTGTGCTTTTTTTTTTTTGACTGACATCTTTGAAAGGTTATACTTGGATACGTGGGTTTCGAATAAGCCAAGGAAGCACAGAGAGCACAAGCCGAGGTAGACAGCATAGCGAGCAAGTGAGAGCACATGCAAAGAGAGTGCAAAGGTCCTGATCCTTTTCTGCTGAACTCAGTGCTAAAGAGGGAGGTTGTAGAGAGACAGACAGATGCAGCCACGTCAGAGGCCCACCAAGAGCTGCGAGCTACAGCCCTGATGGAAAGCGAATGCAACATAGAGTAAAGGAGACTTCTGTATGCATTGTTGGAAATGAAATATATTTTTTCCTCCTCCTAACCCTTTTAAGCCTTTAATCTTAATCCTATTCATCATCATTAACTTCAGGAATTGGCCAAAATATTTAAATGAGGTGAACTGAAAAGATTTAAGAGTCTTGTGAAGTCTCATCAAACCACAGAAGAATAATCTCCAAAGATTAAGAAAGCTGCAGTGACCCAACCTGTAAGGAAAGAGAAGGAGGAGGGAGAGGGGTCTTCTGAGATGAAAAGAAGTTAGCAATTAGATCTTTTTGCTCACAGTATTGAGTGTTTTTCACCCTCACAATAGCCAAGTGCAGAAAAAATTACAGAAGATAAATTAAGGGTTTAAATCCAGTAAAAGGCAAAAAAAAAAAGCAGGTAATATTTTAATAAGACTTAAATGAGTCTTTCAGGGGGACTGGAGAGCTCTTGGACCTGCATCTCTCCCCATTTCTGGGTGTAAAATAGGCTTTTAACTATCACTACACTATGAAGTGCTTTGATGTTTATTCCACAAGGCCTGATTTTTGTGCCTGACGCCATTTGCTGCTGGTGTGTGTGTAAGGGTGTGTGTATGTGTGTGTCTCCTATGTACATTCCCCCGAGGCACCCACTGTAACTTGGTTTCAGTTACGCTTTAGTTAATGGGCACTTAAAATAAAGTGGTACCCATTTCGCTTTAATTTCGCAAAAGGGGTAAAGGCTGTTTCCTTTCCATTTCCAGATGAAAAGAGCAGCACTGCAGCTCCATAACGAACCTCAAATGAATTGGAGAGCTGATAAATTTAACGATCTCATCAGCATATAAATATATGTGTCTCTGTGTGTGTGTGTTTATACGCGCACACAGACAGTTTGTATCTAAAACTGGAAATTGAGGGAGATGGGGGACCTACAGATAACAGTTTTGAGCCGCGAAAAAGGGGGCAGGTTAATTTTTGCAGCGCTGCATTTCAGGCCCCTGGTTGTGCATTAGCAATTGTCATGTGGCAGCCCTGCATCTCCCCTGAAGATGGGGACAGCACAACATAAAGGGCGTTATTCAGCCCTTTTAATGTAATTGTAACAGTCCCATTTTGTACACTCGAATCCTGTGAATGCCCCAGCAGAGTGAAGCTGCTCTAAGGTCTGATATATTTGCTAGTCACACATGGATTTCTTGGAGACTCTGGGACATTTTATATAGGGACTGTTGTCAGGGCATTGAATTGTGCCCTTGAATTCCTGCTTTGCCCTCTGGGGCAAAGAAGAATCACGTTTCTTTTCCTTTCCATGCCTGCAAAAGCATGGATGGATGTGCGATAGGTTGCAAAAATCTGTAAAAACCAGCTGGGTTGTCAGGGGGCTGTATTTTAGTACAGAAGATGTGTGGATGCTGAAACTCTCTTCTACAGATATTGGTAGTTCTGGGGAGTTCCAGCCCCAGGGAGATGTCATATTTGCATGTGCTCCGCTACTTCCCGTAGGTGGTCTGACTCCTCTATTATTTCATGTAGGGTCTCTTGTGCAGTGACTCCTGATTTTCCTCCTCCACATAGCTTGGGCTAATAATGTCAAAAGCAAGACAGGTACAGCGCTGGAAAACACTGAGGTTCATAGTAACTCCCTGTCTTACAGTTGCTGGTAGCGAGACAAGTCACATGTAGCCCCTGCCCTGCAGAAAGTGAGTGCTGAAGGTAGGTTAATTTTTTGGAAAGCTGTGTTACAGTCCTCAGTTATGTATTTGAAGCTCTTGGATTTTCTCATGGCAATCATACCTTAGCTTGACCTGTCCCATGCAGCTTAAGGACAGCCCTTCCTTCCTCTCAGGGAGTGCTCTTTTGATGGCAGTGTCAGGGCAGGTCTCAGTGTGAATTCCTGGAGGAGAAGCTCTGCTTGAGTTGGGGGAATTTTGCATGGCCTGCATGTAAAAGCTTACCAGCTTGTGGCATCTGTGAAATCCATATCTTCATTCCCACTGTGCAATCGTACAGAAAAACCCATATCCCCAGCTCTACTTAAAATCTGTCTTCAGAATCCCCCGTGCTCTCAGAAGGATAAAGTGGTAAGGACTGTCTGCAAAACTCTGCCATGAGAGCTTCCCCCTGCTACTCCCTGAGGACTGTGGCACTCATTTCTCCATCCTCTGACTGACCTATTTTCTCCCAGTCCTGGCCATCAACTCCATCCTAGCAAACTGGAGCCTCTGGCTTCTCCTACCCATTTATACACTAGGCCACCAGTGTAAAAAATATCACCTCCATCAGTACCAACATCCATCACTTTAATGAACAGCAAAAATCAATCTCTAATTGACAAAAACATTTTTAATCAAGGTATGAGGCATTTAGAGCACAGAAGCAGCCTTTCATCTTCTGTCAGTGTTTTCCTTTACAAGTGGAAGCAGTGTAGGTTTGTAGCTGGCCAAAGGGGCCAAGTGGTATTTGTGAAAGAAAATGGGGACAGTGCTTTCAGGGGTTGTCATTAGAAGAAATCTGCTTCTCTACTCATAGTCTACCAAAGCTTGATTTTGGTTTGTGGGTCCATGAAGTATTTACAGCAATCATAGGCAAAGAGTGGGAACGTGTAAGTTTTAAATTAGCATAAGCACTCTAAGACATCGCTTAGGGCAAGATTTCTTTTTCCTTCTTTATACATGCACCAAACTCTTAGGCTCAACCTATCTTGCATTTGCCATTGATGGCCTGCTAGTGGGTGTGCTGTGCCACTGAAACAGGCAGGTGAAGAAGCTCAATTTAGCAGCACTGGTTTGTGTCATGGCCTTTAGGGGTACTGGCTGTGTACATCTGGGGTTTTCCTTAGAGCAGCTCTGCTGGTGTTGAAGACAAGAGAGGTGGTAGTTACTGTAAGAGTAGTAGCTTATAAACTTGTAGATATCTGTGAATTACGTATGAGTAAGAGAAACTACCTGCCAGCAGCACTGAAATATTCTTTTTCCTCTGATGAGGGAGTCCCTCAAAGATTTGTAAGGTTACTCTCTGCAGCTTGGCATCCTTGCCAGTGTTTGCGAGCCATAAAGGGCAAGGGAAGGTTATTAGAGCACCATCTGGACACTAGGGTCTTTTTGTCATTTCTTGCAACAGGGGATTATTACAAAGGGTCTTTAGTGATGCTTGGCACAATTTTAGTACCTTGGCATCACTGCTGGTACTTGCAATGGAAAGCGTAAGGATAAGCACATCGCTAGTGATGCTGTCATAGCACCTTTGTCGGTGCTTGAGAGGGAAGCAGCTTGGAGGATGCAGCAATATTTGGCAGAGCGAGGGCCCACTGGCAGCTCTGCCTTGCGTGAGGGTAGCAGTAGGGAGCTGCAGAAGTGCCTGATGCTGCCGGAGACAGTTGGCACACCTTGCTGGATTTATGAAGGGAGCGATGGAGGGGGAGGGTGCATCCTTGCCCATCACAGTTGCCAGTGTTTGCAAGGGAATTGATCCAGGGGGCTGCAGTGGTACCCGAGCACCATCTGGCCACTCTGGCGCTCTTGCTGGTGTTTGTAAGGTTGGCTTTGGATAATATCTTTTTCTGATCAAAGGCCAGTATTTTGGATGCAAGCCTGGAGTGTGTTACATAAATAGTTTGCGCTCCTGTTGAAATAGCTCCCACAGCCACAGAATCAGAGAACTTAAAATTGTGGCTCCTCATGGAGAAACACCACCTTCAAGTTTACTGGCAGGTAGGATATTAACTCATCCTGTCCTCCTCGTGTCTTGGCCAGAGAGGGTTTGTTTCAAGAAGAATGAACCCTCTTTTTTCCTGTTTTTTAGTATAAGGAGAAGGAGCCAGTAGAATTCCATCAGCATTCACTGCAGCTGCTCTCTGGAGCCATAAGTTCTGTGTGTTGATGTTCAGGTGGAAGTAGGTTGGCGTGGCTTGCTCTGGGTTGACTTTCCTTACACTCAGACTTCTAAATGTTTCAAAGAAGACAGTGATATTTGTCCATGTGTCTTATTTGTTCAACAGCAAAAGACACCATGCTAGCGTTTTCACCTTTCCTGGTCTTTAAGCATTTTTTGTCCTCGCAGAGCTTTGGTGTGTAACCACAGAGGAAGAGATGGCTTTGGAATTGCAGCCTGTCTGTAACAGCAGCAAGCGGGACGAGGTCCAGAGTGGGGGAGAAGAGCAAGGACTTGGCATTGCAGGTGGATGCAGGACACGCACTGCAAAGGGAGGTGGGGAACGAGGCAGAGATGGAGCTGCAGAGGGCATGGCTTCAAGGCATGTTTCACTGAGTCTCAGCACGTGCAGCATGGCTGCGAGAGAGTAGCGTGAGGAGCATGTTAGCTGGTGGCTCACCTTGCCCAGTGTATGAACATTTGCCTCCTCCCATGAATGAAGGTAGAACTGTGAGTCACTGCAGTTGTGAAGATAGCAGGAAGCATGGGGGAAAGCAGAGGAATGAAACACAGTGGTAGTCTCCTCTCCCAGAATGACTTGCCTCTGCTGTCTATGTCAGTGCTCTCAAGACTGCTTCAGTGGAGTTTGTTTTGCTACTGGCTGGGGTAGTGTAGGTGCTGTCATTCATAAAATATGCAGAGTGCCTGGCGAGGTTACTGGATTCTCCTGCTGCAAGTCTTTCCTAGGCTTTGTGGAAATATATGGATGTCCTTCACTTATGAAGATGGATGAGTTCTCTAGATTGCAGGTTCCCCATGTGTCATGCCAGATGTCATGCTGAGACCTGAAATATGGTGGAGAAGGGGGAGGGGGGTGGAAGCTCTGATTTAGGCAGAACCACTTTAGATAATTTTTCCTTCAAAGGTGAAATGGAAAGACATTGTATAGCAGTATAGCTTGCCAGTTTGAATCCAGCCCAGCTCCGTAATCTTGGAAGCTGCTACCGTGCAGCAACCTATGGGATACAAAATGAGTTGGTCGATTCCATCCAGTTTTGGTGGGCAGGCATTTGCATCAGAAAACCCAACATTTCAAACTGACCCCCTTTTGTTGGCAGACTCTGCAGAGAGGCCATGGGCTGAACAGGACACTGAGAGTGACTTAACCCGTTGCCTCTAGGCCGCAGTACCTCCAAGATGGTATCCAGGAGAGTCAGAGGAGGTGATCACAAGGTTAAACATTCATAAGGATCATGAAAGCCTTGGGAACATCTGCCCCCAGCACTATCAGTGGGGTAGGCCTGGTTTTCAGACTAGATGGAAGCTGTGAAAAATTTTGAGAGTTCATTGGTTCCAATACTGAGAATTTAGAAACACTGAGGTCTGTTCCTCTTTTTTTTTTTTTTTTTTTTTTCATCACTTGGCATTTGCCAGAGACAGATGAAGAGCCCTTCTATAAGCAGTAATCTAAAATTTCTTATTCTCTACTACTCCTTTTAATAGGCTGGATGTCCAAGGGATTTATACACTTTACATTTGTGTACATGTGAGTGTGCAAATACACGCATGCATGTTTCTGGTGACAATCATGGTAGCAGCCATACCAATCCTTCCTCTGTACTACTCCAGCTCCCTCTTGGCCAGTTTGACTAACAAAAATTTACCAACCAAGCAACAGAGCGAAGCGAACATATTAAGAAAAACAGCATTGAAAGCAGCCTTGCGAAGAGCCATTGGCATCATTCATCCCACAACAATCTGTACCATACGCCTCTTCTCTGTAAGGCCAGAGACAGCCTTTCCCAGCCCGCAACCCTTCCTTAACAATAAATCTAATGGCTTTCTTCCTGCTCCATGGCAGCAGATAGGAATTCTATCCAAGACCTCTCTTTAGAAAACTTTCTTCCTTTAAAAATTTGGTTTTGACTTTGTAAAAATGTATGCTAAACTTGAAAAATAGCTGTTATATCCAGACTGCTGTTCCTTCCAGGACAGGATAGCTCCAGGTATTGCTCCCAGATGAATGAATTATCCTGTCCAGTTTAAGGTGGAGTTACCAACGCATCCACTGGGAGCATACATTAATTACCAGACAGACCGAGATCTTTCCTGTTCTTTGAGCTGAATATAATTTCAACCTGTCACTCCTTATCATATCCCCTTTAATCATGCAGAATATTTTCTCCCCTCCTCTCTTTCATCATGCTTGTAGACTTATCATTTTCCCCTTTAGCCTTCATTTAGTTGCAATATTCGCATTGTATTATACCCTCTCTATACAATTAAATAGGGAAATTGTCACCACAGGATGTCTGGGAGGCCAGAACTATGAGTAGTTTCAAAAAAGGATTAGGGAGTGCATGGAATAGTCCATCAAGGGCTGTTAAACTCAGATATGTATGTAAGCATTGGGTCAGGAGGTCCCTAAGCTATACGTTGCTGTATGCTGTGAGAATATACTAGGGAGAAACTTTGCTATATTTTTGTCATATTTTTTATAGCCCTTTTGTAGGGCATTTGCTTCTGGCCGGTGTCAGAGATGGACTGGGAGCTAGCAGGACCTTCTGACCTAACACCGCTGGATTTATATATTCATAAGAAGTTTGGGATGGGATGCTTTATCAAATCATAGATAAAACACCTTACTCTATTGTTACGATTATTGCACAATATAACTTTAAGATCTGCACCCTGAGATTTATAGCACTGTAGAATCTTCCTGGACTTCTCCACGTATCTTCTTGATTTTACAGACTGCAATTATTCTTGCTTCTTACTCGTTCAGCTTAAAACAATTAATCTTCATGCAAAGTCTTTTTGTGCTAGCGGATGTACAAATCCAGAACTAAAACAATCTGGGTGTATTAGATGTATGTTTTCCTGGTTGCATCTCAGTTGTTATCAAAGTTAGATATCTCAGGGGAATAGGGAGAAGGAGTGATTGTGAGGGGGATTTTTATGGTCTTAAAATGTACTGCATAGCAGTTCTCTTCCTTCTCATTCTCTTGTTTTATACAGAATCTGTTATGACAGTATCCTGAAGATGCCCATTTCTGCTTTGGTTTTTACTATTAGAAATACTGAGATTTTAAAGCCTTCTGTTTCAGATTTGAGTCAAATTTTAGTGCGGGAAGGTAGAGTCAAATCACCCCCTCTCCATCATGCCCTCTTTCCCCTCCTCCCTCCTGCCAATTAAAAAAAAAAAAAAAAAATTTTAAAAATCAAGTTGTATTTAACAAAGTGGGGAACCAGGCTTTCTCCATTTGGGAACCTCTCAATTTGATATTAAAACTTCTGCTGGCTTAACCAGATTTTGACCCTGGACTTCCAAAGCTGGAAGAAGTTGTTGCTCTGGTTTCAGTCTATTGCCCACCTCCCTTCACCCACCCTCTTTTTCTTCCTTGTCTCCCTGTGAATACAAGATTCATGACCTGATGCTCTGTTTTTTCTTAGGTATCATACAGTTGCTAGCTGGTGGAAAAGGGGTTAAAAATCTGAGGAATCAGTCAATGAGGAATTACTCTGGTGTGATGGGGAGCTGGAAGGAAGTTGTGGCATTGGTTTTATGCCACCTTGTTCACACTCTAAGAAAAGGAAGATATAACTTAGGTATCTCAATAACTATTATTTTGACCTGAAATACAGCATCAAGTGCATAGGCAATTGCATGCAAGTTAGGTGCGTGTGTAATAACAACAGTATTATTATCCTGCAGCCCCTGTAAGTCAAAGACTGACTGACTGAGTTGGTCCATGGCAGTATTGTACCCTTTTGTCCTTCTCTTTCTTTCTCTCTGTTGGTTTGAAACAGTTAGCCCAGGCTGTCAGTATTTTCCTATACATGGAGCTGAGAAAAACTCCATACCCGTTTAAAATTTTGAGCCTGCCTTTATGTATCATAAAAAAACTGATTAAAGAGCACAAGCACAACTTTGTTTGTTTTGGAGGGGTTTTTGCTTTTCAGTTCACGTTTAATGAAGTAATTACAGTGAAATACTCTCAAAATTCAAGACCTAATTAAAGCAAAGAATAAAACCTCAATTGATCCATTATTTAGATTGGTGAGAAGTGAGCATAAAGAAGCAATGAAAAAGTTAGTACATTACAGGAGGAAAGAAGCATGCTCCCTCTTGGAGAATACTGATGGGAGGAAGACCTTGGGATGATAACAGCCAGTCAGGGATGTGCTTAAATTATTTACAAAGAATTCATCTTCAAACAAAGAAGAATGGGGCAAAAGCGAACATATCAGTCAAAAGGATGCTTTTTCCCTGACAAACACAGGTGTTGGTGAATGTGTTTGAAACAGAAGCTGTCTAGCACAATATCCTCCTTTTGGCAGACTAGCCCCCAAACTACACAGTGAGAAATGAGCTCTTAACTCTCCAGTAAAGTTTTTCTGTCTCTGAGTGGGCATAATTTGGCTTACAGTCTGGGTCGCTAGCTGCTTCTGCTTCTTGCGAGCGTGGGGTAAGACTGCACTTTCAGGTCCTGCTTTGCAGATTGCATGGAGGTGTTAGCAAGAGGGATTTATGGTGGTGGGAGCTTGGCTGTGCCCAGACAGGGTGTGTGGCACTCAGCTCTTGGGATGGAGAACGTCCTATCAGTCATCGTTTGCCCTCTCTTCACCAGTTGCTGGCCAGAAGGAGCTGAGCCATAGGGCAGGTCTGACCCACCCAGACCATCCTTCTTTGATGGCTCCAAACAGAATGTTTCATTTTCAGTAGTCTCTGTAAATCTGCTGGTGAAGCTTTAAGCAAATTACTTTCCCTGCCCTTCTTTAGCAGTTCCTGTAAAAAATTAGAGAAAAAATTTCTCGTTACATGAAGGTGGTTTTAGGCTCTAAAAATCGACATGTTTTAGTTAGGTTGTTTGGTTTTATGAAGACCGACCAAATTATAATAAAGAATTTGTTTTTCTAAATTTCTCAGATGCCAACACTGAGTGATTCAAAACTCATCCCATATTATCTTACATACTAAGGCATCTCTATTGTTCTTTGAAGTGCTATGTTAAAGTCTTGGGTAACTGCCCTTGCGGGTCCAACATCTCTCCACCTGCTTTATTATTCCTATTGCATTTACACCTGAATGATGCTATAAGGAGCAGTAGCTGTGAGCACTCAACACTTCCAAAATCCATCACTCTGCATTAGGTACCTAATTTCAGGTGAATTTTTTTCCAACCACTTCCTTTTTTGTTTAGGTTTAAGTTGGAGAACAGCGCTTGCAAGGCATCTCTAGGAACAGCCTCATCCGAGCAAATGCCTGAGACTGGAATTCAGGTCATTTCTAGTTGAATTTTTCTTTTGAGGGAGTAAAATAAGACTGCAGGGAAGTTACAGTCAGATGTGTACGTGTAACGTTGGAGTTTAGTCAGTGAGTAAATCTCTGCTGCCCTTCCTCTGGAGAGCTTCACCAAGGGACAAAGCAGTTACAGCTATGTGTGTAGATGAAGTCCCAAACTGCTTGAGATGGTTTCTGCCATACATCAATACATGAAATAAATTGCCAGTTCCCTCTATGAAAGGCACAGTACTCAGGTTGTGTTTCCCTAATGCCACTTGGGGAGGCAGAGTGGCCCTGAGTTGCTCCCTGTAGCAGGTTATAGCAGAAATGCTACAATTTAATCCTTGTAATGCTGAACCTCTAGTAATTGCTTGGAGCAAGAGTGGGAGAAAGTCTGCCTCCTCCAGCCAGCTGTAGATGCTTCAGGTCAAGAAGTTGTTTCTCACAGTTCTTCTTAATAAATACGCCTTTAGAAATGTGCATGAAAGGCAAAATAAACACCAGCCTTAAATCTGCTTTGTGAAAATGGACTGTTACGGTCTCAGCTGGGTTTGTATCTGAATGCATACAGAATAAAGTAGGATAATAAATGCTGACTACATGGCAGCTTTTGTGTCTATTTCGACAGCTCTCAAAGTAGTATCCCCAAATTCCTCCAAAATGAAAATGTTCCATTTTCCCATTAAAAAAAAAAAAGTAATTCTTGGGTTTGTGTCATTTGGAAGCAACTTTTCTTTAAAATAAAACCTCTCATCATTTTTAATTAAATGCTTGAAATAGAAAAAATTATTTGGTTTAGTTTGAAACAAAATTTTTGCTGACATTCCAAAATCACCAGCAAACCGAAACATCAGCCATAAGTGCGAACTGTTTAACTATATCAGTGTAACTAAGGACAAATGACATTCAACCCCAAGCCGCAGTGGTTAAACTCCATAATTGTTTCTTTTATTGTCCCCCTTTGCAAAGATTTTAAATCTCTTGTTATGCAATTAGCTCTTCTTTTCTGCTAAAGGCACTTGTCTTTCTTGACAGGCTCTCTGATTACAAAATGTCTGTTGCAAACTCAGATTGGCAGCAGATCCGAGTATGGGAAATCTCCTTCCTCTGGTCATTACCTGAGCAGATTGGAGAGGCTCTGAGCTGTAATGGACAGAGGAGGAGGGTGGGTGACCAGAGCTGCTATAAGCATCCAGATTCCCAATTACAGTCCTCTAGCTCTGCATTTTTCACCCCTTCAAATTCCTTCCCACCTTCCTCTGAAATTATATTTTCTGGTAGAGGCCGGAGCAGGTGCCACTGGTGGAGGGAGCGGTGTTTTCAGTGTCAGGCAAGTGAGGAAGTCGAATCAGTTCTTCCTTGTATCTGGTGGCAGTTTTCCTTCTGCTCACTTCAATCTCAGAGATAAGCCCCTTGCTCCGTTTTCATTGTCAGCCATGAAATCAGCTACCATTTCAGAGCACCTCTCAGTAGTTTCCAAATGCCTTTGACGCATTCTGCCTAAACAGGAGACTGCTGAGAATAGCTGCTAAATCTTTAAATCTGGTTTCACACTTAGTCATCTTTGTGACTTTAAGTTTGTTGTTAGCATAGCTGGTGTTCCAGGTCACTGAGAGCCTGGGATTAAAACCCTAAGACTTGGTATTAATATGAGAGACTAGCAGTTTTCTGGAGCCTCTCTGCCCTGGCTGGGGATCTAAACTAACTACATCTCTGAAGACTTGCCCCAGAGTGCTCTGTGTCTTTAGTAAGGGATGGATTCAGGATTGCGGGTGCATGTCTTTCCCTAAGCCCTTCTGAAGGATCAGGGAGAAAAGTAAAGTCAGGATGTTATTACACCATCATTTCTTTCTCGGTAAGAGGCCAGCAAAACTTTTCATCAGGATGGGGCAAAGGTCCTTGTTTTCACTGAGCGATACAAACACACTGTCTTGTTGCTAGTGTCTAAAGACTCTTGATTCCCTTTTCTACATACTTTCTTTCCTCCTTACAGCTTAATGAAACCATTCAGTCAACTGGCTTTTCTCCCTCCTCCCCTTCATCTCCATCTGTTCGCTCCAGGTGGCAGCTCATCTGGATGATAGTGTACCTTCAGTATCATGGCTCCTGCATCAGTGATAGCTCCTATGCACAGCTTCTATTGGATGTGCTGCAGATTAATTATTCTGAGTTTTGGAAAACACAAGTTGGGCAGAAAGAGAAACATTTGGATTTGACCAACTACTTAACAATTCTAACAGTATATGGCACTCTAAAGAGAGCTTTTTTTGTGCATGTTTATGTACAGATTTATTTCATGAAAGTACCTCCCTAAACACTTTACATCCTGAAGAGGATGGCTGTGTAGCATGTGGCAGACTATCTGATCAACTGCAGCCACCTTCTGCAACTTCCTGATTGACATGGGCTCTGAAATCAGGTCAGTTAGCAGAATTTGGCATAAAACATAAGGGTTCAAGTTGTCTGGGGGTAACCAGCTGTTTCCATGGTGGGAACAGCAAATCAAATTTTTCCAGAGCCAGCAAATACTTGTAACACTTGTTTTCTAGGGAACAACATTCTCCCTCCACGTCTTAAGACTTCTTGGTTCCTCCGGCTGGCTCATCCTTTGTTAGAAAAACATCGCTGTCTCTCAGCAGTTTCCAGACTCTTTTCTCATCTTTTGTATCTTTTTCCTACAGCTGTGACACTAAAGCAGCTCTCCTGAATGTCGCCTCATTCTTCGAGCATCCTGTCAGAGTACCCACTGAACATGATTATAAAGCCCAATTTGAAACCAGTATTGATTCTGCTGTTGAATGAAAGGCTAGGCTTCATGTCTTCTTTTGGTCTTGCCCCAACAGAGAGTCTAGGAGTTTCAAGGCTTCCTTCCTTCATCTAGGCTGCAATCTGTAGATGCTATGTGGAAGGGAGCAATATTTCCCATTCCCTTCATTTTTGCTTCTTTCCATAGCTGCGTCTGGTGCTGCTGTTCATTGCCTCAGTCTGATTTATCCTGCCAAGAGCTCCATCTTTGGCCCAGCTCTTGAAGCCATCTTTGTCCTGCGGAACTTATTCCCTTGCCAGCTGTACGTGCTTGTGCTTTGATAGGCCAGAAGCCTCAAAGCTAAATGATTACCAAATTTTGTCAGAAGTTACTGTCCTTCCAGGGCTTTTTGTTTTTCAGATGAAGCTACCTCTGACTTGGCTGCTCTCAGATTACAGTGAGCTTGGCTTTTATTTTTTCACAGTGGAAAGAAGAAGTTAGAGACCTGCCAGAAGATCTTCCTGGTGCTCTTTAGCAGCTCTCTCCTTAGATGCTGTGTCCTTACCCACCAGCTCTGCCGCATCTTTCCTTAAGTCAAGCTAATTGACTTCATTTTACCCTAGCTCTTGAGTATCTTCCCTTTTCACGACCTTGTACATGTCCAGTCCCTTGCAACATGTCTTTAAATCACTCCTACTCTCACCGAAGCCTGAGCAGAGGGTAGGTTCCTACAGCACTGCGCTCTATCCTTCACTTGTGGTCACACCTGGTCATCCATGCATTTGCCATCTCTGCTGATCTGCAAGCCACTCTTAGGTGCAAGAAAAGTGTGTGCATGGCTGCGTTCCCCTGGCACGCATCCCACTTCTCTCGCTGGAGCACATTGCTGAGCTGCTCAGTCACTCGGTGGAAGAGCCAAGGCTCTCCACACCACCTGCTTGTGCAGGTTTGTCTGCAGCGTCTGCTCTCTCCAATTGCTGGCTGAGTGTGTGGAGAGGGGGGTGGCAAGAAAGGATTATATTCATTACAATATTAAATAAATCAGGTGGAATTAACTCTGAGCAGAAAGCAGCAGCTGGCTTTCACAATGTTGTGACAGGCTCCGCCAATTATGCAATGCAAATAGAAACTGTCTGACTTCCATGGCTCCTAGGCCGTGACAGGCCTGGAAAGACTGTTTGGCAACTTCTTATGATCCTGTCCAGTAAATCTGTCCTCTGCTTGAGCCTCTGAGAGCCTCTCACCTCCACTGAAGAGCAGCTGCTCTTCAAGCCTGGTCTCCATCAAAGCCATAACAGGGACCTCCAGACTCTTCCGTACAGTACACCTTATGGCCCGACACAGGAGCAAGGAAGAACTTGGAAAGCTTTATTCTTATTAATATAGTAGGCCATTGATTTTAACTGGTAACTGTACTGTGGTAGTTTTTTATGCTTAGAGCAGCAAAATGAAGCCATGATACCAACACCATGGCGCTTGCCCTAATTACTCTGCAAGGTTAATTTGCTGAGGCTGTGTGGGTACGTGTGCCTGACAGATTGATTCTTTTGTATTATATTAGCTAAGGGAGGACACTGAGTTTCGTATGTATATGGGGGAGGGTGAACAATTAGACAGAGGAGATCTGCTCCAGTAGCATATGCAGGTCAAGGTTATGCTGAAATGAAATTATAGCTGAAACACAAAGGGTAAAAACCCTGCACAGAGACACCAAGATGGATCAGGATGAAAGCTCCTGAGGAGAAGATGGATTATTTGAATTCAGGTGATAATGGACTTGTAGGGTTTTCAACCTTGACATGAGAATGTGGGGAGAATGGTGTTGTATATTTGCATGTGTATGCACAGAGGAAATTTTAATCTCGTTTGACAGAGAGTGGCTGTAACTGAAAGTTGAGAAGATTACTGTCCAGGCTCAAGAGCTACAGTATGGAGCTCTGTACAGTGGACACAGGTCTATGCAGACAGCAAGCTGGAAATTCAGCTATTACTGTGAAATGCTAGATAATGGTGTAGGGCTAGATCACAGCTGGTCAGACTTCTCCAAAGAACTTTTCCTTATTCCAAAAACCATCATCCTTACAAATGTAGGGAGCTCCTGTTACAAGGATACTACTGTCTTGCTAACCTTTAAGAAAATGAGATGGCCCTGTTTGCTGTAGAAGAGGCTAATCACCAGGCAGAGATGTTATGGAGCATATCTCGGCAGAGACATCAGAGATATCTTAGCAGAGCAAGGAAGAAGGTAGTGGAATAACTGAAAGGACAAGGTAGTGATTCCAAATGCACTCGTAAAACTAGAGCCAGAAGATAAGGATAACTGGAGAAGACCACAACACAGTGGTTATGTGTTTCCTAGAAGTATATTCACCTCACAGTAATGTCCCCATGTCTTGCCAAAAGAGCAAGTTACCTACTCATCAATGAACTTTCAGCCTGGGAAACTGCTCCAGTGGCAATGGGGAGCAATGCCACAGGTCTGAGCACATCTCCAGGTACATAGGTTTTGTTCTGGACAGTATAGACTTGGCTTGCTCAGGATTTGTATTTTCAACCTTCCATGGAAACTTAGCTTAGAGCAGAAGATTGCTGATGAGTTAGCAGGGGGAGCAATTCTTTTGCCTTTGTCATAACCTCTTCCCCTGCACAACGTTAGTGAATCCTCCCTTGCTATGATTTCAGACATAAATCTGAAATTTTGCCTGCTTAAAGATGCCATAGTACTTGTCATAAGAGTAAAGGGAGTAAGGCAAACTTCCACTCTTGGGTAATAGCATTCTGCTTCCGTAACTTCTGTGTCAGCTCTAGTATAGAATGGATTTTATTTTTTTTCTGCACTCAGAGCACGAAGGATAAGAGGTCTACTGGTAAGAGGTTTATGCTGGATTTGGTCCCATCCACTATGTTACATGACGCCGAATTTCAAAACAAACTCAGGATTCAATGGAACTGATTAGGAAGGCTGCACCCCCAAAGAACTGCCTTAGTTGTGGCAATGATCTCTCACCCAGACTGTGTCAATCAAAGGATGGAAAGAAAAGTGGTTTTTGCCTTGCATTAATTTAGAGACAGTTTGTGTGAAAGGATCTGAGTGAGGTGAATGGGAGGATAAAAACTTCCCTGGTGCATTTTGTGATTTAAAAATAATAATAAAAAGAAACCCCTTGTGTTTTGAAAACTCTATTAAAAGAAATGTACTTCTGCAGAAGAACAGCATGAAAGAGGAGACTAAGGGCTTCAACAAGGTGAATCGGAAAAAAAATTGTCTTTGGGGCCAGCTTTATGGAGTGGAGTTGGGAGCTGAAGGAAACAAATGGCATTGCAGAATCTGAAGTAAACAAAGCTAGCTCAATATGTATTTATTTGGAGCATCTGGTTACCTTATGCTGAGCATCAGGGAAGACTGAGAAGGGAACGGTGTCCCCTTGCAGGCCCAGTGGCAGAAAGAAGAAGCTTTTGGCTGTCACACAGAGGCTCACGTGCCCTGTTGGGCTAATGGTGTGAAAGAGGCAGACTGCTCAGGAAGTGTTTTCTGAGAAGCTCATGGAAATCGTCCCCAGTTGTAGAGTAAATGGCCTGAACTTCGAGGACCACACATTTACAAATACATGTAACGCAGTGCCCTCCCCGTTGCTCAGCTCGGGGCAGGATAAGTCATTTGTAGTCCCTAAAAGCAAAGGGGTGTTTAGAGCAAATGTGGCATTTGTTGCACAGGAAAAGAGAGGGAGATTGCTGTCTTGTGCTCCCAATAATGGTGATTATTGGGATATAATTTTAGAGATGAACAGTGGAAAAGGGGAAGCAGAGAGACTAACATCTGAAAGCACTACTGGCAGGGAATAAGGGTGGAAGAGAAGAAATCTGAAATGCTAAAGATGAAATGTGCTTTCTGTTTGTTGAAAGGTGGAAACAGTGACAAACTGAGACCTGGAGTTTATGTTTTATTATATATTTTCCCCTTGACCCCTGGAGAATACACAAATAAAATCAATTAATGGGCCTTGAAGAAGAATCACTTTAAAATGTTCAATTAAACCCCGCAATGCAGAGAACAGAAAGGAGAGGGGGGGAGGAAAAAAACAATAAATACGTCTTAAAAAATGGACTTGTCTGAGGCGCCTGGGCCCCGACATGCACCATTACTGACGGATCGAATCACACTTCCATTAACACCATAATCTTATAGACTCCACAGGCCGTAAAAAAGGGATTTACTTTAATCAGGTTTGGTTAGGGCTGAATTTGAAAAGCGCTACAAGTGAAATAAAACACGACCTCGTCCCCCCTTTGATTTTCTTTCTTCTCACTCTGGTTCTCTAATTTACAATTTGCCAGCCACCAGTGGTTCATTTCTAAGGGCTGCGATCCACTGGTGTATGTCGTACTCTCTCCCTTATTGTGGCAGAAATGATTAGGGAGAACATAGACCTTTCATTTCCGTCCCCACCTCCCGCTTCCCTGGACAAACACCTGGGACATACCGTTTCCTTTCACGCAGGCTTTAGTCCTCCACATTTGTGTGTCCCACACCGTTTCTCTGGCTGTCCTGGGGCTGATATTTGGTCACTCAGGCTGTGGCTGGGAAGGGGTTGGGAAGGAGGGGGAAGCATGGGCTAGAGATGAGGAGGATGTCCATCGACTTCTAAGCATGAGTATCGACCACTGAAGAGACCAGGAAGCCACAAGGTGTCAAAGTAATGGGTTTTATTTCTCTTTCCATCTCCTTTTTCTTTGCCTCTGCTCCATGCTTCAGCCTGTCCAATTTATCATGTGGTGCCAACTAACTGTTGTGTTTCCTGCTCCTGTTTTAATTCATCCCCCATCCTGGGCAAATCCAACACACTGTGCAAAGGACAGAGCTATCAAGTGTGTTTGCTTCTTCTGCCCTGACTGTATCACTATCCCTAGTGATAAAAAAATACCATGTTTTGTACTGTATAGAGAGGTGCCTTATTAGATTGGTTGCTAGTGGTAAAGATGTTTAACTTCAGACTGGATATTAGGCAGCATTTCTTTGCAGAAGGGGTTGTTAGGCATTGGAATGGGCTGCCCAGGGCAGAGGGGAGTCCCCATCCCTGGAGGGGTTGAAGAGTCGGGTTGACCCAGTGCTGAGGGATCTGGTGGAGTTGGGAATGGTCAGGGTGAGGTTCATGGTTGGGCTGGAGGAGCTTCAAGGTCTTTTCCAACCAAGATGATTCTGTGATTATTAGGCAACCTGCTGTCTTCACTGCGTTATGTTGTACTTCTCTAGAAGTGGCATTTCTGGCCGTGGCAATGTTGGCACTCAGGTGACAGCAATGAGGAACTGTAGATTACAAGGTCACCTTGGACTTGAACCTGTAGGAACAAAATTAAAACAAAGAACAGTCAATTGGAATAGCTGCTGCTGCCCATGCCAATGTGCTTTGCACTGACCTCTGACAGAGTCTTCCACATGCTATGGTATAACTGGACAGCTTGGTGGGAGATAGGTTGGGTAACAGTCCTAAATGCAACACAACAAAATTAACTGATAGCACCTGTGCAAGACTCTCCTAGGTCAGCCGTGGTGTAAGAGTTGCTTTATGATAGCTGGATGCTCACAGGTTCCCAGCATTCTGCCTATGGAAAATCATCAGGTTGTTCCACAGAGTTGCAAATTCTGAAATTTGCCCTCACTCACCTTACATTCCCTCTTTGTGCTCTGACACACAACCTACATACATGACCGAAGATGTAAAATCCTTGTGTGTAACTGGAAAATGCTATCCACTTCTCCCACACAGCTCTAGAAAGGCATACAACCAGACTGGACTTGTGCCTCAGGGTTTTAATGATCAAGTTTTCAAGGCCAAAAAAAGAGCAATAGGCAGAAGAACAGTTCAAACATTGCATGGGAGAGCTGGTTCCATGGCCACACTTGGCTTCCCGAGAGCTGGAAAATGGAGGAAACATTATTTCTTAGTGCAGTTGGAGAAAGCTGGTACTGGAAAACTGTAACGTAGGGTCCAAATACTGCTCTTCTAGGTCAGTAGTGCTTGACAACTCCTAAGGCAAGGGTGAAGGAATATGCTCTATAGCGAAAGAAACCCACCAGAGTGCTTTGTAAAAATAAGTTAAAGCTGCAAAATTTATACAGTCCCCCTAAAAGCAGGGAAAGTGTTTTGAAGTTGTTCCAGTACAGCCAGGCAGGAAGAATGACAGATGAGAGAGGGGAATACAGAGGAAAGGGAAAAAGTGAAAGGAAATGCAGGGAAAGGGGGAGATAGGGAGGAAAGGAATATTGGCAAAGAGTAATTTCCATTTAAGAGGAGATGCTGAATGGAAGAGAGCCTGTTATATGGACATTACGGGTGTTCGTGTGTGCATATGTAAGGGTGAGAGAGAAAAGGGCGAGAAACTGAAGGGTAAAAAGCCAAAAAAAGAGGAGTCTGGATGAGAGTTTGGTCATGGGAAGGCAAGGCTAATGTTTGCAACTGATAATAAAGGCAGGCAAAGGGGGGAAAATAGCATAAAATTCACTTAAAAACTCTCCAAGTTTAAAAGCTCCCCAGAGGCTTTGTAATAGAAAAGGGCTTTTAAGTGCTATTTTTTCCCCGTGTTTTTCCTTTGGGGATGTCTCAGAGGGATGATTTATTGTCTAATATATTTAAAGTGACAAGGCCAATTTTGGCGAGCTTGCTGCAGCAGTGCCAGCAGCGTTTTTCCCGGCACTGCAGAACGCACCCTAGGCCAGTGGCTGGTGGATGTGGGGCCAGGCTCTGGCAGCACCACTAGCCAAGGGCAGGGAGATACCCTTGCAGAACACACCGGAGGGCAAGTGGCATCCCAGGGCATTCCTGGTTTAGCTGGTGAAAATGGAAGAAGCGGGTGTAACGATGGAAGGAGAGGATGGTTAGAAGCTAGCACTGGCTTCCTGCGCCCAGGAGAAGTGGCTTTTGGGTGCGTTTTGAAGACAGACCTCAATATCCATTCCCTTTCCGTGCTACCTTCTGCTACAAGCAGCTGGCCCGTAGGTCTGCCACAGCCCTGGCTTTTGCTGAGCTGTCTGTGGGCCACTTTGGGCTGTTCCTAATCACCAGTGACTCCTGAGGTTTTACCTTCTTCTCTGGGTCTATTTCTGTGGAGATTTGCCACTGAGGCATGACTGCAACCCTGTTCTCTTCATGCCTCTATAGCTGCTGCAAGCAATAAACCTCACCTTCTCAAGGAGAGTTTAAAAAAAAAAATCTCAGGGCTAAGGATTTTTTTTTTTTTAATATTGAGCCTGTATTTACTTTTGCTCTATTACACTTATATTTATACCCCTTAATACAATTCCTCTACCTTCTTGGTATTTACACACTTGTAGACGGTTAATCTTACCCCTTGCCAAGCAATACATATTTAATTATTTTAATCTCTTCTCATATGTCAGTGTTTTCAGACGCTTAATCTTTTTTTTTTTTTTTTTTTTTTTTTTGTGCTGCTCTTCTCGTTCTTCTCTGTATTCCATGTGCTCATCAACATCTTTTGTAAATGCGTGTTGTCCAGAATTGAGGGCAGTATTCCAGGTGCTGTCCTGCCAGATCTGTACAGAGGGCCAGTACCTCCTCACTTCCTGACATGATTTCGCTGCAGATGAAGCACAGCATTATGTTAACCTTTCCCACCCCCCCACCCCCCCCCCCCGACTGTTGCTGTAGAGCATTGCAGATCTGTAACTTCACTTGCTGTCTACTATCTCTCACAGTCCTTATTTGATCGTTGCCAATTTCCAAATCTACTTCTCTTTTAATGTTCTGGTTTCCATTTATTTTCCCTCATATGAACTAACATGGATTATTCTAAGCTGCTTCTCATTTTCTCTGCCAGTCCCTACTCCTAACCTTTCTGGCTTATATTGTATTCCTCTGTCTGCAGCAATGGATAATGGAAGAAGCTATTCATGTTTCTGTAGTCTTTTATTTAATTTTTGATCCTCTGCTCCTTGCAATTCCTTGTGCCTGTTTGCTCACTCCCTTCCTGCAACTGTGCCCCTTGCTCACAAATGGTCAATACCCAGGCAGCTGTGTCTTGTCTCAGTAGGAACAAGGGAGAATCTCCTTGACCTGAAAAGCAGCAGCAGCTACCTCACACTCAGTTTGGCCATGTGAATGCTGAGTGTGCCAGCCAGCTTTGCATGTGCTAAGTACTGCCTGATGCTTCCTCTTATAATCAGTCTGAGCATCACTGCTTCTCCCAATCGCCCCCTGCACTTAATTGACCAATAGAGCTAGACATATGGAGGATCGAATCACAAACCCAAATCAGCAGTTGTCAGAGGAGATTAATTCAAACAGGAAGCTACAAAACACTTGGGTTTTTTTTTGCTTTTTTCTTTTTTTTTTTCCCCTCAAGCTCCAATGGAAGAAATGATTATTAATATCCCCAGCTGTATACTCAGGCAGATGGCAGTGACTCCAGTGCACTCTCCCTACCCAACTTTCCCTGTGATTTCTGTAGCATTTAAGCAACACTTGGAAGTTACTGAGGAAGGGAAATAAAGAAGAAGCTGTATTCACACTGCCTAATTCAAAGCATCTAAGTTAGATTAGCCTGTGCTAAGAGGACAGGCTGTCTTAATTCACTCTACAGTCAATGCAGAGAGACAGGTGCTCTGAATTGCTCTCTGGAGGTACTGCTGACTCTGAAGAGGTGAACATCCTAAGTCAGGTGCACATATCTTCCCTCTTTCAGCTGCATTGTCCTCTGTATTGTGCTCAGGAGTCTTCAGCTCTGAAACACGTCCACCAAGGATGCTGTGGTCATGTCCTGCTCTGACTGCTGGTCACAGCCATGCTGAGATCAAGACTCCTTCACGCTAGCCAATGCATGCTCCTGTGCCAAGACATGGCCTTTTCCCACCCCTTTGGTCTAATCAGAGAGCAAAGTGGCAGCACAGTCTAAGGGGGACAGCAGAGAGTATAGAAATGGGCAGTCAAGGAGACTGAAGGTCTGCTTGGCAAAGCAAGGCAGCCTGCTTTATAAATCACTTAACAGGGACTTCGAAGGAGACCCTCATCTTCTGTGGGTGCCTCGGTAGTCAAAGCAAAACAAGGCAACTGTCTCCACCTTTTCCCCCTTCACCTCCTCCACCTGTGGAGGGGAGATCACAGCTGCAGGCCTGATTGTCCCAGCTGTGGGGCTGGAGGAGGAGAAGGTGGGTGGAAGCTGCAGGCAGCCCTGTTGGGTAATTCTGCTGAGACCCACCTGTGCTTAGGGTGGGGTGGGAGGTGGAGGAACCCAGGGGATAACAAAGGAAGAGGTGTGCCCCAACCACAGCTATAAAAAGCCAGGACCTGCCATTTTAGAGGATTTTTCATCTTCTTTATCTTTGCCTGTTGTAACCCTGTGCTGTCTTCCATGAGGCCTGTGTTCAACCATCAATGTAAGGCAGAAAATGGTAATTTTATAAGGAAAACAATTTGCAGTAGTTTCCTACCTGGTGAGGATAATACAGTGCAAAAGCCCTTGCAGGAGCCCACAAGGGAAGCAGGGCATCTTCCAGGTGAGTGTCAGTGTGCTCTTGGAAGTCTGGAGCTGGCTTGAAGGGCAGAGCATGAAGATTGGGTTTAAGTTATCAGTTTTCAACCTGGCAGAACGAGGAAGGGTTTCCTGAGCCACTGCTGTGGGACCTGCAGCCTTGGATCTCTCCCACAAGGACCAAGCAGAGCATCCATGGGATGGAGGGGGCCTGCCTGTGTTGTCTCCCTGGTAGGGTAAGACCTCAGCCTCACAGTATGTGCCGTTGCTTATGTGCGGTTACAGCTTGGAGGAAACAGTTTGGGCTGCTGGCTCACCCTGCTGAGTTCTTGATTAACTGTAATCACCAATAAGGAAGATAGCGAAGGTCTTTGTACTGAAACCCTCTGCTCGATACCTAGCAGTGATTTTTGCTTTTTTCCTTTCTTCTGCCCCTCAAAAAATTAAAAAGTGTGAGGATGCATGAAGATTGGAATGGAAAGCATTGACAATTTTATCATACTACTGTATAAATCAATAGTATGCACTTGTCTGGAATAATACTGATTCCTGCATTCTGTGAAAGTAACAGTAGATCAAGGTGGGATTTGAAACTTTAAGACTGGTATTTTTTAAAAGAACTAAAGAATGGTTTGGGTTGGAAGGGATCAACACGCCTGCCATGGGCAGGGACATCTTCCACTAGGCTGGGTTGCTCAAAGCCATGTCTAACCTGGCCATGAACATTTCCAGGGAGGGGGCAGCTATAGCTTCCCTGGGCAACCTGTTCTGGTGCCTTGCCACCATCACAGTAAAGAATTTCTCCCTTATATCTAATCTAAATCTACCCTCTTTCAGTTATAAAACTATTATCTCTAGTTCTGTCCCTACAATCCCCAGTGAATACTCCCTCCCCACCTTTCCTGTAGCCCCCTTTAAGTACTGGAAGGCTGCTATAAGGTCTCCCTGGAGCCTTCTCTTGGTTAGTGCACCAACCCCCGAGGAACGGCACTTATCACTTATTTCTGCTTGGACATGGAGCCGTTGACAGCAACTCTTTGAATGTGACCAACCAGCCAACTCGTTATCCACCAAGGTTTCCATCCATCAAACCCATGTCTCTTCAGCTAAGAGACAAGGATGTTGTGTGGGACCGTGTCAGAGCTTCACACAAGTCCAGGTAGATGACATCAGTTGCTCTTCCCTTCTCTACCAACACTGTAACCCCATTGCAGAAGGCCACCAAATCTATCAGGCATGATTTGCCCTTAGTGAAGACATACTGGTGGTTACCAATCACCTCCACATTTTCTGTGTGCCCTAGCGTACTTTCCAGGAGGGTCTGCTCTATAATCTTGCTGGCCACAGTGGTGACACTGACTTGCCTTTAGTTGCCTGGGTCTTCTTTTTTTCCCCTTTTTGAAAATGGAGTTATGTTTCCCCTTTTCCAGTCAGTGGAAACTTCATCAGACTGTCACAACTTTTCAAATATGATGGATAGTGGCTTAGCCACTTCATCCACCAATTCCCTCAGGACCCACAAATGCAAGTCATCAGGACCCATGGACCTTCAGGTTCCTCAGATGGTCACGGACCTGATCCTTCCCTGCAGTGCCTGCCTTTGCCTTCTCAGTCTTAGATGGTGTGGTTGGAACACCTGCCAGTGAAGACTGAAGTAAAAAATTGATTACCTCAGCCACCTTTGTATCCCAGGTAAAGAGGTCTCCATTTTCCCTAGTCTTCCTTTTATCACCAATGTACCTATAGAAGCTTTTCTTGTTGCCCTTGATGTCCCTGTCCAGATTTAATTCTGTCAGGGCTTTGGCCTTCCTAACCTGATTTCTTTGCAACCCTCCCACGCTATCTGTTCTTGCTTCCACTGCCTGTAGGCTTCCTTTGTGTGTTTGAGCTTGTCCAGGATCTCCTTGTTCATCTGTGCGGGCATCCTGGTGTTCTTACCTGACTTCCTCTTTGTTAGGATGCATTGCTCCTGAGCTTGGAGGAGGTGATCCTCGAATATTAACCAGCTTTCTTGGGCCTCCCTTTCTTCAGGGATTTACCCCATGCTACTCTGCCAAGCAGATCCCTGAAGAGGCCAAAGGCTGCTCTCCTGAAATCCAGGCTAGTGAGCTTGCTGTGCACCCTCCTTGCTGCCTTAAGGAACTTGAACTCCACTGTTTCATGGTCACTGCAGCCAAGGCTGCCCTTGAGCTTCACACTCCCCACCAGCTGCTCCTTGTTGGTGAGAACAAAGCCCAGCGTAGCACCTCTCCTTGTTGGCTTCTCTAACACTTGGAGAGGGAAGATACCCAGACAAGCTATGGGCTGCTTCTGGAAGCACTATGTGAAATCCCACAGCATGTGTTATACAAGGGGTCAGGCAAGAGTGTCAAAAGGCTCTGAATGTGTGAATATCTGGGTTAAGCAATGAACCCAACTGCAGCCTTGGAGTTGGAGGAAGGATTTCCAACAGGACACTTTCAACCTGATACTGCTGTATGTGGAAGAGCGTACCAAAGATACGTGAAACGGTGACTTGTGCACAACAGTACTCTGTAAATAATTATGTGTGCATGGGAGACAGTAGTTATCTTACTCTGGCTTGATGGAAAAAGTGTTGGAAATTGGAATCTGAACATGTGTATTTAAGTTGTGAGATTAAAAGGGTCAGCGTGGGGTTTTCTTACTCAGAAATATATTATTTTGGCTTGAGTGCCTTGCTGAGGATGGAAACTGTGAGGCTTAGAGTGATAGTGTGCAGTGTATTCTGGTGGTAACTAACCTTCTCTTGTGGAGGGTATGAGCTGAGGTTCTCCTGGATAACTTCACTTCTCTGAGTTTCTGAAATAAAAGTGTTCTTAGCACAGGTGGAAAAAAAAAAAGTATAAACTGGCCTCTTTGTTAAGATCAGCCCTCTTGCTTCCCCTACAACTCCCTTGAGTAGCATCTGGCATACCTCAGGAAACTTGGATGGGATTTTTCTAGTAATTCTGAGGGTCAGCAAAGCCTTACCTCTTTCAGAGGTTGTTGACTTGTGCATACAGAGACATCAGTTGAACTCTGGCATGGAGCAGAGGCCACCGGGTCAAATTTTCTGAGAAGCTAGCAGTCGTCTGAAATGGAGAAATACATATGCACATTCCACCTAACTAGGGCAGCAGAAGTCAGTGCCACCAGAGATTGCTCAGGCTGTCAAATGATTGGGATTAGGGATGGCCAAGGAATTTGACAATAAATGTAGCTCTGTTATGTAGGATAAAAGAATATGGTGATCAATATATCTTAGAGCTTCAGGGCTTATGGCAAGCAGCATCTGACAGGATTAGGAAGAAACCTTTTTAACATGGACTAGTCATCCTATAATTGCCTGCCTGGGATGCTCACACATCCTTTTCTGATATCCTAGCAAAGTCGCCTGCCTGAGAGTGTCAGCTGTTTTGGCAGGACCTTTGTGAAGAAAGTACTTACGTCTTGCAGTTCCTGTGTGCCATAGTTAAAAGAGGATGCAGTGAAGCTTGAATTCCTGGGAGCAGAAAGGCAGTGGGTGCTGCATCAGGAGTCTCATCTAAAAGAAGGTGGAAATGAGGAGCTGAAAATCAGGAGGCGTGGTGGTACTGCAACTGGGGCCAACCCCTTGTTGGAGGGATGGATGGATGTGGGTGTAGACCTTATGAGTGGGTGAGGGAACTTTTCAGCTCCTTCTCAGTGCTGCACAGGTGTGTGTGGGTTCTTTACCTACTGTGGCTGCTGACATGAACACTGTGGCACATGTGGGATGTGAGTGGAGTAGCCACAGGGGAGAGGGCAAACCTGGAGCTGAGGACTTTGGAGTTGGACCTTGTTGTAAACATGGTGGTACCTTCAGGTATGTGCAGAAGACAGGCATGTGCTTTGTGGGTCTCTCCTCTTTTTCCCCATTATATAATTCCTAAACTCAATGTTTACTGTTTCTTCTCCCGCTGACCTTCCCCCATGTTAACATCTAAAGGTAATCTGTTGTAAGAAATATGTCAGGGACTTGAGATAGCTGTGAAGATAATCTAGGCTTCTCCCCCAGCGTTTGAACACGAAGGCTGGAGAGTTGCTGAGTTTGCCTCTTGTTTCCATAGAGTGTAGCTCATGCAGGATCCTTGGCCTGGCTTGAAGGTTTGCAACTTCTCTGCACCCAAGTCCTCTGCTGTGGTGTTTTTATGCCAGAAGAAATGTCTTCTGTGTTTTGACTGCCTCTTTTGCAATGGAAATAATAAAGCACAGTAGCATAGTCTGTAAAGGAGACTGCACTTCTGTGACTTCCTGTTTCATGTGCTGGTTTATTCTTTCTGACAATCGAGGCACCCACCCACCATGTGCTCCTGAAAAAAAAAAAGCCTAGTAAGTAGCAGAATTATAATGCAAGAAAGGCAGGGTCACTTCTGCTACAGCTCTGCCTCTCAAGATTCAGAGCGAGTGTTTGGTAGGAACAGGGACTCGGCAGAGGCTAGGCTTGTTTGGCCGGCTAAAATGAAAACACAGAAGGGATGCAGTTGACTTCTGTAAATACACTGAGCCAAAATAGAGCAGGAAGGGAAAATGGCTATTCAAGCTGAAGAACAGTGTTCTCACAAGGAAAGCAGGGGATGAACTAGCTTATGACTAGAATAAGATAGTTAATTTAGAAGTTTTCTCACAGTTTGAATACCAAGCTTCTCAAGAAGCATGCCTGCTAAAATTGTTTGGGGCAAACTTGGAATCATTCTTAATTTGAGGGGAACAACTTGGCTCACTGTAGCAGCTTGGCCTTGGCTGACTTCAGTTCCCCCTAACATGTTGGACTAAACCTGCAAGAAATACTGGGTTGTTAGTAAGTCTCACCTCTGGGAATAACCAGAGTCTAATAAGGGTGTAGGTGAAATATTCTTGCAGCTATATTGGGCTGTCTCAGGTCTCTGACAATTAGTTGCGTTTTAGAGCCTTCCTGAATGTACTCCTTCATTTGAATTCCTCTACTTAAGTATCAGCATTTCCATTTCACAGATAAAGAAATTGAGACAGAAAGGTAAAACGACTTAATGTGCTCACAGTAGGATGGGGACTAGCACCCTGAATGCTCAGTGCCAGCTGCATCTGCCAGTTTATACTCCCGCTCCTGTGCAGAAGGTCTGGCTAGCAAGCCTCTCTGCCGAAACCTGGTGGGCTGCAGGCTTTCTGGCAGTTCTGAGACGTAAGCATGTTGCTTTATGGAAGTTTTTAAGGTTATGGAATCTGTTATTTTTGCTTTTTATGTTTTCTAAAGCAGACGATAAAGGAGACGTAGCAACTATTCATTGCAATTTTCTCTAATCCTAGCACATGAACGTTGCATTTACCACAATAACATTCGGAAACAGGTTTATGTGTTTGTTCTGGTGTTGAAGGACTCGATGATCGCTGGACTAAAGGTTAATCAGACAGTTTTGCAATCTGGCAGATCAGGGGGAAAAGAGAAAGCATACCCATCCTGCTCTTCTCTGCTGAGCTAACAGTCACGGGTCCTTCTGGTACCACTTTTCTGAGTGCTATAAACTGACCAGCTGTTGCTGTTCTCCATTAGCGAACTCTGAGAGCGGAAGGTCCATACTTAAATACAGATTGGTATGCTCCTGCGTGCATAATTGGAGCAAGCAGGGCTTAGGATGTCATCTGTAGTGGTGCTTGTCATTACTACCTGCCGCATGCTGGTAGAACAGTCACCTCGCTACTGAAATATGGGAAGCAGAGAAACCAAAACAGCTGTGGTCTTTGTGCATGCTTCTTTATGTTCTCTCCCTACCCATCGCAGCTCTGGGTCCTGCCATCTATTTCAGACAGCAGGGCCTTAAAGAGAAAATGAATTCTGAAAATAAGCATCTGAGTATAGGAGATGAGAGCACTTTGGTTTGATCTGGCTGAGGGAGAAAGTGTAGTGTGGGGCCAGATCTTTATTAAACCCCACAGAGTTTATCCAGGAGAAAGCCCTGGGATTGTCTCTACTGTGGAGGAAGCTTTACTTGGCATTCGTACCTTCTCAGCCATTGAAGCTGCCCAGCCATGAGATCCACAGCTGTAGGAAAAAGTTTTTCATTAGCTCTGTGGCTCACAGAGCTACTTGTTTAATTTTACATTTATGATTTAAGAATGTATGCATGTATATCAAGCACTTAACACTCCTCTCACATGCATTATATTGAATCACATACACTTATTCTTTTATTGTTTGTTTTTGCATAAGTAATTGTGATATAAGCTCTGAATTATTTCACAAATTTTTGCCTGACTGTGGTGTCCATGCTGGTCTCACTCTCTTACAGAATGTAGTGGCTCCACTTAACCTGTTCAGCTTTTAAGGGCTGCCTGTCTATCAATCTCCTTTCTTATAAGTACAAACAGTATTTGTTTTACATAGCTCCATATTGCACATAACATTTGGCAGTAGGGAAGTCTCACATGAAAACTTACTACATATGCATGTAAAAGGGGCTGGGGAATAAAGTGTAAAAGAGGGATGATATTGCTGACTGTCTGGCTTGGTAGTAGAGATGCTCTTTTGTAGTAGTAGTACAGATACTCTTGGTAGTAGAGGTACTCTTTTGTGAACTGAGAGGGCAGGTTAAGTAAGGATTAACGTTCAAGGCACTGAACTGGAACGAAATAAAGCAATTTTAAGCTGTCCCACAGACTACCTGAGTGATTGTGGATAGTTTATGGGATTTTTTTCACTTGCCTTCTGCGAAGGCATGTAATACCACCATCCCTTATCATGTGTATTTATATGGTTACGTGATCTGGGCAGCAAGTATCTGCTGTGTATTTGTACAGCTTGGCATAAAATTAGGCAATAATCTTGGTGAAGCTTGTTGCTACAGTAAAACAAATGGTCATAGTTTTTGTAATGTGACATGGAGCAACCTCCCAATTGTGGGGATTGATGCCTTGATGAGTGGTGTGAGACAGTCATATCAAAAGGAGAGAATAGGATAGGAATGGTTTTCAATAGACAGGATTGTTTTAATTGAGAAGCAGGACTACCTGGATTTTGAAGGATTTGACAGACACCTTCCACTAGCCCAAGTTGCCCCAAGCCCTGTCCAACCTGGGCTTGAGCCCTTCCAGGGAGGGGGCAGCCACAGCATCTCTGGGCAACCTGTGCCAGTGTCTCACAACCCTCACAGGGAAGAATTTCCTCCTTACATCTAATCTAAATCTACCCTCTTTCAGTTACAAAACCATTACCCCTCATCCTATCCCTATACCCCCTGATAGAGAGTCCCACCTCATCTTTCCTGTAGCCTTCTTTAGGTACTGGAAGGCTGCTATAAGGTCTCACCAGAGCCTTCTCCAGCTGAACAACCCCAACTCTCTCAGCCTGTCCTCACAGGGGAGGTGCTCCAACCCCCTGATCAACTTTGTGGCCTCCTCTGGACCCACTCAAGCAGGTCTGTGTCCTTTTTATGCTGGAGGCCCCAGAGCTGGACACAGTAACCCAGAGAGTGAAGTAGAGAGGGAGAATCCCCTCCCTTGCCCTGCTGACCACACTTCTTTTCATGCAGCCCAGGACATGGTTGGCTTTCTGGGCTGTGAGTGCACATTGCTGGCTCACAGTCAGTTTTCCATCCACTGATGCCTTCAAGTCCTTCTCCTTAGGGCTGCCGTCAATCTACTCCTCACCCAGCCTGTGTTTGTGCTTGGGATTGCCATGACCCATGTGCAGGAGCTTGCACATGGCTCTGAACTCCATGAGGTTTGCACAGTCCCACCTCTCCAGCCTGTCCAGGTCCCTCTGGATGGCACATCCCTTCCCTTCAGCGTGTTGACCACACTACGCAGCTTGGTGTCGGTGGTGAATTTGCTGAGGGTGCCTCGATCCCACTGTCCATGTCCCCAACAGATGTTAAACAGCACCGGTCCCAACACTGACCCCTGATGAACAGCACTCCTCACTGCTCAACACTTGGACCCTGAGCCTTTGACAGAAACTGTTTGAGTGTGACCAACCAGCCAATTCCTTATCCATCAAGGTGTCCGTCCATCAAATCCATGTCTCCAGTTTAGAGACAAGGATGTCATGTGGGACAGCGTCAAGAGCTTTGCACAAGTCCAGGTAGATGACATCAGTTGCTCTTCCCTTCTCTACCAACACTGTAAACCCATTGTAGAAGGCCACCAAATCTGTCAGGCACAATTTGCCCTTAGTGAAGCCATGTTGGCTGTCACCAATCGCCTCCTTATTTTCCATGTGCCCTAGCGTACTTTCCAGCAGGATCCGCTCGATCGTCTTACCAGGCACAGAGGTGAGACTGACTGGCCTGTAGTTCCCCGGGTCCTCTTTATTTCCCTTTTTAAAAATGGGGTTTATGTTACCCCTTTTCCATCATTTTCATCTCTTGTCTAGCTGCAGTGTTGGCTTGTGGTTCAGAGTAAGAAACTTAATTACCTAATGTTTAAGCACAGTGCTTAAGGAATGAAGGGGGGGGGTCTCTCTCCAGGATGGTGCAGCAGGATATTAATTTGGGAGAAAAGGCTGGTTTGTCACCTTGAGCCTATGTGATATCACTTGCCCTCAAGGTGCTCCCTCTTAGCAGGAGGGACTCAGCAATGACAAGCACAGCCTTCTATTTCTAGAGGATTCAAAGTTTAATTACTTTGTCGCTGTCTCGTGTAAAATTGCTTCAGGCACAACAAATGCCTGGGACTCCCATGTGCTGGGGAAGTAGTTGCTAAACTTGAAGTGATGATGCTCTGTCAAGCTGTTGGTGTTTGGTGGGGTGCTGACAGCGGTGTGCTTGCAGTGGTCACAAGTGGTCAGTGCCAGCATGTTTTTCATGTGCTTGTCAGAAGCAGCTCTAACTCTGCTTAAGCCTGTCCTGCTGATTCCTTCTGGGAGCTTTTGGTAGCTTGATAGGGCCTGTGTTTTCAGCATTTGGCCTCTAGTTTGAGGTGTCTCCATTCCTGCAGCCATGCTGCTTGAGAGACTTTAGGACTTGATGCTTCTTCTACCAGCCAGGCTGCTCTGAATACATGGCTAAGAAAATGTAGGGATTATCTGTTCTCTCTCAGGTGTAAAATGCTATTTCAGCATCATATACTCAGGCAAAAAATTCCATGTAAATAGTGCTTATGGACACCTGACAAACATGTTTGGTCATAAAGATGTCTATGCCTCATGACAAAATGAAGTTAGATTTTCTCTGGGTTCTGATTCAGTCCAGCCCAGCAAGATAAAGTTGTCTGTGGACTCAGATGCTCTGGAGTTACCATGTCAGCAAATTAATGACAACTTTTGGTCTCTGCCACTCTACTTGCATGGCCTTCCTTTGCAGTGAGGGCTAAGCTGAGTGAAATTCCTTCCTATAGGGTCTCCTGAATTCCCCAGTGCAGGAGATCCCACAGCATCAACTCAAACCTTAATAGACGCAAAAATCCACAGGAATGAGTTGTTATAAATGCCCCAATGGCAGGCAGAGTTTCAGCTTGTGCTTTCTCTTACTTGTGCACTGAAGTCAATCAATCATGAGATGCAAATCTGTAGAAAATGAGTCTTCATTAGTTCTGCTGCTCAGAGCACTCCCTTGGGGTTTTGTTGGTGTCTTTTTTTTTTTTCCCCCTTTAATGTTAGATTACATGTCTTTGAGCTGCTTGTTCTTAATGTGGTCAGGTATGTCTAAAGGAAAAGTGTTTCAGAGGGACAACCTTCTTCCCTTTCCATCCTTCTGGAGTCATTCTGTGAGATTTCTGCAGTTATTAAAAATGGAGGGACAGTGCTGTCCCTGTGCTATTTATAAGCCTTGTCTGATGGACAAGAACTTGCAACCTTGTATAATGCTGCTGGTGACCTGGTCGAGGAAAGGAGTTGCTTTTTAATGAGTTGTCCCCACGGGGATGCTTTGATGTAACTTTTTTTTGGGAGGCATGGGAAGAAGAAACAGGAGGGAGTTGGTGGATACAGGCATCTTAGCTCAGGCCTTTGCCCGCTGCCTTCAAGGACCCTGTCAAATGAAGACTGGGGTATGTGAAAGACAGCGGTTTGTTTTGCCAAGCTGGTAACTTGGAATGTCAAAAACCCTGGACATCTTTTTGCAGACACCCTCTGAGGCATCAAAAACAAGTCCTTTATGAATGAAAGAAATGTACTGTATAAGCCAGACCTTGGTGATACTAAGCAGTAATAGGGTTTCTGTAAGGAACTTTAAAGCCATTTCTGCATATGAAACCATGTCTGGAAATCATATTGAATATTTATTAAGCTAGAAGTACTTATCTGTCTTTCCCTCCTATATCTACTTTTTCTGAAATATACTTGATTCCTAAAAGCCACTCTGATATAAGGAGATGGTTATTGGTTTTTTTGGTCCTACAGCATCAAGGGAGCAGTAAGAAGGTCTGCAGAGGCCTTCTGAAAAAGTCATGGTTGATCTAGGCCTCATCTGAATTTGGAACAGTGATGCAGGTCCCCCACAGCTAAAAGTGACTGGAGGTCTGAGCCCTGAGACAGTTAAGCAGTTAGATGTTCAGTCATTATAGAAATGGGATGTTTCCAGTGAGAGCTAACAATTAAAATTGATGGTGACTTATTCTGTTTCTCTCCTGATATGGATTGAATGGGAGATGAAGGGGTTTTAAAATTATTGTTTTTGGGAAGCCTGAGCTGAAACCCTCGATTAGCGTGCCTTATTCATACAAGAGCTACTCAGAGGGCCCATCTGTTATGAATATAGTGCTGTGGGATGTAGTGTAAATTTTGATATGAACATAGATGTGTGGTCCATTCATCATTCTGCTGCCCCAGAATTCATCTCTTTTTCTGAGCCTTCATTCTTTGTGGCCAAGGTTACTATATCTTACCCAAGTCCAGCTCGAAACTGCCTTCTGTAGTATCCATCTAGCTCAGCAGGAGGCTGTGATTGCAACCAGCTATTCCCAGGCCACTTCAGCACAGCCTGATGAGAGTGAAGAGTACTTCAGGTGTACTGCCCTCTCCCTGCTGTGAGTTATAATATGCCCACTTGATTCTGTGCTCCTGCTGGACAAGGGGAAGAGGAGAGCAGGGGCTGCATCCCTGCCTGGCTTGCTAGGACTGGGAATCATTTGTGTGTCTCCTGGGCCTGAGACTTGAGGACCTATTTACGTGGCCTATTTAAATTTTGCAGGCAGCTCATATTTCAGTGATTTGCATGGAACCAGCAAATCTCAGTGTTTTTAGCCAATTTATCAGTGTGTTTTCCACACTGGGAACAGCATGATGTCTAGTCCCAGTGGGGATTCACTGTAGTGCTGCTTGTGTTTCACATGAGAAAGTGCTTACAGTGGTAGGTGCCAGATGTCAGTAGCTGTTCCAGGGCCTCTTGCCAGTGCTGCTAGATATACTAGGTCTGCCTGCATCTAACAGAGCTTACTAGCAGGGGTTTCTAATTTTGGTTTTTTGAATGCCTGGAAGAGTGTGATGAGCTAACAGAGTCTTTACCAGGCAAAAAGCCGATTCAGAATATGCATGTGTGAGGCTGGTATCCTAGAAAGTAATTGGAGTCTGAGTGATCTCTAAACCATCAGATTATTGGAGATTCATGCCCTACCAGAAATGAGCCAGGTCCCTCTGAAGCATTATTCAGAGTATCTCTGTTCACTTCGATATGAGCACCACCTCCATAATGATGTCTCTGGAGTTCAGGTTGTTGTCTTGCTCTGTTAAATTCATATTTACTGGTCAAGGAGCTGTTGTCAGTGTTTCTCTCACGCATGGGGGATTTTTTTTTCCTCCACAAAAAACAAATGTTTGTATTTATCTTCCTTTGGAATTACTGATTGAACTGACCAGAAAGTTTTCCATCAGAAATGTTTCTGTTGCACCCACCCTACAAAGCAGGCAGGATTCCTGAGACTTGTGTTTCCCAAGACACAGTGTGGTCTCTTCTGGTTGAAAGGATGGTGTATTGCTGGTCAATCAGGGGACACAAACTGGAGCTATATATTCTGGTATATTATAGAGGACAATGAGAAAGTGAGATAAACTTAGTAAATCCTTCTTGAGAAAACACAGTACCTTCTTGGAACATTGTTGTTTTGGGGGTAGGAAGGGGCAACTGTTTCAACAAATTGAAGCAAACTTCTTGATTCAAGAAGTTGTAAATATGTAACATTTTAAGTGTTAAATAATTTATTATGCTGATTCAAAGTTTTCAAAATGTTCCCTTTTATACAAGGCCAAATTCTGAGTTTTCATCAGAACTGGAAGGGGAAATAGATACTAAAATAGTGGCATTTTGTAGAGAAATCTGCTTTACTATTTGTTTGTTTTTAGGCTTAGATTAGTTGTATTTTGTGTGAGAGAAGGAATAATTTTACAGGTGTGTTGTAACACTCTGAGATGTGGTACACAGAAACTGAAGACAGCACCAGACCTCACTGAAGGCAACAGCTTTGCCCTACCAGTGGCAAGACTCACAAATTTCCTAAATGTGACCCATTCCAGGGGAGCAAGGCCTGGAAATGGGGCTTCTGCAAAGGCTTTTGCACCACAGAGAGGGATAAGTGCTGGTTATAGGACCTGTTGTTAAACTGGGCTGCCTTCCAAAATGCACAGGGAAGAAGGCCGTGTGGTGGGAGTGGTCTGTGTCTTTGGGGCTGTGAGGGAATTCACATGGGATCTGAGGAAGTAATGGTTGCTCCTCACCTTCATCTCTGCCTGCTGTTCCCCTCTCTGGTGGGAATAAAAATGTTTCCCTCTTCCTCCCCGACCTGAGGTAATTTCTGTAGAGATCATTTAATGTTTAGGAGGGGATTGAAGTCACTACTGATGATGTCTGTAAAAGCAGAAAAGTAAGAAATTATATGCTGTAACAACTGTGTAACTATAGGATATTTATGCATCCAGTCTGATTACTCAAATGTTACTTGGCACTTTATTCCACGAGTGAGTGATTAGATGATAAACTTTATATGTAAAAAATTCAGCATCTGCACACTCTATAAAACCGCAATATCTTAACATTGGAGAGGAGGAGGAATGAGTTAGGAGGCTGTACGGTAAGGTAGAAGAAACAGCTCTCATTTAGAAGGTACAGGACCTAGGGTTCTACTCACACAGATTTCTGCCGTGGTTGTAAGCAGTTTCCTCTGGGATTGGGTTTTCTCTGGTGACAATGGCATTTGCCAGATGTCCTATAAGGAGCATTTCTACCTCGGGGAGATGAATTAGTTAATACATGTGGGTGGTAGTTTCTAAATTTGTGGTTTCCCCCTTGGGCAGCTCACTGCATAAATGAAAGGCAGGTTTTCCTGGGGAAGAGAGGGGAAAAAGGTGGTGTTGGAGCAGGAGCCTAACAGGAGCCCATGGTGGGACACCTGTGTTTTTCTGTATCTTCAGGGCTATGTCTGTCAGGTATGTGTATGTTTTTAAATCCAATGAGCAAAATACAGACGTGATGTAGAAGGCAGGAGCTGATAGCAAGTGATCAGCCTAAAGCCTTGACAGAAAATGTCGGTCATGGATGAGCCCCCCCAAGTAACACCTCATGCTGCAGCAGGGATCTCAATGGCCAGCTATAGATTTCTTTTCCCTTTTCATCATATCTCTGCAGCCTGGTTCTCTATCTGGTTCTAAAATGCAAATTTTACTTGACCTGCTGTTGCTGCCTCTGCAAAGGTTACTTTCCAAGTACATGCAGGTAATATTGCAGGGGCTTTCTGCACAGGTCTTCAGATGAGATATCAGTTTCAATTCTGGCTGCATAGAATGAGCCCTGCTGACAGAGTTTTCATACTGGTCTCAGCATCTCGGATTTGATTAAAGTTGTGGATTTCTTTGTCTTCAGAGAAATTTGTGAACACTTCACCAGACATCTACACAGCCTTGATACCAATCATGCAGGGTGAACTGTAGGAAAATTGATACATCGCTTGTCTTGGCAGTTCCAAAAAGGAGAGTTACTGAAGTTAGAAATGTATTAGCTGGGGGTGTGTGTCTCTTTCTCAAGGTGCTTCAAACTTCTATTGAGACGATGTATTTGCCTCAGGGTACGGTTGCTTTGCTACAGATCCAAGTCTAAAGAAGTGCCCTGTGCCTGAACTGCCCTCTGATACCCATCATTGCTCAAGATTTGACCCTGTTTTGAGAATTGTCATTAAATTCTTCAGGTGGGTTTTTTTTTAAATCATCTTTCTGGCTGCCCACTTGTTGACTATTAGGAATCGAGACAGATACAAGGTCAGTGTTCCAGCCTGATAAAAAATTATGTTTATTAGACTTGGAAGGATGGGAAGGTAATGGTCCAAAAGTACTTGAAAATAGCCTAGGGTTAGCTTGGCTTAGATTGACTCAGAACAATGATGAGGTTGTTCCAACTTCTGATCCCTGGTAACCACCAAGGGTCGGTGTATAAGGTGAAGAGTTGCTGATGTCTAGTACAGTCCTCTCATCTTTTCCACAGTCCCCGTCCATCAGAGCTGCTGATTTCAGAGAGTTTGAAGTTCCTGCTGCAGGTAAAGCAGACTCTATCTTGTTTCATTCTGCATTTGCAGTGTTGATATGACAACTTAATGTTTTTCCTTGTGCTTTGATACTCCTCTCTGGATAGCAAAGTTAGAGTTCCCTGTAAAAGTGGCAGAGTTGACACTGTTCTTTTCCCCTTCAAATCTTTTCTGAAATTTTCTCCTATTGTGATATTTTCAAAAAGCAAAGCCACAAACCTGAATGCTCAGAAGTGAAGCAACACGTGTGCTAGACAGAAATGCAAGAAAGTTAAATATTTAAGCTTTGAACTTAAAACTCACCAAAGTGACAGTTCAGATTCCTATTTGAGAATGAGTGTAAGGTTTAATTGGGTTTTTTAGATTGCTTTAGATTGGCGTTTCATCCAGTCTGTCTCAAACTCTCAAAATGTTATTTTTGTTTCTTTGTAGTTTACCATCTCTATGTCCATCTTTTAGCTCTGATTTTGCGTATGGATATTAAATCCTTCAGGCAGAAACTATTCCTTTGTCTTTGTGCAGCAGGTAATACAGTGGGGTCCTGTCTGTGACAGCTTCCTACGCTCTGCGCTAGTGCACTCTGGTCTGTCCTTACCAAACAGTAAGGCAGACATGTCCTCGCCCCTCAGTAAAATGCAAAAAAGCATTTTTTTTTTTTCTTTTGACAGCACCAATGCTTGCACACTAAAGGTGGATGTTAGTGGGACAGCTTGAAAAGAATGGATGTATGGTGTGAGGATGCAGGCATGTTTTATCTGGAAGTAGCCTTCATCTCTGCCTAGTTCAAAGGGTTGCACGTTGTATACCCAAGTGTGTTTGTCTCTTCTTAGCTGCCCTTTCATTTCTATCAAGGACCAGCAGTGGTACCTGCCGTGTTGCTCTCCCTGTGAAATGTCAGTGAAAGCAATTCAACTCTTATACTGATTTGCTCCAGCTAAAAAAATGTCGAGAAATCCTTGCCATCAAAGCTTGCCTGTGTAAGAGGAGCTGGCTGGTGAGTAGAGAAGTCAAAGATTACTGATACGGAGCGATCAATTGAAGAACCGTAATTCAATCAAATGGTTCTGCTGGTATCATAAACCATGAGAGCAGAGCTGAGTCCATTTAGAGATCATCAGAGAGCTGTGACTGAGTTAATACAGACTCAGCGATCGATCAAACACTCTCTCCCTTACCTCCCTTTAACTTTCCCTCTTGCTCTCTGCTTTTCCAACTCTCTTGTTTGTCCTCCACCACCTTCACGTGCTATCTGGTTTTTCTTTCCCTCCTCTTCTACCAGCCGCCTCGTGCTCCCAGTTCCTGTTCATCTCCTTGCTCCTGTGAGCCCAGCCTGATGTATACATGACAGATGTATAACAAGGTTGGCAGATGCTTTGTTATTAAATGAAGGGGCTCTGTAGTATGTCGGTTCTGGCAGTGTATTTTCTTTTAATTTTGGGACATCAAGAATTTGGGGGTGGGGGTGTGGGTGCCAGAAATACAGATTAAGGTTTTTTCTTTCAAGAAGGTTATGGTCTCTGTGTGTCTCTTTCTCTGTGTTATTTCATTAGAACCATAAAGGGAATATCTGTCCAGGTGATGGGCTCATAAGCACTATTAATGCCACTTAGATCTTCATGTATTTTTCATGGGGTGAACACATGGCTGAGGATAGCAGGCACATGCGATGTATGCAGTAGCATAAAAATTTTGATTTACTGGTGGGCAGCATGTCTTATGGCTGGCAAGGGCTGTTTGGCCTTTTTATTCTTAATCAGAATTTTTATTACTTTATATTTGGGGTTGACTAGCTGCCCCTGCTGTCTAACATGATGGTGCACGTAGTGCATGGGGTCATTTTGGGGAATGGCCACGTGCCTGTGTGCCACCAGCTATGCTGAGCCGCTTCTCTTGGCATGAAGTGGCAGAATGGACCAGTAAGCTGGGTGTTACTGTAAGAGAGGACAAGTTGGCCAATGTGTGAGAACTTGACATGGTTACCTATTCCCATGAGTGAGCGGAGTGAGGAGGAGATGCCTTTTTGTGGCTGTGATTTGGTACTCCCTTAAGGCCAGGGCTATAGGACCTGTTGTTGGGGACTGTTGGCCACAGAAGAAAGCTAAATGAGCAGATCTAACTGTTCAGCAAAACCTTAGCTGCAGCAGAAGATATCTTTTCATAGTTCAGGTCGCTGTTAAGTGCATTTCTGGGTGCAGAGTCACCCTGATGTACCTTTGGCATTTGGCTTAGGTGTTTTGCTGTTGTTTCTTTTTCCTCTTCCCTTTCCTCAACACGCAACAGGAAAGCCCATCTCTCTTTTCAGTCTGTGGGTGGTATGTATTCATCAGCCTAGCTCACCAGATCAGAACAATCAGCAATTGACCGTATGTTGAAAACAGACACGCTCATTAATTTTAGGAGCCAACGTTCACTAACCAAAATGGCTCATAAACTACCCCAGGGGAGCGGGAGGAGATTGGAATTTCAAGCCATGGTGCCGTCACAGTGAAGGGCCTGTCAGCCCCTTTCTCATCTCAGCCCTTTGGTCATCTGGGAGCTGCTCTGCTGGCAGAGGAGGGCAGCTCACACTTAGCAAACCTGGGCCCTCTTCCTTGTGTCTGTGTCCCTTCGCCTGTGCTCAGTGCTCATTAGAAGAGGTAGGCTGTTGTTTCCTTGCCAGCAAGCTATGGCACAGAAGCACAGCTCCACAGCCTCCTGGAAGCTGAGCTGCTCTTGTCGGGATATAGGGAGTAACCATCCTCTAGGTCCTCTGCAAATTAAACCACAGTCCAGTTAGATGCATAGTGCAGTACCCTGGGCAACAAACTACAGTTGCTGCTGAAGTAAGAATATCAAGCCACAGCCACCTCAGCTTGTTTAAGCTATTCTGGTAGCTTTGAGTTAGAGATCTCTTTGGTGTTCCTAACACTGAAGACTTCTCCCACCCCCACACACTTCAGAACTTCTGTTCTCTTTCAAGTTTTCTTTTTTTGTTCTTTTGTTAAAATCATTCCTCTTCCTTCAAGCCTTTCAAAGCACTTCTGAGGCTTCTCAGTCGCACAAAGAAGGCTTTATGAGTTGAATTCCTAGTTGTATTCCTTGTATTCCTACCTATTTCATGTTTCATATAATATAGGCAAGGTTTTTAGCAGTGACTAGTCATTATGGACCATTCCATGAGGCTGCTTGCCCACCCTGAGACCTCTTAAAGAAGCTTAATTATCACAAGGTGATGAGCCCTCATTCTTTAAAGATGAGATCCCTTTTAGTTGTTTCAAGGCAGTCTTTGAAAAATGTATATATGAGGGTGGGGAGAGAGGAGACAAAAATCAGAAATGACCTGGTCATCTATAAAAATTGCGTACCTGTTTAAGGTAGCGGGCTGTGTTTTAATCACTAGAATAGAATAAGTGTTATGCTGTGATTTGTGAGGTGTGCATTTTGATGTGCAAGATAGGCTTGTACATGGTGAGTAAATGGGGAGTATACTTTCATAGTCTGGTGGGTGTGAGTACATGCATGCAGGGAAAAGGGACACTGGCAAGTGGTATCCATACTTTTTTTTAATAGTCAGGAGGAGTTGACCAAGCAATTAGGGTAATGAAATTGTATTGGGAACAGTCATGGTATCATGTACTCTGTCCCTACTACAGGAAAGCATCTTTGTGTGTGTGACCAGTGAAATACTCTGCCTTCACCTTATTGCCTGTTAACCAGGGCATATATCTCTTCTGAAATATTCAGTTAAAATACGCATCTCAGCAGTATCTAATGAAATCAAGTGTCTGTGTGGGGGTGGAGACCTGTCAGCATTTATTGCAACAAAAGGAATTAGTCATCAGAGGACTTTGTCATGAACTTCTGTTTGTCTGTCTCGTATCCCAGAAAAAGAAGAGAAACAGCTTTTTATTAGTGCTTTCCCTTGGATCTCCTTCTTCCAGTAAAAGTAATTCCTGCAGAAATAACTTTTCCTCTTCTTTTCAGAAGTAAGAGGTGGGGGAAAATAGTGCTAAGAGATTCCTGACAGACTGATGAAAAGAGTGCATAAAGTTAAAACAGTTTCCCAGAACTTTCTGTTAGATGCTTATCTGATATAAGAGCCTCAGAAAACTGAAGGCTTCAATGCATATTCGATCTCCTCTCTTGAAAATATTGAATTTTTTTAAATGACTCAAAAATGTTAAGACAAAAAAAACCTCCTAAAGTCTTCAAGGGCTTACAAAAAATGGTTGAGGAAAGTCAAAGGTCAGTGGATTTTTCAGAGGAGGAAGAGAAAGTAAACCCAACTTTTCGTTTTAAAGTTGTGTGCAATCACAGTCTGCCTTGAACGAGCCATTTTCTTTTTTGGTATCATGCGCTTGACTACATTGTCAGCAGTGATAACATGCATGGAGTATTGAGTAAACAATTTATAGATAATGGGGGGGATGAAGAATCATGACAGCTTTGGAAGCATTCTGTCTTGATTTAAATTTGACCATATTTGAGCCTGTTGTTATTCACTAAGCTTCAAAGGCAGTCTGCAGTGCTCAGTCAAATTCACATACTTATTATGGTGAAAATTGAAACAACTTTTAGAAGAAGCCTGGCAAACTCAGCTTCCTGTTCATGTTTCAGAATTGCTGATAAGCAGATCATCATCATTTCTTGCCCTCCCTCAATTTATTGGCTATTTGAGATTATTCAGAGAATTTCTGTGAATAATCTTGGTCTCTCTAATTTGTGAACAATTTGTTTGATATTCACAGTTTGAGTGATGTGTGCAAGATCTGGCTGGACACAATAAGCCATGTGCTCTTCTTCCTGCTTCCTAATTGGATAATTAGAGTGCAGTCATGGGCGTGACACAAGAGATTTCCAGAAATTGTAAAGAATATTCAGTGTTCATCACTATTTACAGCTGCAGCAATTTCTTTTATGGCAGCAAACTTGCTTCCAAGGATATCACTAAGCAGAAAGAAGATGCAGTAGTGCTGAAAAGAAGTGTCACACTTGGGAGGTCAAAAGATCATTTTCAGTCCCGAGGAGGATGTTTTCTTCCCCTTCTTTCCAGTCTTATCAGAGGCAAGTGGAGAGTAGTAAATTTCTTCATCCGAAGAACAGGAAGAGCTTTACTTCATGGTCTGTTTAGGCTCACTGTGACCCCCACATCTGAGTGGGATACAGCTGAGCTCTGCACATTGTTATACCTCCTTTGCTCCTTTAGCCTTCTCTGCAGTTATTGAGATGAGCTGCTCAGGTGGATGGTGGTCCCTGGGCAGGCTGGTGGTGCTCTAGTTCTGGTATATGAAACTGTGAAGGCTGGGGGCAAGCCTGGGCAGTTGGCAGGGTTGGAGGTGCCAGTGTATTTTTGATACATGCTGTCCAACCTGTACTGCTGATGTCTGCTTTGGCAAAGCTTAGGCTCACAAACTGGACAGATTTTGTTTAGCTGAACCAGGCAGGGGCCACATGGGTTCATATGAAAGTGTGTTTGGTGCCTCAGAAAGAGGAATGAAGATGTGCAGAGATGTGCACTGTACCAGGGTGTTTTCCTCCTCCTGTGGATCAGTGCAGACTGTGTAACGCCAGTGCTAGTGATCAGGCCTCAGCCCACTCCTTGTGTTTGAAGCCCTGTTTAATGAATGCTGGAATCACTTGGCTTCCTTATTTGGTCATCTTTGAGTGGGAACTTAGGTGGGGTTTTTTTCAGGGATGAGTCAGTATTCAGCTTGCCTTTGAAGATGAGGCCTTAGGGAGTCCCTAAGTCATCTTCCATAGCAAAGGCATCTGCCCCACTAGGATGAAAGTTAACTTTGTGCTTGGAAGCATCTGTGGCCTCATGCAGACAGTAATCTTGTTTGTCTGTTGTTCTGATCCCTGATGATTTAGCTGTGTGGTACCACGGGGTGGGGGCGGATTGTTGTCCGAAACCAAATGTAGCATTGTAAATGAGAGCATATCCCTAATTTATATGATGGTACTGGAATGTACTCGGGTACATTCATCAGCCACTCATTTCCTCTGCATCCCTTCACCCTTCTCTACTGCCTGTGCATACTGAGCAGACTGTCATTGAGCTGTCCCCAGTGATACCCAGGGCTCTTCCCTGTGTGGTCACAATTAATACCAGCTGCAGTTGTTAGTGTGTGGACAGTTCAAACTGCGTTTTCTACTGTGTGTTATCTTCCATTTGTCAATAGGTGATTGATAGGCTTTTATGCTGTAGGTGCACCCAGCTTGATTCAGAGACCTTGGAAGAGTCATCTTGTTCTACAGTTTAAACTAGATGCATCTTACTGCTTCTGAAACTTTTTTCCACCTTATTACTTACTTTTGCAACTCATTAGCACAAAACAGGAAAAAGTAGTCTGAGAGCTATTGTGCACTACACTGCACTTCAGGCATAATGGAAATGTTTGGTGTTTACTCTGTCTTGCTGATTTCTGATGAAGTGATAGTACCTTGTGCATCTAAAAGACTCCTAGATTTTGTTCTGATTGCTGTTTTAAGACTGTGAACTGGATGATATTCTGGTCACTGGTATACATTAGCTCATCAATAATTACCTTTATTTGAAATTGTCTGAATTAATGGAAAAACAGCTTTCAGTTCTCCTTGTGCCCTACAACTGGCGGTTTCATGAAGCAGTTAAACTAAAATTGTTTCTTAATTTTCATCTTGCTGTGGCTGATCAGGTAGCTGTCACATTAGACTTCCTTTCCTCTTTGATTTCCTTCATTGTGGAATGTATACTTTTATTTGAACAGAAAGCTTGTATCATACCTTTAAAATATGTTTTGGAGGTTTTTTTGTCAAGACAGATGCTAAACTAAGACTGTGCCTGCAGTGATGTCATGTCATTCGATACTGTGGGAGTTGAGTCTATTGCTAATCTAATGGTCTCTGCATTAGAAGACAGGTGTCTCTAGTGCCATAACTCTACTGAAGTCATTGGAGTTATGCTAGAAGAAAACTTGGCCCCAATCTATCCTTGTTGAATACTTTATAGCCAGGTAATACAATACCCCATTGATTTCCTTTTTTGTCATTTCTCCACGTTTTGCCATCAGAAATGCCTGCTGAGTTATGATCCCATTCTTTTGCTAGGAATTCTGAGCTGCTTCTCAATTTGGTGCAATAGCTAGCCTTCCATATGTCTTATTTTTGGCACTGTGCCTTTTAGTCCCTTAACAAAACAAATCTTAGGAAACCATTTTGTGTGTGTATCTGTTCCTGTTTTTGTTTTGCCTCATTCAGTGTTTGAACACATCGGCTGTTTTCAAGCAGAAGTGTCAAAATTAGGCAATTAAAAGATTCTATCCTCTGTTTTTATAGAAATAACTAAATAGGTAGCTGTTTGAAATGATGCCACAGAGGAACTGCAAAGTGAGCTCTGCTGTTGTGGGCACCACAGTTCTTGCAGGAGGAAACCCAAACCTGGTGAAAGCTTCAGTCACTACTTTTACCTAGGGCCAAACAGGTTTTTAAGAGGCTGGACTTGAGCCAGTGCTGTTGTCCATGGTTTAAGGTTCTTAATGCATAGTCCTGTTCCCCTTCTGGAAATTATGTCCATGAACCTCACTGTCTTCATCCTATACAGAGGATGACACAAATTGCATCCCTGCAGCAGGAGGAAGGGCTCTCTTTTCATCCACAGTTCACAGATTTTTGTCTGCCATAAATTCCCATAGCACCTCATTCTTTTTTTCCCATCAGGTAACTGCAGTAGGCTCCCTAACCCTCCTGTGTTCTTGTGGTGGGTGTCAGCATTGCTTTGGTAAAGGTGGAATTGCCTTGTTTCAGTATGAACACCATCCTCCTGCAGAATTGGTCATTGTTTTTCTTGCACCTGTGATGGACTTTTTATGTCTTGTCATCTGCACATTACTACTTGAAAAATGGTTCTGTGCCAGCTGTACAATGAGAATTATCAGAGACCTTGCAATCCTGAACTCTTTTTCCTGAGTTTTCTTGCGCTAGTCCATTTTCTCCTTTGTCTTGCTGTGTAATGAGACAACTAAATACAAACCCACAAGTTTAGTGCTCACTAGTGAGTTGCTTAACTCTTGTGTAAAAATTACCATCTCTGACACTGGGAAGTCAAAGAATCAGATGGTTTTCATGTTTACTATAAATACAGGTTCCCATATTCTGAAGATCAAAGATTCTGACACTACTTTCTTTCTTTTATCTGTGTGAGAGGGAAAATTAGCCAAATCTCGCTGTTGGAAACCATTGGTCACGTCTCCTGTTTCCCTCCCATTTTTTATTCATTACGACCTGAAATATTGGAAGAGCTGGCTCTGAGGTGTTTGAACCATCATCTCAATAACATCCCCATAAGCTGTCTTTATAAATAATTCTGTTCTCTACCAGTTCAGCAACTCAGGCCTTGGCAAGGAATGCAAGATGTCTTAGTTTACCCTTCCAGGTGGCCCTGAAAGGAAATTTCTGGATCTAAGTGATGTTTGGTTCAACTCAGCACTAGGACAGCTACAAAGGACTAATCTTTGACCTTAATTTTCAGAGAGTGCTGATGGGGGATTGGAAGATGAGCAAAACAGGGAGCTCAAAAAATGACAGCAGATCAAGAGAGCACCAGGTACAATAATGTACCCGAAGAGAGAAGGGGGAGAGAGAGGGGAAGAGGGTAAAAAGCATGAGGGAGCAAAGATAAATGGAAGCAGGGAGGGAGGAGGCAGTGAGGAGAGCCCAGTTTTCATCTGTTTTCAGCACTGTAGCAAGTCAGAGAAGGCTTGGGTTAATGGAGTGTCTGGGTGAAAGCTTGGTCTGCTCAACAAATGGAGGAGAGAAATAAGAGACACCATCAAAGGGAACAAGAAGAGAAGAGAGGAAAGAAAGAGAGGCTGTAATTCATGGACAGGTAGACAGGAGAAGATAAAGTTCTAGGAGAATTGCAATAAAGGGATGTTGGAGTGATAGAGGGAGTGGGAGAAGGGCAGGGCATGAATAAAATGATGGAAAATAGAAAGGGGGGCAGAAGAGCTTATGACAATTTAGAACAGCTTGAAAAAGGTCATGCATGCCCTCTGGGCTCCTAGCCACACAAGAGCCAGAGAAGACTGTCATGGTAGATAAACAAGGGATGATAGGACTGAACACAATTTATAACTTGCTTGTCATCTGGCATGGGAATGGAAATGAATATCCCATCCCTGTAGGGTTGTCAGGGCACTGGGGAAACTGGCCTCTGGATTTCTTTTGGCTGACAAGTGAGAGGAAAGGTGCCAAAAACTTGCCTGCACGTTCCTCTCCAGCTGGGTGATACTGGAAGGATTTGTGAAGGAAGAGAACAAATCTCTTTAAGAATACAGAGCTTGTTGCATTGAAATGCATGCTTTTGCACTGCCACATCCACTGGCCCATGAAAAGTGATAGAGAACAGAATATTCTTGTAACTCTGCATTTGGGTGATACTGTCTGTGACTGGGATAACTTATTACTTGGCCTCTTTAAGGGCAAATGACTTAGGTCCTGTCTAAATTTGTCTGAACTTGAGAGCACTACAAACTTTGATAAAGGTTTTAAGACAAAGAATCAAGTCTGTGAGCCCCCTCTCATGTCAGGTCCTCTGTCTGGTTTCTTAAAAGCTTCATAGATGGCTCATCAGGGGAAGGTATATTAACTACTACTAATCTTCCTGTTAAGAACAAGAGACTTCTGAGAGATACAGTGCTACTCTTTGTGATGCCACACTGCAAGTGTCTACATGCAGCTAGAAATATTCCTAGATAAAATAGGGGATGAAGGGGATAGCAAACCTGTGTGATGGTGTTCATCTGCAGTTCTTGCCACCAGCCCAATGGAGGACTCTTAGCAGGTTGAGAACCCACACTGAGGTCAAGCGTTGTTTTTTCTGGATAAGAAAGAGTAATGTAGCATTTATACAACCTGTGCTTCCTCTTGCATCATGGTCCTCTTCCCTGACAACTTTCATTCAACTTCAGTAGACCTACATCACTGGGGAATGGCATAGGGGTTGGGAGCGGGCATGGGGTTTCAGAACCAGTGTGAAACTTCTAAATGCAACCTGTAAATGGAATTTGTGCTTTTGGCAAACTGGGAAAAACTCCCGATCCTCCGATATCATCAGGAATACAGCTTTCATTGCTTCCAGTTTTGGTGGAGCGGAGAGGGACATAGAGTTTTGAGATGAAAATGGATTCAGGAGTTGCTAGATATTACAGTGCTATTCCTGTTATTGACTGCCTGTCTGCTTCTGGGATGCTGGCAATCATTTTACTCTCACAGCAAGCCCTTCATGCTGATTAGCCATATGGACACTTTGAATTTGAAAAACAGCTGAGTGAAGAGGTTTGGAAAATAGAGGTTTATATCTCAATATTTCTGGGGCTCTGTTGTCAATTTGTGGTTATCTGTAGGTCAGACCCTCAGCTCCAGTAACTCCCCCTCAAGTGGAGGCAAAGAACGGCCAGTGGTTCTCTGGGATGTGCACCTATTCTCCAGAGAGGGAAGGGAGCTCTTGCTGAGATGTTGCTTTGCAGGGCAAAAAACTGGAATGCTGTTGAGTTTTGGCAAAAAAGCCATTTCTGAACATTATCTCAGCCTGAGAGGGTAATATCACAGGTACTACAGATGAGCAGTAACAGACCACTTTGCAGTGTTTGTAGGACTAATGACTATCCAGCTGAGAGGTGAGGCTTTAGCTTTTCCCGCTGTCTCTTACTTCCTGGGAGGGTTTTGGGGAGGCAGGTGACTGAGCCCTGCAAGGCTGATCTACAGGGTGAGGGAAATTGTATAGTACATGTGTACTCGTGTCTCAAGAGACTTGTGTGTCTGTGTAGGCACAAATACTTGCCCATATCAAGTTGTATCTTCTGTAATAATGAGTTTTCATTTTGAAAATCTACGTATGCTCCCTGTAGAAGGGAGAAGGCAAGCAGCTTTGCCTGTCTGACAAGGTTACCATCACTTCTCACCAGTGCCTGAGAGACTTTGAAAGTGATTTCTGCCTGGTCCTTGTCTTGACCAGATTCTGTGGGAAATGGCAGGCTACCAAGTCCACGTGCTGTCTCTTATTTCTAGAAGCATGTACTTTTTCAGCTCACTGTCAGGATGCCTGGCATGTTTTCTGATGACTCTCATTCCATCAGTGAGCTCCCTGCCCTATTGTCATCTCCTGTGTGTGGTTTGGGGTTTTAAGCTGGTCTCTTCCTTCCAGAGCTGTCAGGAAGCAGGGGGAAAAGTGACCACATCTAAAACTTTAGGTGCAGGTTTATTAATGCCCAGGGGTAAAAAAAAAAAAAAAAAAAAATGTCATCTCCTTCAGTTGCTTGTGAACAGAGTTTGCATAGGATTTGAATCTTCACAGGTGGTCTCCCTAGTGCTCTTTGTGTGCTTGTGTTCACCTGCCCTTGCTACCTTTACCAGCTGCTCCAAGCTACGAGTCTTTTGTCCCAGGTCCCTGTGACAGGTGCATGTTGTCCCTGGTTCATGGATGGGTAACAAAGATACAGACTAACGGCCTTGGAGAGAGAGGAGAAGACCTTTGCTTTCCCTATATGAGTTGGCTCCCAAATCTAAACCCCGTGTCTCTTGCATCTTGTCCTGTCAGTCATAGCAGTTGGCCCATTATTTCATGTGGAGTGCTACCCTACTCTATTTTGACCCATTTCTTCCATAAAATCATAACAGACAATGAGCTGATAACAGGCACGTAGTGGGTGATCCGTTTCCCACTGCTGACAGTCAGCAATGTCATGTTCCTTAACACGGGAGGGTTATAACTGCACAGTCCCCATTAAAGCTATAAGAAGTTGCAAAGCTACAACCTACCCCCGCCAGCCTCCTATGAGCAGTTGACAGTTATTTAACCTTTAGTGACAGGTGACATACTTCAAAGAGAAATGATGCTTTGTGGGTAATGGTTTATTTATTTCTTGAACAGCAAGCTGTAAATTCACCCATTTATGGAAGCCACATTTCTTGCCTATTGTTCAAGTGTTGCTCAAAAGTGGCGTTCTGTTATCAGCTTGTATGTCAAATAGTCACAGCTCTGTCAATTTGATGTCATGTCGCCTGTGGAAGGAACTCAGGTTGTGTCTCTGTGTGTTTGCATTTTGAGGGAGTATGTGTGAGTGAGCTGCAGAAGGAGGTGGGGAGGGAAGAGGTCCCAAATTTCAGCCAGTCCTTCCCCTTTTTGACAAAATTGCAAGGGGACTACTACCTGCTTTTTTTGGATGCTAGTGTCTTTGTTTCTTGGAGCCTGGCACCCACTTCTCCACAACCTGTGGGGCATGAATGAAGAGATGAGTGCTAAAATCTAAGGATATAAGTCCAGCGGTTACAATCCAGTGTAACCTCACTGGCAATGAGTGGAGGCTGTTGTCCTTTCCTTAAACCAGCCTGCAAGATGGGGAGGTGGCTGCTTGTGTGCTGGTATGCTGAAATGTTTCTTCCAATTGTTTTTTATTTTCAGTATTTTCATTATTATGAAGGTATCATGTGTTTAAGGGTTTGTTCAATCAATGACATGAGTTAATCCTCATTTTAAGGGATCATGTGAGAAACCAAGGGCAGAATTTCAACTGGATTATGCTACCTTTCTTATCTCTGTTTCTGAGGCTATTCCTAACTGAAGGAAAATTTCCAAACCCATAGGGATGCTTTTGCAAATTTTCATCACTTTTTCGGCTTCTCAAATATTTTTTTTGTCTCCCATAATGCTTCTGCATTTCCTGCTTCTCTTTGCTGTGATGCCTTAATGCTTTTATTCAGTACATGGAGTTGTTGTATTTCATCAGTGCTCAAACAAGTCTTTAATTTTTCAGGCATATCTGGATGTGCAAATGACCATTTGCATGTGAAAAATGAATGCACCCACAACTCTGCAGCTACCCATAAATATCCGAAAGTACAAAATTGGAGGCTGCAGTATGCAATTTAGTACAGTGTCTTTGTGCCCTGTTCTGTTCAATTTATTGTTGGTGAAGCATGCACCTATGCATAAAGCTGAAGTTGTACACGCATTTTCACTCTAAATGCTAAATTTCAAATGGATCTGGATAAGATTTTTGGTTGTGTATTCCATTCAGCAGAAATGAGTATTCTGTTTGACCCAAATGATTTGTGAAGTATTTTAGCCCCAACCTCTCTCCCTCAAATTGAAGAATCAAAATTTTCTGCTTCACCTTTTTCAGAAAAGAAATATTTTTACCTCAAAATATTTTGCTGGTTTTTTTTTGACATCTCATTCTTTTAATTATTCTAAGAGAATAAAGGAGGAACAAGAATGAAATTACACTGACTAAAAGCACTTGTGGGTATCTGTGGTGGAGCATCTTGGCAAGAAAATTCAGTATTTTGGATGAACTGTAAATAAAAGGTATTTCTCTGGGGGTGTGTGTGTGGAGATGGATTAATGGTGAATAATTCATTCCCAGACAACACAGCCTATAGATAAAACAGGTTGCTCAGGTGCAAGGGCAGCCATGTGGGATCTGCACAGATCAGCTTAGGTTTGACAGAGCTTAATATCTCCAGCACCGTGCAAATGCAGTTAGGCTGGTTCCAGACTTGAGCTGGTCCCAGGCATTCACACAGCTCTCTACCCAAGCTAGTAAACCTACCTGGGACAGGAGACAAAGGATGCAGAAAAATCTGAGCTATTACACATGTCAACTTAGGCACGGAAGTAGTAGTACTCTTGGTCTTGACTTCTCTCCAGGATCTATCTCCACATTGCCATGCCCTGTGGAGAACTGATTGAATTTACACCTTTCTATTTTAAGGTGGTGGCAATTTTTAGGAGGGAAACCTAGCATCCTTTTCTGCTTCTGAACAGAGTATGGAGGGGAACTGCTAAACACTTCCCCCTGTCACATCTAAAAATGGCAATAATGTCTGCATTTATGAGAACTTGTCATTTGCTGTCTGGTTTGCAAGTGGATTTAGTTTCTAACTTTTTTAAGGTGCACAGAAATTATCATTTGCCTGGGATTTCTGTCACTGGGAACAAACGTGCCTGTGAACATCTTTGTGAGGCAACAGCGGTGTAAACAACAGTAGAACCGTGGCTATTCCCAGGTATTTGCTTACCAAAGCTGTGGTGAACCTTCTCTGAGCAGCTGTTTGTTCAGCATTTTAGTAGACCTGGAAAATAATAATGTATAGGTGAAATGAGTTGCGTGTATTTTGTCACGCAAAAAGCAAAGGTCTTTTTTCCCCCTATTTTGTCAAATCTCCCCCCACACTTGAGATGACTCAAAGAATCGGGTAGTGGCTTCTGTGCAGCGGGGTCTTGACCTGTTAATGAATATCGTTTCCACCTGAGCAGGTGGCATCCCCTGTGCTTCCACATCCCTTTCAGCCTTGATCTGCCCTGAGCAGCTCACAGGCTGTTTCTTGGCGAGGAGTCTCTACGTGGGGAATGGCTGGTACGACAGGACCTTGGCTGTGGCTAGTTGGGTTATGGCAACATAAATAACCATATCCTGTTTTTTTTGAGTAATTGTGTACTTCAGGCCCTGATATCCTGCAAAAGAGCCACCAACCACGCACAGTCAGAACAGGGCTGAATCTTGTGGGTTTGCTGCCTGTCTGCCCCCAGCCCTAACCCACTGTGTAATCACATTAATTCGTTGCATCACATGGCCTTTAGGCTATTGACTCAGTGTGAGGTGTAGCCACACTCACGTGCTTAGTTTATAAATAATGATGAAGAGGTGAGAGCAGAAGCAGTGGGGGATTTTGCCCAGTCAATTGCTTTAAAGCAGGAGGTGGGCAACCCGATTCTCCCTTCTTCCTTTTACTGAACAGCTTTTTACAAAAATACAACTTTAAATCAGTTGAAATGATCACAAACTCAAGTTGAAATTGTGACAAGATCTTTGGGGGTGGGCATGAAGAAGAAAAGTGAAAGAACTAAATTCAAGGAAGTAGAAAGATGATCAAAGTAAAACTTTGGGGGCTTATTAAAAAAAATCAAAGGAATGAAAACTTTATTTTTGAAAGTGTTAGAAATCCTAAAAGAGAGCAACCTATTCCCAATCCAACACTTCAATTCATCCAAACAAATTAGTTTGGGGGCTTCATCTAATTCTTTTTGCTTTTTAACTTAGACAAGACTTTTTTTTGTATGCCTTTTAGGGCAACCCAAAAATAACTTTTATTTTGATTTGCTAGCAAACCAAAAAATCAATTATTTCCACAGGTCTAAATTGCACATTTATAAAAAACGAATGCTCTATTGCTGTCTGTCAATGTGGTGCTCATGAAGGAATTTCTTTGTTTATCTACTTTTCTTTTTCAAAGAGGCAATGAAATTCAACACAAAAGACATGGATTAAAGTAACAGTGAAACTAAATGTACAGAAGTCAGGAAATACCAGAATTACAATGCAGTCTTTAAATGCTCACATTGCAGGATTTCTGCCTTGTTCAATTGAGGGGCTTAGTGTATGATAAATAAGATGTAAAAGGCCATGCAATGAATAATGAAAGAAAAAAGAAATATTGAATAGCCACTCATCCAGCAAGTCTCAGGCACCCTGTGGACTGAATGTGGTAGGGTCTGGGGGTGGTGGTGTAAAAAATTTTAGTAAAGCTGCATCAAAATGTATATGCACAGGAGACTGTAGTTTAGAGTGAGGGGAGGTGTTACATTGACATTTTCTGACTGTGCTTCACACTGCAAATCTAACTTTTTAAAAATAAAAATCAATCTGAAATTCCTTATATTACAACTGATTTAAATGACCGTAAGCACTCTTGGGATTATCTGAATCAAGCCATTACGCAAAACAAGGTCACGAACTTGCCCGTTGCCTGTGTGGGGAAGCCGTGGAAGTCAGCAAAGGCTCTATGTGGTCACAGGTACCTGCGTGCACAGAACAAATAGGCAGATCTGCTGGAGCACACACCATACATCACAGGCTGCCTTCAACACCATTTGCCAAACTTACAGCCTCTGCAAGAACTGAACTAGGTTTCTTGTTGCGTTCTTTTGAAGAGTGTTACAGAGCAATCATATAAAGCAAGATGACAAATCTCAGAGGGCTCCTATGCTGTGCTGAATAATGCTGCTGTTTCCCAGTAACTTGGTAGCAGGAAGAAAAGCTAGAGAGGAGTGTTTTAGTAAAATGCAAGATGTGTTTTCTGCTTGCTCTTGGAGGGCTGTGCAGCACAGACTCGGGGCACACCGGAATCCCAGTTTAATGCTATGGTATAGTGTCTCTGCTTGGGCAGATGCCACTGCAGGCTGTAACCTAGTGAAGATGCACATCTAACAGTTACTACGAGAGGGTACATGGAATATTGTTTAGAGTGCGGCTGGCCTGCCTTCCACTGTACAGTCTCATATCTCTTGAGTTATTCTCAACAGCACAGAACACATTTATCTACCTTTCCCTGTTCTCTCTGTATTTGTCAATGTTACCTTGGAAAGATGGCTAACTTGGCACTTATGTGTAGGGATCATTACCTTTATAAGTTAGGTTTGACCACTGTAGAATGGGAACAACCACCAAAAAAAAAATAAAAAACAATGAAGTTTTGCTTCAGTAGAAAAGACTGTCCAGCTTACAGCATCTGTGCTGTAGCTTCTTCAGTAGATGTGTTACATTTTCTCTTGTGGTTTATACCCATACAACCTATGCACCATACAGAAGAAATTGCAGGACTCTTTGAAAGAGCACAGAAGTCAACCAGTAGTCATTGCCCACCCATCCTGTACTTTCTGTAATCTCTGGAATAAATTGACTGCAGTTAATAACTAGCTTGCTTCAAAGTGTAGAGCTAGCAACCTTATGCAAGGGGAATTTGGAAAACCTTCAGCACACATCCCTTTCCCACCTCTACTATCTTCCAGGATGAAAAACTGGTTATTTTTCCTGTGGCTTAATTAAAACCAATTCTTTCTGTTCCTCTTCTTCCAGACACCAAAAAGAATACTACTGACAAAATACTCAGCCCTGTGACAGTGAACACTGAATGAAGGAAGGGGGCAGAGCTGCACAGCTAAGAGCATGGGTGAGGAGAGAAGTGAGGAGCAAGTCTTCCCTCTTTGGGCTCGGTGACGTGTTGGATCTGCTCGGCTGCTTAGGAAATAATGTCTTCAGAGGGAAGGTCTTATAGAGCCATTACTGGAACTTGTACTCATATTTGTTCAAGTTTTCACAAGTTCTTACACTACCTGTCTCTGCAATTTAATTTAGCAGTGAGCTGGCAAAATGTCCCGCATACTGTTTTAACCAATTAGTAGTTGGTTGCAGGATCATTAGCCCTTTTTCCCTCCTCCAGCTTCATCTTAGTGGATCCTTGAGGTTTAGTGCTAACTCGGGATGCTTCTGGCTTTTCATCTCTCAGAACTAAATTTTGTGGGCTTTAAAGCTGCTTAATTCTGTCAGGACTTTTGAATAATAGTGATGGATGCCATTCTAAGTGCTCTATAGTGGTTAAGTCGCTGTTGCCATCTTTTTCTCAAAAAAATATTCGCCACTGGATGCTGGCCAAGCCTAGAAAATTTCAGCTGTGAAGATGAAAATTTTGGCAAGTTGTGAGTGACTGAAAACGGCAGAGAAACTCATTTGCACTCTTAACTGTAGCAGATGTTGCTGCTATTGCCCTGCAAGCCAGACAGCATGCTGCAGGAGTAGGGGCCACTATGCTGGCATGAGACCTGTTACTGCTGCTGCTTCTTCCTGCCCTCAGACACAGGGTAGGACAGTGCAGAACATGTTCTAAACTCTGCTTCCTGGTGTTGATTTCTTGGTGGCACCAAGCATGTTTTTGAGTACTGTTACGTCTTCCCTATACCTGCTTTAGCCTGGTGTTGGAAACTGTGGAGTAGGAAGAACATAACAAGTTGCTTGAGGGAATGAGCAGGGACTCAGAATGATGCTGAGTCAAATCATAAGCCAAGTCCCAAGGTTTAGGTCTGGAAGTGTGTCTGATCCTGAGCATTGTGGGAGTACCAGATCCTGAAATGCAGATTGGATAAGTTGGAGTCTTTCTGGAAGAAGGTCCAGGCACAAGATAGCATCAGGGCTGAACTGATACCCAGGACACGATTCACGCAGCATCTTATCAGTCAGCCTAAAGCATTTTGACACCCTAGGTAAAGTTCTTTCTATCCTGTGGCAGAATTTAAAAGGCAAGAACTTGTGTGAAAAGCCCCAGAAAAGCAATCTCGCTCATCTTGCTAGCATTGGACAATAGAAAGCAGGGGGGGTCCCAACAGGAAGTAAGTGCCAGGTCTACCCCAACTGCTTCTTCCACAGATGTAACCAAGGATTTAACAGTGATGAGGAAAGGCAGTGGTTTGTCTCTACTGCTGCCTAGCAGTCTGCCATAGCCAGCTCCCAGCTTTGTTTTGGTAGGAAAATGATCTTTACCCAGTGCTGTTATCAGTATACTGCTATACAGACTTTTTGTTTTGGTATAAGATTACCCAAGGATTTGCCTTTTCTTTATAGTCAATGTAATCTGAGGTAATAGTGCCAAATGTCAACTACAGAAGGGCTATGTGCTGGTGGAAAGGCCAGAAAAAGTCAGATGAGATAACCCAGGGCATGTAAAATTGCACTACATAGCTTAGGTGAAGCTATTCCTCATCTTGTATGTCTACACTTCTAAATATGGGCTTGAGCCTATTAACATACGGTCTTGTGACTATTAACATGTGTTCTTGCCATCGCTTTTCGATGCTGTTTAGATTTTTCTGAAACTTTAGGGTTTAACGATAAAGCAGTTCATATTAAAGCGGTCATTGTTTCATTTGATTAAAACCTGCTGTGAATGCAAGGTGAGGCAACAGAGCTGTGGTCATTAGCAGCTCCTGTGCATCTTGGGCTTTTTGACAAATGGATGTAAGGAGAGAGACCTCACTGAGTGGTGTGAGCTTGTGAGAATCTAGTTTCCATAACAACTCACTTCAGGTCTTCTCTTCATGTTCCAACATTATCTTTTTGAGTCGCTCCTGGAGCTTGACTTGACGTAACAGCACGATGTGTTTGAACAGCAGTGAGCTCCTCTCTGGGATTTGGAGCACCCATTGTTTTCAGAGGAGATGACTTATTCATCGCAAAGGTAATTCAGGAAGTGGGACACAAATCTGTAATATCTCTCTTTACTCTTTATAGCATTTTCAGTATTGGGTATTGTTTAGCCTCCCCAAAAGTGGAGACTTGCTGTCATTAGCTAAACTGTGGGCGTGATCTGGGATGCTTATCTTTCACACCTTTTCTTCTAAGCAGTTGCCTGGAAGGGTCAGGACCGCTGATCCAGTGGTCCTGACCGCCGCCTCCTGCCACGTCCTCTTTGCTTTCAGCCCTGTCCTGCCCTTCGACGCAGGATAGTCAGGACTGAATCAGTACATTTCAGTATCTTCTATTCCTCTCTGGGCAACCTAGTGGTTCCCAGGGCAGATAAGGAGTGCCAGGCTTGCCCCTCTCTCAGCCCTTTGGAGTAGATGAGTGTCACTAGTGGTAAAGGTGCAGCACCCAATTGCTGGAATATCCTTTAAAGAGCTATTAAAAGCTGTCATAGGCTGTAGTAGTCTAGAGGCCACACCACTGTTTTGTGTGCAGAGATGCTACAAAACTTCTGAGGAGCTCAGTGGTGGTTACAAACATCATGAGCATCTCTGCTAGCTGGTAAAGGGGAAACCTGCAGAATTGGCTGCACATATTTTTCCTTCTGTTGCTGGTGACGTGGCACACCACAGTCAGTAAAGATCCATATTTGTGATTGCTTGTTTCCTTTTAAAATGTTGATATAGCTCCAGGAAAATATTAATTTCTTCCTTCCTCCAGTGACTCCCCTCTTGCTGGGAACTGAATAGTCAGAAGTAAACAGGCTTTATTTTTCTATCGCATGTTAGGTAGTTACAGACCAGTTGGCAGTCCCTCGCCTCAGAGTTCAGCTGTGCACTAGAGCATGCCTCTGTTCCTTCCCTAATTTTGCAGGCAGGAAGTTGTTAAAAGTCATGGAGGCTCTTGGAGCCTTGGTTTACAAAGCACAGCAGCCCAAAAATTGTGGATAGCTGTGAGAACTGTTGTCTTGTGCGTGGGCTGAGAGCCCGCACCGCAGCCCCATCACTGAGGAGGGTTGGCCCTGGGAGCGACTTCATTTCGCAGCCTCTCCAGGCTTGCAGAGGGGTTTCTTCCCTTCTGCATGGATGCCCCTCCTCCCTTAAGAAAACCCCTCCAGGCTTAGTGAAAAGCAAAGCACAGGGCGGGAAGGGCATCTGCATCTTCTGCTCCCATCTATTGTCCCTATATCCCATCTTTTTCAGTTCACTCTATTTTCATTGTTTGTCACTAGGGAAACTTGAATGCATAAAGGAGAACCGTGAGCGAGGCTGGCATTGAAGTAATAAATTTAACTCTGAAATAAACGACACCTGTGGGTAATAGGTTAGAAATTGCTGTGTTCCTTGGTAACAGGATATAATTACAAGTACCACAAGATCTGCAGGGCAAAGGTGCAATTATCCCCCTCGTGTCTAAACTTCAGTGAAAGCATAACAACAATGTTGCCACAATTCAGTGGCATGGAACAGGGAGCTTATTGGGAGGATAACAGTGGTTCAGCAAATGTTTCTTTGTAATTCCTCCATACTGCCCCCCTAACCCCCAACGATCTTGAAAATGCACAATATGCTGGGATAAAAATCCCCACAGCCACAATGCGCCAACAGTCACCGTGGGATTACCAAAGGGTTCCCTTAGTAACTACCAGGGAATGAGCAATGAGTGATAGGACCACTTTATACCAGCGGGCAGGTCATCATTTGTTACCGTGTGGTTCTGCAGTAATTAAAGGCTATTGAATGATATTTCATCACTGTAACGGTGAGTGTGTGTGTGTGTGCCTCTGTCCCTGAGTAGTTGCACAGTAATTACTGAGTAATGACTGATAGTGTTACCGTGTTACACCAGGCTGCTTATTGTGTTCCCCTGCATAGGGCTGTTAATCAGAGGGTAATATCCTAATTGTTGCTGCCTCTAGCAGCAGGGTTTAGTTGTGTGTGATTCCCCACTTCCACAGCAGTTACTGATGGGCAGCAGGGAAGTGCTTATGCTGAGATCCGTAGAGACTGTGGAATCTGGTAGGTGCTGAGGCTTGGGAGGTGTTGGGCAGAGTATTCAGCTGGTGAGTGTGCTGGGAATTGCTCAACTTGGGAGCTATGCAGGGTAACACCCAGCTCGGAGGTTCACCTTTCTTTCTAGTTTTGTGCTCTGCGTTTATCTGCTCAGTATCGTTTGGGTGTTGGACCAGTAACCTGGGTTTGAAAAGGTTGGTGTTTTTTTCTGTTTGTGTGCAAGATTCCCCCAGAAGGACAACTGCATTTTGTGTTCTATGTCAATTTCTCTTATATATTTACTTATATAATGGCTGGCAGGTCCATGGCTGGTCCAGCTGTCCAGTCTCCTTAGATGGTATGTCCATGAGATGTGACTTGAGCTCATGTCTGCATGACACAGAGATTTGTGGTTTGTTTTCCTGAAGGTGTAAGTTTGTCTGCTTGTGTTCTAAACTGGCCAAAAGCCACGTGGACATCTTCAGCGGTCTGAGTTGAGGTAGACAGACTTTGCAGGGAGTGTGACTTGAGGCATGGCATCCCCATGGACACAAGGGGCTTTCCTCAAGCTGTATTGTTGGCCGAGGACCACACCACGTAGGTGTACTCAGAAGACATACCCAGCCTGGTCCAAAGTTGGCCACAGAGCTCAAGGCAACCTGACTGTGTGATCAGGTGTGCTATGTGCAGTACCCAAACACAGGGATACCTACCCAAACCGTGATTGCTCTTCAAGGGTGGATAGGCCCAGTGGTCTTCCTCTTCCAGTTACCTGGACACTGAACAATGAGCCCTCTTCTCAGGGGCGAAAGCCAAAAGAAAAGTTTTGGTGGCATTTGTCAGTGGTTTTGTGTTGGACTTTATTGTATTTCCTACACAACAAAAGTAGGATTGGCTGAAATGCTGGGTGTGGTGTAGTGATAAAAAGCTAGAGTAAGCAGCAGCATCACTTGAATAAAGGAAGAAGGATTTTAATGTCAACTCTAGTCCTTTATAGAGCAACACAATGAGACCCAGGCTGGTGACTTGCCTCCCCACATCCTTGCTCATACCAGTGAATCCTGCCATGTATTGCCTCTGTGTTTGTAGGGAAGCAATAGTTGTGGCTTTCCCTTGGAGCATCTGAAGTCTGGCAGTTTTTTACAAGAAGATGACAGACCAGGTAGCTCAGTGTGCTGGTTTGTTGTAACTCTGGAGGCTCAGTTAAACCAAGAGAAATAAGGCTATGAGCTGCAGTGCAGATCTCTGTAGGCCTCAGGACCACTGGCATTCTCGCTCTATGTGGGAGTATTTGAGAGGAAATATCTCTAGTTACAGAGCCACAAGGAGAGTTGCTTGTCACATCCAAGCCCTCTTTCCTTTTGGAGGCTGCTGCAGCGCTGCTGGATTCTCTTTTCCCGTGTGTAAGTCTAGCTGTCTCTGTTTCTGGGAGTGATGGTAGTTTCTTTCTTTTCTTTCTTTTTTATTAAAAAATGTAACATTTGGGTCTTTGAAATTGAAATGGATTTCAGTCTTCCTTATATTAATTATTGATAAATGGAGCCTGAGAGACGGAGATGAAGCCTGGCATGATTAAAGACAGACAGTTTTTAATTTTATGTCTCTCTCAGTGACAGAGGAATCCAGTTTAATAGGAGTCATTTATTAAAAGGGACTTAATCACAAGCATGCAACTAATCGGGAGTAAGATAGCAGGGGAAGGGGTGGCGGGAGAGGTATGCACTGGGGCAGGGGGGCAGACAGTCAGGGTGGGGAATGATACTGCAGCATTTTGAGGTTCTCTTCAAGTCCCAGCATGTGTGGAGAATGCACGTGGAAACCACACAGCCTGCCTGCAAAGGCAAGGGAACTGCAGTCTGGGCAAAGCGAAGCAATGATGAAGCTGTTGAAGTGCTGGTTGATGATGGCTCTTGTCTCAGCAACGTTAAGGTGGCCTTGTCGTGAACCAAGACCCTCTGCCCTGTATGAATGCAGAATCAGAATGGTGGATCTCTTCTCCAAAACATCTATAGGCTAATTAAAAGGCAAGACACAAAAGGTGGATAAAGACAGACAAGGAGATGATATTTTCCTCTGGATGTGGGAGGAAAAATGTTCCTCTCTGTCAAACTAGCTGAAAACTATGTAGGCAGGTGATGTATTTTGTATTGTCTTTGCTGTTGGTGATGCTGCTTTAAGAACATTACTTCATGCGGCCTGCAGCAATGAGGCCATGGTTTACTCTTCCCAGCTGAATGCTGCCTGCTGGCTAGCAGGTAGTAAGGAAGATTTTTTTTTTTAATATTTACTCTTCAGGTTGTGTGTTTTTCTCAGAGGAATGACTAAATGAGCAGCCTTGCAGACCCTCTTGTGACAGCATTGTCCAGGCTGTGAGACGGGGGGCACCATGTGTAGTGACCTCACCCGACACCATCAGCTACTGCTGCTCTGAGCTGGAGAAACTGTGAGTGGTTGTACCAGAGACCAGCAGTTCTGATATAGAATTGATTCCTGCATTTGCATTTCAACATCGCTTTACTACTCTTTCTGTTGAGGACATTGCTAAGCTTATAACACGTCTGTGCAAATCAGAGTTTTACTTTGTTTAGTATACTCTGGTATGGGGATACAATAGTACTGTGAAATCACGGTACAAAAAGTCCTCCCAAAATGCCAGGCAACTCCTTGTCTGGTGAAACCTAGGATACTGAGCTTTAGCTGGACAGACTCGAACTGTTTTGAAATCTTTTTCCTGAATTGCTAGTTTATTTAGTGAGCTTAGCATGAAGGCTAGTATTTACAACGTGGAGTTTTCGTGATACCTCTGTCCTGGGATAGGCTTGAAACTAGGAAGAAGGGTTGCAATGCTCAGAAAAGACTAGAGCAACTGCATCCTCTCTTTTTGTTTATAGAAACCCAAGCTTAAAAGATTTCTGTGTGGATTGATAGAAGCGGTCCTGATACACAGTGGAGGACAAGGAAAGGAGTTGATACAACACTGATATTGGTTGAAGGGTGGAAATAGAAGGAGCCTTACTGACTGTTGTGTATTACAAGTCCTCAGGGAGGAAAAGGAGAGTTATCTTCTGTAGAGATGTTTATGGCCATAAGAATTTGGGGGACTGGGGGCTGAGACAAATGGTGGTTTCTGGTAACAGGCCATGAGTTGAGGGGAAGGAACAGTTGGACACTTTCCTCTGGCCACACACTTACGGAGGCTTCCAATTTGGTGTCCATCTCTGTTCCTCTCATGTGAACTCCATATGGTCATCTATGCTTTTATTAGTGATATGAGCTGCTTTAGAGGTTTTGAGCCTTCGTTGTCCCTTCTGTTTCTTCTTATGAGAGGCTCCTTTTGCTCCACACATCTTTTTCTCATTAATAAAAAGAGCTCTGTCTTGGATTGCTTTTTCAAACTGGGAAAAGAGACTGTGCAGAAGAGTGAGTGTAAGTTCCCACTCCCTTCATTTTGGTATTGAAATAAGCACAATGATTCTCAAAGTAATGAATGTCACTCTTTCCAGGACTGTTATAAAAGCCCAATCCTCCCCAAGCCTACCTTGTATGGGTACCAGTATATTTACTCTTTCTCCTGGGCCACGTTCTTGAACCACTCTTCCATACTTGTTAGTATATAGTTTCTCAGCTCTTTTGTGTCTTAAGTTGCTCTTTTTTGTTTAGTATTTGTTTCTAAGCTCTTTTTGTGTGGTATTTGTGTGTCCAGGAAGCAAATACTGTGTTACTTCTCAGCAGGATAGCTGTTTATACACAAGGTAAAGGAAAGTCTCTCACTGTTTTTTTCCCTTCATCATCCTTCCTTTCCCTTTGTTCCTTGATCCTGACTTAGTTGCACGTAAGTTAGAAATACTGCAGAGCGGTAGTTAGGGAAGATGAAAAGCATGGCACCTAATGATCAGATGCCAGGGCCTCAGAGCCACTCTTGTAGGTAGACTCCCGACTAGGCTGCCTGAGACCTTCATGGAAGGCTGGTCTGGCTGGGAGGGTAGAGATTTAGCATCAGTCATGCTGTCCTTTGAATGTGATAAAGACTTCAGCCATTTCCCCAGGGCACTAATGCAAAAGATTATAAAGCTGCTCTATAATTTTTGTCTATTCAGAATTTAAACTACCATCAATCATATCAAGTTTTTAGTGTCAAATAAGATAATGTAGCCAACTATATTATTAGGAAGAGATGTGTTTCTGAAGCAGTGAACGTCTGTGGGTGCATCTGAATAGCACTTAACTAGATATGCAGTCTCTCATCGACAGTGCTATTAAAAGAGCTTCAGTTTGTGAAGGGTGACTCTGACTCAGGGAAGCTGTACTGAGGGATATGGCCATCTACTACTTCACTTGCAGTCTGAATATTTGGTAGGGAGGGAGGACAAACAAGGAGGAAGGATTGAGCATCATCCAATCTGTGAAAATCTGTTTTCCACTGTCTCAGCATGAAATGGCTCCAGTGGCTGGAGAACCTTGTGGTATGGAAAATATCTGGTTAATTGTGCCTGATGGTTGCTCCTGATGCAGCATATCTCTTTGCTTTTGCTCTCTGTAAAATGGCAGTTTGGGCTGTTTCAAGGTGCTGGAGTGACCACTGTGAAGGTGGATAGCTCTATGATAGACAGCAGCCTGGGTAGCTGGAGGGCAAGCTTTCTGCCAACTCCAGCATAATCCTTGATAGAAGTTTTTCAATTGGAAAGTGGCCAGTCAGAGGTGTTGCAGCCTCTCTGTGGGAGAGATTCGGGGACATGTGAGAGTGGACAACAAAGTAGACATGGGAGGAGATGGGAAGATGCATGAGAGGGGACACAGGAGGAGGCACGTGGAAGGGTACATTGTTGGCAGTGGGGCTGAAGATGGTTCTTGGAGGGAAGCACTTTGTGCTGGGGTGGTGCTTTGGTAGGGGAGGTGGTGCTTTGGTAGGGGAGGTGGTGCTTTGGTAGGGGAGGTGGTGCTTTGGTAGGGGAGGTGGTGCTTTGGTAGGGGAGGTGGTGCTTTGGTAGGGGAGGTGGTGCTTTGGTAGGGGAGGTGGTGCTTTGGTAGGGGAGGTGGTGCTTTGGTAGGGGAGGTGGTGCTTTGGTAGGGGAGGTGGTGCTTTGGTAGGGGAGGTGGTGCTTTGGTAGGGGAGGTGGTGCTTTGGTAGGGGAGGTGGTGCTTTGGTAGGGGAGGTGGTGCTTTGGTAGGGGAGGTGGTGCTTTGGTAGGGGAGGTGGTGCTTTGGTAGGGGAGGTGGTGCTTTGGTAGGGGAGGTGGTGCTTTGGTAGGGGAGGTGGTGCTTTGGTAGGGGAGGTGGTGCTTTGGTAGGGGAGGTGGTGCTTTGGTAGGGGAGGTGGTGCTTTGGTAGGGGAGGTGCTGCAGCCTATGGGTGACCCACGCTGGAGCAGGGGTACCCCAAAGGGACTGCAGCCCATGGAGAACCTGGGCTGGAGAAGAAGCAGCAAGCAAAAAGGAAAGAACAGAGAAAGAAAACAATAAGAAATAAAAAGCAGCAGCAAGAAATCATCCCATACCAACCCAGTGTCCTGAGCTGTCTGTCACCTAACCCAAGGGGCTTGCAGGGAGTGAGGTAATGTGTGTCCAAAACAAGGGAAGGGTAGGCCGGCTGGCATGTTGGGGGGAAGATGTGTTGGCCTGCAGTGGAGCCTGGACGACTGTGCAAAAAGAGGTTTACCTAAGTGTTTGTTTAATTGTTTGTCATTTCTGTTTTCCAGTGCCTGAATCAGTAAATAAAAGTTTATGTTAATTGGCAATAAATCAAATAAAGTGAAGTTCTCAAGTCAAGACTCTTTTGCCCATTACGCTTGAGAACTTACTCTTGCCAAGTAGCTCTCCCTCAAGGTTATTTATTATCCCCTTTACCTCGTGATTTCCCTAAATTTTAATAAGTAATAAGGTAGATTTTTCCATTTTCAGAAGGCTATTTAACATTATGCCTCTTTAGAAAGTTGTGGAGGCTCCAAATATGCTCTTGTTATTTCTTTCTCCCAATGGTATCAAAACCTGCAAAGCCAGTGCTGAGGTAGAGCTGAGAAAAGGTTTATTGGCCTCCTTCACTTTGCTTCTTATCTAAATAAAATAGTTACTTGATTGCCCGTGAACTCTTATAATGCCTTTATATAACAGTGTCCAGAGGACAAAAAACAGGGCTTATTATGTCATGTGCTGCCAGGTGACTTTAAGATACTGACTGCGCTCATCATGCATTATAGTATAATGAGAAGAGATACCTGTATTGATCTCTTAACAGAGAAAGACCAACAAGCCATATAAATGATGTATGGATTGTTTCAAGTCATTGAAATGTTGCCATCACTGGTGAACTACTGCCGCAGGTGCAGGTTGGGGGTAACGGATTGTACCAAGGAGATGACAGGGCTGCCATGCTCTGGCCTTCATGCTAGGTTCTTCCAGAGGGCATTGGATGCTCCTGACCCAAGATTTTTCCATTGTGTCTGAATTGTGCTCAGGGCCAGGCCTGAGATTAATATAAGGCTAACGATGAAGGGAGGATCATATAGACAGCTTCTCCTTTTAGTTTAGTTTCCTTCAGCAGGGAGCAAAGAGATATCAGCTTTACATCTGAATTCACTTGGCTGCTTTGAGGCCTTTGTTTTAGTCTTGTGAAATTCTCCACTTGGGTTCAATCCTTCTCTCCCACTGAAGTCAGCAACCAGACTCCTGCTCCAGTGAGAACAGGGATTGGAGGCACCATGGAAAATGCTCCTTTGTTTTGTTTTGGGGTTTTTGTTTGTCTTTTAAAAAGCTCTGAATAGACAGATTCATTCCTAGTTATTATAGTAATAATGACCTTTGCACCAAAAAAATAATAATAATGGCCATAAGAGTCTCCAGCCAGGCCATTTTGGGACCCCTGGTGCTGGAGGCCAAGTGCCTAGCCAAAAAAAAAAATCACGTCTCTAAATATAATTGGCTCCAGCAACAAAAAGAGAGTGAGCAGAAGGAAGAAAGGACAAGTCAGCAGGTCGGATGGTGAGGTTGCAGGCGTTCATATCTAAATGGCCTCCCGATGTACCATTTTGCTCCTAATGACACAGGATTAGGAGAGGAACATAATTGAGGTTTTATCAAACATGCAAGTGAACAACACAGCCCATCCCCCTCCTGTCCCCTCCTTGTTCAGCCTAAATTGTAAAGGACTTTTAAGGATTTGGAAAGCCAGATTTAGCAGCTGAAAGTAATTTGCACCCTCCTTTCCTCCTCCAACCCCTTTCCTATTGCTGCCTCCATTTCCTATTGCTGCTTCATTCAGTAATTAACCTTTTGAATAATCTCCCTTACAGAGCTGGCTAAGCTGCTCTTCTATTTCCCTATTGTTGAGTGTCCTTAAGACAGAAGCTGGACCAAGTGTCTTGAGTGACTGACAGGTAGAGTTATCTGGAAGGCAGAAGAGTTTAGTAGGAGCAAGGGGTGGAGGGGGGGAAGAAGGTTTGGTGTCTTCTTGTGATAAGGAGGAGAAAGTGATGAAAGTTGTGCTTTGGGGTTTTTGTTCGTTATAGCCAGTGTTGCTCTTTGTAGGTGGTCGTGCTCTTAGGTTTTGCATACCTGACTGAAGTGGTTAGGATCTCAAGCAGTGTAAGCAGAGGAAAACTTTGTCCCCCTTATTTCCTTTTCCTGCAAAGGAGGAACTGGTGTTTTTCCATCACCATTCATATTCTCTGCTACTCATCATTCTCCCTTTTCTTTTTCTGTCAGCTGCTCCCAGTTATTGTCAGTCCACTCTGTAAGAGTTAGAGCGGGGTGCACTGTTGGCAGGCAGCAATGTGTTAACAAAATGTATTCTCACCCCTCTCTTCAGTAAGTTATCTGGGAGCAGACTGTCTTTATACTAATTTGTTCATTATTCTTAGTTGTTAGATAAGTAGTGTGACTGAATTTTAGCCTCTGCTTTATTTGAGAATGCCTTTTTCTGAGTATCTACTCTTAATTTTCCATGCCATTTGATGGATCATTGATACCATGTGACATTATTCCTGTTCCTGTATCAGTGAGTCTAAGCTCACTACAAGAAATTTAATCCTCTAGCCTGTTCACAAATTTTCTTTGAATATTTGTTTATTTATAAGTATTCAATGACTCTGGTATGTACTGAGCACTGAGGACTGTTCAAAGTATATGCAAGGCCATTTCTGAAGAGAATGTGTACATTGATATATCAATCTTGCATAAAATTCACTGGAAAAAATATTATCCTAAGCCTTTCTTTTTGAAATTAACCACCTGATCTTGCTGCTTCTTGCTGTGACACTTGTTTTTTCCCTCCATTAAATGAGTTTCATCCCATTCAGGTGGGTGACACTGGTTGTGTGGAGGGTATGCTGTAGAGTGCAGTTGTGTTGATGACTAATGGAAAAACCAAAAAGACTGCAAGACTTCTGGGTGAATATTATTTGGGAACAAGCACCTTATTGACCCTACTAGTGGTGTCCACATCTGCATAGTCTGAACTGTAGGCAAAACACTTGAGCTGGTACAATGTGTTGTGGTACCTCCTGTGCAAATAAATAGGGACTTGTGCAGCCAGAAGTCCTCTTGTTGACCAGCTTGCTCAGATGTCTCTGTAAGCTGGGTCAGAGTTACGTGCAAAGCTTGCTGATGTGGGTCTATATCCCACAAAAGTGATGTTCCCCTTCTGAATAATCTCTTTGCTGTAATCTGTTTCTCTTTTTTGCTCTGGACTGTTGACATCAATAGCTTTCAGATCAGGCTGCCCTGAAAATAAGACTTTTAAAGCAAAATAAATATATTTATTATAGGAGTTCTTCATTATACTCTGTGATATGAGCTTTTATTTTCTACATTCTGCTCAGAAATATGAGTGAAGCAATGATCATGTGCAAAATACTCATCCTTACAGAGCCCTCTTAGTGTTTGTAGGCTTTCTGTGTAGAAGCTGATACCCGTGCTCAGCACAGCTCTTTCTGGCACGCAGAGGCATGATTGTCTGGAGGACAGCAGAGCCAAACCACTGAAGGGGAGGATGGGCCTGGGAGGGAGTCAGATTCACAGCATAAAATCTACAAGTGGCAGAACAAGAGAGGGCCTGAGTGGGGAGCCCGATGAGTATTAGATTTTTCACAGCTGCGTTTGGTGATGCTTGTAGTTTCACCATCGTTTCACCATTTTCTGATGAAAACTCATGAGAAATTTAATGGAAGCACCTTGAAATGCCTTCAAAAAAAGCAGTCTTTGATTTTTCTGTTTGTACAGTGACCGAGCACCATGGATCCTTGGCCTATAACAGCAGTTCCTCTGTACCACAAAGAACTGTGTGGTTAATAATGATGAAGGATCTTGCAGAACTCCTACTATTTTTTTTTCCTGCATGCAAAATAAACCTGGGAAATAAGCTCCCTTCACATTTTAGAGCCAGTTCAGAACTAATTTATTGTATTTATTTTTTAATTGCTCCCTTATGACAGCTAACACAAGTATTCCACATAATCCTTAAGATTTGTCTGATGCTTTCACAGCCAAATCTGAGAGTAGTATTATTTTCCTGCTCCCCAGATGATCGTCTTCTGATGTGCTCATCTTAAATGAGAATGTAAGTTCCTTGGGGCAGAAAATGATACTTTTGTTTTGAGCCTACCTGTAAGTATGACTAAAATAACCCCTGTTGTTAGTGTCACCCGGTAAAGTTGGTCCTCCCTGATTCAGGGTGCTGTCACGGCAAGGAACTAGATCTGCTTCTCTTGGTATTCTGTCAAGACTTTTGTCATACCCCTGAACTCAAATTGTTGAATACCTTCTGTTCTTGTGTTTGCTCATTCCATAATTTTCCTCCTTTTTTCTTCATAGGTAAGTCTTTGTGCTTTCTAATCCTCTCCCTGATTGTCTTTAAAGTAATGGTAAGTTATTTAATCGTATTTTAATACTTTTTACGATGACATCACTAGGTAACTTGGATTGACAACAAAATTGTCATTGTTGTGTGCCTGCCTGTGATAAAGTTGCGAGAAGAAGAGATGGCTAGACATGCACAGCTTGTTCTGAGTCCTAGTCACTGTTGAATATCTTGATGCTGTTGAAAGTAGCTGTGGTAAATACCAGTATCTCACAGTAACTAATTAGCATCCATCAAGTTATGCCCAAGTATCAGAGCATTTTGTAATCTGAATAATATCAGCTACTGCTTTTATAACTACCAGAGGAGGCAGCAAGGAATCTGTGTTCTGAAGTCAAAAGAGTGGTTATTTGTCAAGGTGAGGGTGGTATTAAGAAGATACTGGCATGTCAGTGCTTTTTTTTATGGTTATGGTGGAATGTATAGGTTGCAAAACATTAAGAAACTGTTGTCGGGTGGCAAGGAAGATGGTATGCTTATATGGGATGGGATATTAGCAGAGTCGTTTGGTTTCAAAATGAGGTTTTGTGTTCATCAGAAACTTAATATGTTCCATATGGCAGCTGTCCTTTACTGTGACAGCTGAGTTCTGCTGAAGTTTGGGTAAGTGAGAGTAAAATGGCAAGACCAAAATGCAGGCCAGACTGGACTGCAAACAAGTGTCATGCTCAGAACAGCCTATTGACCTGAAATGAGTGGTGGAAGGCAGGGCACAGGTATCTCAGCCAGTGTTGAGAATAGGTGATCTGAGAAGGGTAAGCAGGCTGTTTCTTGAGAAGAAACTTTTGATCCATATCTTGAGCCTTGTTCAGGCTAAAATAACCAGTGTGGGACACTTTCAGATTTGCTTGCTATTTGTTGAGTAAAATTCTTCACTTTACCAGTAAACCTCATAGATTGCCACTCATTGTCATTTTATATGATAAAATGTACAAATATGTCTAAAATGTTTCTGATGTACTCAGATTAAATTAAAAAAATACATTTGTAGAATTAACAGATTATTTGTCAGTCAGCTACACTACCGGAGACTCTTTGTTCCTCACCAGAATTTCACTTGCATCAGTTGAAGTGTCTTGTTTCTGATCATCTCTTCAAATCACTAATTTAGCAGCAAAGAGTTGTCACTTGATGTGTTGGCAATGGCAAGGTGTTTGTAATCCCGATGTGGTCTGACAACATGATTATGGTCTTATAATAACTTATTTAAAGCCTTATTAAAATTTTTTTTAAAATCCATCTTTTACTTAGGTAGGCACTTAATGTAGTGGTTGAACAGAGTAGGTTGGGAACTTGGGTTATCCAGATCCTGTACAAAAATATGTTGTGGCTTTCTGTTTTTCATAAAGTGTGAAATTCATAAAGTCTGGGTTATATCTGGCACTGAAGTCAATAGCAAATCTTTCTTTTTTTATCTGTATCTTTCTGCATTGTTACATGGTCCATGATCCTCATACATATAGAAAGGAGTAAACAAAACTGAGCAAAGTTTGTAATCTGTCCTAGTATTTCAAGCTCCATTAGAATCAAAAGGTTAGAGACACTGTTTTCAATATGGCATAGGACAAAACTATGTTGTGTGACAGCAAAGGGAGAGTAAATCAAAGTGCCTAGAATGACATTAAAGACTAGGGACAAAACTCTCAGAAACACCTCAGCTGCTCAGGAGCTTGTCTTTCTGAAAATCAAAGGACTTGGGGATTTGAGTTCTTTTTGAAAATGGGACTTGTTTTTTGAAAGCTACTTTTGAAAACATACCCTATGCGTTTAAAAACTTGTTCTTTCTGGACCTGTGGAACAGACTTGTAAACACAGGCTTGGTTGCTCTGATGTTCAGGGTACTGTGGTTTGGTAGTACGTGTATATAGTCCATTGATCAAGGGAAAAACTTTCCAGGCAACTGATATGGGGTGACTTTGCCACATAGCAAAGTGTTGTGGGATGGTTCTTACTACAGTGTAGGATACGTGGAAACCTCTGGATTATCCGATCCAGCTATCATCCTTGTGTAATATTCCTTTCATAAATTTGCAGTGTGATTGGGGTGGCTTTCCCCTAATACTGAAGTTGTAGGTCCCTGTCTAATCTCACTGCTCTGAAGGTTTCAAAGCCTCTTTTTAATTTAAGTGTATTCATGGCCAGTTAACATCCATATGTTCTTATGTCAACATGATCTCTTAGTTTAAAGAGCTCTTTTTCCTCCCTGATACTTAGCCATCTGACGAATTTATAGTCTGTAATCACATACCCCATCATCTCTTGCTACCTTTTCTGCTCCTGTTGTCCTCTGTGTTCACACAGGGAACAGAGGGGAGGATCTCCAAGAGATCTCCTGAGCTGATGCAACACTGTCTTGACAAGATATTGGGCAGCTGTGATGCAGCTGAACAAACATTCACCTCGAACAGCCTGATGTATCGAGTTTATGTGGGAGAACAGGGCTATAAAAATTGCAACCCTGTGCTGCTACAACAGTGTTAAAGTGGCCAGATGGATGTCAACCTAGCAATATAAGGGCTCCCAAATCTGCACAGTGACATCTGATGGCATATTTAGTGCCGGTGCTCAGATGGACTTTGCTGCAATGTTTCTTGAACACAGCTGCTAGTCTCTGAGTTTTCTTTATTAATGAATCACAAAGAGGCACTGGGAGTGGATGTATAGTTATAAGTGATTGCTCTGCAAATATTTTTTTTCCTCTTTGGCTTCTAAATTACCTGCTTAGTATTTTAGGGATTGCGAGTTGGTGGAAGCAGTGGACCTAAGGGCCATTTGCACTTCTGGAAATCTCCCCCATAAAGCAGTTTTCGGTCAACCTTTCAGGGGTGAGTTTTGTTTGGGGGGTTCTGTAGATGCCTGTCCAGAGCCTGTCAGTCACTTTATGACCATATGTCGACATCTGATGTGAAGATAGATTCCAAAAAATATGCAAAGCGTGGTACCTGGCTGTGCCTTTAAAGACCTCATGAATCTTCAGAATTGGTGCTCTGGCCTGTTTTGTACCTTTGAATGAAGTTTTCTAAACAAGTGTTATGCAAGGCCTGAGTTAGGGTATGAGTTTCACTGAACTTCATGTCTTAGACATGTTGAACTTCTGAAAATATCATTGTTCTGCGTAGTTGGTTATATTCCCAAGGCTCAAGGAAACTATTTCCTGACTATCAAGACCAACAAATGTCTCCTGTAATACCTTACTTACAGACAATTTTACTCACTTTTATTTTACACTGTCTGTATTTTCTCCTCAGGTTTACAGTTAACACTGGCATTCAAACGTAGCACTGGTATCCTTCCATTTTGCTTTGGTTGCTTATTTGCTTTTTTTACACTTTTTTTTCCCCATAGAATTTGTGTGAACCTGTCTTCACAAGAAGAAAATGACTTCACAAGAAAAATTAATTTCAGCACAGGGGCTCACCAAAAAAAACCCCAAACCTGTTCTTTCTGAAAGATCATGTGGAGTGATACAGTCCTGAGCAGAAATGACGTGGTGTTAGGTAGTAAGCAAAACAGTGCTCTGCTGGATAAATTACTCCTCAAATATTTTTTGCATATGGGAGGCACTGGGATGCACGCTGGATAATTTAGTTAAGGGTGGAGGAAAGGATGTGTTATTAGCTATTCCAGTTATACTAAGTATTTCTGGGAAGAGTTGCTTGGACATGCCTGACCCTTCACTGCTGGTCCATCCCTGCTGCTGGTAAGCATAGATTAGGCAGTTGGTGCTCAGTGTATCATATAAATTTACTGCGATTAATCTACAGAGTCTTTTGCCAAACATCTAGTGCCTGCTAAGCTGCTCCTTGCAGAAGCCAGGTGGGCAGTTGGCAAGAACTGCTCTTTAACAGTGGGAAATGCCAGTTCAGATTGGATCACGTGTAACCCACCAGCCACCCCAGCACCGAACGAGCGAGCTGCTGTTTGCATAGAGATGTTGTTCCACTGCTGCAGAGGACTAAGGTCTCTGAGCTATTTCATTGCCACTTGAGGCCACAGATTTGAATTTTTATTTTTTTTGGCAACTACATACAGGGGTGAGGTCCTGCTAAGAAAACACAGGCAGTGCAGAGAGTGTGGCTGAGGGTTCAGCCTGATGCTTTGGCCACAGAGCGAGGAATAAATAAGGTTTTGCTGACATTTTTCTGCATCTTCCACTCAGTTGAAGTACAGTAAGGTAACCTTGCATGTATTTTGGATTACACCATTACATGTATGGAATTAAGATCCTTTTTCCCAGTTATCTCCAATGCAAGCCCCACAGTTTAAGTAGTGCGTTGTTTGCAATGATTCTCAGCTTCATGTTTTGAAACTCTCTCACCTGTGCTTGCCTTAGAGGATATACTAAACTCTGAGTTGCAATCACAGCAAACTGCAGGATCGCAGAAAACTCAGCCCCCAGCTCCTAACATGCCACTGGCTGCACAAAAGAGCTGTGTTCAGGATGCACCTCTGAGTGTCTCTTCCCAGTGGGTGACCATGGGAATAGGAAGCTTGTTTTTGTAAGGCCTTCAGTGCCTGCTATTCATTAGTATTTGGCATTAGCCAAGTGATGCTGTAGCAATAGCAGTGGGTTGGAGGGCTCCTGCAGAGGTCACGTACCAGAGGAAAAGGAGAAGAGGGGTCAGCATCTACTATTTAAGATGTGCTTTATTCTTGTATCACGTCATTCCTGGTTTCTCCTCTCGCCTGTTTTTTCCCTTCCTTTCTTTCATAGCTCTAATGTATGTTTGTTAAAATAATAATTTTTTCTCTGCACAAGCTTCTGTCATTAGATGAGAGGTCATGGATATAATATGAATCTGGAACGATAAATACAGTGCAAAATGGATTGAAATGCACACGGCAAAGAGGGTTTCCAATTAAAAAACACTTTGCCGAGCTTGCACCAAACAGACAGCCACGCAGCCTCCAATTTCTCTTTGCTTATAATTAGCTGCCATTGAAAGTTAATTACTTTCAGGACTGAAGGAAGTGAAAATACATTTAAAAAAAAAAAGGAAAAAGAATCTTTCAGAAAGTTGTGCCTAAACCAAATCTTTTCTTGGAAAGGTTTTTGCATAGCACGCATTCCACGGACATGAAAATGCAATTCAGGTTCTTCATGTCCTAGAAATTAGAGCTGGAAAAGGGATGTGTGAGTACATCTGGCACTGGGGATGTGTTCTTGGGTTACTTTTAATCTGCCTCTAGATTCTATTCCAGAAGGTATACTCAGATTCCAGCTGAGATCCCCAGTGCACCAGTACAGTGTGAAGGATAGGTATTGCAGAAAGCCAGAAGCTCTGCTCCCCATTTGAGAGCATGTCCTCAGGACCTGTTCCTGCAGATTGTTCCCACCCAGTTCAGAGACCCTTCAGAGTCCCTGCAGGGGTCTTTCCTCATCTGTCCCGAGTAACGGTGGTTTTACTGACCTCTCTTTTCCTATCCTGCTAGCTGAATTTTAGAATTGATTTATCTGTGACTAGGTTTCCTGAATTAATTCATTTCACTTTTTTTAGCTTGCTCATGGGGAAATGTGGGTTGTTAAAGTACAGTAATGAGATGTCTGCATATAAGGGTTTCCCATTTACTTTATGCTGGGGTACCTACTCTAGTCAGAGCATGTATCAGTCACAAGTGTCTTGTTTTGAGCTGTTAGATGTCTGTATGTGCAAGTGATATAGTTAATTAGTCTAAAATGCAATCCTGCTGGTTTAGACTATGTATTAGTGATCCTTCCGTGGGGGGGGTGTGGGGGGGGGTGTGTGTGCAGGGGCAAAACATCAAACAACTAAAGGCTGGGGAGAGGCCAGGATTTCCAGTGCTGGTCGTTATTGATACCCCCACACTTGAAAGCTAAGAAAGCAGTGTTTGTTTTGAGCAGTTTTGGCAGTGCTCTCTATGGATCAGACTCTTTCAGTGTGTGTCAAGTTGGGCATCTGGAGAAGCACCCATGCTTTCGATTCACCACTGACTTGAATCAGTCTCCATAAGGGACTCTGTGCACCTCCTCCGTAACAAGCTGCAAGAATCCTGGAGAGGGAGAGAGAAACGAGTGCTATTGCTCTACAGAGGCAGTAAATTAAACTTCTAATGCAAAGAAGGTAGGCATAAGTCTCGCATTCCTCATATTCACTCAAGATCCATGAATCAAACAAATAGATATTTTCGTCTATCACATGATTATTAATTATATCAGTAGACTACCTTCCACTGCAGATGAAACCTTTGTATATTTAAGAGAACATGACAGGTTGTGTTAATTCCAGAAGAGAGAACCATGTTCCCACTCCTTAGAGCATGAGGAATAATCTTCAAAATGCCAATGACTGTTATATTCTCTACCCGCACAATTTCTTACCAGAGATTTTTTGAGATAAAGGGAAGCCATTCTGACTCTAACTTGGTGTATAAGGATTTCCTTCCTTCTGCTGGCACCATAACATGGAAATACTCATAAGACTGGGAAAGAAGGGAGCACGGAGAATGTGTGCTGAGTAGTTGAACAAGTTATTTAAGTAGAAAAGGGAGAAAGGTGCTTTATGCGGGCAGAGGAGTAATAGCTGGTGGAGTTGATAAGCCCTCCTTTTCTCTTTGTGAAAAGAGAATATGAAAATCTATGTGACTTTTTTTAATGATCTATTTCATGATTTTTAGGTGAAGGGAAGACTTGGGAAAAAATGCAATAGGCTTGTTAGATAGCTGAAACAACCCAACTGTGAGTGAACTGGTATCACCGCTCAAAGCTGAAACCACGATCTAAACTGCAGACTTGTAGGAAAGGCTTGTTCAGTGAGAGGGATATATGAAGTGAGTTTAGGGAAATAGTTGTCCTGTGTGAGAGATGGACACTGGTAGCTCATGACCTTTCTGTCTGGGGAGAGAAGTGGGGAGTCTTAGATACTGGCTGTAGTCAAAGTAATTTCTTGGCATTCTTTACAGAAGAAGAATGCTCAAGTATTTGGACCACATATATGTCCTCTAACCTACAGGCTAATTCTCCCTGGTTAGGTTTCTGGCACTACTTCTACACTGAAAGTTTCGGAGGTGACGATTAGACCTTCTTGTAGGCTCCTTCAAGGGAGGTATCCTTAACCCTTTCCTACAGTGGAAATGGCCAGTCTGTCATTTGAGCAGCCAGGATCCCTCTAATGCAGAGAAAGTGGGCATGGGCATTCCTATGCCAAATGAGCAGAGTTCTTGGGAAGAGCATTTGGGGGAAGCTTTTGGAGGGGGTAGGAGGGAAGTACAGCAGTTTCATTTCACTTGGAGTCACCATGGCAGCAAATTACTTCTTCCTTCCTTCCCCCACCTTGTTTAAAAAGAAAATGGGGAGTAACAATGGCAGGCAAGGCCTTCAGCTGGAGTGAGCAGCAGAAACTCATTTACAGCTGAAAAATATATAGAAAAGAAGTCAGGAAACTGTTGAATGATTCGTAAAGAGAGCATGGTTTTCTTGTTTGCTGCTCCATTCACTGTCCTCTATGTTAATCTCTGAGAAGAGAGACAGGCCATTTTCTCAGCCAAGAACAATTTACCTGTGTGCTGGTACACAGTTAAGAGCAATTTAGAAAACAACAAAAAAATCTCATTCCAGATTAACATTTTGCTGGTGACATTAGGGGAATTCTTTTTTTTTTTTTTTTTTTCCCCCCCTCCTTTTCCCTCCTATTCAGAAGTTCTGAAGCAGGAGCATTCTTGCTCCCTCAGTGCATCAGAGAAGCATTGCTGCACATAGAGGTGTGGTGTGAGGTGCCCTGAAGGAATAAAGCAGCTGAACTCTGCAAGACACTCATGGGTGCTGAGCCCCACGGGTGCATGTCAGGCACATGTCGCTAGCATGGAGCATCTTTTCCACTTGGCATGTTGGCACCTCAGGTGGCCCAGCCCAAATGCTTCTGTGGGGAGCTGGAGCTGCGTGTGCAGGGAGCACGGGGCATGTTTGAACTCAGTCCCACCACCCTTGGTCCTTGTGCATTTCCATTCAAGTGCAGGCATTACTCAGAAATACTGAAAAGTCTGGTGCTGGAGTCATCTGTAGGGATTGTATTCCAGGATTTGGAGTGCAGGATAGATCTTGAGGGGCGTGTCTAACACTGTGGGAGGCAAACACCAGAGCTAGCAGCTATAGAGCAGCTCTGGTCCCTGTCTCTCTATGATGAGGGCTCACCATTTGCACCAGTTTTGTTATTGTGGCTCTGGTCTCACAACATCTTTTCACATCTGTGTAATACAGGAATGACTGAGAAATAAGTACCACTAAGCCTTGTCCTTACACTTCGAGCCTTGCGTTTTTGCCGGCAGGATTGTTAGCCATTTTATGGAGGAGGGTATAACCAGAATTACTCCTTAATATGAACTAACAGTTTTGGATCAGTGGGTGAAAAAGCTGTTCCTCCCATCCACCTCTGGTACCCCCATAAGCAGAGCAGTGGCCAAGGAATCATGTGAGCACGTAATTTCCAGCTGCTGATGCAGTCCCCTTCTCTTTGGCTTCTGTTCAGCAATGCCATAATGTGTATGTGTCTGCAGGCTGTACTGGAGGTAACAGACATTCCTGATTCTGCAAATCACATTTCAAAATGGTCAGGAGGTAGAAAACTCATCCCTCAAACCTCACAGCCCATGGGGAGATGGAGCTCCACAGGAGTTTCCAAATCCAGTGACCGCAGCATCTCTCTGAAGCCCTGCGATGGGACAGGGCTGGGCCTGCTGCCAGATCCAGCAGCTGTTCGGCTTCTCCCAGAGCCACAGTCTGACCCAGGGTGCATATGTGGCACAGCCTTTACGGAAGAGCTCGTTGTGATGGTCTCAAACATCATGTGGCTCGGGAGTTAAAAGTTGACTGCCTTGAAAGAATGGTATCGCCTGTGCCATCAGTGCTCTCTTGATGATTTGCTGAACCAGGAGAGACATGTCCCCCCAGCATCAGCATTTAATAGGAATGCTTGGGACAAGTAGGAATGACTTGTGACAGTCTCCTTCTGTTGGGAGAGAAAGCCCATGACCTGCTATTTGCCCATGCTCTACCTTATTCCTGGGTAAGGAGGCGATCCTCTTCTGCATGCCAGCACTGAACTCCTTCAAACTCTCATAAAGGTCAATACCTGACATTAGTCAAGCAGTGACATGGAGCTCAGTGAAGCTGGCAGAAAGGGAGAAAGCCAGACTATTTAGGTGGAAGAGAATATAGCATCTCTGTGGGGTAAGGACAGTCTCAGCTACACCTAAAGGGATGCTTGTGTGCGAGTGTTAGGAAGTGGAAAGAAGTGTCATCCCAAGGCTATTTAGCTCTGCTTGCCACACCACCAGATGGTTATCTTCCACTCCCTTTGAGTGCCTTTTCCAGAAAATCCCACAGGCGTAAAGGGGCCTTAGCATGGGGGTGGCAATACCCATATCCCCTCTGTTGGAAGGGAAATTTCAGATTTGAGACCTTTGGTTTTTGCTCTTTCGGATCTGGCATCAGCACTTGGGGCAATTGGCCCAAGCACTCAGGCCTTGCAGCTGATGAAAATGACAGGCCTGTCTCATTGTGGCTCATACACTTTCCACCAGGGAAAGCTGTTTCTTTGAGGAGGTCCAGAAAGACCAGCTATAGTGTGTAAAGGTGTGGAGAGTGTATTGGAAGGGGTGGAGGTGAGGCAGGGTGCTACACGAGTAGAAAACTTGATGGAGGGATAGTTCTTTTCAACACCTAACACAGAATGGGTCAGCATGTTAGCAGCTGGGAGAAGACATAATTTTAGAGGAAATCCTCCCTGTTTCCTCTCCTGTGAGCCAGACAGGTGGCAGCAGCAGTTCCCACTCAGATTTATATAGAGGCAGTGTCCTTGGCTTACCCTTATCTGTTCACATGGATGCAGCACAGCTGCGTTTTTGCCGAGGTGGATGCTGTGGGCCAGATGGAAATGCCTTGTGCACCACCAGCTGGACCACCCCAAGCTCATAAATGCCTGTCCTGTTCCACAGTGCCCCTATTGACAGGGATTATTAGAAAGGAACTGGGGTCTCCACCTGTTCATTTACTGCTGGGTAAAGCCCCCCTGTATGATGTTCATGCGTTCATCTTCCAACCCCTGCATTCCTGCAGAACATCACGTTAAAATAAACATGCAAACGGCTCTAGAACTAATCCTCTTGCTAGTTGTATACAGTGCATGTTTCCTCTCATCCTACTCCTCCTTTTTCTGTTAGAAAGCACCTATCCTCACTTCCCTGGAGCAGTCCACCCCATCATCTATTCTGCTGCTGTACATGCCATGTCTCTCTTCTTTTTTATTTAATTTAATAAAATGAGTGCGTGGGTTGATTTGCATATTCATGGATCACTTGATTAATAATTGATGAGAGGGCCTGGGGCAGGTGGTTGAGAATAAAAAACATTTAGCAGAGAGCAGAGTCGAAGGAACAGATCCCTGGCTTGGCACATGTCCACGGGGAGAAGAGCTGCCGGGGGCTGGCAGGGAGGGAAGGGGAGCGTGAGAGGCAGAGTAGACACAGCATTGAATGTCACCAGTGGAATGTAATTTTGTCGATTTAAATAATTAATCACGTCCCTAAAATCTGCGACATTTCACTCCTAGGGGCTTTTTCCTTTGTGGAGCTATTGCCAGGAGAGCAGGGGCAGGGAGGTTTTTCTCGTTGAGTTGGGAGGAGATGAGGACAGGGCAGAGATTGTGGGAGTTGCTTGATGAGTTGATGTCTTTAATAGTGTGAATCTTGAGAGTTTAGAGGAACCTGGTGTTCAGTATCCTAAAGCCAGGACCGATTTGCAGACCCTGCTGCAGTGGTGTGGTTCTCTGATGTGGCCAGTGTGATTGAGCTGTGCTAAAGTGCAAGATGAAATATTTTTCAAGCTGGGTTGTCACCCCATGGAGAGTGGAAGCCTATAACTTCTGTTCCCAGCCTGCATCTGTACTCGGTATCAAAGGCAGCTTCCCCCAACAACTCCTGCGTGTGATTTATGGGTGGGTGGAAGACTAGGAAAAAGCTCCATAACTTGTGCGGAGGGGAAGTGTTTTAAAGGTGTTTTAGTGACAGGTGCAACTGCTGGTTTCAGATGCTGCAAAATCTCATTCCTAGGACCTTCCTGGCAGTGGGGATCAATGATGTGAAAGAAGAGAGGGGACAACAGCTTCTTGGGATGAAGGATGAAGGTTGGCTGCCTGTCTCACCTCCCCAAATCCCTACCCTTGCCCATTCCTGCCATGCTAACATGCCAAATGTAAATACAGCTAGGCTTAGGCTTAATGGACCTCCAGGGTTTGAGGGCAAGAAAGTAAGGTATGGCTTCATGCTTTTTTGCAGTGATCTGAATATAAATATATATAAATACAGACATATTCTGAATACAGATGTCCTTTAGTGTTCATTTTGGGATTTGTTGTTGTTCCTTTTCTGCTAAATTTGCTGCATTTTTCATAACTTGGGAAAAAGACTGTTTCAGTTTTTTCCCTGGAAATTGTCATCAGTGGCACAAAGTATTACTGGGAGTAATTAATCTATTAATGCTGGCATGGCAGAGGTAGGGAGACCTGGCTAACGCGGGAACGCTGGCAGAAGCTCTACTGTTTCTTGCAGTTGTGAAATTAACAGTTTCAGTTCTCGGTGTTATTACTAAAGCTGTGAAAGACAGTGGGACAGGCACCTCCAAGACAGTAGCTCTTTTCCTGATTGTTTCTGCACAAGCAGAGCAGGCTGGTGTAGTCTTCCCTCTCTTTCCTCAAATGTGGGGCTACTCTGAATCCATTTAGCAAAAAAAGCCCCAGATTTGGGTCTGGAGATTCTTGCCCGCAACTGAGATCTGATCCTCTCTCCGTCCTTATTGCCAGTGACAGCACGTGGGATGGATTGGGGAAACTTGAATTCATAACTGAGATTCTTCATCTCCCAGTATGTGGTTTGATGGTTTATTTATGAATGGTCTTCACAGATAAAAATGAAAGAAGTCTTTAACAGTAGCCCAAGGGAGGCACTGACCATTCATTTCCATTAAAGTCTAGCTGTCTATTAATAAATAGTAAGATGATATGTTAAGGAACAGAGATAAGTAATTAGGTAAATCGTAAGTGGTAGCTATTAAATTATTATATAGTATTTAATGATACAACTCTTCTCATACTATTAGAGTGTTTCCTGCTGGAGAAAAGGGATCAGCTCTCTGCACTCGGGAGCTGCTTTCCCCAGTGTTCCTGTCTGGGAGAGCTGGGATCCGCATTAGCTCTGAACTCCCTCTCGCCCCCATGTCTGTACCTCTGCTGGGACTTTCCTAACCCCAGTGGTCTGCTACATCTCTTTGGTATCTTAAGCCACACAAGAGTCTTTCTGCTGTTTTTTCTTGGCTATCTTACATTTACAATTGAATTATTCTCCATCAGAGATGCTGCGTCCCCTCTGTGGAGGTAGTATCTTCTGAGAACTGGGCCATACCGTTGTTTTGAGGGCACTGTCCTGCAGCCCTGTCTGTGTCTGTAGTGAGGGACTGGGGCTCAGGATCCCCACTGGCACAGAAGATGCATTGGGGAAGTAAAGCAGCATTTCATGAACGTTGCAGAGATGTCCCTGGCGAGAGCCTTGGCATGCTGTGTTTTTGTAAACCAGGAAAATCTGCAAAACCCTGTCTCATCTTTTGCTTGCTTTGGCCTGTCCAGGACAAAAGAGAATAGATCAAGCTTCAGTAATGTGAAACAATCATGCTATCCTATGGCTTTGCCTCATCATTTCAGGTCTTTGTATGTGCTTGGGTGTTTTTTATACCTCCTACCCACTTCCCCCTCCCAAAAATTCTTCAGGAACACGGAGGGCTGGTTGGAATCACCATATAAAATACAGCAATTTCTCTAGACTTTGCAACCATATCTTTTGAGCCAGAAAAAAAAAAAAAAAAGAATATAGTTAATGAGTGTAGTGGGATACACTTGTATATTTTCCAGACCTGAGGCAGAAAGATTCTAGTAGCAAATACATGAGTCCTTTGAAACCTTTTTTGCTTAATACCAAAAAATATTGGAGGGAAGGTCCTGGGTTCAATTTTAACTTGGGTGCAGAAGTTTAGGTCAATCCCTGTTTTAACAGGACTTTTACTCATTATTCTACTAATGGAGAGCCCATGAGAACTGACTGCAAAAGCAGATAGAAAAAAGAGCATTTGGGATGAGTGCAGCCAGACATCTTTATTCTGTCTTTCTGTGTACCTGCCCACACCTGTGGTAATTTCAAAGTAAATGTTCATGGCCAAACAAACTTGAATGGAAGGCATGACAGGTGTTGGATATTCATACAGCCCCATGAATTCTGCATATATATGTATCTTTCTGGGGCAGAGTTGTTCATCCTTGCTTTTGCAGAGGCTTGACATTCATTTCTGGATACCAAGCCAGGCACATCACTTTATCTAGGTCAATTTTCTTCTCATGCAGAGAGTAGTTCAGTCTTCTAGGTCTCTCTGCTACTTTTGCCACTATTATCACTGTGTCTAATCACAACTGTTGAGATGATTATCTACATATGTCCCTGGTGGAAAGGACGTGTTATTCTTCCCATTTCACAGAAGGGGAGAGAGAGACACCAAGCAACTATGTGACTAATGCAAGGTCCCAAGGGAGTGAATTGAAAGCAATGTCTAGGGAAAGCTGCAGGAAAGACAAGTTTGGTACTGAGTGCTGCCTTACTGAGTCACTGATTTTGTAACATGAATCCCCCTCACTGGGATCTCATCTGAGATTCATCAGTTTGTTTTCTGCTTGCAAGCTGGTGAAAAACACCAACCTCTGCCAGCCTTGTCCGTGATTTAACATAAGTGCATCTTTGCAAAGTTGCTGATTTGGTTGACTGGAGACTTTCCACATCTGGATAACTTTAGTCAGAGTCAACTTTTTTCCCAGCTTTCTTGATTTTTATTGACATCTGAGACTTCAGCCCGCAGCTGCAGGATGGAAACCCTGTACATAGAATTCAGCTCTGTAAACAAGTTTCTGCAACATCTGAAGGTAGAGATGGTGGCTTGTAGTTCAGGCCTGTTTCATTGCTAACCTCTTTGCTATGTAGTTGACCTCAACACTGATTGTAGGCGTATTGTACCTGTCTTACAACTGTCCTGCTGGTACCATGCACAATTAATATGACATCTGGGAATGTAATACATGCTTCATGTCACAGAATTCAATTCATTTAGGCATTTTTCTTCCCTGGTTATATCTTGGCTAAGGTCAGTGAATTTGCACTGAAATTTCGTTTGTCTCTCTGTGCACATACTGCTGCATTACCACAAGATCCCAATTAACAATGTCAGACACATTTTTCTCCTTTTCTTCTAACAGGAGAAGAAAACGCACAATAAGCTGATATTTCACAATGCTTTTCAGCACACAGGCCTTGGCACAACCTAGGGAATACCCTTCTGTTGGTAAAAATAATAGCTCTAAAGTCTTTGCCCAACTGTTAACTAAAATTTGTATAGCATGGTGGATAAATCATCTGCTTAGTACGTCTGAAGCATTATGTTCCAATCCTGTTAGAGTTGTACTTATTCAATATTTCAATTAACTCTTTTCTGCTGATATGATTATATATTAATTAAATCTTGCTAATATTTCCAAAGCCATGATAGAGGAATATATTTGATCAGATATTTCTTTTCATGTGAATGAAAGGCCTGCTAGGGAGAGAGCTGCAAAACTGTGAAGAGATATGCTATCTCCAAACAGAAATGACTTTAAGGAGAGGGCTGGCTGTGGGTATGCTTGCAAGCATCTCACTTTGTTGTGTGATCCCATTTTTTTTTTCACCATGCCAGCACAGTTGGGCCTCAGCAGAGGCAAAATTGTAAGAAAAGCCAGAATCGCAAAGAAGTGGTGATACAGCAGGTTGCACTTCTCCTTTTTTTTAGCTGGCCCTGTAATGATATTCCTGTGTAGCAAAAGGATTTCATAGGTGTTGGGAGCATTTTCCCATACGGACCCATTTCAAACTACGAATTTCAGTTCCTGTGATGCTTTCAGTAAATACAGGTTACGTTAAGTCACCAGGCTTTCCAAGGTCTAAACGAGGCAATTGAATTTTCATGGTGCAAAGCTGAATTCTCCCTGTGCTTTCTGTTGGGGGATGATCTTCCTCTCCAGCCCGTCTCCTGTGCTCTTTGAGGGCATTTCTGCATCTCTTTGAGGGCAAGTGAAGTGAGTTCCATTTCTGCATTTTGAAACTAGGTTTTCTGTAAAACATAGGGAATCAAGCTTTGGTTTTTATGAGCAACATAGGACCGAATTGTGGCTAACTCATCCCCTGCTTTTGCCTGTGAACCCTTCCAGGACTAGGGTAAGCTGGTCTTAATTCTGCCTTGTTTCATTCAACCATGCAAGCAGCTCGCTTGTGTGTAGCTGGGCTGCTTTAATCTCTTGCTCTTTTCCTTACCTTGCTTACTGCCTGCGTGCAGTGATTTGGATCCACCCCACAAATCCCATGGGTGCTGCTGTATGAAATCACCAGATTCCTCTTCAGTTTTCTTAATTTTTTTTTTTTAAATGCTGTCTCCTGCCTTGTGCCACGGTTCCAATCACTTGTGGGGTGGCTGGGAGCAGAGGGAGCTTTGCTGCCAGCTCTAATGGTTGGGCTGGAGTCCCCAGGGTTCAGGAGGTGCAGTGCTGACTGACGAGAGGCCACCTCGGTGGCACCAAACACTAGTCCCTGCCTTCCCTGCTAGGGTAAGCGATGGCAGAGAACTGTGATCCTGCATGTTTGGAGTGGGAAGGGGGCAGGCAGTGCCCCATAACAGGAACAGGCATTTGCTGCATGACCTGCCATTTGCTTTCTGTTATTGGGATACAGAGAAGCAGTTTGCAGTGTCGCTGCTGAGTGAAGAAAGACATTGTGGCTTTTTAAATCAAATCCTCTAGGGCTATGTCTTTTCCCTCCATTTATCCTAGCCCTCTACTTTGTCTTTTAAAAATCTCTTTTGCCTTCTTCCTCCTTCCTTTCCCTTTGCACTCTCTTTATCTTCCTCCTACTGCTTTTCCCCTTCCTTTTCCTCCCTTCTCATTTACCCTCTTGGTGAGGGGAAGGTAGAATTTTCCTTTTCAGAACAGGTCCATTTGGCCCATCTGTCCCTCCCTGCATTGTGCAGCCCCACAGCAGCACACACTACATACACCCTGTCCTGCGTGCTTCAAAGGAGAACACGTGCCTATGCCTAACTGGACAACGCTGTACAAGAATTGGGAAAACGTTTCTTCCCTTTCCAGGCTCCAATGCCCGGAATTCCTTGTCACATTTGTTCAGCATAGCTTTCAATGTTGTTACTTCTCCAAAAATTATCCAGTCGCAGTATCTGAGCTGACAGCTGTGGATCCCACAGGTTCTCCATTACAGCAGGAGAGAGACTTGACTTTTTTTTTTCCAAATTGCCTGCCTCCTAATTTAATCAGCTCTTGGCCCCCTTAGGTTTGATGCCTGCACTTCTGTTGATGGCCGTAGCTTGCCCAATGTGTTGTGCATTTCTGTGAATCCACTATGGTTATCTCTCTTCAGAAGAGCTGCTTCAGTGAAGCTTTCGCCTTCCTCGGGCTCTCTCCCTCTTTAGCACCCTGTGGATTTGATGCCATGGATGGGCAGCCTAGCACAGGCTCTAGACTTGCTGTCTGTAGTTGTGAGCTCTGCCCCGAATTTCTAGTGTGATCTTGTGTACAGCAAAGAACCTTTTCATGCCTTGTTTTCCTGTCTGTAAAGTGGGGAGTTATGTTTTGTTCTTTTTTCCCCTTTCTGGCAGCTTTGTCCATCTAAGCTACTCCTGTTTCAGACATGACCACGTGAAGGTGAAGTGCAACAAGGAGTTTCACTAGAAGCTTCCTGGGTGCTAATAGAAAAGGAAAAACAAATTATAACTGGGCTTCCCATGCTCCAGGACTAGCAAAACTTCCACCCTGAGGTCTTCTAAAAGGAAATGCCAAAAAACAAGTCCTGGATGCACATCATCTGAGAACACTCTGTGTCTCTGTACATGGGTTGGCTGCTTCAGTGCCAAAGAGACCCCCCTTCATTAAAGAGCATCAAACTACCAGCCTTGCTCCTTTTCTACGGTTCACTGGACCTGGCTTCTTTTGTCTGTCTTTCATGACTTGATGGAAGGGGTTTTTTTTATTAAACCATAATTGTGTTGACTGGTTTGTAGCACTGAGCCAATAATGGGTTGTTTGTTTTGTTTTGTTTTTTTAACTTTCTCTTCCTGTTATTCCTGACAAAGTAACAGTTCAGATGATGTTTTGGAATGAGATTTTTAGCAGGTCATATCTTGCTAATATTACCTGGTTTCAGGTAATATTCTTTTGACTTCAATCCAATCCAACAGTGTGGTAAAGGGATATGGCCCTGAACTCATGCTAAACCTGACCTAAATCACTGAAATCAGAGGCTTTGTAACAGGTAACTATAATACCTAGATTAACCCAGTTATAACAACCCAGGTTATCTTATGGAATCTCAATTCCCTGCTTTTAGGGCTTCGGGGTGTTTTTTTTTTTCTTCATTGCGGAATTGTACATTTCATTTGTCCACATCTTGGATCCTGAATTATCCCCAGAAGTATAGGATGGTGCTCAGCACCCCAGGCTCCAGCCCATCTTATTTTACAGTTGCAGTCATGTTTTAAGTTCACCCCTGCTGCTCACCTTTCCCCCAGCCATTCGCCTTCTGAGCAAATTCATGCTGAAAATGAAGTTGCAAAGTCCCACTTGAGCAGCAAGATGCTGAGCACTGGATAGATGTGTGAGGGTGGGATCCTTCATCTTGTAGCCCCAGCAACAGCTAGTCAAGCATTTGGACTGAATCTATAACACCAACCATTTAGGTGTTTAGCAGTAAGGAGTTCAGTTTCTGATGGCCTCATTTAAATAATGTCTTGCATAAGTGTCAAGTGACAGTTGATTGATGCATGATGGATATGTGCTCCTGCTCTAGGATCATGACCTCCAGCTGGGTTACTGAGTCATATTCTAAGGTGACCTTAGCATTTTCTGAAAATTTAAAATCTTTTAGTATATAAAAATAAATTTTGTCTTTCGTGGGGCTGAGGGAAACTTTCTGAATGTAAACAGCTGCAGTATGTATTGCTGAATATATAGCACTGGGCAATGCATGGTTCGTGAAAATTTCATTAAGAAGGTAGGAATTTAGCTTGCTTCACTGTGAAATATGTAACAAAAAAAAGGAGGCATTGGACCCAAGAGCCAAATTTAGCCATGTATAGGGCAATGAAAATAAATTAGGCTTTATAGCATGTTTATTCTGTTGTCTGAAATGAAGCAGAGTGTTCTGATGTGTGAAGTCATAGATGCAAACAAAACTGAGAGTTGAAAAAATGGTCAAATTTAGACTAGGGGACAGTGATGATGGTCACATCATGTGTCTGTGATAAGAATCCAGAATGACATGCATGAGATGCCCAGACTGGAAGATCATGGGGTGCTGCAGGGCAGAGGAGGGGTGGACTTGGGGGAGCTTTGTTGTAAATCTAGTTCTTTTATGAATAGTAGTAATTATTTTAGTGCATAGAAATTTCAGTGCTAAATGTTTTCTAACACTTACATAGGAACTTCCTAAAATGGTTCTTTGTGAAAGAGCAACAATTAAATTATGCATTTTTGGAACTCTGGAGAAAATAATATTTTCCTACCTTTGTTTAACAGAAAATAACCATGCAGGTGTGATACCATGTGGGAACAATCAGCTGACCTCAAGTGTCAAAGATTGCCATTGTCTCATTTTACTACTTTGGATGAAAACATGTAAAGATGGGCCATGTGGGGAGGGTGATGTGCTGCTTGTGTCTTGGTGGTAAGGGGGAATTTATGTTAAATGCCTTAGAGATGGATCAAACCCTGTCTCCAGTCCTTACCTTTGGACATGTGGGATTTTTTGTTCAGTCCTAGAGCAAGGTGGCAAGAACTGGTGAACCAGATGACCTCGCTGTTCCGTTAGCATCTGGTGATAGTTTTGCATTTGAAATATTGAAGCCTTTCATTTATGGGGAGTGTTGGGTGTGGGAGAGGAAAGTTGCACAACTCAAGAAGTTATCTGACTAAAAACAAGAGCAAAAATGAAAGCCAACTGCAGTCATTAAAAATGAATTTCCAGGAAGGCTGGAGAAAGGGAGATTAAAAAAAAATTACTATTTTTGTCACGATCACATTTAAACTGGGCCATTAAAGATTCTATTGTCTGGCCCAGCTGTTTTAGAACAATTATCTGTTTGACAACAGGCAGAAGGATCAGCTGGCTACTGCTCTTTTCCCCCCGAGACGCTGTACAAAGGCACATGCTTGTCTCCCAGCTCAACCTCACGTGAAAAATATCCTTACCCTCTTCACTGAGAGAGGCAAAGAAGCCCAAAATCTCACCCCTGAGCCTCCTCGTTGAAATGCTGAATGAAGTGCATGCTGCAAGGAGCCTGGTTGGTCTGTCTTGGGCTTTTTTTTTTTCTCCTCCTCTGCAGGAGCTTTGTGCCACACAAGTCTGGCAGGATCACAAATGTGAGTTTGGCAGGTGGCTATATGTGTTTTAACACCTACCTCCGCAACCACGCTTCAGTTTCTTATAGTTGCCTTCTGCTCTACTCTTTCTTGGTGTGAATTAGGCTGGTGCTTTGAGCTGAGGAAATCTGAGGAAACACTCGGGGGGGGAGTAACCCATTTGGGGAAAATTCTTCCTTCTGTCTTCTGGTCTTGCTCCCTATAAATAATTCTAGTCCCAGTCTTTACTTTTTCATCTTCAGTTCCTAAGGGTGGCCAGGAGGCTTTCTGGAAAGAAAATATAGTTGCAGGTTTTTAAAATAAAATTCGGTTTTGTATAGAGTCTGAGTAAGCAGCACACCTTGGGACTGTTTACTTGTTCCTTACTGACTCCATGAAAGTTCCTCTTACTTTGCATATCCAGAAGATAGGGGCTTTCTGGGGGTTTTTCTTCCCCCTTCACTTCCAGACCAATAGTCTGTCTTGGGACCTGGAAGCCAAGCTGGCATCTTCATAAATCATGTACCCAAAAGGGAAGACGCAGCAAAAAGATCTTAGTTAAAAAATAGACAGCACGTGTGTCAGTTATGTGAAAATGTAGTGAACAGTCACGTTAATCACTCTGCTGAGTGGACGGGATGGATGCAGAGAGGAACAAATTCTGAGGAAAGATATTTTTCAGCTTTTACACTTTCCAGAGAAGGTTTTTGTGGCTCAGCTTCTCTAGGTAATTCCAGTCAACTAAGTTGGAGAATAACAGTAATCTATTTCTTAAGGTAAACAAGAAGTTCACAATTTGTTTTTTGTTTTCTTCCCAAGATTACTTCAATAACAGGCCCAGGCCTGCAAGTGTTCAATCTCATGTATTGTGTGCTGATTTCAGAGCCCAGGCTCATTCTGGGAAGAACACTGCAATTTTCCCTGAACGTTTTCTCTTTGCTGTCCTCATTCTGGACTGTCAGAGAGATGATCTCTTTTCTCTCCTACAGACTGTGTTTCCTGGGAGGGGGACCTGCCCACTCCCAATTTTCTACACCGCCCCCCCCAGTACTAGTGTGAAGCAAACAGAAGTGCACTAGTTATTTGGAGCCATGCTCATGCCCATGCTTGTAGGCAGGGTTGCAGTATGGCTGGGATGCTCCACTTCATATCAATGGTTGTGGGTTATTTCTGAATCTTTTTCCCTGTGTACGCAACAGTTTCAAAATCTTCCACAGCATTAAGCCTGTTATGTTTAATAAAGCAGTGTTTTGACGTGGGTCTTGCCAAGAGGTTGCTAACCACGCTGACTGTTCGGTTGCTGGGACCACTCTTGTTTTATGCTGTGGTTGCCTGGCAGCTAGGAGGGGAATTTCTCCTTTGCCAAAGCTTGTGCCACTGCCACTTGTGTTAAATCAGTCTCACTGCTAACAGCTGATGGTGTGGAGCCTCTGACATGGCTCGGCTCCTAATTCCACTTGCTAGAAAGCAATAGTGATGCACACCAGCCAGCCAGCTCATTACTGACTGTAACCATTGCAGCAGCTGATTGTTGTTCCTTCCCTTTCACTTTGGATTTCTCCACTGTTGCTTGCTGTCCCTTCTCCTATCAACTCAGACGACCTGATCGCAACAAAATCCCTGTCCTGTTAAGGTCTAATGAGCAGTTCATAATAGCTATGGAGATGCAGCATCCCATCCAGGCTAGACATTGACAGGCAGTAAATAAATATTGCGCTCTGTGCTTCTGTCAGAGTACTCATCATGCTGTAGTCTTTGCTTTCTGTAGCTGCTGGCACACGTAACATGTTAGTCCAGTCTCTTAGTTAATGCATAGAAGGAAGGAGAGAGTCACCTTGGCTGTACAAAGTTAAAACATGAAACTTTCCACCCCTGTGCCTAACAGGGCAACTGGAGCGTGCTGTGTGCTACGATGTAAAGCTGTTTGTAGGGTGGGTTATTCTGCATATGGAACTTGGTTAAGGGTCTCTTTCTTTTTGCCTTTGAAATGTTTGAACTTGGCTATTTCCTTCAGTTCATTCAAAAAATTGTGTTCCCCTGGCTCTCACGTAGGACCCGGTTAAAATTCCACCTCTTCTCACCCAGAGTTACTGAGCAGCATTGGCCTGGGAATATGGTGTTAGAAATCTTCATTGTAAAAAAGGAAATATATTCAAGCACAAAGAGACATTAGTAATAACTTTTCCAGCTCTCTATAAGCATCTCCCCATTAGGTTAAAGTTTCCATCTCAGCAGCTTTTACCTTTGCTGAGGTTTTATAGGCAAGGGATGTGGACAGTGCAGTGAGATTTTATAAGATAATAAGAGCACAACATCTACTGCAGATGATAATGAAGGGCTGATTCAGAGATGCACCATCAGACAAGAGCTGAGGAGCACGACTTTCTCCCCCAGACAGATCTGGGGAGTTGTCATCTGCCCCTATTATTGGTCCTGTGCACGTTCCCAGCAGAGTGCCTTGGGGGTTACTCCACCTCAACTGGGAAGCCTCAATCAGGCCTCGGGACACTTGGCCAGGAGATGTGCAGGCAGTCCTTTTGCAGCCTCCCAGCTACCTGCTGTGTCTGAGAGGAGCCTCCGCAAAGTTAAAAGTGGTATTAGGATGAGATGACTCATTCTTGTAATAGAGATGTATGACTTTTCAAATCTGCATGTTTAGTCCTTGCCCTACTTGTGAGCATCTGTGGGCACAGCTATTCATCCACCTGCGCAAACATTTACGGTGTGTGGCCTCCCCTGACCTCTGCAGAGGCATGCTTCGGTTCCTTTTCTCTCCGCGGTTCAGGGAAGCACCTCCACATATTCCAGGACATGTCACTGAAGCAACTGGAACATCTTCCAGGTCTGTAGCACCCTCACCTGGCTCAAGGCTGGCTCTCCCCATTAACGTCCATTCACTCACGTAGCAGGCAAACAATTTCTGGGGGATACAGCTGCCAAGAAGCGACTCAGCCCCAGCTCTGAGTGTCATGTCATCTCTGTGAGCCTGAAGCAGTGCAGCCACTTGCTTGAGGCGTGCAGCATCCCACCTCCTGCCCTGCACTTACAGCCCCTTGGGTCCTTACACGTACAGGTGTCTGGTGGTTCTTTGGAACACTTGAAGTTTTGGTGTCAAAATGTCACGACTCAAAGCAAAGGGCATCTTGGCTATCCTCTCAAAGGTGTCCCATAAAACAGGCTTGTTGAAATCTGGAGAGGCCAAATCCTTGCAGGTGGTGGACCCCGGCAAAGATTTGTATCATCTGGTCATGTATGTCTGTAGAGCTGCTGAGCCACCCAAACCATCTGAATCCTTTATATGTGTTTATGTGTATACCTGTATGTATGCATATAATTATATACATATCTGTACGCATAGAAAGTTCTGTGTATGTGTTTTCATTCCCTCTCTTGCCCTGTAGCGGTTATTGTTTTTCCAAATGGTGATTTCCAATATTTTCCTTTCCAGTATTTTCCCCTCAATTGTCCACTTCAATTCTAACCTGCTGCATCCCCTGCGTTTTCAGATGCTTTCCTGAGCAAAGTTCCCCATGCCAGAGCCTTCAGTGATCTGCACAGGATGGCTGGGGAACAGGCTGAGACCTTGTGTCTCATCTCCTATGCATGGATTTCTATGGTGAGGGAAGCCAAGATTTCCAAAGGGAAATGCTCTCCCTGTAACGCCCTGTCCTGTATGGATTCCCTAGGTTGTGCCTTGGGTCTCCTCCACTTATGTGCTGAACAGGAGGATGTATAGCACTTGCAATATATTTTGAGAGGCTTGACTGTTTCAAGCTGCTTGTGGCTCTGAAAACAGCTTTATTTAAATACTGCATGCAAGCTGGTGTTTCAAAATAAGAGAATAATTAAGGCGAGGAGGATGGGAGGGAGGATATAAAATATTCATGTACTTCAAAGAAAATACAGTCATCTTAGGTGTCCTGTGGCTACAGGCTATTCAGAGAGTGAAAAGGGCCACAGCAGTTCAGTGAACTTTTCCGTGCACAGGCAGCTCTCCAAGAGCTTGGCCTGGAAACTGTGGTGGCATTTGGGAATGGGAGGAGGATTGCAGGGAAAATAGAGGAAAAAAAAGTAAGAAAGGGGAAAAACATCAGTGAAAGTGCTATTTTGCCTTCCTAAACACACAGTTTGGGGACTGTTTACGCTATTTGTGTGTCATGCTTGTTTTTGGGGAGGGGAAAAATGGAGAAATTATTTGGAGAAGATGAACTATTTTAGTTTCTCATTTTGCAGTGACAGTTTTGGAAAATTTCCTTCAAAAAAAGAGAAATTTTGGAAAGTAAAAACAAGGGTTTTTTTCATATAGGTTAAATAAAAATCTTTCACCCAACCTGAAAAGATTGTTTTACTGAAAAAAACAAATGAGAAAAAATTAAATGAGAGGTCTTAAGTCTTCCTGGGAAGAAATATTTTCAATTTATCATTCTGACCAGTGGAGAGGAAACTTGTGCCTGCTGCTGAAGAGAAGGTATGTCAGTAGCAGACGAGAAAAGAGAAAAATGTGCTTGAGATTAATAGAAAGGCTGAAGCTGGTGATACCCAGGCAAGGAAAGGAGGCAGGGGGGTGTGGGTCAGATAGGCTCATCATCTTTGCAGCGCTGCTGGGGTGCCTGAACCACATCTGGGCCTTCAGGTGAAAAGGGGCTGGCGAGCGTGCTGGCGCTGCCAGCCTGGGGAAGGGTGTGAGAGGGGCAGTGTGACGTGAGCTCAGCTGATGGCTGTGCTTTGAACAACACATGCTGAGCCCGTGGACTCGGCCACCAGCTGCTAGTGGCCTTGCTGAGGGCCTCTGTGCCCATGAGTGCTGGAGCAGGAGATGGAGGAATAATTGGCTGGCCGCAGCAGTCTCCATGCTTGCTGATCTGTGGGGAGCGGAGCTGTCCAAGAGGCACAGCCAGATGGTGAGCTCTAACGTGCCTGTACTTATAGATGTCTTCATTAGGTGACATCTGCACCTTTCAGGGCTTGTCAGGGATCAGCACGGCGTGGTGATGAAAGTGGGCTTTGAATTAAGGGAGTGGAGCACACGCATGGGGTTACAATACTTTTTACCATGCCGTTTGAGGAGAGATGCAAGGTGAAAGCAGGGAACAGAATAAGAAAAAGTGGAAAAGGATAGGATGTGGGCAAACCCGCAACCTTCTCCCCACATCCAACGCTACCTTTGGTCCATTTTCTGTCTTCTCATCCTGCTCCTAGGACCCCTGTGCTATCCAAGATTGTGCTGTCCCACACTCGCCACCCTGTCCTGTCCTCACTGTCACTCCCTGGACTCAGCCAGGGCTGCCTCTGGTTGCTTCTCAGCCTGTCCTGCTCCCAGCCCATGCATACACAGACATATATGTGTACGTGAAAGCCTTCCTGCTGCTGACACCAGGATACCTGATCTGTGTAAGAAACCTTGCTGATGAGGGCATTGGAGGGAATGTTCTGTTTTGGGGGAGAAAGTTGAGAACAAGAGTGTGTGTTCAGACTCCATCCTTGCTTGTATTCCTGCATCTACCATCACTCCTTCTGAGGCTCCTTCCATGCTCTGTCCCCCTGCTTGTGTGTCATATTCACTCTGCAAAATCCTCTAGTCCTGCTTCCTGGAGAAGTGTGTGCAAGATGACAATTTTAGCCTTCAAATGTTGTTCTTATTCTTGCCAAGGCCATCTTTCTCTAGTCTTGTATTTCCCTGGGTTTAGTGCTGGTATTATTATTATAGAAGAAGTAGGAAGCATTCTTTCCCTTCAATCCACTGTTCTTGTTTCAGGGTCAGATACCCTTCCAACACAGACGAATTTCTGGAACATCATTGTGTATGTTAGAGCAAAGCACATGGAGGGTTTTGAACCTCATATTCTATAGACAGATATTTTCTAAAAAAAAAGCCAATTGTATAGACAAAGCTGTCTTCAAAGGGCCATAAGGGCTAACTCAAGTGAACTGAGCATTTTGGATAATAATGGTCAGGTCACAAAAACCCAGAGTGGAGCACTTGGAATATGTGGAAGGGCTGCTAGACAGGATTTTAGGAGGCCTGGTCTGAGGACGCTTCTGCAGTGCAGATTGGGTAGATTAGATGGGCATCTCGGGAGCCAGCGAGCCCTGCAGAGTTCATCTGCATCTGGCAGCCTCAGTAAAGAATTGCCTTTCAGCTGATTAGATCTCTTGGACCACTTTTCATTTCCAAAAGATGTATTGCATGCCTATGGAGCTTTTTGCACTTATATTAAGTCTGGGTTTGTGTTAGCAGCCCTTGAAAGTTGTTTCTGAGGGAAGAATGGGTAGATCTACAACAGGACAACTGAAGGGGCAGAGTTTGGCTTGGATCTCGACTGCAAGTGGGTTCTGCCCTGACCTTGCTAGGGCCTGACAGCATGTTATGCCTCTTGTACACCCATATTTCTTACTGTTCTCGCTATGCTTTGGGTGGCTGACAAAATATGTGTGCTGCAATTCTGTGAGCATGATGGCTTATCTAGAAGGTGGTGCACAACTTTCTGTGCTGGAAGTATCCAACGGGCTGCCATTAGTCCTGGTCTGATGTGTGACTGTACTGCAGTCCTGGGAGAGGTCACTGGGTAGTATAAACACAGCTGAGCCAGCTGGCTTGCGGCTGATGTGAATAACTCTAAGCTATACTCAGACACTAATGATCCTGGTACAGAGAGGGCTCTTTACTGACACAGCTGAGTGGCCCTGGGACTAGTGCAGTGGGAAGCCTTGGACCAGTCTTGGAATCGGGGGTGGTGGACAGGGAAGGAGCAGAAAAAACCTGTATCCTTCCCACTTGTGGGGAAAAGAACTGGGGAGATAACGCTGTTGATCTAGTATTGCAAATTTTATTTTTAAATAATAAAGAGCCTTTTCATCTCTCCATAGTCTCAGGAGAGCAGAGCCCCCCTCTGTCAATCTCCCTTTCCCAGCTGCTGGCCAGGGCAGTTGGGAATTGCTGTCTTCCTCAGCCCCCCTGCAGAGATGAGATCCTACAAGCACACTTAAAAATCCTGGGATTTCTCTGTTCATTGAGTAAGCCCCAGAAGCAAAGTCCCTGTGTAGTAACCTGAAGCAAGCACAGAGATAAAAATCCCCCTTTGTGTCGGGTTGTGGCGGAGCCACGAGGTGCCAAGATGGATTTAAACAGGTCAGCGCTGGGTTTTGAGAACATTTAATAATAATTGTGGGTCTGCCACATGCTAAGATAATACATTTCCAGTGAAGGCTGATTGAATGCAAGGGCTCAAAAATGCAGAGCTCTTCACTCTCCAGCCTCCACCTGCAGGGAGTTACACACTGGCCAGAGGAGCATTGCGGTGCTGTTTTCCACTTATATTTGAAGCGCCAGCACCGTCTGCTGCTGCAGACTAGAAACTGTAAAGTGGGACCAATTTCTGGTCACTTGTTAAGAGAAACTCATTGATTTAATTGTGCAATCCTATAAATGCCAATCGTTTCTCTCTTCCAGGACCCGTAGATATGCTGCATGTTAGGTGCTGCAGTCCTGCTAATGAAGTGGTATTAAACTTGTATCTGCGTGTAGGTGCACTGACCTAGATTTATCAAGTTGTTACACTTAATGCTTAAATTGCACTTGATTGGCCCAGTGGTCTGATCTGGTCTGGCAAATATGATATTCTCTACAAGGCTCCTAAGAGGAATTCCCTAGCTGATCACACATTTCTTTGCACTATTATAGATCTTCCCCTATCCGTTTCTTCTCACTCATTTCTACTTATTATCTAGGGAAGCTATTTGCAGCAGCTTGTTCACAGGAACATGTGAAATTACCTTGTTCCTCTCTGCTCCAAGTCTCCACTGTTAAAAGAACAAATATTTGATTCCCCCCCCCTCTTAGCTGGAAACATCTTTTTGTATACAAGAGTATCAGTGCGGTTTTTGTTCTCTCTTCCCCAATTTTGTGCCGGAGAGAAGAGCAGTTGGGAGTTTTCCACTGAAACAGGTTCTCATTAGCAAATACCATTTTGTTGAAATCAAAACACTTTGCAGAAACTTACTAGTTTCAGCAAACTTATGATCCTCCACTGTACAGGGGCTGCCAGAAACCAGCTCACGGGGCAAGCTGTTCAGAAGCACGTTTTTTGAGCACCATGATCTCTGAGGACGCTGCTCTACAACAGTTTTAACTGATAGAAGTCAGGGCTAATGGATTCCCATTTTTGCCCAAGAGAGGGTTTGAGAAGGGAGCAGGTAAAACCATACAGCTAGAGACGGGGTGAAGGCGATGCTGCAGCAGTGGAAAATCTATAGCGGTACTGTAGCCTGAAGCAGCCTCGCTGTGCATTCGTGTCCTATGTTATTCTTGCTTGGCAGCAAATTTCCCAAATTCCTTAGCAGGAAATTTCCGCAAAGTTCCCAAGGTAGATTCCCACAAAGCAGAAATTTTATACCTGGTTTGGTTAAGCCTGTGTTTGTGTGTGTGTTTTCTCTAAAGCATTAAACAGTTGTGTACCCTTGAGGGCAAACTCTTAAGTGATAAACCCTGCTTCATTTTTAGTGTGACCATGGATACCATCTAGCATCCATTTTTTTCAGAAGCCCTCACAATCCTGGGTTAATGTTTATAAATCCTTTACACAGGTGTGAAGTTTTGCTTATGGAGCACAAAAATGTTATGATATCCCTAAGGACACAGTACAGGCAGTAGTCAGGATTTGCTCTCATACAAAAATAACCTGTGTAATGATGCATTCCCCCTCGCCAGTTTGGGGACACGTGTTATGTACAATTCTCAGTAGCAAAAGAATTTGTCTCAAGCACCTGAGCTAAGGCAGCAGCTGCTTTGATTCAGAGCAATGGGCTACTCTCTGCCATGTAGACTGGACAAAAAAGAGAGTTATTTTGTATTTAGCTAGCTTTCAAAATGTAAAATGCTGAGTGCTGTGTAAATAGCTGATCTGTTCCCCTAGTCTAGATAAAACAAGCATATCCAGCAGTGTTTTCTGTATGTAACTAGGACAAGATTTTAAAACAAAACACTTTATTGTGCTCCAGTTGGGACAAATTTTCAGGGACTTGCCCATCCTCTTATTGAAAAGGTCCACCTGCAGCTGCTCATTAACCGGCTCGCTTAATATGACTTACATAGTTGTGATTTTCCTCCCCAGGCTGGCCTGCTATAACCTCCTGGCAGCCTGGCCCCAGCCCCTGGGGCCTCTGAGGAGCAGAGCTCTTGCTGGGAGCAGCCCTTGTATTTCAGAGGTGCATACCCACGAATGAAGCTCAAGGTCTGGGTACCCACCTGCGGGTCAGGTAGAGCAAACTCACAGCATCGCACAGGGCTTTTGGCATGTGGCAAGTGGTGAGAGCCTGGAGGCTTGCACGCCCTTCCCAAAATTGTTCTCATCAGATTTTAAAGGAAAAACTCCACAGCTGAGTGGGGACAGAAACATGATATGTTCCAGTAGCAATATACTTTGTCTTCCACTGATTTTCTCCTTATTATCAACTATAGGCAGGATATATGCCAATTCTCTTACACTCAGATATTTTTCAAACCAGCTGAATGTGATTGAGAAAAAAAACCCCAAACTATGGATCTATTTTAAAATCTGTGAGATTCTGTTTTAAAAGAAGGGAAGAAACAGAAAGTTGTGGAAGAGAGAATCAAATATTTATGTACTTCAAAAGCAAAGCAATATAATTTCCGTGACACTGTTGCTAAACGACTGTTCATCCCCCATCTTGATTGACAGATAAAACAGGTTTGTGTCATTTTGAAGTGGCTCCTCATCCGTGTAACTTCTCCCTTGCAGTCAGGGCTCTGGCAGCTCCCTTCAGAGGTCTCCATGGGGAAGGAGTGAGGAAGATTACAGGGACATGAAAATATCAGCCATTAATTCAATTGTTTCCTTTGCTGTTCTCCTGTTGTTGCTGATCATATTTGTTATGTATTCTGCTGCCGGTACGACTATGTATGAGTTCTGTTAGCTCAGTTCAAAGAAACCTAAATTCTAGTTGCTTACAAACAGGGAGATGGTAGGGAGCCTTAAGAAGGTGGGAACATGGGGTTCATAATGTAAACATTAGTTTGTAATAGTTTTTTTCAAGTGGTCTGCTGACCTGTAATCCTGGAAATACAGCAGTCGATTTACCTGGGTGTGAGGTAGCAGCCCCGCAGGGACTCTTGAGTAATGCATTTGGGTCTGCATCCCCATCCCAGCATAATGTTGTGCGGAGAGGAGACAGGGATGGGAGGAAAAAGGTGGTTGTCTCTGTGGGACATCGTTCGCAGGAACCCTCTATCAGTCCGGGAAGTGTGAAGAAACATTTACTACCTGCTTGTTCTCTGTGGAGACTGTCAGCTGAGGGGATGCATTGATTTATGGGCAATACACTTAAGCATTTCCAAAGAGGTTTTATTGGGCCTCTGCCTATAGAAATGGATTGAGTTGGAGTGATCCCAGCAGTGGCTGGGCATGTGCAGGGCTGGGAGTGTCAAAAAAGAAAAAAGGAGGAAAATAAATTATGCTGAGAGGGAGTAGCTAATTATATTTGATAAATACTTGAAAATATATCTAAATGGGAAGACCAGGATCTTATCCTGGGCATTTGGGGAGAGGATAGTCTTTAACCACGCCAAACTTAATAAAAGTTAACAGTTTTTCTGGGCATGTTAGGCATCATCTACCAGCTGCCAGAATCTAACCTGATGTCCCAAATGGCTCAGTCCCAACATTATACTGGCTTTCTTGTCAAATCCGATCAGGGAACATGGGGAGGGGTCTTTCCACTACATTATACATAATGTGTCTAAGTCATACCTGATATGAGTAGCTTCAGCTCTTCCCCTTCACTAGCCTGAAACACATTCAGTGTTTCCTTTCATTTTAGCTTGGCTATCACGAGCTGCTCTTCCCTTCACACAGCGGCATTACTAATCCTTCATTCTGTTTCCTCTCCTCTCTCCACTTTGGGGATGGCCATGCCTTCAGCAGCGCTAGGTTTAATTATCATGGTGTTACTAGGGGTAGCAAGCAACATGGAGAGCAGAGCAGTGTGGGGTCTAGGGTAAATGTGGCATCCTGGCTAGATTAAAACCAGGGCTGGTAAACCTCCTCACATGCATCTGCACTTAGTACCAACTCTGATGTACCTGCGGTCTTCCTCTTTCACTTGGGGCCAGGGGGAGAGAAGCTCTGCTACCTCATTTGCATTTCCACGGGTAATGTGATTACGGTGCCCCCCCCCCCCCCCCACGGAGCTGTGGCCTCAGCGTATCGAGGAGTACCCCACAAATCTTCCTGCAGGAACGACAGAGCAAAGGGGGACTGTGAGGGGTTCAGCAAGTCGTGCAGCTGCTGGGGAGATTTACATGGCTGTTCCGTGAGGTCTGTGTTGCAGTGTTGTTGGGAATACCCCAAATTAATGCTCTCATGATTGTCTTCTACTACTTGTAACTATTGTTTGAACATCTCAGCCAGTTCCCTGGGCCTCACACTGTCCTATTCCCTCTTCCCTCATTATTCTCCCTTCGCTTCATTGTGAAGGGGTTTGCAGAACAACTATTAACATTAGAGTTTTTAAGCGACAGCTCCGTTTTCTTTAGCTGCAGACTCCATTTCTGCATTGTTCTGCTAAACTGCTGGATGAATGCACCAGAGCTCTCTATCACAGAAAGCTTTTTCCTTCTTATATCTCTTTTGGAAGGACAGTAGCTCTGTAATGCTGTGAATAAGGGTAAATATATACACACTGAATAGAACTGAACTTCTCAGTCCTTTGCAGGGTTTTGAGTTTGTGAGCATCTCTACACACTCAGAATTGAGCATTAAGTGTCTTTAGAGGCATATTTTCCTTCTTATCTCTCCAAACCTGCTCAGCTCTTTAAGATGGTCTGCAGATACCTTTAAAGAAGAAAAAATCGAGTCTCTCAAATCAGCAATGGCATCTCTGGAGAGGAGAGTGATTAATACGTAGTACTAAAAAACGTTGGAATAATTATGGTGTTCTCATTTCTATGACTTTTTTTTTTTTTTCCTATATAAATCACCTGAAAAAAATCTTATCTTGAAACAACCCTGACGGTAAACTGCCTCCTCTGGGAGGGAGGGAGGGAGGGAGGGAGGGAGGGATGGATGGATGGATGGATGGATGGATGGATGGATGGCAGCAGCTTCTCGGCACAGAGCAAGCTGAGTAGTGCTATGAGAAAGGGGGATGTTTGGGGCAGGATTTGTAAGATACCGAATTACTAAGAGGGCATCATGCAGTATGTACCTGTTCCCAGCAAAAAGAGACACAAGCTTTATCTTTTTATAAGGTTAGCAGCACAGAGAATGTTCTGGATTTAAACCTCATGTTAAGGTTCTCTCAGCATACTCTGAATACACAGAAGGGAATTTATCATATTCAGAGAGAGGGAGGACAGGCTTATGGTAGTAAAAATTTGATCCCACAGCTCTAAATTAGAGGTCATGATTAGAAAATATCAATAGGAATTTTCCTGTTGGGAGACATTGTATCAGCAAAATCAATGACTTCTGAAGTCAAGTTGATGTTGACAAAATTCAGATTGAAACAGAGTGGTAAAAGGTGGTATTTTCTGAATAGACAGGGGGAGTCTTGGTTGCTTGATTATACATTTGTGGTAGAAAGTACTTTATTCTCATTCAAAAACTTAGCTTTGTTTTCATCTCTGAAGATGGAACACTTAAACTGGACAAATAAGTTTTTCCTTTCAGCATGGTGCTTTAGAGGAGATTTTGAAATTTTAAATACAGCATGAAAAAAAACCCAAAGCCTTTCCCTACCAGTTTTACTGAACACACCTAGACTCCTGGGCCACCTGGTTCATCTGTAAGTGTTTTATCTAAGCTGTTACCAGCTGAATCCCCTTGTTAGCCGGCCTTCTCCTCTGCTGTCTGCTCAGGTTTCGAGTGTTGGCATGGGCTCCTCTTTAGCATGTATTGGCTGAGAGCTTGGCATGAATTACTCTTTTCCTTTAGCAGGCAGCAATGGTTTTTTTCCCCGTGACCATAGCATGGTGCTTACTTGGTGAAGCTGATCAGCTTTACCATCTTACATGGCATTTTTTTTACCTGAGGATTGCTGTACACTTAGCAAACATCAACTCAATTAGTCCTCACCCACTCACTATGACATGGGTGTTATAATCTGAATTTTACAGAAGTGGATATGGGTGTGTTCCCTTAGAGGGGAAGAAGATGAATTAAATACAAAGAGGCGATGCAGCTTGTCCAAGGTCATGTGGTGACAGTCAGGAGTTGCTTTAATTTCATATTTTCTTCTGTCTGTGCAGGCTTCTCCCTCTGTTTTGGTACGTGCTGAGGGCATGAGGTTTGGAGGTCAGTCTTTCCACTTTTAAGATTTGGATCCAGAAAAGCAACTGAGGCCACACTTTATCTTTGAAGAGCGTGTAGCTCCACCTGGGGTACTCGCACTTGGAGCTCAGCGTGCGATTGTGTGGTGCTGGTCCAGGCACTGGGAGTGAGAGGTTTTTGTTGTACGTCAGGCACAGGAGGAGGGGTCTGCTTTAGGAGGATGGTAGCAAGAGAGAAGCTGGTGCTTGCTTCCTAGGAAAGGCAGTATCTTGATGTTTGGGCTCATTGGTGGACCATCCAGGGCCATCTCACACTTAGCCCTGTTGCTTGAAGCCTTCCTCATTTCTCCACTAGCAGGTCTTGTCACTGCAGTGCAAGTACTGCTCTTTTTTGTCTTCACCAGTTGGTTTATGTTTTCACCTGGGAAAATGGTCGGAACAGAGGGGAAGAAGATAGATTGTCATGATTTTCTATGCCTGGATGGCAGAGAGCAATTCAGGGAACGGAGCAGGACACGGTGCTCACAGTTAATGTGGCTTGAGGGAGGAAGAGGTGGTGTTCAGTACAGCAGATGTCCAGTACCTGCTGCAGGCCTTGCCAGAACCTAATGCTCTGCAGGCTGAGCAGCTCTCACACTCCTGATAAAGCAGAAGGACAGGAGAATGAACCGTGCTTGTTCTTTACTGAGCACTTCTTGATTTTATTACAAACCGATTCAACAACTTTGTTAATCAATGACCTGCCACCATCTTTCTCAAGCCTGGTTTCCAGGGAAGAGGATATTTTTTTCCACCAAACAGTGGATTCAAATGACTACTCCCTGTTTCTCTATCACAAGAGAAAAGGAAAAAACGTCTTAGAAACTAATACAGGAACCCCCCTGCTGCCACTCAGTGATTCTCAACTGCAAAGGTCAATCTCCTCTGCTTTGAAGGATGGTGTCAGCTCTGGAGTGGGCAGAAGTTCAGTGTCTGGCCTCCCTGTTGACACATTTAAAGATTTCACTCACATGTCTCTCCTCCTGAAATACTTTTAACAGACCCTTTTGAAAAAGCTGCAGCCATGAAGCAGTGCCCCTGCTGCTCTCTGTTTCAGATTGTTACCAAACCAACACGAATTATTAGCAGACAATTGCCTGTAACCTTGCAATGTTCTTAAGAATTGCATTTTTTTTCCTATGCACTTCGAAGCTCTCTAATCTTTTCTAGCAAATAAGGAAATGTGACAATGGAAATAGGTTTGATAAAATAATAACCCAGGGCCCTGAAAAACTTACCTGATCCAAACTCTCAGGGGCACCACCCTCTGAATTTGCTGATGGCTGCATCTGTAAAAGATCTATTGTCTGGAGCTGGCCAAAAGATGGTTTTGTTCTTGTCCCTGTTAATGAACTTCTGGGGTTTTGGTTTGTTTTATTTTCCCAAAGAGAATTTCAAAGAAAGAGGAAAAGACATTTTCCCCTTCCCTGTGATTAAAACCTTTTATTCGTATTTTTCTTTTCAGCAAAATAGAGGCTTCCCCCATTGAAAAATATTTTGTTTGTAAATGAAGAATTTAAATTATACTGCACATAATGATGATGCAGTAGATTATGAAAGTTGGAGTATGGTCACATCCTACTTTGGTTTTTTTCAGTTTAAATACCACTATTTTCTGTGGAACATATCTGATGAGTCAGTCTCCAAATTTCATTGCAATATACTTTGGAGGAAAAAAAAAAAAAGTGACTTTACTTTTTTTGCTACTGTCCCTTAAAAAAGTCATTATTTCAATACAAACAGCAGAAGGAGGACAACTTTGCAGCCACAAATATAAATTTCAAATGGGAACTTTAATCAAATTTTTTGGTGTGTCTTGAAAATTACCAGATGAGTTTGAGAACTTTGCTTCCTTTGACCCACATCAGAGCACTGAGGTCTTCCAAGTTAGCAGGGACTTTGATGTAGTCATACCTGTGAAATCATACCCAGTAATAGACCTGGGGAGCTGTAGAGCATGGGATCTGGAAAGATGACAAAAATGCCTCAGATCTAAAGCAAAACTTTAAAAAATTACTCAGGTGTTTAAGGGGATACTGCTTTTAGCTTCTCTCTGCCTCAGGTTTCCTGTCTCTAAAATACAGTTGATAATTAGAGCTAATAGAATCATTTGAGTTGTACAATTAATTGAAAAATTGTAGCTGCTTCTGTTTGCAAAACAACTTCAAGAGGATTTTGATTTTTCAAATGTATTTGCTACTTGCAATTATTCAAGTCAAATGATTCAAAACCGAATCGTTTCTGCAAACAATTCCTGCGCTCTAAGTTTACTTCTAAGATGTTCTGTCTGAGTTTCTGAGGCTTACAGAAGAGGGAAATCTAGTTAGATCTTGATTTGCCCCATTACAAGTTAGTGCTGCTCCTGTTGTTTTTATGTGGAGTTCGGCTTTCAAGGTTTTGATTGCTTTCACTCCCCCCAGCCCCCATTTTCAAAGACCTGTAATATTTCACTTCCTTGGAGGAAGTTTTTCCTCTAACTTGCTTTTTATGTAAGCACATGTTTGGTGTGTATGTTTTTGCATGAAGACATTCTGAATTAAAATTTGGTGGTAAGGTATCTGTCTCTATGACTGCTCCTGCCAGGAAATGAATTCATTTAGAAACCAAACAGAAAGCGTTGATTAGCGAGTTGCCAGCATCTTTTTGTCTGCTCTGTGACTGTCAAGTCCATCCATTATTCTATGTGTCCTGGAGACACTGGTCAAGCATGCACACAGAAGGGGATTAGTTGTGTGGTAGAAAGCAAACTGGCTTCCAACCTGAAAGTGGACCTGTTTGCTAGAGGTTTCCCCCCTTTCATTTAGCTGCTTAATTAAAATGACTAAATAGATTAAAAATTCATAAGTCGGGCTCATGCTGATAATGCATAGCTTAACATTTGGATTATTGCCCCAAATACAGAGAGGCCCAGTCATACAGAGCTGCTGTTCCTCTGCTTTGTTAGGGTCTGCTCACGTGCCTTTCATAAGCAAATTCTCTTGTGTACAACTATGCAGTTCATTTCCTGCAAACCCTTTGTGGCAGTAAAATTTGATTGCTTGAAACTCCATGGGAAATGACAGCACAAGGGTGCAACTGAAATGAATCAACTCATAGAGTCAGTCAGAGGAGCATTTGTGGAGAGTTTTCTGTGTCTTACTCACCTCTCATGAAGGTATTTACCTCACCTATGTCCCAAGGGTGTGATGTGACTTAATTTAATAAAAGCTTATGAAGTACTTTGGAGAGGAAAAGAGGTGAGTGTTGTATGTTGTTATTTCATTTTAATGTGCCTTTGAGCTTCACTGTTCTATCTGGGCTCTCAGGTAGGAGTGCTAGAAAGCCTGTCTCCTGCGATTCCAGATCTGAAGGAGTCATTATTTTAAAAAAATTTTGGCATATTATCATGGTTCACAGCCTGCTTTAACCAGCTCGGCTTTGCTGAAAAAGCCAGGAACACAAGACCATCAAAATCTCATGGAAGCACTGAAGGAGGAGCTCCAAAAGAGCCTTGTCAACCAGCATTTTACGAGCACAGCTATGTTGCACAGTAGACCAACATGACACAAAGCTGCCATCGTGCAGGGAGGCTCCCTCAGTCTTGGAAACCAGATAGTGCTGTGATAGCAAGGCATTGTACCTAAACTGATAAACTCTGCCTCTCAGCAGGGCTTGAGCTTGAGCATGGACCTATGGTAACTCTGTAAACCTTCTTGCATGTCACAGCTAGCTTGGGTGGTGCCGAGAATGGCATTTGTACCAGACTCCGTTTGTCCACTCTGAGTGTGTTCTTGGTGCTCTGCAAGGAGCAGAATGGTTTTGCCTGCTATCGTGTTCTGGCAGCTGTCTCCCTCCAGGTGTGTTATATTGTGCTTTCTGTGGTAGCCCACCATTGCCTGGGTACAACTATTGCTGAGTTCTTCTCTGGTGTTATGTATTTCTCAGTGCTTGCAATACATGAAAGCTCTTAGTCCTGTTTCACAAAAAAGAGGGAATTTGAGGCACAGGGATATAAATCTCTTATTTATGGCCACAAGGAAGCTGGAAAAGAAGCAGAGATTCCTTTGACTGCTAGAGTGAGGTTCAGCTATGGATTAAAACATCTAAATTTAGGGGTCTTCCTGTAGGTATCTAGATGTGAGTTGGTGTCTAAACACCCATTATAGCTGATAGAGATTCAGTGCAGTCAGTTGAGACTAGGAACTTAATTCAACTCATCCTAGAGCAGACATCTCCTGATCAACTGAATTAACCTTTTGACTTCACTGCCTGTGAGGACTGAGTCTCCATTAACTGCAGTGGGAAGTTAGACCATGCACCACCTACCCGTGGCAAATTCAATCTCAGACTGAATTCCATCTCAGCCAGCATCCCCCTCACAGGGTGGCTCTGTCTGTGATTTTGCTAAATGCTCTCCAGGGGGAATTTTAGGAGACAGGAGATAATCCCAAAGTGCAGCTTCAAGACAGGGGATCAGGCTGGGGACCAAGGAGTCTTGGACAACCATCCCTTGTGTGAGTCAGAGGGGACACATTGTCCTTTACAAAATAGGACTGTGCATGTGTGTCTCTCACACTGTAGCAAAGCAGGATAAAACCCAGATCTGCTTATGACACCTATTTGAGGGGACACTGCATTAGAGAAAAATGGGAGGGAGGGAGAAAAATGAAAAAATGAAGCAAATAGACACATGGAGGCATTAGACAGAGGATTTGTGTTTCAGTCATAAAACAAATTGTCCCTTCTTTCTTGCCCACCCTTCTCTCTCCTTTCTTCTGGCATTCACTGGAGAAATAACAGCTGGTTTAATGCTATTGACAGACTCCTGTCTTCTGCTTTGTAAACCTGTTTTCTATACTAATGTATGGGGGCTGTAGGGCACAGCAAGAAAAAGATGGAAGTTTCATTACTATATCCCCTTAAGCAAGCATTTGGAATGACTAGCTCACCCAGCTGTCTGGATCCCTTCTGGGTGAGAATGCCAGGGCAAAAATCTAGCAGCCAGCTCACTTGGAAAAAGAAGAGGAAAAGAAAAGAAAGTAGAGAAGTGGGGGAGGGCAAGGCAGAATGGGATACTTTTCATGTATTTATTATCTCCTGCGCTTGATCTAATTTTCACAATATAGAAAATGCGATTAGAAGGTTACAGAATTGCAGAATTTTGTGTATACACTAAGACATACTCCTTTTTAAGTTGATTTCTAAATGCCATGGTAAAGTACATTGCTTTCAGGCTACATTTTTATTGCCAAGGTCTAGTAGTAATGCTGTAGCTTAGTCTACAATGGTCCCACCTAGCTCTCCAGTGTCAGTTTTTCTGTTGTGAGAGAGGCCCATGATCCCTTTTATCTCAGAAGGAGTTCCAAAACACATGTTCTGCCTACTCAGTACCCCTCTCCAGTTAGTCCTTACAGCCTCTTTCTTTTTGCAGCAGTTTCTTAAGGACAGTCGTGATCTGGTGGAATTGTTTACAGTGACTTCAAGCTGTACCCAAGGAGGTCTGATATGGAAGAGAGGAAAAAGAAATCCCAGCAGCTCTCATAAGCAGCACAGGCAATAAGCTTAGACATGAAAGCAGGAAAGGAGTTGGTGAAAGAGTTGGGGTGATAAGCAAGGAGCGGGTAAGAACAGGACGATTTGTCTCTTTAGGTGTTGTTTCAGTCTCCCTTGAAAATTCAAGCAAGAACTGATATGTCAAATGTGTCTGCTTCACATTTTCTTTCTAAATGAAAGCTAAAAGCTGCAACACTTCCATCAAAAATACTAGAAAAAATAATAAAAATCTGAACACAGTAAGCAAACGAATACCAAGCTCGATGCCTGCTTGTAACTTTCCCAGACAGTTCCCTCTGGGCTGACATTTTTCATGCTTGAAGTAAAGAAGCATGTATATAAAATACACATGCACAGTGCTACTATAATGGGAAGTTTTGTCAGAATTTCAGTGATAGAGTTTTATGTAGTTTTGGTGGTGCTAGTTTTTCATTTCTTGAACCAGGCAAATAGTTTTCAGTTGCTTCTGTTGTATTGAGATGTCATAAAATTCTCATTTAATTGTCAGTGTGCTCCTGAACATATGCTCTTGCTGTGTCTCGCTTAGAGGGATTTGGGGTCTGTTTCTGACTAACGGAACACATACACACTTAAAGAATACAGTTGGTGCTAACATATGCACAACAAGATTCCCCCCACTCATGCGGGTGTTGCACGCACACTCACACACACACACACACCCCACCCCCCCCTCAACTAGAGTCATTTGAAAGTCAGGACAGGTTGCTCCCTGAAAATGTTTTACCAGGAAAATCAAGGGCTTGAAAGCAAAAGTTTTGGAGCACCTCTCCTAGCTGAGTAGGAGTCAACCACTCTGCATGATGACCTCTGTGGAGTTTTGAAACCTTGCTGGGAATAGGTGCATCCCAAGAGGAGGGGCTGCCTCTGAGTATGAACTTTTTTGCTGGTGGCAATCTCATGACTAAGATAGAGGGGTAGAGGTAGAGGGGCTGAGCATACCGGCTTCTCAGAGTCGGAGGGACTTTGCCTTGCAATAATAGAGACAGCAGGAAAATGTGTTCTATCTTTCCTCGTATGATGCTCAGGGCTTGAAAACTGCATGGCCCATGTGTTCTTATGGCTACCAAGATGGTTGAGTTTCTGGTTTTGCTTCTTTGCAATTTTAATATATTGTTTTATTCTTTAATCCCCTCTAAGACTCTTTAAGCTCTTTGAGCCATTGAAATAATCTTTCTTTCTGGCATCCGTCTTTCTCTATTCCCTCCCCCTTTGTCTTCCACGCTCTGCACTCCATCCGCCCGACCAGGAGTTGCAGTCCAATAGCCTTGTTTATTTTCCCTGTATTGCAGCAGAGGATTTGATTGATTGCACTAAGGCAGGTTTTGAAATGGATATTTCAACAACTCTGGTGGTTGTCACAACACTACAGTACGAATGTGTGTACATTGTACCTGTCTCCCAAGTGTAACTGGAAAAGGAAAATATATATTGAATAATGAAATCAAATAGAAATGCATTTAATATAATAACATAAACAGAATAAACATCCTCAGTGTGTCATTTTCCTTAAAGGAAAGCTTTTGCAATTTAACTACATAAACATGTACATAAATAATAGTATGAGAAGAGACAGTGTTATTTTCTTCTGTGTAATGCACACTATCTGGTCTGCTGTTAGGAATCTGAATTCCTTCATGCCTCTGCGGCCTCTCTGATTTTGTGCAGTACCACCAAGTCATACACTTATGCTTTAAGATTCCTTTATCTCCTGCTGCTATCTTAGATTTTACGAAGTAAAAGTACTGTGTAAATCTCCCACATTTTCCCTGGTTAATGCTCTTGGTGGGAAGGTTTACAACGTGCGTTTTGCAGGGTGTGCACCATAAAGCTAGGCACAGCGCTTCCACTTTCCACTCCCTTGAAGCAGAATTCAGGACAGTCAGGCTTAAGCTTTATAGCTGGCCTTACAGTGGTATCTCCTTCCTGCGCTTCCCTCGCTGGCATCTCTCCTCATGGTCTTGTCTTAATTCAGAGACAGGTCCGTTCCACAACCAGTTTGTGCATCCTGGCATTTTTCACAGTGTAAGTGTTGTTTTCCTGAGGATGCTCTTTTGAGCTGGGGTCTTTTGAAGCTTTTTAGGGCAAAAATTAACGGCAGATTCTAGACTCCTGAAGCAGACTTAAAAAACCCCAGCACATCAGTTCCTAAATGAAACCCAGAGAAGACTGCTGGTAATGCCTGCTCCCCAGGAGCCAGTGCCAAAAGGAGGGTGGGTGCTGATGAGGGATACAGCCTGGGCTGGGAGAGGAGCTTTGACCTGGGTTCACCAGGTGCCTCCTCGCAGTCCCAGGTTTTGCAGATGTTGCAGCGAGGCAGGGCAGTGCTGTGGCAGCTCACTGCCAGGGCTGAGCACTGCAAAATGTCAGAAGTCCCTCCCTGAATGTTCTGAGTGCAGGCTGCCTGCCCCTGCTCTTTTCCCTGTTGCTATTTAGCTTTCCATCCTTTTCCTGTTTTCTTTATGTTCAGGCACACCTGTAGTTTCTATATAAGCAATAAGATAACAGCTGGAGCTGCTACATTAGAGTTACAAACACTGCAGGGAAATAATGGATTTCAAACCACAACACTTTTTTCCATTAAAATAATAATAACAAAAGACAGGGAATTTTCTAAACCTATTGCATCTTTCCATCCTCTGCCTTGACCTCTTTAGTGCCGAGCTGAAATTACACTGTTAGTTAAAGATTTAGAGCTCGTGTCATCCCGAGTTTTGTTTGGGGACTCAGCCCTTGTTTCAGAAGACAAGGCTGCCATTTTAACAATAGCACACTGTCTTCCCTGGTGCTTACAAAGTCACACAGAGCTCTGGATTTTTTGCTTCTCTTTGAAGTCCCAGTCCAGGGAAATATATAAGTATCTGCCTACTTCTAAGGAGTTGAATTATCCCATTTTCTTCTGTAGGACTACTTAATGTTAAACAGTGCAGGGTAAGGGTCTGAGAGAATTGTCTACTGCAGCAGTTCAGAGGTGGAATAAGGAGGGGTCTACCAGCATATTAGGGGCATGTGTACATAATTGGCTTCTTTAGCAATTAATATAGCTACTGTAAATATAACTGGATTCTTAAGATTATTAATTTGCAAGCATCCTCAATGTGCTCTGCCATCCACTGGTATTCAGAGGGAGAGGGATGCTTTGAGACCTCCCCTGCATCACCAGATTGTCAAAATACAGCTTCCTGGTGGATTTTGAAATATGTATAATTTATATTTCTGACCCTTATTTATTACTTTAGAAAGAGGAAAGAGAGTTCATCATTCATTTCTCTTTGTAATTTGATGCTGTTTGTTTATTGACTTATTTATAAAGCACCTCCGGCATGTGTGGCACTTTACAGGCAAATAATATTGACAGGTCCTTCTCTCTTGCAGGCTGAGCACTCAGTTGTGCCTGTTTCATACTGGCCTGCAGTGCAGCAGCACCACGACGCACTGACCTAGCAGGGACATTGCCTCAGGAAGGCACCATGAATTTTGGAACCTCTTAGTACAGGTGTATGAGCAGGCACTGAAAGAGGGAAGATGGATCTGCTGCTGTACCCTCAGGGGTCAGCACTGAAAGGAAAGGCAGAGAGTGCCCTTCAGCTTCTCAGCTGTAGTAATACTTCCCCCAGCTCTACCAGTCAGATTGCCCTTGGTGGAAGAGAAGCTGGTGGCGGTTGTGGCCCCCAGTTCCTCTGCCTCTATTATTCCTTGCAGCCCCTGGAAGTTGGTTGTGATGTGGTGGAGATGTAGCTGAGAGCAGATCCCCATTGCATAGGTGCTTGGCAGGAGGGAGGGGGCAAGCTATGTCCTGCAGACCTTGCAGCCTGGGTATCTACAGCCAGTGAAGGAGGGAAGATGATCACTGCAAAGGATTTGGAGGTGGCTTCTGTCTTGCAGGTGCCCTCAGAAGGGGAAGGTGCTTTCCTCATGCCGTTCCTCCCTCCCTTAAAATTGCTCCCAGGTCGATCCCCTTGACTGTGCAAAATGGGGTGTGGGGGTGCATGTGTGCACTCAGAGAATGCCCATGTTGTTTCTAACCATGTTATCCCTAATCCCTGAGCACTCTCTTGCTTGTTGGTTGCTTCTCTACTGCTCAGTTTGCTTAGTGGTTCTGGTTTACCTGCTCCTCCTACCTTCTTGCTTGTCTTTCTCACAGGAGTGGCACCTGACTGTTGTTCTTGTCATCCACAAGATTAAAAATGAGCCCTTCTCAGCCCAGAGAAGTTGAATGCAAAGGTTTTGATGCTGTGATGTTTCATTTTGGAGAATGTCTTTAGTTTTCCATTGATAACAGGCCAAGCCACCATCAGCGCGTAACGGCATTGAGCGAAAGAGTTGGAAAGGAGAGCAAGAAAACTGCTGCCTTAATGGGGTTTGGAGCCACTGACAATCTCCAGAGTGTAATGTCTTAGATCCACACCTCATCACTTTCCAAAAAAACAGAGAAAGGAGGAAAAGGGCTGGGGAGCCAAGACACGGGCTTTGCTAGCTTGTCTTCACTTTCCTCCCCCCCTCTTCCCAATCTGCCTTCAATCTCTAATGGAGAAACCTACAGCTCCAGAACTAATACTTTCCCACGTTGCATTAATCCTAATTGACTTGGATATAAGTTCCCCCTCCTACTATCTTCAGCATGGCATTACCATCTGCCCCCTGGGAACCTGCAGCCGCCTTTGCTCGCTGACTCTTGCTGGCAGATTTTGCACAGGAGAGAGCAGCTTGCCACTGGGCTGCATAGGGTGGAGCTGAAAGGACGCAGGCAGTGACCTTGTTGGAGAGCTCAAGACACAAACTATGCCAAGTTGCTGTGTGTTAGTTAGCTGTATGCTCTGGGAGGATCCAGGGTTGCGAATGGGTTGGCTCAGCATCCCCTTCCACCTGGGAGCGGGTGATGCTTACAAGGCACTTGTGGGTCTTTTGCAAGAATGGATGTTAATCTGAGTTTAAAAGGGAGTGGCAACACTACTGAAATTAGCTCATATTTTGAGACTGAACTAGCAAGAGCTGCAGCACAGAACAGGCAAGAAGTGTGGCTGATTTACATCGTGTCTTCGTAGTGACTTCAGTTAGTCCAGGCATCTTGCCCTCCTCCTATCTGTCTACCTGTCATCCCCCAGTCAACTTCAGACTTCTTTCTAATTCCCATTATCCCTCCTTTGGTCCATTCCTGTGAGTCTCTGCACTCCACTCCCTTCCATCTCCTTTCCTATGATTACTGTAGCTAGGATTAATTTATCCTTCTTTTTTGCAAATGGGGAAACTAAGGCAAAAATCAGTGAAATTCACTCAGAGTTGCTCTGAATCAGTGAGCAAGCTGGAACTCCCGCATTCTGTGGCCAGAGCCTCACGTCTGGCAGCAAACCTGACTGGTGCTGGTTTTCCACACCGTTCCAGTGGTTAATCTGGGCAAGGCAATGATTATACCTCGGTAACTTCTCTGCTCCATCCAGTCGCTTGGGGTCGTAACAGTAACCTGACACACACACACCAGATCCTGTGAGGAGCAGAGAAAGATACTGGAGGAAGCTTGGACGGAGGGAGGAGACAGATATGTGGAAAGGAGCAAAGATGATCATAAGAGTGTAATGAAAAAGGAACAGAGGAGGATCGAGGGAGGGGGTAAAAAGAGGGATGCTCAGCCTGGGGCAGCTTCAGCTCCTGGTGGCGAAAGGAGAGCTGCAGCCACAAACTTTGTCTTCAGTTATGCAGCAGTGTACACGGTGTGTGTTTGGGTGTCTGTGTTGGGGGGGTTGTATACTGCAGGGGGATGATGTGCAGCCCAAGTTTAAGATACTGGAGAAGCCAGTGCCTGGGCACTCTCTTCTCTATCTGCAGATCTAAGCAATTTTTTTTTTTTTTTGGCTGTTGTGCTGGGATTTGATCTCCAGCAGTAAGAGAACACAGGGGAGGAAAGGGGGATTAGTGCAAGAGCGTTCTTGCCTCTGTCTCTTCTTCCACTCTGATTGTTTTTAATTTTCCATACCCTATCTTTCCCACCAGTAGCTCTCAGTTCTTTCTTGTGTGGCAGCATCTTTCTTGTCGGAGTATCTTTCTTTTTGGAGCACCCCTCCAAAAATGTGTACCCTGGAGGGCAAGCATTTGATTTTCATTCCCCACCTACCTCTCAGGCCAATATGCTGGTTGTTAGCTTTGCTTCACAGTGAGCTCAGCTAGCCCATGGCAGGAATGGGAGTTAGGGACAACATCTCTTGTCTTTTCCTATTCCCCAGGCCTTTGTGGTTACAGAAAGAAGGCAGAGGGTTTTAGTCTTTCTTGTAGCAAGTTGACTGCCTCTAAAAAGTCTTGACTTTCCACTTCTCAAATATCCCTCACAACATCTTTGTGTGGCCAGCTTCTTTCCTGGGATTCCCTCACTGCCTGCAGCAATGGCTGGCCCAGCTGGAGGTCCAACAGATAGGAGAGCAAAAACGTGATCAATGTGAGGCCCTGGCTCCCAAATGAGTTCCAAGAATTTCATTTTTTTGTGCAAAAGATGTGCATGCGGCTTAGAAGTTACAGGTTAACTACCCTTATCTACTGGAAGTGGCTAGAAGCTCAGTGTGTTTCATGCTCTCCATTGAGCCATACTAATAGCAGTGTAATTTATGTAGGAGGAAGCAGATGATGTGTAAGTCGGAGGAGCTTGCAAAGATCCTTAACGTGTTTGGTTTGTTTTCAAAGGGCTAAACTATCGTGGGAACTTTGAGGTTATCTAACAAATGGGGAAATGTCAAGTCTTAATCCTTTAATGCTAGTGATTGTGATGCACTATGAGGAACTATGAGCTTTCTTTGTCTGGAACTGTGCAAATCCTTTGCCTTTCCTGCCCCTCTGCTTTCTCCTCATCTTGCAATTTAGCTACATTGTCTGTTCTGTTATTTACACCCCAAATTCTGTCCCTGTGTTTTCAGGAACTGCATGAGAATTCATTGTTATCTGATAATAGATAACAAAAAGCATTGTTTGTTGAGGAGTTGGCCTGCCTGGTGTTTTTGTTGTCATTGTTGTTTGGATATTTTTATCTGCTGAAGTCTGGATTACACTACAGGAAACATCTTTGCCTGGAGGCCCCTCACAGTGCTTTGGAAAGGCCATGGAGTGCAGCTGACGTGCTGTGGCTTGCACACCAAGATTGAGTCCATAAGAGCCCAAGGTTTATTCTACTGTAGGGCAACACCAGAGGCTTGCTAGCTGATGAACTGACTCCAAAAAAACCTGGAGAAAGCAGACAAATTACCGGCAGCAAGACCCTTTGATCAGGAGAATATGTGACAAAGTGTTCACTTGCAGAAGCCCCACAGGGCAAAGGGCATTGCCCAGGGTGTTACGTCAGTGGAGGAGCTGGGAATAGGGAGACGTGCTCCTATTCACCTTAACAAGCAATCCTCTCCTTCCAAACCTGGGTACGAAAATGAGAAATGTTTGTTACAGACACACTTGCTTCCCCAGACCCGGGTCAGGCCCAGCTTCCTGCCTTATTATTGTTCTGTTATACCGCTCTGGCAAAATAAATGAAGGAAGAAATCTGATAGTCCCTAAGTAATCATTAGCTGGTTGTCATGCTCCTCTGAAGACTTTAAATGCCGTTTTCCTCTCTCCAGCTTCTCTATCATGCCAGTGCTGCAGTTTTTGAACTCTTTTATTGCTCCAGTAAATATTGATCACGGTATATGAAAGCTGAAGTTGCCTCTCACTACTTTTAACGTCACAAAGCTGCTCAGTGCCTGCTGATTGCTGAATAGTGGAGGAGATGGAAGAAGAGTTGGGGGAAGCAAAGCAGAGCCATCAGGCTTTGCTTCCCGTGGGCCCTGTGGGTGGCGTTACTACATGCAAGTTTGAGAGGAGAGAAATTAATTTATTTCTTTTTTATGAATGTTGCACATGAGTGGGTGTAGGACATTCAAGGCTGGAAGACTAGAGTGGGTAGGTGGTACAGGTACCACCTCCATTTCTGTCACCAGAAATCAACCTGCAGATCAATCCCAGAGAAAATGGCTGTCTTGCCCTTTAGAGACACCCATTTGACTGAGAGCAGGGGTAAAGCCCCTCAAATGTCTTTGCCATGACTGGAAAGCAGAGAAAACAGAGATGTGGAGACAGGTCTTTGTGGCCACCAAACGCGGAGCCGCGGTTGCCAACAGAGCTCAACAGCTGAGCAGGGCACACAACCTAGGAAGATGGCCTTGAGTCTGCCACTGCTGCCCCAACCACAGTTGGGTTTGTTAATTCAGGTCTTGGCTCCAGTGTGCTCCTGCCAGCCTGTTCTGGGAAGGCAACCCAGCATAAGTTCCCTCTGGGGTCAGGTGATTGCTTCCCCCCGGGGTCAGGCTGCTATCAGAGCGTGAGAACCATGGTCTTTTGGGGCAGACTCCAAGCAGCAGCAGGGCTGCCCCTCTGTTGATGGAGAGGCCCTGCCTGGGTGGGTCTCCTGGTATGCTGAGGGAATGGGATTTGAGAACCGGGACCAAATTCCAGGTATAATCTTTGAAAGCAAGAATGTTTCTGAATGACTAATACCAAGGGACAGGGAGCTAGTTAATCCTATTCAATTTTCTGAGTGTGTTCACAGTTTCAGCTGCATCCAGCTGGTTGGTGGGGGGTGTGGGAGTCACTGGGACATGCACGCCCCTGTTAAAAAACACTGAGCTTTTGGTACATTGCAGTTACAAGTGTAACTGCATTACTAAAGTAAATCTTCTGCCTTTTTTCCAGATAAGTATCATTATCTGTTGTACATAGCAGCCTTTCATATTGGAGGACCTAGATGCCCTTTGTATTTAGATCACAAGTGAATGATTTGAGTGGATGCAGCATTGTCCTGAGGGGACATTTATTCACATCACTAAACCATCACAGAACTGGGAACAATTAGGCATGATTGGCTGTCTTAATTGAGGAAAAGCCGAAGGGACTATAATAATGGGTAGTGTATTGACAGAGCTCTGTGGGATCCTCAGGACAAACCATGGGATAAAAGTGAGGGGTGGGGGCAAAGCTGGCGTGGGATCCCTGGGGGGGGGGGGGGGGGGCTGCAGGGCAAGAGCCAGTGACTAACATGGGATTTGTAATAGTATGTGGAGAATAAACTGCTTCCGTGTGGTGTCAGAGGAATGGGAGGGTGGACTAAGTTGCTTGGAGGGAAATGGGCATGGATCTTAACTGCTCCATGTTTAATCCTTGTTGCATACTCTAAAAATCGGAGAAAGAATCCCATTGCTGTATAATGTATGCATATGTGTATTTAACAAACAAGTCCAAACTCTTCAATTTAAAGTGAAAGCCCTGGCAAATATGCAGCCTGGATGATAGCTGGTGAAGATTCTCCTTGCCCTGGAAGTTTTCGGAAGAAAACAGCAAAGGTGTTTATGGGCCCAGGCAGTGCCACTCCTTGTGTTATGTGTTCTGCTGTGACACTGAGCTGCATCTCATTTCATTTTCCATGTAGCAAGCACAAAAACACCCAGCTTCCATCTACGTGGTTTCTGCCAGAGATTCTGGAAATGGAAAGAGAACAATTGTGAGCTTTCTGGAGTAAAAGGCAGGTGCAAACTGCTCACAGACATGGTTTTCAGTATAAATCTTTGCAGAGTCATGGCCCCTGGCCCCACTCCACAAGCTGATTCAAGAGAGTCTTGCTACCCTGGTCATGGCCAGCAATGTGGGTTCCTGCCTGCCTGGGGCTGGCACCCACACTTATCAGTTCCAGTTCTGCACCTGCTTTGCCCTATCAAGGCTAAGGGCAACCTGTGAATACTTTATCAGGAGTTGGGGTATGCATGCCTAAGTAGAAATGCAATTAGGTGGACGGTGGTGGGAGGGTTTTTTGTCTTAGCTACAAGAGCAAGTATTTCCTGAAGTCTTAAAAGCGAGTTCAGAGTTATGGAGTAGCTAATGTTCAGGTGAGCTTTCCCTATGCTCCTCTTCAGCAGGAAGAGGCTTTGCTTTTCTAACTGCCAGCTTTCTAAAGATGATGTTGAAGGTTAGGCTCAGCTCTGGCAGATAAAGTGCATCCCCCGTGGATCTTCCCAGGCATTGTTTTTCCAAGCTCGCTGCTTGCAGCTTTCCTCTCTGTCATGAAGTCCCATTAGTTTGCCCGGGATGTGTTAGGTACCGCGGGCTGCTGACATTTCAGTGTCACCTTCAGGAAATGCCTGTTGCAGCACTGTAGTTGGGGTCCAGTGCCTTGCTGGGTCACTGCAGGGAAAAGAACAAGGCTGCTGGTGGTGCTGGCTACTTGTCAGTCTCAGCAGCATTCAAACAGGCAAGTGCAACCTAGTGCAAAGGATGAGTAAATGCATAGGAAGGGGAATGGGGCAAGGAGAAGGGTGGGTTTGCATTCCAAATGGGGATGGGGGATTGGGGAAATCTGTCTGTACATGGGGGTTGTAAGCATCATGCAAGCGTTCTTGTAAGAGGTCTATATACCTGGTGTTCTCTCTTGCTGTCTGTGATGGTGAGACCTGAGTGCTTATTAAAACAGCAGGTTTCAGACATTTGCTGTTTTGTGTTGGCTGCTCTTATTTGTGTGTGCACAATGCTTCCCTTCTCCACAGGTATGCGTTTGCATGGGGGAGAAAACAAACAGAAACGTGTCCTGGGCACACAGGTGTGATGCAGTAGTCTGGTACTTGTAAGCACTAGTCACATTCAGAGAGTAGGTGAGAAAGGGAGGAGAAGTGATGGAGGTCAGCTTCCACCACCCCTACCCACATTAAGAATCAGCTTCTTTTAAAATACTTGCTGCTAATGGGACTGCTGGGGGAGTGCTCTGTATCAGCGAAGGTGCCAGAAACAGGGTCAGCATTAATATGTAAGTGACCTTCTGAATTAATGTTTACAGTAAGGAGCTGCAGGGGGGCTGATCTTTATCTGGCTTGGAGAAGAGAGCAGAGAAGATGGGGAATGGCGAGGACCACGGCAAAGCTGCTCATTAAATGGAAAGCTTTCTAAGACACTGCTTTCGTTTCCAGCTTATTTGCAGGATGAGGATTAGTTTTAATTGTGAGGTTTTGCATTATGGAAGTGCTTAATAGGCAGAAGGAGCTTTGTGTGTGTGTGCGACTGTGAACAGGGGGGAGGGCGGCGTGGAGTGTGGAAGGAGAGGGACCACGGGACTGTAGGACATGGAGAGGGCTGGGCAGAGGGGGTGAGCAGGAGTGTGATGCTGGGCTTGCACAGAAGGCAGAGTCCTGGCTCTGTGCAGCAGGCAGGGGTTGTGGAGAGTGAATCATGGAGTCTGAGGACTCTAGAGGGTAATCAGGGACTGAGACTGGCATGTGGGGATCTGCTGAGGGACTGCAAGGAACAGACATGCTCTGTGAAAGGGTTGCAAGGTGGAAAATGTTTGATCATATACTTTTTACAGGGCAATGGGTAAAGAAGACAGAATATACTGGTAGTGTTGCTCTCCTTCTGAAAGATGCGCTTTTTAGTAGAAACAAGCACACTTACAGGTGTTCAATAAATTCAGCCCCCTCTTGCACATGTATGCATGCATGTTCATTCTGTGGGTCACTCCATTCCTGTTTTGATCTGAGGGCAGTGAAATTACCACTTGTCACACAGCCCAGCGGTGGCTGAGCAGTAAAGGGGAGTTGGGTCTCCCAGCTCTCTCCGGTAGCTCTTGGGCAAAACCCCGCTTCCTTTGAGGACCTTGCTGCTGTCTTCCTCAGGAAGAGTGGCCTCAGTCTCCCTCATTCTTAAATTATGACCTCTGCCTATCTAAACTCTTCTTTTCCTTGCTGCTCAGCCCTCTCGCAGACAGCATCCTGGGAGGTGAGTCACAGCGTCAGCAGTTGCTGTCAGAATGAGCTGAGGGAGCCTGGGATTCTGCTGCCTCTCTGTCAGCAGAGGAAGAGAAATTCCCATGGCCAGGAACCTAAAATAGAAGCAACCAAAATAGGCCAGGAGACTGCTCTGCCCAGCCATCAGTCTCATCTCTTCTGTACCTTTCTCATTACCTTTCACTCTCCTGCAAAAATACAGCTTACAAGGCAGGGACAGCAGCAGCAGCAAGAATAAATGCTACAGCTTTCCATCTGACTTTCCTACAAAATACCAGCGCATACTACACACGTGCAGTCAACACAGACAGTGAGTTGCGTTCCCATCTGCTGCAAATGACTGGGGAAAAAAAAAAATTATTACAGATGAACTGTACCTGTCTGTGTGTGTTTGAATTTGGTCTGAAGAGAGACAGCTGGAGACAGACGCGTCCTATGCAAAGCTGATACAATTGCTTATCACTAAAGTGCCTAACGGTTTTCATTATCCAATGTAATTTTCCATTGCTTATCAGTTTGCCAAACTGCATCCATTTGGTTTGAAGTAGTTTGCACTGAGTATTAGCCCAGGGCTGAATATTTGTGAAAAATTCAGCTAGAAAGTCCAGAGATTAGGAAAACATATGTTGTCTTACTCATTAAAACAAAAAGTTCATGTTTCTGTTTTGAATGAAAATTCAGCATTTATGTGGTTTAGAGAAGAGATTGGAATTTGGCAGGTAAAGTAGCTTTGGTGTCAGGGATTTACCTTTTGCCATCTCGGTTCATATCTACCTAGATGTGGCCAAATTGCAAGCTTCTGAAAAATCTCAGTCTGTATATACTCAGCAGAGACTTGTTAGAGTTTGGCCACTAAATCTTCCATCTGTATCAGTCATGCTCCATCCAGTCTTGCCAACTGCTGAATTATTTGTAATTCTCATACCATTTGGTGTTTTACTTAACTTTCCGGTTTCTGGAGAAAAGTGAATTTTTACTTTCTTCTGAAAATGAAATAATTTTGTAGTCCTCAAAGCTGCACAGGCAAGCAGGGAAGTATGTGCACTCAAAAAGCAAATCCCATTCCCCACTCAGCATTTAATTCTCATTTCATATCACCTGTTGGGTTTTTTTTTTTTTTTTTTTAAAGACAAATGTGTGCTGTTGGAGTTGATGGAGTATAAAGATGTAGACATCAGCTGACTTGTTAATTCAAGACTCATAAATTTTGAATAGATTATGTTCATTTGCAATATAAGGTATTTTGCATGATAATGTTTTTTATAGTTTGTTTCTGTTTTGATTTTTATGCCTATGTGGAGGGGCTCAGGTAAGGCTGGCCAACAGGTTGGGTGTGAATTTTCCAGTTGGTTTGATGGACTCTGGAAAAGATTTATTTGCTTTATGGTACATAGACAGATTTTCTGATTGATGCATTAGAGTGCGTAAGATGTAACTTAAGGAGGTTGTGAATGGGAGGTAACCCAGATAAGCCTCTTGCCCTTTTTTTTTTTGGCACAAATACTTTGAAAAACTTTTAAATGCCTGTTTAATGAACAGAGAGAAAAACAGAAGACACGCAGCTTCTGAAAATGGTATCTCTAGGATGCCCTCAGTGAGGTCTAGCACAAGGCTGGAAACAGATGGTCACACATCTGAAATGCAGAAAATTGTTAGACTTAATTTGGGGAGCTAGAGAGCGGGATGCAGCAGAGCTAGCTCATCGGTCTGTCAGCCAGACAGTGAGTGCCGGGCCACAAAACACTCCTGGTTTCCGAGGAAGTGCATTGGGCTATGGGCCAAAGGAAAAGCAATCCTAGGCTCACCTATTCCACAAAATCGGTGGTGCCGTTTTTATGCCTCTTGTAATGCCTGTTATTACCTGAGACCTTGCCTTGCAGTTCCCAAAGTGAACACATCACTGCCTCTCACTTCTAGAGCAGGATCGGGAAGTCGGAGGCAGAGCTCTGATTCCGGAGCCAACAGTAAGGTTCAGCTCTTCTCCAGACAGTTATAGTGCCATTTTCAGTACTTCTGCTAACCTCACAGCCAGCAGCCCCTTCTTCATCCTCTCCCCATCCAACATGCTTATTCCCAGCCTCCTTTGATAACAAATAAGTTCATAATGCAGCTTAAAATACCTGCCTGTGGTCTGCATTTAAGAGCCCATCAACCCCTCTGCAGTGTCACTAATACCCGGCTTACTGTTCAGCTTGGCAGATACGTTGGTTTTTTTTAGAGCTGCAGTTCGCTTTCTGTTCAACCCAAATTTTGCTTCCTCTTGGGAGCCTGTCCCAAAATAGTGAAGTGTTTGCTGTGTCTCCCACGCCGCAGAGCCCATTCTGATTCACGTGCATTGACTTTGCTCTTTTAGAAAGGTGGTACAGATGTGTGGGGCTTCTCATAAAGAACTAGTTCTGCAAACTTGTTTTATGAAGAGTGTAGCTGAGCTAGTCTAGCAAAAGTAGTTGTGCACTACCTTGCTGGTATAATTCATGAGAAAAGCAACTCTCTTTTTTTGTTCACCAACTCAGCTTCAAAAACCACGACCTCATGAGTGAAACAGGGCATTCCAACAGTTAGAAACTTGTTTACATCATTAGCTTTCCTGTAGATTTTTTCAGGGATGCTGGGTGAGTCACAGCTGTCAGAGGTCACCTCTAATCTTACCTTCCATACTCTGTGCCTGTTTCTCCTCACCCAAAGAATGAAAAGTACCTTGAGACTTCAAGGCATATGTTATAAAGGAAGTTAGTTATGGTTATGAAATAAAACCTTTTGTGCCCCTTTCAAATTTTGATGGTTTTGGGGGGATATTGGGGGAGTTTGGGTTTCCTAAGTGGGTAGGAAGTTGAGAGGGTGTAGCCCCATTGCGGTTGGAGTAAGCAGGGTTGGGTGAGGGTGTCATTAGGTCTTTGTTATGAAGGGGACAGAAGTGGAAGCCAAACTGTAAATCCGGAGAACCACCCATCTTCCTGACATCAGTGCAGAAAACTCATTCAAAAACTTTTCAAAGTATGTTTGTCCTCTGTGTGAGCTTCTGGGGTCATCTTGGACAGTGCCCTTCTCTGCAGCTTTTGAAGGGGTGGCTATTTTGGAGGGAGACAGTTTTATATTCACTCAAAAAGCCAGTTCTGGTTGTTTTGATTAAAAAAGAAAACCAACCCTGATTTCGTGTAGGGGTCCAGTGTTTACCATTCTAGAGGCATTTGAGAGAGATCAGTGTTAGGGAGGCTGGAGCCATTTTGGTCTTAACTTGAAAAGGATAGTGGCAGCTCATTGATTGCTGGAGACATGTTCTCCATAAGGGTTGTGATGTTCATGTCCTTGAGTTGGTATTCCAGCCAAAGCCTGCCCTCGGCACCTCTAGAAGCCTGTGGAGGAAGGCTGGCAGTGGTCCAGCCCTGTGCTATTGTTGTTTCTGGTGTAACATTTCTAAATTTATCTGGGCTTGGGGTGATTCAGAACTCTTTCTCTTGATGAGATGCTGACTCTTAAATGAACACTTATATATGAAGACTTTTGTGTTGCTGGTTCAGCCACAGCACTGTTGAGACTGATACCTCTGCTAATTTCCATGAGACTCAAAGTGGTGACTGCTGGAGTTGGAAAAGACTTAATACTTTAGCCATGTGAAAGTAAATTCTGACTCCTTTTAGAAATGGCAGAGGATTGAGGTGTAAACATATTTTTTTTTTAATTAGTACAAAGTTTTGCCACAACTCATTAAACCTGCCTTTTTCACTTATTATTCCCAAGTATGGGATATTAGGAAAACACAGTTAATATTCAGTTATGCAATGAGCATTAAGATTATGGAGGGCAGTTGGAGGGAAATGGGATGTGAAATACTTATGCTCCCTTGTTTAAGCTTGATAGTTAATAGCGGGGAGGGGAGGGAGCAGAAGAGCTTTGATTGTTTTTCTTGTCAGCATACATCTTTATTTTTTTCTTGCAAGGAAACAGACAAAGCAAGTGCTACTTTTAGGGACTGCAGGATCTTACAGAACGCATTACCTTAGAAAAGCGGAGCAACTTCCTGATTACTATGTTATAAAAATCACTATTGTTATGCCTGCGGCTTTCTCTTAACTTAGGGATTTCATACAAGGAACTTGTCTAATGTCTGTCAGTTGAGTATAGCATGCCTATAATAGAATACACACAACTTCAAAAGCAAGGGTATTAAAAGTTAGAGCAGTCATAACACTCCATTCCCTATTCTTTGTAATTCCTAGAAATCTTCCAAGCATCCTAGACAGTGCTTTTAACTCCTCCTGGGACAGCCAGCCTGCTAGCGTGCTATTTCCCACAAGGAATAAATTAAATGTGGCAGATCCAGAACTGTCAGCTGCAGAGAACAGGGCAGCATGGTAACTAGGTGAAGGGGGTGATGATAAGTCTGACATGTTTTTTTGAAAAGAGAGTGCATTATATTTCACATGTTTTTCAGTTAGGACTTTGTTTTTAATCTGCTCGAGGATAAGGAGGTTCTGCAGAGAGACCTACCTGGACAGGTTGAAGCAATGGGCTGAGCCCAGCTGTAGGAGTTTCAACAAGGGCAAATGCCGGGTGCTGCACTTGGGTCACAACAACCCCCAGCAGCGCTACAGGCTTGGGGAAGAGTGGCTGGAGAGCTGCCAGTCAGAGAGGGACCTGGGGGGGATTAATAATGAGCCAGCAGTGTGCCCAGGTGGCCAAGAAGGCCAATGGCATCCTGGCTTGTGTCAGCAATAGCGTGGCCAGCAGGGACAGGGAAGGGATCTGACCTCTGTGCTCGGCACTGGTGAGGCTGCACCTCGATTCCTGGGTTCAGTTTTGGGCCCCTCACTCCAAATAGGACATTGAATGACTCGAGCGTGTCCAGAGAAGGGCAACGGAGCTGGTGCAGGGTCTGGAGCACAGGTCTGATGGGGAGCGGCTGAGGGAACTGGGGGAGTTTAGTCTGGAGAAGAGGAGGCTGAGGGGAGACCTCATGGCCCTCTACAGCTCCCTGAAAGGAGGGTGCAGAGAGGGGGGATGAGTCTCTTGAGCCAAGAAACAAGCACCAGGACAAGAGGGAATGGCCTCAAGCTGCGCTAGGGAAAGTTTAGACTAGATGTCAGGAAGTATTTCTTTGAAGAAGGGGTTGCTAAGTGTTGGAATGGGCTGCCCAGGGAGGTGGTGGAGTCCCTGTCCCTGGAGGGGTTGAAGAGTAGGGTCGATTTAGCACTGAGGGGATCTGGCGTAGTTGGGAACTGTCAATGTTAGGTTAATGGTTGGACTGGATGATCTTCAAGGTCCTTTCCAACCTAGCTGATTCTGTGATTCTGCTGGAGAGGCTACAAACAGCCACGGTATGCAAGACATGTATGTGACCAAACTGGGTCCTGAGATGCAGCAGTAGCAAATGATGGAATGGTGGTGGATAGTCCAAGTATAGTAGATGATGCTCACAGCTAAGGTGGTGTACTGCACTTAACTCAAGCCTTCAGTGCAAGGGAATGAAATTCTCTTTCCCAAACTGTCTTCAGCAAACAAATCCATACTGTATGACCATAGGTTTGAGAAGGTAAGCAGTGACTGAGCTGAGGCTTCTATTTTGGAAACAGCAGATTAGGAGACAGCCTTTTGGTTCCCTAAACATACTTATTTCTTGCACCATGTGATGTACTTACCTTAGAAGAGCTCTAAATCTAAAACTGATTGAAATTTTTATTAAAAAAAAAAAAAGTTTTAATAGATTTTCAGTGATGTGTGCTGTTAGTGAGAGGTTGATAAAAACAACTTCCATTTTAAAAATCAAGACATTTGAAGACTGTATGTGCCAGAAAAGATATATCTTGCCTTGACAAAAAAAGTTGAGCAGAAAGCAGGACTTCTTGTTTATTATTGCTCCATTTTTTTTCCTGTGTTCTGGATTTAATTCATTCAAATACTGCTTTTTAATCTCTCTTATTTGAAAGTTATTAAAATAATGCTTTATTAGTAATTTCCTGTTTGGTTTTAGGAAAAAATTTCTTGCTGATACTGTTTGCATGATAGGACATATAGATGCCGTTGGGGACTAGTGAGGTGTCATGGGAGGCAAGGCGTATATTTGATAGAAATGAAGTCTCCACAAACTTGCTAAAAAAGGGAGCAAGTTGCCTCTATGTTGAGTGCCTTCAGCAGCAAGTTGTTGGCTGAGCATGCTAGCCTGTTGTGCCATGGAGCATTTAGGTTGAGGTAATCAAAACCAGTATTAAGACTGTATTGAATTCTGTCCAGAAAAGTACCTCTTACCTTTTGTAACTGCTGCAGTATTGAGATCCCGCTGTCACTGTTGTTTCTCAGGCAGGATTTAAGGGATCCATTGGTACAAGACTAAAGCTATTTATCCAAATGTCACAGCCTCCTATTGAGCAGGACAGAAGGGTTCCTCCGACCTTACCACAAACAAACATGCTTATGAGCCTGACTGAGAGGGCCTAAGAGCAAGAGGCAAATCCTGATGGTATTTGAGTTTGTGGGATTTTTGCCAGTGGTTTCCCCAGATCCTGCCCACAGTTTATGGAGCTTGGTATTGTGTTGCGCCAAGCCCAGCACCTCTTTTCTTCAGCCTCCATCAGGGCTGAGTCTAATTATACTACAGACTGGCCAGTTGTGGAGCCATTGCTGCCTGACCTTCTCGGTGAACTGCAGCTAAATGAAGACCCTTGGGGAAATCTGCTGGAGGCAGCAGCAGCTGCAAATGGGGATGACTTTGAGTGGTGCCTTGTCATTTAATGGGAGTCCCTTTGCTTTGGGACTTACTTTTTGCACCTGAGGCAAACATTCCCTCAGGAAGTAGAACTGGATGATTTCTCCTCTCTCAGGGAGAGTTTCTGTAAGGAAATATGAAGCTAATAGGGCTCGTTTCCTTTGAGCCTCTGCAGAATGGCAGACCAGGTGGCAGTGAGAGTTTGTGCAGCAAGGGAGGGCAGTTATCTGGTCACAGAGAGCAAAGTGCCTTCACAGAGGAAGGAAACAGCATAGAAAGAACAAACCAGTCATTCAGAGAAGGAAGGCAAAAGCATTCACATGCTGCCAGGAAGATTTTCACTACCATTACCAAAGCCCATAAATACACAGGCAATTAAGACAGAGAGAAAAACAGAAGGTTCTTCTTTCTCCATTACTGCACATTCACTGCCTGATGCACTCTTCTTAATTGCCAGAGATTTAAAAAAGAGCTGTTTGTGAACAAAGATCTGCTCATATCCTTTCCAGTAGGAGCAAATGTGATGGATGGGAGCAGCCGAGTGATCAGCTAAGATCTACCTCTCAGCTCGTGTTCACCTTCCTCAGCTGCTGGCCTCCAGCATAATGTTTAGCACAGTTATGTCAGTGCTGCAGTCAGTCTTTCTGTTGCGTTACAGACATGGGCAGAGAACAACAGCGACATGGGTCCCTAGGGATAAAACTACCCACAGATCACTCGTGTACATGGGTGGTTTTGCACTTATCCAGGCATAAAGGCCCTAGATGGTATATGCAAGCCCCAGAAGGCTGTTGTATGGGCAAACATGTTTGTGAGTGCAGCTGAAAACATCTGTTCCAGTAAGGGTGTTCACTGAATGAAGAAATTTGGTTTAAAATTTCTCACTGGAATGGCTGTTGCCTCCATTGCCCTGGCCGTGCAGGTCCTTAAAAGACACGCTGCACTGAAAACAGAGGGAAGCACACAAGGGCATACCTCTTCCCAACGGTGGCAGAGTCACACACAACTCCAGTTCAACTCTGATTTTGTTGCTATGGCAAGTTTAACCAGTGTTGACTGAAGTGAATAAATACAGCTCGTCTTGAGGCTGTATTAGAGGCAGATACAGTTTGGCCAGGGAAGGTCTTGGTGATGGGTTTGAAGTTTTGAGTCATATCCTAAGCGTGATGACTGTAATTTGAGTTGGCAGCAGTGTCAATTCCAGATGTAGTGACAGTCGGCTAAACAATGCAATGCAGGAATAGCTCAGGAAGATAAAGAGCTGCTTCCAAAAGAGTAAATTGAGAAAAAACGTATCTACCTCTGTCAAGATGTCAGATTAGCGTTCAGAGGTGGTGCAAAAGACAAAGATCTAACGATTAATTAGGAAACAGAATAACCAAACACAAAGCGACGTGTATGTCTGTGTCACTGTGAATCTGCAATCTGTCTGCATCTTACAAAGCAAACACAGTTTTGGTGCCCATCTCTAAAAAGGATGAGCAGAATTAGAGGGGGTCCAAGACAGGAGGTACAGGCACTGATAGGCATGGGGTGACTTCGCTTGAAAAAGAGACTGAGTGGCCTATGTCTCTTGAGAGGTGGCCGGTAGGTCTGCAAAATCACCACTGGAATGGAGAAGGTGGACACATAGTGGCTGTTACCTCCTTCTTAGAGTGTGAGAACAGGTCATCAAAGGATATATTCAGGCAGTAGGTTTAAAATAATAAAGCATGCAATGTGTAGTTATTGCAGAGAACTCATTGCCACAGAATGGCAAGGCGATCAGAAATAAAAGTGATTTCAGCAAGCAATTTGACAAACTCAGGGAAGGAAAAACCCTGAGGCTGCACGCAGAAGGATGCAGGTACAAAGCCTGCCAGAGGAGGTCCCGGAGCCCCAAATTATTGTGGGCTGAGAGAGCAGACTGGGCAAGGTCCCTTGTGCACAAGTTTCTTACCTTGCTTTGTTCAATGTCTGCTGCTGGAGGCAGGGCACCAAACCAGATGGATTCTGCATCAATACAGCCATTGTTATGGCTGGTTAGAAAATCTGGGTAATATGTCTACAAAAGTTTCAGACGTGACCTGGGTACTTTCCACAGAGCTTGACGTTTGTTTTGTAGTGCCGGAAGCCTGGAAAAAAAATGCTTGTGTTTAAATACGCTTTCAAATTTAAAAGCTGTGAATGGGACAACCTAAGTAATTATAGCCCTGTCATTCTGATACCGTTTTCAGGTGAAATAATAGAAAAACTGATACGGGATTAGATTAATAAAAAAATTAAAGAAGGGAAATATAATTAATGTCAATCAAAATAGATTTATGGGAAATAAATCATGCCAAGCTAATCTGATATCTTTTTGATGAGATTATAAAATTTGTTGGTAAAGGTAGTGGTGCAGATGTGGTTAGACATTTAAGGCATTAGTTGTACCTTATAGCATCTTGATAAAGAAATTAGGATAGTATAAAAAGACTTGCTGTGTATTAAATGGATTAAAAACTGGTTAAATGGCACTCTGAAACAGGGAATCATTGCCACAAGCACGTAGTATCAGAATTATGTGTAGATTGATTCTTGCTCCTGTCATATTTATGATTTTTATCAATACCAGGGAATAAGATGTAAAACCACCTGAAGGACAGTTTGTTGGTGACACAAATGATAAAACTCTGCAGACAAACTGTGAAAAAGGACAAGGTCACAGATGCAACACAATTGCAGATTCCTGGTTAAACTTGGCTTAAGGAAGCAGTACGTATTTTAAGATGGTCAATTATGAAGTGCTACATAAAGGCATACAAAATGGCAGTAGTAGCTAGCCACGCTTTTAACCTAAAGGATTCTGTTCTGGGCAGCAGTAATTATGAAGAAATATACTGGTAGTCAGCTGAAAGCGAATCCTTGTGCCAAACTAGTTTGGAGCCTTGGAAATGTAAACTGGGTTTTCTCAGGTAGGAGCTAGGGAAATAATACACAACGTCTCTACTTGACAGGTGCTCGTCTACTATAGTATTGCCTTCTGTTTTGGCATCCACAGTTAAAGGAAGCTACTGCTAAACTGAAGAGGTGACTCAAACTAGGCATGTAAATGATGATAACGCGAGGGGCCATGCTTCACAGGCTGAGATTCCTGGAGAAGAGCCTCTTTAGTTTATCTGTGGGAAACTTAAGGGGTTGCAGTTTGTAAATACCTACTTAAAGAACCAAAGTTTAATAAGAGGGCACTTCAAGCTAGCAAACAACATAGAAAAAGATCTAGTGGCTGGAACCTGAAGCCAGGCAATTTCACACTAGAAATGAGGCACAAGTTTTTTCAGCAGTGAAAGTAATTAAACATTGGAACAATTTACCATGGGAATGTGGTGGATTCTCTATCACTGGCAATTTTAAAATCAATACTAGCTGTTTCTTGAGAACACATGTTCTATCCAAGCATGAATTAATTCGGTATAGTCCTATAAGCTGGGTTATTCAGGAGGTTGGAAAAGAAGTTTACTTTCCCTTCTGGCATTATAATCTCTATTTTCTTAACTGTTGGGTAGTCCCCTTCCTCCCCTCCTCTTTTTTTCTTTTTTTCTTAGATCTTGTAGCATTCTTACATAAATGACCAAAAGTATTTCTCATCCTGCTTGTGTTTTGAACACAAGAATAGAATTTATTTTCCCCTTGGATGGGATTGTTTTTTCCACCTCCAGATTCTGAATATGAGTTTATTCTCATTGATCTTGGTTTTGGCCATGGTGTGCTGTGTAACATTCTGCGTATTTTGCATTTCACAGTGGTAGCTGCAGTTCTCCTAGGGCGTCTGTATGGTTTCATTGGCACTACTAAGTAAAACAGTCCAGGGATTGTTTGCAGGCCCTGCAGCCAACTGGCACAGCATCACTTATATCAATAAGGGTAAATTCTCTTACCCTTCCAAGCAGTGAGGCCATGTACAAACAGCCTGTGGGGAGCAGTTCCTCATTTGTAATAACCTCCAAGCTGTGTCCAGTGTGCTAGCTGCTGGCACAGGCCAGTGACCACCACACTAATAGTTTAACAGCACGGTGAATTGACCAGTGCCTTTGCCTTCTTGGTTATGGAGTACAGATAAAGACTATGCATCCAATTTCTTTACTGTTGGAGCTTCTTAGGGAAAAAAAAACAAACAACCCCACCCACATTCAAAAGTGTTGTTTTGTTAGGCTTCTGTGGAAAACAGTAAATTTGGATGGATTTTTTCATAAGTATATGTCCAAATAGTGATTCAACTTTCTCAATTTGCTTCAGTAATGCTGATCCCTTTCTTCTGAGTAGCATAGAAATATTTTGATTTAAATGCTTTGATAGATTTTCATTTGACTTTCGTACTAAATATTATACATTATATTTTATATTTAATGTTGTAATGCTTTGACATTATCCACACATTCCATGCCGATATTGTCAAAATGAAACAATCCATCATCATTCTAATACAATATCTCATTTAATTCTAATCTTGGTTTTGCAGAGCTATTGTTCTGCAGAAACTTCCAAAGTTTCATTTTTCAGCTTGATTTGAAATGAAAACGATTAATTTGCAGAACTTCCCTCAAAGAAGGTGGCTTTTTTTGGAGGGAGGGGGGAATGTACTAGATCTAAGTGTAGACTGCGTATTGCAGTGACTCTCATACCTATGCTTTAAGTGTCACTTTGACCTATCAAAATAAGCTTGTTCCACTTGCCTACAATCAAGGGGGGGTGTGTTCAGCCTCAGATTGTAGACAGCTAAATGCAGTACCTACACTCTCATACCTTACCAGTTCTTTACTGCCTATGTGTTGAGTTGAGTCATCTGCAAAGGTAGACTACACAGCTGCATTTGGTCAGCAAAATTGCTCTCCAGACTCCAGTTGCCTAAATGTAGGTACTTGGAACCATTTTAGATGCCTCAAGTTTTCAAGACCTTCACAGATGACTTGGCTGACAATATCATGAGACTTCTGAAAGACTCGCACTCTACTCTCCGCAGGTGATTCTCTCCTGTTACTAAGTGTAAAAAGAAATGTAAAAGCATTGTCCACAAAATTAAAGTAGCTGCTGGTACCTTTAGCTTTTTCAACTTTATCTCATCTGCCTTGACTGAATGTGAGGCACCCCTTGGTGATAACCAAGAAGAAGGTAAAATGGGAAGAGAATTGCTCATTTTCTCCTTATGCTACCTTCTTTTATTTTCAGTGCTACCTACTTAGGGACAATCACAAAAATCTTCTGAGCTGCTGCTCAGCTCAAGACGACACTGTTAGAATCTGGAGGAATGAAACACCAGGCTGTTGAATGCTGGTCCAGATATCTCCTGGGGTTGATGATAAGTTCCCTGAAGAATCATTCCTGAAAGGATAAACCCCAAGTTGGAGATTTGAATGAGGACAGCAGTAAACAAAATTCCAACCTGAAATTCTTGCTATTGAATACAATGTCAGCTATCAACAATTCTAAGAAATCAATTTCTTCATTCTTACTGTTCCATCAGCTGTGCCTGCATCATTGTAGCAAGACCCTCAGCTACCACACACAGTTTTCAAGGAAATCTTAGCTTAAACAAGCACCTAGTGTTCAGGGAAGCTAACCAACTGCAGCAAGAATTCTGAACTCAGGAAAGGACAAATGCTAGCAATTCTGTACCTATATCGACAAAAACAATTAAATGTGTCCTAGACTGTAACCTGACACTGAGGCCAGCTATCATGGATGGAATGGCCCACATTTAGACTGTTAAAATCTCTTACTCTCCAAAACAGATTGACCATGTCTGAATTGTCTGTTGGGAATGAGTCCGTTGAGAGTGCTAACCCATAGACATGACTGGGAACTGCTTGGCATAGTGTTGGTTGGCACAGGCCAAAACTGTGTCAGGAACCACTCAAACACTTCAGCAATGTTGGTGGCACCAGTGCTGGGGAATGTTTCCAGGAGCTGTTTAATTTACTAGTAGGGGCATAGCCGAGGAAGCCAGCTCGGAACTTTTTTAATGATCTTACATGAAAGGGTATTTCGGTGATGAACAGCAACATAAAACAAATAGATGGGAAGGTGTAGAAATAGGTCATGTTTTCATCTGGATTGAATTTTGGATCCTCTAGCGCTTTGTGATGGTGTTTGTATTCTCTCGACTGGTTGAACTGGCATCAGGACTGACTGCTGTTTTCTGTAGATCTATTGGCAAGGGAGATCAGCCCAGTTCTGTTCTGCAGCTGTTTTTGCTGAAGCTCATTGCATGTATGCCATTTGTTTGCAAAACTTGAGATGGGGGGTGGGTTCTACATTGGAGCTGTATTATAATTAGCCAGTTCAGCTGTCGAAGTTGGGCCCTAGCCTTTGCTTCCATATAGTTGGCCAAGAAGGATTATGCTATCAACTCTTTCTGGAGGATTTTCTTTTGCAGGGTTGTGTCTACCTAGCGGATTCTTTATGTCATACAGCAGATTTTTTTTTCTTTTTAATTCTTTCATTTTTAGACTGAAGCTCAGTCATTCATTAATTATGAGGCCTCTCTCTCTATAATTTAAAGGATATTCAATGTCTATTCTCTGTAATAAAATTTTACTCTGTTTTGGTAGTTTGGGTTCATTTTTTCCAAGTTTGATCTGCAGCTTCTAGGCAGTGGACTATGAAAACCATCCTATATGGATAACTGCGTGAGAGGAACATCAGCATACAGTGTCGGCACCTTTTTCTGAATTGATTGGGTGAAACTCAGGGTTTGAAGAGTGTCCAAGGAGGCCAGTAGGTCACAGGTGTCCGTGATGCAGTGTTCCTCTGAGTCTACCAGAGTGTTTTACTCCTCATGCTTGTTTGCATAGATTTTATTTTTAGCCTTCATCTTTGAATTGCTGTGTGAATTTAATGAGAGACTGTTTTTCTATCAATTTAATTCTGAGTGCCAACCTGAGTCAAAAGACTTTATTTAAGCCTGCATCTCAGAAAAATACCTTTGCAGCTTTTGTCTGATACAGGCTTGTTAATGAGCATCTGCATGGTAATGTGGTTAGCACTTAGTTTCCTAGGGAAGAATCCCATTTGAATTCTCTGGATTATGTTGTTGTTGGCCGGATATAGTAATGTGTCTTTCTCGAGGATGCTGCTGACTGGCTTATAAATACCTTTGTGGTACACAGGGCTAAGTGCATTTAGGGGTTTGTGCATTTGGGGTAGTTAGTTCAACTGAATGTGCATGCTCCTGGAGGCAACTGGGTGGACACCATACCCCTCTCCCACTATTTAGCTTGGAGCAAACTTCAGATAAACACATGAGAAAGGGAAGAGTGGCATGATAAGGAAAGCCGGAAGGGCTGAGGTGTGCCAGAGCCACAGCAAGCACACGGTGGCGGGGCGGGGGAGTGCTGTATTTAAACATTTAGCTACAGTTGCAGGGAGGAAATCGCAGACAGGCTAGAGCGGTATGCTTGTTAATTGCCGGTTTTCTGGGCATTCTAGCATACAGGCACTCGATTCTGTCTTGTTACTTGTTGAAGAGGAAAAGGGGTTGAAAAGGAAAAGCCGTTTATTTTTCTGTGTGTGTTTTTAATTGTCCCTCCTGAGACAGGCTTTTGCACAGTCACATGTTCAATCTGTCACCTGCTGTTTGTTTTCTGATAGCTGAGGCTCTGTTACCAGAATGCACCAGCTACCAAGGGGTGAGGTGAAGGTGTGGTCTTGGGGTGGACCCTGTCAGACAGACTTGGCGTGCCTGTTACATTATTGTTAGCCTCTGAGCCAGGAGGAAGAGACTTCTCCCACCAGTATCACTTCCAAGCGTGATTCCCATCCTGGTGGGTTTCCATGGTTTGATGCCCCGTCTTTCCCACAGATCAGCTTGTGACTGCTCTGAGGTTTTTCCTTACAAAGGCAAGCGCTGGTCAAAAATACTGTCTTGGCAGTTTAGAAGCTGACATTCTCTCTTATCTCATGGAGAAGAAAAATGATAAGGCAAGTTGTACCAGTTTATTGCTGTTGACCTATCTCTACTTGGTGATGGAGGACAGCTGGGTCTTCACTGTCCATTTAGTTTTTAGGTTCTCTTGATGGTCATGCTCTCACTTTAAAACTTCCTGCCAGCACTGTTACCCCTGTGGCTGTAGAGCACAGAGTGCTGAGATGAATGTGATGCCCTCAAAACCACCAAGATTACTTGTATGGGCACGTCTCCACGGACGTTTCTAGCAGTGATGGCTGCAACACGGACATACCCAGTCTCTGTTTAAATTGCCTTGTTTGCACTTTGGCTGTAGCAAGAGGCGCACGCTGGGAGTTAAGTCACCCTGCTCCTCCATTGTGTTTTGTGGGCCTTGCTGAGCTTTGCGATGTGGCTAGACTTACGTTAGTACCAAAACATGCCAATTCAGTGCTAGATTGGATTTACCAGCAGCACCCTGCTGTGAGTGTGTGGCAGCTGGCCACATGTGTTGTCTTACTCTGCTCAGAGCAGTGGTGAAGGGTGACAGCTGTTTTCATTAGCAGTCCCTGCAAGGTTGTACACGGGCTTGAAACCATAGATAGCAGCAGGGGGGAAGTGGGAGCGTGTGAAAGAGAAGAATAAATGAAACTTTTTCCCTCCTGCAGGGACAGAAGCAAAGGCTGAATGTCAGTTGCTTCAGAGGAGCCTCCTGCTGGGTTGTGTATTCTCTGGATAGCCTAGTAAGGGCCCTTTCACTTCTTAGTCCTTGGAAGGAAACTTGGCTAAAGAGATCAAAGGTTTAGTAACTCAGACAAAGCATAATAATAAATAGGAAAGGTGGGGTCTCACCATCTTTGGGCTCAAAATAGGATTTCTGGGAAAAAACAAGATGTAAACAGTCTATCAGTTTATCACACCTGCACATATTCACTGTTTTCCATGCTATTTCTGTAATATGTAAACCCCTTTTTTCACCTACTCTTCTCCTTGACATCTCCTTCTCCCTGTACATAGCTCCAGTCCACTGTGTCCTAGTGACTGCTAGGATGTGCATCAGGGTCGGTCTGGAGTTTGAGGAGCAGATGCTGTATGGCATATAATAAACTACAACTACCAGGAGAATGCATCTTTCTGTGCCTTGCATCTTGGATGTCCCTGGCCAGAGAATCCAATACAGAGGCAACCAAAACTACTTTGGAAATATTTTCCATAAGGTCTTTGAATTCAGTTTCCTTGAGGCAAAATGGACATGGTTATGCCATTCCCCTTCACGATATGGTTGTGGAGCTGTTCATGTTTCTAAATAATTTCAGGGCAATGATTTGTGTATTACATTACTAAGGTGTGACTCCCTTGGTCCGATGGATGCTGAGACATTGTGTATAGAGCAATACGGTGGCACCTTAATGAGGAATGTTCTTTGATGGAGTAGATTATACACATGTTTCTGTGAGACAGATTCTCTGAAGCTGTCTTGTCAGTAATTACCACAACAGGAGGGAATGTCTGAACTACATTTATAGGCCTGTTTTCAGGAGTTTGTCAAAACAGAATTTCATCCCACTTGGAAGTGTTAAGACTTACAAACACGGGTTTGGTTTTTTTTCCCCAAAACAGATGGAAAAAAAGATGAAATCCCTATATTTTTTTATGAAAGAAATATTTAGGCATATGGAAAGGTTTTCTTTTGACATCATAGAGATGTTTCATTTCAGAGATTCTGAAACATTGCATGTCTTCTTTATCATCTCAACGGCTAAATGACTCAAAATATTTCAGCTTTTAAAATGCAACACAAACTGGTACATATTCTTACCTGACTAAAATTAAACCTGTAAATGATTCTTGGTAAAAGTGACAATGAAATTGATTCAAATTTCCTGCAAATTAATTCTACTCTTACATGGTAGTGGTTTTTTGTTTGGCTTGCCTTTTTTTTTTTTTTTTTTTTTTAACCCAAAACGCTTTATTTGAGGAACTTTGACAAAAATCTTCACAATGTGTTTGGAACTGAAAAAGTTAATAAAATTACTCCATCTGAAATGCATTCACCCCTTCCAAAAGTGCTCCCTTGCCAGACTGTGTTGAGAATATCAGATATTATGGTCTTTGGAATTAGAATAGAGAACTGGCTGGGAGGTATTTGTCATGAATTTCAAATAGTTAGCTTTTAGACTCAAAAACCAAAGTACTAGGAAGATGGTTGAGAAGTGCACTTTAAAATGTGATGTCAGGGATGAGAAGATAGCCCTGATTTTGCCCTTATTCCATTTTTACTCCTAGAGGACCCACATGTACACGCATTTTCTCTCTTGGTCTCATTTGAAAATCTTAGCAACATTCAGATGTGTAGTATGTCCTCCCCTTAGCTAATTTATATACTGCAAGCTATCACAGCACTCCAGAAGTGGTTCAGTGCTCAGGCAGTAGGAATATTACTTATCTGACCAATTGCAATTAAGCAGTAGCGTTTGAATTTGGAATGTATAGTGTGTGTTGAAGCCATTTATGAAAAAATGCAAACAATTTAACAAACATAATTGGGAAACAAAAATAAACAAAACCAAATTCAAAGTAATGGCCCTCTGGTCATGGACAGAAACTGAATTTGTTGGCTGTCTTATCTGGCATGAGTTAGTTGCTCAGCTGTACATACAGACATTGTCCACCAGGATTTGGATTGGGAGCCAGGAACTCATTGCAAGGCCTTCAGCTGGTAATGACCTTCTATCATTAAAGATTTCCCTAATGGAAATTGCTAACATTTAGAGAGCTTTTATGGAATCTTGCTTAGTATTTAATGAGAATTCGAGCCACCTTAGGAGAATCTCTTTCTCTTTCAGTCCTGTATTTTTAGAAAGCCGTCGTGTAGACTGCGCATTTAATTTCGTAAACCCCTGTTGAGGTTTTCTCCACTGCAATCTGTAGGGTTTTTCTGAAAGGTCTAGGCTGCTGTAACCTGTCTTCTGAGACAGATTCCTCTTCTCCTAAGACAGACAAGTAATTTTGTGTTCCTGGTAGGTCAGATTCAAAGCTGGTGCCGATCAGCAGAGCTCCCGTGCTTTCCACGATTCATCAGTGATGCTATGCCTGTTTATAAGGGTGACAGATCTGTCCCAGTGAATTTCCTTCTCTGCTCTCTCTCCCATGCCATCCACCAGTATGGAAGCTAACTCTTTTTTTACCAGTCTCTGCATTGAAGCAGATAAATGCAAATAGTGACAATTGGACTTCAACATCTTTCTACCCTTGCCAACCATAAGGAGCGTTACAGGTATCCTGCATTCTGCAGCAGCCTCCAGTGCTGGAAGAGGACAACACTGGTTTTCTGCAAAGTGCTTGGCAGAGCGTGGCCAAAGAGTGGAGCCAGAATGTCAGGAAAATAAGAGGAGCAGCAGCAGGCAGGCAACAGGATGCAATTAGGGATTTCTGGATGTTCGCGTGGGCCTGTCGCTGGTGTATATTACTGTCTCTCAGAACAGATCCACTAGTTAATTAAAGACAAATGCAGATCACTGTCTCTCCTTTCTTGCCTGCTGTTTTTCCTTCCTGTTCCTCTTTTTTCCTGAACTAAAAGTCTTGGATTGCTACACTGAAGAAGTGATTTGAACTGACTGCAGTGTTCTTAGCTAGATGCAGATCTGTCTAGGGAACATGAAGCGGAAGCGGTGAGAAAGAAATCTCAACTTATTTAGCTTCTTGTAATCCACCTTTGTATGGTACTCACTGCCTCCCTTTTGTACTACTCAAAGAACTGTATCAAAGGAGATGGGTTGTCCTTGAGTAGCAACTGGGAACAAGCCATAGATGTCCTTCTAATAAACTGCTCCTCATGTTGATCCCACTCAGGAATCAGCTGGGCTCAGCGCTTTGGGGAGCACCCCATGGGGTCTCTGGGGTGCTCTGGGGTAGGAGGTAACAACCTAGTCATTGGGCACAAGCTCCTTGGGAGTGGTGTGCCAGAGAACAAGGAGCAGGATGGCCACCAAGGTGCAACAATCAGAGAACACAGAGGAGGCAGGAGTGATCTATAAAATACATGCCTGGTTTTTAAGAAAACCTGGTTGTGTCCTCTTTCTTTCCACTGAGCAGAGCCCTGTGACCCAGCTTGGCTAACCCAGCAGTTAATGCATGACACCTGGGTAATGCTTGCATCAGTTAAGTATTGAATATTTTAGAGTCTTGATTATTGCAGGAACAAAGTTTTCTTCAGGATTTTCAATGTGAGAAAATGTCAATGTGCTGGGAACTGAGAGCACCAGTTAAAACCAGGGAAAGACCCTGTTTGTTCCTGAAGTATTTCAGTGGACTTTAAAATATTTATAATCTGTCTGCTTGGACAATTTTGCCAAAAATGTGCACTTTTGCTAAGTGTTGAACGTGAGCTATTTTAAGAACATCTCAAAAACTGTAAAAGCATTTTTATGTACTGTATGCTTTTGAAGGTGTGTGGCTACAAGCAGCATTCACTGGATGTGTTTGCAGTAGCTCTCTGGCTCTTCCCTTCATTCTCTGCGGCACCCATGGTCTTCCAGCCCTGAGCTCCCAGCTCTGCCAGTGCAGCCTCCCTTGCTCCCCCGGGTGTGGGTCGCCCGTGTATTCCATTCTTAGCCTACATTAGTCTGGCACACTCACCCCAATCATCCCTTGTGTGAGATACTAATTCCCTGTGTTCAAGAGGACAGGTAAAAGCCAGCACATCCTTGTTTCACTGGTGACATTAGCTAGTTTGTTAATGCTGGGATTTGAGAAGCGTTGATGAGGATGTTGCTACAAGCATGTGTGAGCCACCCAATGTCCCTTTTTTCTTGCAGATGGAGAAAAAACTTTCTGACTTGACAGCATAAAAAGAGGGGTTTTTTTTCCGGGGGGAAAAATTATATAGAATTATGTCACATCAAGAAAAACACAATGATTAAAATAACTTGCTATGAATATTCATTCTCAGCTTGGCAGATGGATGAAGTGGGCTGAGCATTTGCAGAATATTGCTAACTGAGCTCTCTTCCAGAGAATAACATTTCAAAAGAATTTCCGATTAGGTCTGTTGGCCAAAACTAGAAAGGATTTTTCTCTTCCTTTTTTCTTTCTTTGGCATTCTGAGCTTCCACCTTCCTGCCGAAATGAATTTCTCTCTAATCACAGTTTTGGATACTTCTGAAGCCTCACACTGAGGCCTTCCAGATGGGTTCATTGCAGTGGGAAGAGAAATATTCATTATCATTATTATTATGATTACTATTATAATTCTTAACTCTTACATTACATTGTCATGATTGTCCTGAATGATCTCAAACTGGTTTACAAACAAGTTTGTTGATCTCCTACGATCACTGAAACATAGTCACCTCTGCAGAAGGAGCCAGCATTTGTTGAATAGCTTTGTGCTAAGGAATTGGGGGGGGGGGAATGCATTGTATGTATTTTAAACTTTAAGAGGTACTTTACTAGAAAGAGTGAAATGACCCAAACTGGAATATAGTTGTATTTGTACCCAAGGTACTGTGAAAGATTGCATGGACATTGTAACAAGCAATGGGTAGCAGAGTTGTACCTCCTCTGAGTGTCACAGTGCCCCCTAGTAGCAGTTTTGATTATTAATCAGTACTGGCTTTAAAGGAACATTGCTTTTTATCAAAACACTGATACACTTTCAAGTTCTGTCCTCAACCAAATCAAGTTTGGTTTTTTTTTTAAATATGTTTGCCAGGAAGAATGTTCAATGAAATGGCTGTTGTGCTGAGATATTTTCTTTTGGTGGTGGTTTGAAACCAGAACAGAAAAAAACGAAACCAAACCGTTTTTTCAGAACTGAAATATTTGAGGTTTGTTCAGTTTTCTTGAAATCAGAAGCTATCCCGCATTTTCACATAACTTGGAGCTGTACATTCTGAGAGGGTTAGACAGTGGTCCGGCCCATACCATTGTCCTGCCAGTCATGAGCCTTATGTTAGGCAGAAAGATGTCTTGATTTGCTGTGACAGATACAGCTAGTCCATGCTTTTCTTGCAGGACAGCAGACTCCCCACCAGGTGATTTGTCTGGCATGTGATGGCTGCTTTGGGGTCGTGCGAGCTAGTCATGGCTTGCACCCTGTATGGTGCTTTTTCTATGATTTTTTATTTTTTTTCCCTGGTGTGGGTGCTGCAGTATACAGTACTTCTGATCTGAGTAGGCCAGTAGCTCCTTAGAGAGGGATAGGATTCGGGTATCACATTATAGCATCATTTTGCCCAGTCATATGTGGTTGCAGGAGGACTTCCATAAATTTGCTTTCCAGAGCTGTCGATTCAAGTAGGCAGCAGGTGTGAGAGAAACCTGGAGGCAGGTGCTACTTCGGATAGACATGAGATGTAGACAAAATACGACCATTCAGGAAAAGGCCAGAGAAGTGCACGTGTTTAAGGGAAAGAGGAATGCAGCAAGAAGGGCTCTGCTTCAGAGTGATTTGTTACCATCCCAGCAATACCTCTTGTTTCAACTGAGCATGATCTCTCCTGAGAAGAGGAGAAGTCTAATCACGATGATTGATAATTCCTTCAGAGGTTCCCCAGTAGGTATCAGACTTACGACGCAGAAAACTGCTCTCTTTTGGGAGAGCAGATAGGAGCAAAATGCCTAGCGCAGTGCTCAGAGGGTCTCTCAACTCACTTCAGGTTCAGCCCTTGAACCAGCATGTTTCATTGCTTTGGAGAGGAGAAACAATTGTTTGAGGGCCATCCAAAGAAGGCCTCTGGCAGGTTGATGTGTGGAAGCCAGTGCTCTGGTTTAATAAACTCAGTACCACTTGTACACCTCTCTGGCAAATGGATAGTGACACACAGTGACCAAGCTTTGCCGGCAGTGTTGCCCGAGGCTTTAATTGCTTTGCACATAAAGTTATTTATCTCCACATCAAGAGGGTTGAGACCACATTTAGGGAGTAATTACAAAGCTGCCAGAGGGACCGGTGTTTGCCATGCCAGCCAGGCTGTGATTTATCGGTTCTGCTTGCATTAGAAAGTGAGCTTTCCCCTCACCTCTTCCCTTCATCTTGTGCATCATGGCTAAAGGCATCCATATCCCCCAATTCCCTCCTATACTATCTGTGTGGAATATATTGGGCAACTGTAACGAATCGAATATTGCAAGGTTAGTTCTGAATGTTGCTCTTAATGCTTCACTCTTGAGGTTTTTTAAATTCCTTTTTTATTTCATTTTTATACAGAAATCGTTATTAGGATTTTCAGTGAGATTTTATGATGATACTTGGGAAGACTTTCTTTGCGTTGTATGGGCTCTTGATTCATCTATAGCTTTAATAGCAGCACATTCTTATCTTCCCGTACAGGGTTTGAAATGACTCTGCCTTACCTATGGGGTCCATACTGGTTTTGTTTGTTGTTTTCTTGTGAAATGCACGCCTGAAGTCTTACCTATCATGGTCTTCTGTCCCAGCCCTGGGGTCCCTACATCTAAGTCCAAGAACCCTTCAATCTTGGCCTGCATCACCCCCCTTGCTAATCTAATCCTTCATTTTTTGATTTGGTTTTCCGTAACGCCAGTTTTCAAATATCTCTCTGCATAATCTGGTTCTTGGTGTTATCACAGATCCTTTGATTACTGGACCTAACGTATGTCCTCTGCTAACCTAATGTATTTTTGGGAGCTCTAGCATATTCATGTTAGTGGAGTGGAAATCTTGCTCCAGCAGTAGTACAATATTAAGAGCTCTCCCAAGATCATGTAAAAATCATAAAATGCAGGGATGAAAGCTACCTGACTGACTACTCTGAATATTTGCCTCATTTCTAGAAATTTTCAATGAGACTCAGACATCTGCCTAGGTAGCATGCTGTCATGCTGTGCTATCCTAAGAACTGAAAACTTTTTTCTAATTTTCAAATCAAATCTTTCATTTTGTATTCTGGGCTGATTTTCTTTTTTGGTCCCCCCTCTTCCTGACTTCTGTGGACACAAAGACTGTCCTCTTTGTGATAAGTTTATGTGTATTCAAGGCCTGTTAGTTCTGCAGTCTTCTCTTTTCTAGATTAAACAAATGCATTTTTGCCGGCCTTTCTTCATGGGGGATGTTTTCATGTTTTCTAAAGATTTTTTTTTTTTTCCTGTGCTGGATTTATCCCAGTTGATCTGTCTCTTTCCTCAAGTCTGGTGGCTAAAACTGGACAGCAGTTCTTCAACTGAAGTTTCTTCATAATTGTATGCATCTTCTAAATGACACCTTCCACATCTTGCACATTATTCTCCTCTTAACATGACATGTGTTTTCTTTACAGCATTGCTCTGCTGGCTCCTATTTACTGTGTGAACTGCTATATGCTTCAGGTTGTTATTGTAGGACTTCCACTAACAAATCAGTGAGTGGGCATTCTGTACAGGACATAATAATTCCCTTCTTGGATGTAGTGCTTGGTACCTTCCTGTCAGATTTCACCTTGCTTGTCTTGGACCACTTCTCCCATTTGCCAGGATCACTTTGAACTTAGTTCCTGTTCTCCTGAGTGAGAATCAGAATAACATCTCTTCAGCTTGGTGTCTCTCACCAGGTGTATATGTCCAGAGAACCACTGAGTATCAGCAGTGTGACCTTGATCTTGCAATTCCCCCAAATGTCTTACACTAGCAAAGCCACTGTAAAAAAGAATAAACAGGAGATATTCTAAAAGGAAACCAAGACAATTTTGTATTTTTCTTACGTTTCTCTGGGTTGGCCTCACTGGGACTGGATTTCTTGTTATTGATGGGCTACCTGTGTAGCTCAGATCCTGTCCATTTAAATGTACTGGGGTTTTTTTAAGGGTTTCCTCACTTCCTAAATTCATGCTTACCTTTTTTATGCAGAAATGTCTTTCTGACTCTTGGATGATTATTTTCCCCTTGTCTTTATGTATTAGGATACATGATAATCCTTATCATTTCTGATGTTACCTCTTTTTCAACCAGTTACCTCTTTAATTTTACAATCCCCTTTCAAAAATGTAGTTATCTCACATCTGTGTTGGTGTTTTTTTGGTTTTGGGGAGTGTGTGGAATTTCTGAAGGACAGTGAGCCTGTTTGTGAAGAGGTCATTGCTTTTCAGTGCATCAACAACAGTTGCTTGGCAAACAGACTTTTGTCTTTCATGTCAAATTACACTGAAAATAGTCTCCTGTCTCTGTGAGCTATGGAGTCAGCTGTTCTAAGTGATAATTTATTTAACACGTCAAGAAATTATTTTTCTAAACTGTCACCCAACATGACACCTGACTCATTTTTGTAAGCAGATAACCAAAGTCACCCACTTTTTTCTGCTTTATTAGACTGATGACTGCTTTGATGTTCATCAGCATTATGCATTTAGCATTTTTCTGTCCTCTTGATCAAGAGGATGATGATGTAACCATGCTAGTATACTGATATTCTTATATTTGGGGCTTTTGGAGCATGCTTTGTGAACATCTCAAAACATTACCTCACTGGATTCTGTGGGGTTACAGCACCCTTACCTCTAAAGCCTAGTATGTCCTTCATATACAATTTGAAACCAAAGATTATGTTCTTCCATTGATCTTTGTTGTTCCATTAGTCCTTATTATAACAAGGTTTTCTTCTATTGTCCAGGGTTCTCAGTTACACTTTATTGTTCAGAACCTTCCACAGTGATGTATACACACATGATCATTTTTAGTTTTGGCCTGGGCCCTAATTTTATTGAAATTCTGTGTCAGAGCCCTGTTATATTCAGAAGTTATTTCTGCAGTGGTAACGTTTCTCTGCTTTCCTTTAGCTGAAGTTTCTGTCCTATCCTCTGCTCCCAGGTAACAGTTATCTCTCTATTACTGACATCCCTAGCAGATGTCTTTGTCTAACTTGAGTGCTCCTTAGCACCTGCCAGCTTTCCTTAGCTCTGAATTTAAGAAAATCCCCTCCAAATCATATTAATTTTCAGAAGCACAGTTGGGGTATGCTGTAGTTAAGATGGAATCCATCCTGAACCCGCCCAGTTGGCAAACACAGTGTGTTTGTCTGAAATCCCTGCACTCCTAATAATGTTTATACCTATCCTCATTATTTGAACTTTTCCTCCCTACAGAGTCCCTGTAATTCCAGCTGTCTGTGCAAGGCAACAACAGTGCCTGTGAAATATTTCCAAGAAACATGTTGTGGAGAGTTCAGTGTATTTTCAGTGTAATTTTCTAGGGTGTCTCTCTCTTACACAACTGCTTATTATTACAAGTGTGTGTCATGACCCAGGACCTCTCTCATCTGTGCTTCTTGCGTATTAGTCTAGATGCTTGCAGAGCACTACGACTTCTGCTCCCTCCAAGCAAGGTGTTTGTACCTTGACAAACAGTCACTGTCTGGAGCTGGGTCAGATTTTCCTGGCACTGCAGCCTCTCAGCACCTTACAGCTGGAAAGTTTCTGAGTAGAGTTGTTCTTCAGAAGGAGGAGAAAAAAAAGGAACATTGATTCTGTGACTGAAAGCGCCCATTTAAGGGATTTTCTTCCTCTGTTTCAGCCTCCAGTGGGATGGGAGGTGGGTCTGATGGGCTACACCCCTCCATCTGCCCTGGGTCCTCCCATCCATGGAGTGCCCCTTTGCTTTTAAACGCTGTGAGGTACTTAAAGTCATGGAGGTAGCTAGAAATTTGGAGGTCACTGACAAACTGACCATCTAACTTTTTCCAGTTCCTGTGGGGTTTGTGGGCTTTTTATTTGGTTGAGTTTGGTGTTTGGTTTTTTTTGGGCAGGGGGGGTGGGGGATGGTGTCCCCCCTTTTACTTAGTTATTGGAAAATGATCAGTGCATGGCAGTTTCTGCCTGCTGCTCCTTCTCTGACTACTACATTTCCTCGGTGGTTTCTCATTCTGTTCCCTCCTCCTCTCCCTTCCAGATTTTTTCCCACTTTTTCTTACACACTCTTTCCCCAGGACGCTGCCAGCCTGGCTCAGGGGCTTGGCTGGGTCCCGCCGGGGGCTGTTGGGACCAGTCAGAACCGGTACAGGGTGGCCCCGCCCTGGCCTCACAGAGCCCGGCCCTGACAGCACCTGGGCACCTGCACCCCATACAGATATTTTAATATAACAATAATAATACTTTGCAGCTGCTGTCAAATGCAAACATTACCTCATGGTTTGTGCTCTTAAAGGAAAAGGCAATTCCTTCTCTAAGGACTTTCTGCCCACACAGGTCTGTAGCTTAGTCTTCTGCTCCAGCTGCACACTGTGCTGCTTTTTTGCTGCTTTACCTTTAAATAGGAGCCGAAGGGGGTTTTGTGCATGTCTTTTTTGCTTTATTTAGTATCGAGGCTTTATTTTAGGGGGAGCAGTAGAGCAGCCTCTTCCATTTCACCTCTAACTTCTGTACTAACGTAAATTAAAAAAAAAAAAACAAAACAACAACAAAACCCAAACAGGCAAGACAGTGATTATAATTGGGAATATGAACCACAATGCAAGAGGAAAACACATCTGTATTTTAAGGTGTTGGAAACAGGGATTCAGAGCTCAATATGAGGTGTTGGAAACAGGGATTCAGAGCTCAATATTAGCACTAAATTATTTCTGTGCTCTCATTTTTCTCTGCATTTTTCAGGCGTTGTGAGTATAACATTTGCCAGTGTAGCCTTAGGCTAACCTGGCACCAGTAAACTTGGCATAAGCACCAAAAACCCATCTTTAATCAGGTTTATGGGGAATTGTGTGTTATCTCCCTGTCTCTGGACACTCTGTCAAGGGTAGGCTGGGAGAGGCCGATTGCTCTAGCCATTGGAAAACAGGCTGTAGTCACAGCTCTGCCACTGCCACCCTGAAGTGCCCTTGGCAATGTCATGTCCTCCCTGTGGATTTCTATTTCCTCTGCTATAATAAGGCAACAATGACTCTCACCAGCCTTTGAGCTCCATTTTGGAAATCTTTTGAAAGTAAAGCATTCTATAAATGCAAAGGACTATTTTTACTATTTATCAGCTTATAACTGGACCTCTCCCTTTTTATAGGTACGTAAGTCTCATTTTTCTCTGATCTTTGCCCCCTTGACTTTTTATACTCTTTCTCTTTTGGCTCCTACTGCTTCATCTGACCATGAGATGTATTATTCAAATGCCCTCACACTCCTCTTATTGCTAGTTATATATTAAAGAGGTTCTGACTTCATTTTTGCTCACTACAGAATCTTAGTCCAGCCATGACACTGACAGAGAGGGCTGCTGGAGCTCAGAGAGAACTTGTGCAAATGGCACTTCTCTTTTCGGACTGTCAGTCTTAATGGAATATTTGATGAGCTGGTAATAACCCCAGCACTCCTGATGTGCAAAGTTGGGGGAGAGCAAGAGACTTGTACCAGCTTTCATTTATTAATATATGTTTGCAAAAAGAACATTTTCTATAGAATGTTTTCCTGTGAATTATGGCTCTTTCCATCAGCTTGGTCCAGGTTGATCTTGTCAGACAAGCTGCATGAAAGGTCCCTCATGGCTAATTTGTGCAGGTTTCATAAGATCACAGAGAAAATAGAGAGATCCTGAAAGCTCATCTACTTCATCCTATGCTTCAATGTGCAGAAGTGCTTGGGGTGTTCAGCTGCTGGTGTGTAGGTGTTGCTTAGGATGTGTCTGTAGATCACTACAGTTTGAAACATGCAGGGTGATTTTGATTGAAGTATGTACTACTTTTTTGGTAAATTCTCAGATTCCTAGGTCTGAAGTCCAGAAAAGGCTGTTCTACCATCTAGACCCACCTCCTGATTTCAGAGATCAGGGGATTTTATTGGCTCTGAACCCTGTACTTAGGCTTAGATTTGTAGTTATGGAGAGGTGAACTCAGAAGTTATTGTGGAGGTTTGGCATTGGTGTGTTTGGTGGATTTTGCCTGACCACTTTTGCCTTTCAGTGTGGAGGATCATGATATTTGTTCCTCTGCCAAAGCACGGATTTAAGAACCCAATTCTGGCCACTGTTTTATTTAATCTTGGCCACTCATTGATTTTGTGTCTGATGAACATCACCAGCTGCTGAGATTCTCTAGTGATAGATGTGATATAAGGACCCAAAGATGACAAAAAAATTACTGTATGCAGTGACATACTGAACCATGGATGAGTCTTTGGTCTGTCACTTGCTTTTGGAAAATCTGCCCTAACATGTGAATTACACTGTATCTTGCATGCCAGGGAATCAGGATACCACAGGCAAAAGTCTGTGATACCGTGAAATGCCAGAGGCTATAGCAGCAAGTTCTTTTAATAAATTCCCTTTCTTTCAAAGGTATACCTAAGTTATATCTTCCTTTCTTTCTCAGCTTTATTTCCTTCCCCAGTCGGCCTAGCACAGATTGTGCAATGACTGGAAGTGCTTACAATGACTACTCTTGCCAGGGCAGTTATAGTGTGGATGCTAGAATTTGAGCCAATGTAGATAAATTGAGAGACAAATTCTGAATTTTAGAGCTCAACGTTCTCACGGTGGATGTTTTTCTACTTTGAAGACATAGAGTGAAATCATTTGATACCTTAGAGTCACAGGACAACCAAAATGTTTTCAGTGTTTAGAACACACCACACATACTTTGGCATCCACATAAACGGGCAAAACATCAGCTCTGTCGCACTAGAGTCAAAATCCCTGTTCCATACTCTGCTGAATATGGAGGACACCATCATCTCCAGCTCTCTTGGAGCAGGTCAACACTGCTTCTGTAAAGCCTCTTCCGTTAGGGGCAGTTGGATTTATTATTTAAACTTTCACTATTTTATTTTGATTTGTTTTCTTCTATATTTTTATTTTATTAAACTGATAAGTAAATAATGATTCAGATACAACTGATAGAGCACAATAGATTAGATGAAATATTAATATGATATACAAATCAAAAGAGCGGATCTAAACAAAATATTCTGAGATTATCACAAGGAAACACTTGAATATTTAGCCATCAAACATTTCATTGAAGCTGACAATTTCCGTAGAGAGGTCTGATTTAGATAAAAAATGGATTCAAAACCGTTCTGGCAGTTTTCCTTTATCTCTGACAGACTTGATGATTGATCTGCTAAAGTTCATCATGACCTTTATCTGTAAGAAGGGTCAGCTCACTGATCTGAAAGACCCTTTTTAGGCATAATAAAGAGCCAGGGACTCCCATCTCTTAATACAACTTCTGGTGCTGACTGCCTTGCTCACATCATGTATATTTTCTATTGAGGTCTTCCTGTCATTAGAGGAGGAAGTCATTGTGGTGTGCTTTTTCGACGCTTTTTGCCTTCTTTTTTTAGAGAAAGGGTAGTGAATATATATTTGCTTGTATATGCCTTGTATTACTGAGGTGCAAAGGAATATACTGCTGATTCGTGTGTGAGTAGCAGACCCCAAACCAAACTGCTTAGCTCTCTTTCCTGTATCAAAAGTGAAAGGCAGGAAAGGCTTTTAAAAATAGTTCTTTTGTCCAAATATTGTTTTCCTCTTAATATGAAGACAAAGACTTCTGCTTGGTCTGCTTCTTACTAACCATCCCCATCCTTGAAGTCTGAATAGAGGTCTTGAGTCTACTCGCATGGTTTCAGTAGTTGGAAGCTCTTGTCACATTTATGGGAGGAGGGTAAACACTGAATATAGATTTAAAGCAAAACTAGAGCTGGCCAGGTGGGTGTTGCTGGATTTATTTAAAACTGACTCTTAGTGCAGTACACCTGTGCCATTGGCACCCTGTTGTATGACAGTTGTTGTATGAGGTATCTGCAAGGTTCTGCCAGGGCAGTGTCTGTAGAGGAGGTCCTCAAGGGGCAGGCAGGTGCATGATGTTTTAGCACGATGCAGTTTGTGACTGCTCTCCTCATTTGAAAAATATTAAACCAAACATTAGAGAGGCTGTTGGTGGTTCTGTGTCACTGATGGTATGAATAGATGTGAAATGGAGGGAAAAGTCAAATGCAGTTGCTGTGGTGCTGGTAGGAAAATGCTCAACACATACATCTGAAAATTTTCTCTTTGTCAGCCTGCAACAGGAAAAGGGTATATTTGTATACAGCGGTAGGTGACATGTCTTAAATTGAAGAAAGGGCATTGTGGGCTGTATTGGTGTATTCTCCACCAGGTTTACTTACTGTCACATGGTGAATTTTTGCAACTTCTCTGGCCAGCTAGGATTGTAAGAGGTGTTACTGTCCCGCTGTTCTTCCTTGGTATGGCCTTGAAAGGGGTGAGCCTCAAAGTCCGTCTTGCAGCTGCAGGACTTCCAGGGCTAGAATTCAGCTTCCAGTGCTCAGTAGACTCAAATCTTCTGCGTGACTTGCAGTGTTGTCACTCTAACTTCTAGCTGCCTCACTGATTACTCCAGATAATTTATTGCCTTGCTGCTTTTTGTGTTTTCAACTTTCTTCTTACCACTAAGAGTTCATTATCTGGAGTGGGCAACTGGAAGATCTAAAATATGTCTTTTTCATGTCCCTCTTCATGTTATCTATGCATTCTTCCTTCAACATCAGTTTCTTTCCATTGCCATTTTCTTCCATATTATGACTGTAGCAGTAATCACTTTTTTGCTCCTAGGGATTTCAGTTCCATCTTAAGGATTTCCAGGGTGCCTGCCACAGTAGTATCCGAGTTCTTGTGAACACCTTCTGAAGCCATTTGCCTTAAATTGTTCATATAGGGCTTGTTATGGTACTTGGAGGTTCCAGCTTGAATGTCTTAGCCAAATGGAAATGTGGCTGTCTGCCCTTTTAGCTCCTCCATCTGTATGAGCTGGTTTCTTCACCCCAGATCTGAAAGCATTTTGGTATTAAATGAAATGTTTTCCCTGCAGTGAAATGCATTGAAGCCCTTTGGGATGAAGTGTCATACAAACGAATAGATTATAATAATAGTAGTAAATAGAGGTGATGCCATTTAGAACTACTATGGATTTTGCCCAAGGAAACAAGGGTCACTTGGGACTGAAAGTGAAAAGTACAAATGATGGTTGGGCCATACTGTTTTCTCTGATACCACTGTAAAACTCAGCTGCCTGTTGCCTTCAAGTTTCTTTGTTGAAATCATCCCACTCTCTTACATGAATTTCCCCTGGATTTATGCTGGTCAGAGCAGATTTTGGCCCCTTAAATGCAGCCTAAGACAATTACATCTCCATTAAGAAATTAATTCAGAATTAATGCAGTTATTGTGCAGCGATTAAATCCCAAACTGCTGTTAGAAAAACTGAATTATTGAGATTTGCCATTTAAGCTGTAGCTTGTGCGGACATAATGAACTGGCCTTTTATATTACACGATAAACCTCATGTTCTTAATAATCACTTGGAATTGACTTCATGTAAATAACTAGTACAGCTGCAGCAATCATCTCCTGAGATGCTGCTGCTATCTTGCCAGGATTTTTCTGGTTGCTGCATTCTTTTTTACTGTGGAGTTACTACAAAACCAACCTGCATGGTCCCCTAGCAGCTCAGTTAATAACTTGCATAACTTCTAAAGACCTCTTTATAGATATAACAGGTTGCTTATTGTAGGTTAAAAACATACCAATTGAAATCGAGTATTACAGTTATTATTGTTGATGGAGTTTTTCCAGCTCTGCAAGAAGAGACGTATAAATTACATGGTGGTTAAAGCTCAATAAATATGGTTTAGCAGTAGACCAGTTTGTATTTAATCTTCCATACAAGAGCTGGTCCAGTGATCCAGTGAGTGATAGTGCAAAGGTGTGTTCGTGTGTGGAGTACTATGCATGCATTTTAAAAGGTGGCTAAGGGACTTAGGACCCTGTGACTCTTGGCCATCTCATTCCCTTAGCTACTTACAACAATCAAGACATCTTAGAAATAAGTCCTGGTTTTCAGTGCATTTCTTTCTGGCAGAATCTGAGGTTGATTGGTCTGTTTTTTCCAGGAAGGGTACTAATTTCTGTTACTGGTTGCCAAGCAGTAAGGCACAAAGGTAGCATATTATTTGACTATTCAGGTGGAAAAATGTAAGATCTTCTCCCTTCCTGTCCTACAATATTGTTTTTACCTCTCTGCTTGGATTAGAAAGTTTAAGATCTGAATAGACAGTAAAATCAGTAGAAACAGCTAGAAGTTCAGCCCTTTTTTTTTTGCAAGCCATTAATTTAGGAACTTCAATATGAACTTGAAAATCTTTTCAACAGTCCTAATTTTTGGAAAATTTCAGCCTTGTGACTCATATTCAGATGTATGGAAGTAAATATAATGGTTCTCCTTTGTGAGAAAGAAACTACGTTTTATGGAACATCTTTTGTTTTTCTCTAACAGGTACTAACAGTGCGCATGCAAGGAAAAAACAGCCTCACCTCTTCCTAAGTTTCATCTTCCTTCTTTCATGTTCACTGACAGCAGTGCCACTGGACATAGTCTGTACCTACCTTATTTCACTGTGTTTTTGAAGAACAGAATTGCTCATTCATTTTCTGTGTCCTGTTCCATTTTCTGAGTCTGGACTCTGTCAAGGGCATCTGACTCTTGGCATAGCTACAAAGGGTTAAATATGAGAAAACTGATCTCCCCTTCAAATTTCTCTGCAACCAGTGGTTTCTACTTAATCGAATGGTTTGCCTGTGCTCAAATGCTTTTTGGAGTTTCACAGGTGCAGCTGTCTGGGTACCTCTTTGTCTACAGTGTGACTATCATTATTATTTCCTTTCCAGATCAACTAACTGCATTTGTAGCCCCTTTGTCTGCCACCTCCTCAATCACCTTCTGCTTTTCTCTTCTCTTACTGGGGTGAAAATTCCCTGAGATACTGTTCAGCAAGAATTTACAGAACAAGAAACAAATTGTTTCTGGAGAGTGCTATTTACCTTTTTTATTTTCTGCTTTGTTAGCGACGCAGAGGTTTCATTAGCAGGAAACAAAATGAATTCTAGGGACAGCAAATAATATGCACACAAATTATATAAAAAAACCCACTAACAACCTTCAAACATGAAAATAACCAAACCCCCAGAAAGAATACAACCAAAGTATCTACTAAAAAGGGAGAAAACTTCCTTCTGGATAATAGTGCAAGATGGAATTAGCCTGTTAAAACCTTGGGAAGTAGTGGTGCTGTAACCAAATCCACAGGGTCACTGTGCCTACCCGGAGTTATGTTGTTAATCCTCCAGAGAGATGAGTCCAACTGGAAAGCATGTCAAAAGGGTCATTACCTTTATTTCTTTCAGAGTATTTGTAGTTATTTGCTCTGGCAGCTACTATGAACATCTGTGCAGTGGGCACCTCAGCTCCAAAGTGTGTTAGATGGAGGCACCGCATGTCAGCTGCTTTGTCAGAAATGTGGAATGAGCACCAAACCAGACTAGCAGGGAGTGCTACAGAGCAGAAGAGCATGGAATTGGCAGAGTTTGGTCAGATGGAGGTTCTAGAAATAAAATATCAGGTGATACTACAGTTAGGATTTAGTTGCCTTACCAAAGCAATTATGGCCTTTCTCACACTAAACCTACCCATTTCTGCTCTTCCTTTCTTACCTCATGTTCAAAACTCAGTATTTGAAGCTGTAGGGCAGGTATTGAGTTCCTCTGCCCTATGGTAGGTGAGGGAACTGTACTGCTTGCTGCATGGTGTGTGTGGGGAAAAGTGTTTGAGTATGTTATCTGAAACACAACACCTTGGGAACCGACTGGCTCCTTTTATACACAAAGGATAATAAGTCTGTTGCTGGGGAAAACCCTCCTCTGTGCAAGAGGTTCTAGCAGAAAAGCTTTGAATCTGTACTTAGGATGGAAAGAAAAAAAAAAAGAAAAAAAAAAAGAAAACAGCCACCTTCAAGCCTGAGGGAATGGAGCTTGTTAGAGCAGATAACTAGGATACTTTTATGAAATGGATCAAGCCCCCTCACCTCAGGGGAGGAAGTGTGGGGTGTTGATAAGATTGTACCACACAGATGACATTTGGTAATTAGCACTATCTCTAATGTAATCACTCACTAAGAGGTTTAGCTGGGATGTGACTTACCCAGGAGAGGCACTAGAGGAAAGGGGAAGAAAGGACAGGTGAGAAGAGCAAGATGTAAGTAGTCTTTGCCCTTCTTTAATACTGTCTATCTGTGGATCTCAAAGAGTCTACCCCACTTTTGACGACAAGTGGGTAGTAGCTCTGTGACATACATAGTAAATATTATCCTCTTTTTGCATAGGAAGGAATGAAGTACAATTATGTCAATGACTATGGCTAGGCCGCCTGATGCATAAGAAACTATGCTGGGAATAGAACATGAACACGGAGAACTTCTCTCCTTCGTGTTTGGTGGTACTGGAAGAAACAACTTGTGTTTATACTTCAGAACAAGTCTTGCCTTAAGAAAATGGTTGTTACCAGAAGCAGCACATCAATCTCGTTAGAAACAATAACATACTAGTTAGTCTTTTTTCCTAGAGAGTCCCTCTTGCATGTGGCCATGTGCCAATCCAGAAGATTCATGGGGATAGCTAAGTGATTCTCATCAACTGTGCTGGTTGTTCCCAAATCAACACCTGCTATGAGATTTGATGCTGCCATCAGTCTGTGGGTTTTGTTGCAGAGGTGCCACTTGTAATAATGGCCAGTGATAACACCCTGATTAATTTAGTCTCCAAGCTTGCAAACACTTTTTAAATATGGCTTTGTGAGAAGGGCTCTGACACTGAATTTGAAGAAGGTATGGCTAGACTCTTCAGGCATTTGAAAGTTTTCCTCATTTGTAGATTTTATCTCATGCCACAAATTCACACTGAGGTGGTATTCTTTTATTTTTCTAACTTTGAAACTGAAATCTGTTCTCTGGCCTAGGGGAAGGCCTTCATACTGCAATTCTGATTCTTAGCTGCTTGTAATATTCTTTCATCCAATACCCCTAGCAGTCTTTCTGTGCACACATTTAGTCTTCTCTATTTACACTTGATTCCTACAGAGGCATTTGGGGTGGTTGATTTCTTCTCTCCCTCTTTCTTAGTCCAGTTCCTTAAGGCATCACCTTCTTCTCCGGACAAATAAATGCCTTGAGGCGAGCAGACGTCACTGTTGGAGTCTCGTTTGCATGGGAAGTTGTCAGGCCTGATCTGACCTGCCTTTCCATCAGGATTATAAAGGTGACGGATAGTCAATTTCAGGGATTCATGATCCATTTTAGCACAGCGCTTCACCTTGCAGCTAAGTAATACGGCTGTGATAAAATCAGCCATAATCACTGCATCTTACTCAGCACTGCCTTGGCTGTAAATATTGCCTTCATATAGTAAAAGAAAGAAAGGAAGGAAAAAAAAACCTCAAATGGAAGGAGAGAAAAAAGTGATCTAAAGAGAAAAGGTCTGTTGATTGTGACTGACCACAGTGGTATTTCCTTATACTGTAGGCTTTCTGAAAGAGGGAAGCAGGGCTTGGAGCTGACTGGCTCCTTGCAGTTCAAAGGAGACGCTAGGATGCACACCTGCAGCATTCCCCATTGCTGTGGGATGGTTCACTAGCAAAGCTAGGCCTGGGATGTACACAGCTTGAGCAGCTAATGAACTTTGGGGATGCTTCCATCTTTATTCCTCCATCTTCAATTCTGAAGAATTATCAAAACCATTTTCTCGCTTTCCTCTAAGTTCAGTCTTTGAAATCCTGAAGGAAGCATCATGACTGTCTTTTCTCTTTCCCAGAACAGTTTACAACTGAAATGGAAGCCCTTTTAGCTTCTGGGGAAAAAAAAAAAAAAAAAAAAAAAAAAATCTTCTTTTTCTTCTTTGATTCATGATTGCCTTCTGCAGCTGTTTGTTCACTGTTGTCACAGCATCACTGATCTTTGGAGTAAGATATATCTACCATGGTTCATTTACACCATATAACCATTCTGTGCCTCAGAGAGTCACTATTAGATATTAAATCCAGATCCTTCATCTTTTGGCCTATGTTCCAAATCACCACTGTAGTTTTTTCATTGACTATAGAAATGCCACATGTTGGAGTTGTTAGATAGGTGACTTATGAAAGCTCACCCTGCTGTTACGCTGTCCCAGTCTTGTAGCAAAAGGCTGTCGTCATCGGAACCTTTAGGAAGTATTTCTAGCATTGCAACAGACACAATCAGGTCTTTTGTCTAGTCAGTTGAGGTTTCCTGCCCCTTAGTTTAGTCTGTGGTAAGATCTGACGCTGGAAGAAGCACAATGGAGCACTGGCTTCAAAGGCTTTGTGCACGTCCCTAATGGGAAACCAAAAACCAGAAGGGCTTTCAGGACCTGTCCCCAAAAGAAGGATTGATAGAGGATCAGCTGTAAGGTATAAAAATGGTTGTAGTGCAATGACTTGTGCAGAGTAGAGGTGAAGGATGCTGTTGGTTCCCTGTAAAACTGAGTAGCAGTTGCTGGGTAAAAGTGGGTGTTGTCCTTCTCTGTTTTTGCTATACCTTCTCCTATCTAACTGTGTAACTCTACCATGTTTTGCTCTCTCTCTCTCTTTTCCCCATTAATTTGTGATAGTCCATGTTTTGCTCATTTCATTTTAGGAAATAGAAAATGGGTAGAAGGGCAAGAAAACGGGGAGCATGGTCCTGACTTTAATCTGAAAAGGGCAAAAGGTGCAACATCACAGACAAGTAAGTTTGAGTTTACATTATCTGAGGGAACAGCCTGTACACTAAACACCAGGGCTGCCTTTTTGGCTATCTTCTGACAAAGTGTGTTACACGGTTGTATTTCGGATTTACTTAGTTAGTCTCCTGCGTGGAACTGCCTCTGTGCTGAACTTCAGCTGAACTGCATTGATCATCAACGTTCATTCTATCTGCTCTGGAAATTAGAAAAGAGAGAAGGGAGGGAGAAGTCTAGCTTGAAGTAAGGTTGTCTTCAATAAGAATTTAATTTAGATATTGCACAGTTACACCATGTTGGTCAAATCACAGATCGTTATGAGGAAGAAAAAAGTTGCTTAGGTTTCCTGTTCTGTAACCTCTGGATAAACCCAAACTTCCCATTGAATAGCTGTGTTTCTACTCTTCATTGCTTCTACAGGTAAAATAGGCCCATACATCTACTGAAGATTCTGTTCGATGCCTGTACCCACTATGAATTATCTCCCCGGACAGTAAGCATAAAATAGATTTCATATGGTATCTCATGCTGTCTGCAGGGCACGGTCCTCTGACTTGCTCCTTCTTGTTTGTGCTGTCAGGAGACTAGCTTCAGCAGCTGGGAGAGGAGTTGTCTTCCCTAAGGAAACCTTCAAGTAGCATAAATTCATCCACACAAACCTACTTCCAAGAGGGGAGAGGAGGAGAGAGAAGTGAATGTGACAGGTCTGCTTTGTGCTTCCTGAAATCAGGTCTCTGTCTCACCATCTACTGATAAGAAGAAATCAAGGGGGACATGTGAAAACCTTGAGCTCTGAAGTGGGGTGGGGCAATGCATACTCCCAGTGGGAAACGCCACCTGAAGAGAAAAGGTGCTTCAAGCTGATGTGGCTCTTTATGCAGGGCTGGGTATTACGCTTGTTAAAACATCAACACCTTAATGACATCTCTGATATTTCCTGAGCAGTGGTGTTCTAAGGACCCAAAAAATTAAAATAAGTCCAGGTGAGGAAGTGAATGCTCTTAAGATTAATCATAGGATGTAGACCTCATTGTCTTGACTTCCTGGGTATTTTTCTTTTTAACTGCTAGTTTGATAATTTGCACCTATTTCAGAGTTTAGTTGAGCATGTGAAATGAGTTTTGCTAAGCCTTAGTCTACATTACTAGTAACCATTTGCACATTTCTCAAAATACTTCGGCTCCTAGCGCCGATTTAACACCATCACCCACTGTCCAAGCACAGTGGCCAGGAGTTGAACAGAGTAAGACGCATAGCTGCACCGACTCTACCAGAAACAATTCCTTCACATGAGAGGTGAGGTAGGGTTTAGAGCTAATGTCTGGAAGCACATCTCTACTGTGACTCTTCACTCTTGTGTCTTTAAGGAGGAATTCAGTCCTCAAGGCAAGGGAGCCAAAATCCTGCCTACATTGCAATCGCTTTTCAAAATTTAGAAAGCCTTCACAGTTATAGAAGCAAAAAATTTCTCTCCTTCCTCTCTCACAATGTTTCCTTTTCTCCGGGAAAGACTAAAAATAAATGAATGGGCAAATTAAATGTATGTTTACAGATGCTGCAGGATTAAAATGTTTGAATCTTTTTTATTTTCTGACAAAGTTTAGCTACTGCTTTCCTTTCCTGATGGTTACACATATCCCCTTACCAGTTAACATGCTTTTCCTATACATCTCTAGTTTCTATAAATCTCAACCTTTTTTCCCTAGGGGAAAGTTGAAGCATGGTGTTGTGGAAATAGAGAGAGCATGCATATTACAGCAGCTTTAGACAGAAACTACTACTGCTGAATAAAACACTTCCACTTTCTTGCCATCTGAAATCGAAATTTCTAGCTGAAGGGATGGATCCCTGCATGACTGGTTCTGTCTCAGGAAACACTGGCACAAGTAATAACACCACATTCCTGTGCTGCCAAACTGGAATAAAGACTCCAGGACCAGAGAGGGAGGGAGACTGTGGATTTCAGTGCAGCAGACAGTGCATCTCCATTGTTTTCACTGGGATGGTACCCAGCATATGAAAGCCTAGATGAACACAAACAAAGCACTTTCTTCTTGGTCTCCTAACAGAGGGGTAGTGATGGCCTTGGAGAATTAAAAGGAACAACATACATGCTGTGGACCAGTTGTTTTTCTTTGGGATCAAAGCTGGATGGAAAAGTATTCTCCAACTATTCTCCTGCATATTGTCAGCCCTGATGTACAAGTGAAAGACCATGTTTCCATGTTGGGAAAAGCTGCATCTTTGAGGAGATTTTTAGAAGAAAGATGAAAAAGTGTCAACCCTTTGATTCATGGGTGAACTTCAGAACTGCAGTGAGGAGACCCTGTCCAGCCTGCAGATCACTTGGCAAGCGAAATGTGACATATCTGGGTTTTTCATTTTTTCCTGAAATGAACTGACTTGTTGCTGTTTCCTCCCTCTGTGCTCTTTTTAAGTGGGTCATGATGCTAACTATTTGTGCTCAGATGGATTTGTTAAAACAAATGCTATGATTTGCTTCATTAAATGTCATCTTTTGGTTCACCTTATCCTCTTGAGAGAGACTTCCCTCCTTAGGGGTGTACTGAAAAGAAGTTCGTTTAACACACTGTCTGTATTTTGCTTGGACTTCTTCTATCCTCTCCCCTTCTTCTTTGATGTGCAGATCAAACTCCTCCCAGGGAACTCACTCCATCACAAGGATGTTTCTCCTCATTCATCACCTGACCCCCACAGCAAGTGGGAATCGTCATGTTGCTTTTAGTTTAGTAATGCCATCATCTTTATCATCCAGAGGCCTTCTGGATCATATGCATGCCTGAGAAAGGACTGCTGTCTTGGCAAAGGGATCGGTGCCAGACAGAGTATAAATTTAGTTCTTGGTCATTAGCTCAAATCCATTGCAAGTTAGTTATGATCTTAGAAGTCTTTTTTTTTTTTATTTTCTCTGATGGCCTCTTGGTGCTTCATGCATGTTGAATGGATGATCTCCTTCCTTCTCCTTCTTCTGGTAGATTAATGCCAGTGCTTTGCAACATGTGTGCTGGGTCCCAGCAGCAGCAGTGTGAGCTTTCAGAAAAAGGCCTAAGACTTTCAGGGAGCTGATTTCTTCATGCTAGATCTGCTGTGTGCAGTGGTTTGGGAAAATGTGCTTACTGCTGATCACAATAAGACAGAAGCATGACGTTGTTAATGGCTCTGCTATTATCAGAGTCATATCTATGTAATAACCTTCAAAAATCTGGTATTTTTCCTCCATTCCCAGAGATTTAGCTAATAATAGAGGAAGAGTGATCCATTTACTAACTCCACACATAGCAGTAGTACAGGTACTCTGACTGTGCAGGTAGAAGCATTTGGCAGCAATGTTTTCCATCAATAGCAATTTTCCTCATACATCGACCAGTTCACACACTTCCATTCACTTGCAACAGAAGGAGGACACGGACCTGCTTGAGTGGGTCCAGAGGAGGATACAAAGATGGTCAGGAGCCTAGAGAGCACCTCCTTTATGAGGCTGAGAGAGTTGGGGTTGTTCAGCCTGGAGAAGAGAAGGCTCTGGGGAGACCTTAGAGCAGCCTTCCAGTACTTAAAGGGGGTGACAAAGAAGGTGGGGAGGGACTATTTATCAGGGAGTATAGGGATAGGACAAGGGGTAATGGCTTTAAGCTGAAAGAGGGTAAATTTAGATATTCAGAAGAAATTCTGAAGATATTCAGAGGGTGGTGAGGCCCTGGCACAGGTTGCCCAGAGAGGCTGTCACTGCCCCCTCCCTGGCAGTGTTCAAGGCCAGGTTGGACAGGGCTTTGGGCAGCCTGGTCCAGTGGAAGGTGTCCCTGGCAGGTACCTTCCAACCCAAACCATTCAATTATTCCATTCTATGATTCCAATTGTTTACTTGTGAGTCTGCACTCCATGAACACGTGTGGCAGTGAGATACAGTGAGCCCCTACCCTGTCAAAGTCAGGCTGCCCGTAGAGCTTTCAGTCATGGAAGGCATTTGTGGGTGTTGTGCTGTTATGGTGGTGGTATAAGAGCTTCTGGGATACAACTTCTGCTAGTGGTGACAGAGATCTTTCCTAGGCAGCACCGGTAAACTGGATGTGCCTTGCCCTTTCTTGCTTGTGTTTCAAGTATGTGGACTTTTTGACTGTCTCTAATTCCTGCTACCTCAACTACATGTTTTAAATGCAATATCCCAGGGGAAATCCCTGATGTGACATGGATATCCTAAAGGAGCAAGGGTTTTTTTGCCTTCATTTCAGAAAACACGTGCCATGTACTCTGTGCCATGTATAGCCTCAGAAATCAGTGGGAAATGTTTTGCTAGCAGTCTTAGCAAGCCCCTATAACAAAGTTTCTCAGGGGATTTTGTAGCCATTTTTTATTAGGTGAGCATTAACAATGCAAAGCTCTGCAGATCATGTGGAAAGCATATGTTGTACAGTTACAGACACAGAATTGTACAGCAGAAGTGTGAGTGAAGTCTGAACGTATGACTACAAAGATCTAAGCTGTACTGTTTTTCCAGACATGTTATTTAGCTGTCTTCCCACCAATCTTCAATTTTCCCTTGCGTAAAAATAAAGCCACAGTTGAGGAGGCTTCCTTCACTAGGGGAATGCAGTTAATCATCTGAGCAGCCATGGTTCGTGCAGTCTAGTGGCTGTATCTCTTAATAGTAACCCTAAGGCCAGATGTACTAAAAGGAAGGCAAGCCATGAGATGGAAGCCAAAGGTAGAGATAGAGGTATATCATACAACTTTGTTAGATTTCCTACGCTGACGATGGTCAGAACACTCCAGTAAGTAAAAATTCCTGGGTGAAAAGGTGTCTATTCTGTGAATGACATTACAGATTCGCAAGGTAGGATTTTCCTCTTGAGTGCTCCAATTTAGGTGTCTGACATGAAATATGACACCTGTTAAAATGGGTATATTTTGGCTTTTCATCTAGTGTGGAATAGAAAAATGCGTTGGAGACTACTGAGTTTGTGGTGCTTTGTTGGTGTTTTAGTTACAGTCTGAACACATTCAGAATGTCAAAGGCTACTTAACCCTGTTTTTTTAGAGAGGTTGATCGCCTGAGCAGCTGTCATTCATGCAGTCTGCTCAATTGGAGGGGACAGGAAGGGGTTTTAGGTTTTGAGGATTTTCTGTTTGTTTCCCCAGAAGACTCTTCTTCTGACGGCTTTCCATCCATTTCAGTTCAGTGTGGTTTAAAACAAAACTAGCTCAGTGTTCTTGCAGATCCCTCCTTCTCACTTTTTTGAAAGCAGATCTTCAGGTGATCTACAGAGTCAGAGTTAAAACAACCCAATGCTATCTGTACCTGTGCCCCTGGGTCTCCTGGAATGCAGTAGTTTTCTGGACTTTCCACTCATCACAGGATGTCTAGAGTAAAAAATATAAATTTCAAATGTTGACTAGAAGCAGGAAAAGAATCCCTTAGGGCTTATTTTACACAGAGGCAAATGAACTGGTAGAACCATAGTGGAATAATTATAATTACACCACTGTGGCATAGCCATAAAAAAGATAGAGTAATTGTATCAAAGGCATCTTATTTTTATTCTCAAATACAGTGCTCATATAGGGAGTTATTCTGCTAGTGTTACAGCAGATTATTATTATTATTATTATTATTATTATTATTATTATTATTATCATTATTTATTAACCAGCATTTAATTTAGCAAAATTTTTGCTGCAGATTTCAAAGTGCTTGAAAATTAAATCCGTATCATCATTCCTGCCTGAAGTACCATGTCCTTCAGGCCAGTTTATATGAACTCTTAGAAGAGACCTTCTTTATTCATCATAAAAATGAAAAGGAAAAAATGGGCACATACTCAAGTATTTTTCCTTTGCAGATCACCTGAAATATACATAGCTGAGAGCCAAAAAAGATAGGTTTTATTCCCAGCTCTGCTACTGACTCTCTGTATGTGACCTTGGCCAAGTTATTTCACTTTTACAAATGAGAATAATAGTGCTGACCTTGCAGAGGTATTATGAGGCTTTATTTCTAAAGCTTGCAAAGCCTTCTGAGATCTTAAAGTGGAAGGAGATAGCAAGGTTTAAAGTACAACTATTATTAAACACATTTATCATATGGGTTGGATACAAATGTTTCAGCCATCTGATCTCGGTCTTTTTCATTTTTAAACTTCAAAGCCTAATTGAGATTTAGATACTGTAAGTTCCACTGATTGCTTCATTTCCAGCATATGGATGATACTGTACCTTCTCCTTTCCCTTCCTGCAACCCTGTCAAACAAATCTATGGCCAGCCTCTATCCATTCCACTTCCCTCGTGGCCCTTCACCAGTAGATGGAGGTGGATGTGGCAAAGCTGACAAGATCAATTGTTGTTAGGTCACTGATCTCTGCACCGAGGATTTTAATTAGACTTATCTGCTTGAGCCCTCAGTGACCCAATTGTTGCCGGGGTTCTTGAATCTTCTTGAGAGACCGGGTTGCAATCTTTGCAGGGTAATGCTTATACCTTATCTTTGCTGCTAAAGAAAAATAATCCCTTTTGTTGTAGCTTCTGAACACTGTGAAGTGATTCCATAATGGCGCCTCATGAGCATGTGTAGCTTCTGCTTGTTGGTTTCCATCTTTAATGGCCTCTGTGGTTAGATGTCCTCCCTGCACCCTTCAAAGCAAAGACTATGCACTGAGTTTTCTTTCTAGCAGAACTTTTCTGTTTCAGGCGTCAAAAGCGTATCTTATTCATGGGGAAAAAAGCACTATGCATCTTTTACTTGAGGCAATGTATTTTACATGTCTCCTAAGCCAGATGATGTTTAAGTGGACAGTATCTGGTAACCCTGAAACACAGCCCCCGTGCAGAGACTCATCAGTAATTTCTACAGAGTAAATGAAATGTAAACTCTAAAGGCGAGCATTTGACAGAAAGGACGTTTACTATGCTGAGATCCACACTCCCACTGGAAAATTTGGAGGGATCTCTATGTGAAGAAAAAGTTGAAAAATGATGCTTTGGAAAGTGTTTCCATAGCTGGTGGTAGTGCCAGTCTGAAGCAAGGGAGCTTTGTCTGAATGAGGTGCTAAGGCAAGTTCTTTTCACCTTTCTGAATGTATTCTTTGACAGCCTCAGAGATGAGGCACTGACTGCAGTGTCTTGGTCTGATGTAGGGCAGGTGATGGCACAGTTTAACTCCTTTTCTTTGCACTTTCAGTTAGATGTGGATCAGCTCTATTGTCTGGTGGTCTCCAGTTTCTGTACCCCCGCAACAATGCTTCGGTAGGCATCTCTAGCTGGCAGATGTCACACCCTCTCCTCATGAAAAGCTCTGTTCTCTTTGTCCTAACCAAATTGCATGGTGGAGATAGTTCTCTCCCTTGGCTTACTCCAGGATAAAAGGTGCTTGGGGAGTTCTGTTTAATGGAGGCTTTCTTTATGCTGGTATATCTTCCAGCTGAAGCCCAATACTTCTTGTACTCAAACAGAAAAGTGATTATTAAAAGTTGAAGGCCTCAGGCTTTGGCTGTGCTGTTTGCTCTGCTGCATCATAGAAGACACTGACTTTATTTGAAAGACAAGGAAAAGCTAGGGAATGATTGTTGGCATTATGATGTTGAATAAGGTTTATAATAGCAATAATCCTCCATGAAAACAGTTGTTATCATAGTTAATGTCTGCTTTGTCAGTGTGTTAACCTTCCTTGGCTTTGCCTTGGGCCATTAAATGACCAACCATTCGTTAAACATCCAGGAGCGACCAATTTCAGGGGGAATATTATGGAGTTCATTTGGTAAGTGAAGCACTTGAAACAGCACGTGTGTGTCACTTGCTGCCACTTACGCATGTGTACCTGTACCAGCTCTCACATGCATGAACTTGGCCGTAGACACGGTTCTCTGCACTCATGTGTGTCCTCATTTATGTTCTGGCATGCACTGATTCATGTCCTCCTATGTTAGGCCTGAGTCCAGGTAATACAGATGGGCTTCGAAAGAGGAAGAGTGAAGATGCGTGTCTATGAATTGATCTGACAAACTGGGAAAGGCATACCCCCATTTTTTTCTCACATGTCTGTATTTTCTGCTTTTTCTGCATTTCAGTTTCCTTTGTTGTTTTTCCTGAAACAGTGGTGTTTTCACCTAACTTTCAACAGAACGGTCATTCAGATGCAGTCTGGATGATCCCCACTGAACTGCATTGATATTCTCACTCTCCTACTTTGACTTGCTCTTTTCCCAGAGGTTGACTCTTTCCTGGTTTTTTTTCCCCACATGATGCTAATTTCCCATGGTATCTTTCATGGCAACTGAACATTAGTCTTCTACTTTTGAGCTTGACAATTACTTTTACCACGCCTTCCATTGTTTTCCACTGTTCCTTTGCTTTTCTCAAGCAGCTGAAGTTAAGTCAGTCACTTTCCAAAATGAATAAATGAACTGTGTTAGGGATCTAAATGCTTTTTCATGTAGCGCTGCTCTCATGTAGCACTGGGAGCTGTAGCCCCTTCACGTATTCCTGTAGGCCAGGCACATCTGGACTGGTTTTCTCCAGGCTGAGGATTCCACTGCATACCAGAAGAGTTGTTGTTCATACACTGCAGGGAATGTGGATCCCACCATGTGCCCCTTTGCCTCTTTATTGGTGCTGGTAAAGTGTTATGTAAATATATTGAACTTTATACCCTTTATCACTGTATGTTGTGAGGATAAATCTGTTTTCTTTCATATCAGTTTCAGAGAGATTTACTGGCTTGTATAAAAATGGCCTGTGTGTTTTCTCCTGCTGATAACCTCTGCATGCATTTTAGTCTTTAAAAGTTCCCCAGGGCAGGGAACATGTCTTTCCAAGTATCTTGAAAGCAGCTAGAACATAGCAGTGCTTCGTCATGCCAAGAGGAAAGAGGAGAAAAAGAACCCCAAACCTTCTGCTTTATCATTAGGATTCCGAAGGTTACAATGAAAGCTCCCACTGTTGACTGTTGAAATCTATTTGAAAATACAGTGCTAGACAGCACACTATGGCAGGAGCAGCAAGAGTGCACACCAGAGTCCCTGGCACCCCTTTGCTTGGAAAGGAAATGGTACCCTGTGCTTCAGATATGCAAATGCAGATGCTCTTTATACTTCCTCAGCACTTCAGAAATTAAAATGGAGAAAAAGATTCTCCTTCAGTGCCAGCCACTCTTAATTGCACCTCTCTGTCTCAGTATGAATTTTGTTACTTTTTAAGGGCTCCCCTGCTTTCCTCCCTGTCTTTCTGGAATGGTAAAGTGCTCTCACTTGCTGCTTGGACACTCCCAAGTGCTGCTCGCTGCAGGTGTCAGTCTGACAGTTTATGAGAGCACTTCATAATCCCATAAAGAGACAGAGAGGAGAGCACTTTCCAGTGCACAGCTAGAGATGCTGCTTAGCTTCATGTGCTCTTCACATGCAAATTAGGAAGGCTGCTTTCACTACACAGACCCTTCAAGACACACAGAAGTGCAAACATTTTCAGACAGAGTCTGTATCTGGTAAGCAAACATCTTTAACTTTCCACAAGTGCGTCTCCCTTGTCCTCCTATCAAATAAAAAAGCAAGGAAACTAAGTAACTAAATAAATAGCTATTAGGGATAGTTATATTGACAAAACTAAATTAACTAAATAGCTAAGTAACAAGATTTCCATCTTGTCCTTCTGTGAGATTCCGGCTGGAGCAGGAATGATCCAGAAAAGAAGCACATGTACAAACAGAATTTCAGGCCATTGAAAAGTTGAGCATCCAAGGAACTAAAATATAGTGAGATTTGAGATCATGTCGTTTTAAAACACAGTAAACCTAAGGCTTATTTGATTCTTAAGCCATGAAGATGTACTTGGATCATGTTGTCTTAGCTTTTTAAAAACTGAAAAGATTTTTCTTTTTTATTTTCTTTAAAAAAACAGCCAATAACAGAAAGAGAAAAAAAAACCCACACATGTAGGGGTGTGGTTCTCAGCTTTAGAAATTAGAGATTTAGAAGTGAAAAAACATTGCTTGTAAGAAGACTTTTGCAGAGACTGGCATGATGACTGCTTTAGGACACCTCATTAAAGCACAGATAGCAAAGGGATGAAACATTTAAATTACAATTCCTTCTTGCCTCTTTGGTACATTTAATTTACTTTAGATATAATTATTCATTACTTAAGACAGCCAAACATTATTTACCTAAATACCTATGGTATAAAATGTGTTTATCCGAAGTGAGGTCATATCCCTCAGTTGTTTCTGGCATATCAAACAGGGCTCTGTTCTGCAGAACCTTTTACTAGCATGCCTTTGTGAACTCTCATTACTGTCAGATAAATAAAGGAAAGTGAGAGCATGTTTTTAAACACTGTCCTACCTATCTCTGGATTTATAAAACTCTGCTGCTAGAATTTTGGGCAATGTAATGAGCTGCTTGCTTCCTAGCCACTCACATAGCATTCTGTCACCGAAGCATAGAGGGGAGAAGGGTATTTTCCCCAATCAAAAAGAGATAGTGGGAGGGAGGGTAAAAATACAGAGGACTTACTTTCTCTTCTGAGTGATGTAAAGCATGGAACAGAACATGTCCTTTTGGAGTCAGTGGAGTTAGACCAATGTTTTATCAGTAAAAGATGAGAGTCAAGCTCATGATCTGCTTAAGTGTTATAATACTGGGATGTGTTGAGTTCTGTTAAGTGTCTGGGCTTCTGTGGGTGATGTAAGTTTCCACAGTTCTTGCCTCTAGTTAGCATCACATGTAAATGAAGCTATTATAATTCGTACTTCTAAGACATGTAGGTGGCAAATTAGCAACTGATACTGCAGGAAGATATCAGCCAGCTTTCTCACAGCTAGTTCTGGGCAGGGTATTAGGGATCAAAAAAAAAAAAAGCTGGGAAACTAGATAGCGTTAGAGATTGGTTATATGAGCATGAGCGCTTTTCACTTGTGTCACAGCCACAGATTTGAATCCAGCCTAGGAAATGAAAGCTGTTAGCTACTTCATGGTCGTGTCTCGGAAGAATATATAGGCTTGTTCTTGAATTGAGGAATGTTGAGTCAAACATAAATCCTTCCACGGATTTTGCTGACTTCTGTGAACTTTGGGTAACCTGATGGGTAGCTGTGTAAACTGCATGTCCCCAGCTTGTAAACTCTCTCTAGAAGAGTCTTAAGAGAAGGGCCGAGCCTAAGGTCTAATCTCTGGCCTGGTGACAATCCCTCTGTATTAGCATTTGGACGTGTCTGTGGACTAGGGTGTGGAAAGCAACTGTTGTTCCCTGCCCTGTGGTTTAACAGGGAATTTCCTGGGAGTGGTAATATAGCACATTAAAGCCAAAACCCTTCCCTTCTTCCCCTCTTCCCCTAATCAAAACCAACAACAACAAAAATGCCCTTTATTATAAATATCCATGTAAGTAGCACCTATCTGAATTCACAGTTAGTTTGTTGGACCAGTCTATGTATAATATCCCTGTGTGTCATTCCTCTCCCTGCTGATTCTTAGCACCTTTTATGCAAGGTTCTCAAAGTCACTCTGAGGCAGTAATGAATTAAGCTGCACAGTACCCCGACTACTTAGGTAAGTGCCATTTCTGTTTCCACAGATGGAGGGGAAATGAGGCACAAAGAGGTTAAGTGCTTCACCTAAGGTCATGCTCTAATGCATCATTGTCCTTTTTCTGCATGGGGAGGGCTCAGTCCCCTTTGATGGAAGCATTGCTCAGAACCGTTCTCTGACTCTTATGCATATCTGATGAATCCCATTCCTACAGACAAAAAACAGGAGCTGGAATTATACTCGTGTCCTTCAGCTACCTAAAACAGACTTCTGAATCTTGAATTAATGGACAACTTTATTAGCTGTCTGTAGTGGTAGTAGTTAATTAATGAATTATTAATATCTCTCTGTGGGTCTATCTAGTATAGGGCAATGTAATCACTGTGTATTACATCTGTGTAACGAAGCACAGGTTAGAACTGTTCTACCACTCCTGATTCTGTGATACAGGAAAGACCTTATGGTGGCTCGAAGCGTCCTGCTCTCTGTTTCTGGATGTTTTAGGGAGATTAGCAGCATTCCTGAACACAGCAGCGCTTTGATTCTGTATTGATTAAACTTTTACGTATACTGCCGTCTTCACGAATTTGTCATTCCCCTCCTTTCTCTTAGCCCCATAGTTTTGGGAAACAGCTGTCATCACCATCTTGCTGTTGAAGGCAAATGGCTGAAATGACAGAAATGTCATTCTGTTTGCAAACAGGATGAAAGAAAACCTGAAACTCAAATGCACTTTCAACCATCAAGTGGAGAAAACTGTCATCAGATCGAGACTTGATGGTAAAAGATTCCTCTCTTGTCTTACTTTATATGCAGGCAGAGGCAGGAAATGATGAGGACTAGAAAAACCAGGTTTCAGGATCCAACACCCACAATTCCCAAGGGGCTGGTAGTCTTTTTTTTCATGTGTTGGTTTTGGGTTTTTTTTCTTCTTTTTCACAAGAGTATCCAGGACGTGTGAGTGATCATACTGTCTTTCACTCCCAAGTGGCTTCAAGTCTGTTCTTCAGCTCATGATCACAGACTCTGTATGAAAGTGCAGACTCTTAATGTGACAGCTCTAGGGGACAAGTCTAAGATGATGAGACAAAGTTTTGTCAGCCAGGTGTCTTGTAAAGTCTTTGGTTTTAGTGGACAGATGAGATTGTCTTCAGAAATACTTGTCGAGAGCTTTCTTTTTCCTGCCTTGTTTTTCTCCTTGTTACCTCTCTGGAGGTCTTCTCACACCTCTGTGTACAGTGTGCCCATTGCTCCCACCGTCTCTGCTTTGGAGCTGTTACATATGGCAGGTTGCTATGCCAATCCCAGAGTGATGAACAAGAGCTTCATCAGCATTTGGGTCTGGATGCAACTAATTGGAAGGAGGTCACTTGTTCCTCAGATAAGCAGAATGAAGAGAAAGGAAATAAAGGAAAAGATGATACTCATCTTCCTGCTCTGCCTGTCAGAATGTCTTATCCTGTCTCACACCCACTCACGCATGTGCACTGGTGTGCACACATGAACATTTATTATTAATCTGCTCCTGACATTGCTGCTTCTGAAATTTGGCAGCTTTTGATTAGCTCTTTTACCTTCGGGTATCTGTTTGTCTGAAACTGTGTCCTTCCAACTCCATCTAGAAAACATACAGTTCTGGAGGAATGTTCAGAGGCCGGAAGAAGTAGGGCATGAGAGCTTCTGCAATAGAGCTTGTTCTCACATTTTTGCAAGGTTGGGAGGAACAGATGTGTGTTGTTCCTGCACTGGTGTCCTTACTCTTTCGTATATACCTTCCTCTGTCAAGGTCAGTTGGAGAAGCAGGGAGAGAAGAAGTCACATGCCCTTTTTGAATCTGCAGGTCACATATCATCAATTACTTTTTGACAAGGTCAAGCAAGAATCCTGAGAAGAGTCAAACTCCGTAATTAAATGCCATCCCCCAGGTAGCTGATAAGTGGAGCTGAAGGACTCTGAAAAATAGTGCAACAAACAAGGTTTCTCTTTTTGGTCCTCCAAGCAATAGTTTTATTGTGCCAATGAAGTAGCTTCATGAAGAATCCCCTACACTTCTCAAAATAGAAGATGAAGTAAAATAAGCTCAAGCCTTTAAATTACATTTGAGAGTGTAAAGTTGACCCTTATGTTTTACATAACATCTCTCTGATCACAGACAGTAGTTCTTTCTGGCTGTTGAATCTCAGATTCTTGAAACAAAAGTAGTCACTTTAATGCAGCCTTGGTGTTCGTGGTGTTCCGATACAGATGTATGCATGTCTTCAAGTACGTGTATCCATCCGTGCTTGAAGGCATCTCCCCTTTTTCTTATTCACACACAAATAAAGGCATACATCCATGACCCCTCCTACTTCTCCAAGTTTTTGGGCTAGTGATTACTGTAAAAACACGGGAGACTGTGCTTTGGTCCTCTAGACACTGGTCTTTGGTCACTAGAGATACGGGCAGCAATGCTGTGTGACAGTGTTTGTGGAGCTAAAGATCATGAAATGTTCACCTGTCATTTGAGAAGGCCTAGGAGCTCAACACTTAACCGGTGTCCTCATCTTTCAGGCTATGTGCAAGCTTAGGGCTACAGGGATGAAGCTGCTTTCTGTCTTCTGAAGTTATATTTTTGCTTTACCTTCCATAAGTACCACTTTATTAGAAGAGGCTAGAGAAATAAAGAAAGATTCCGCAAATGTATATGCACTCTGTTAATAAGATTTTCTGAATCAAAGCGCTAAGAGAGTCCTTCACAAATGTATCAGGACAACCTACACGGACTCTGTGGCCCTAAATTGGTAATACAGCCCTTAAAGTAAACAGGCACATAATAACTCCTCGTTGAAGATGATGGGAAATAGATAGCAAAGTTCTTCTGAATACTTGCACCTTAAACAAGTTGCAGCAAGGTGAGATCCTGGAGTGTGGAAAACAGAGGAGCTGGAAGGTATATTTATATTACTTAGGCGAGTCTTAACAAGGAGCCTTACAGTAAGGGTAGAAATTATTTTCTCCAGTATACACAAGGGGAAGCTTAAGACTCAAGAACACATTAAAACTTTTTTTTTTTTTTTTTTTTTTTTTTCCCGGTTGGTCTTTACTAAAAACATCATTCTCTTCTACAGGCAGGGAAACTGAGACAGTGCTCCAGCCACTCATGAAACTTCTGACAGAATAGGAAGCAGAATGCAAATTCACTAACCCCTAGTACAGTGCTAGAAACTCACCTTTTCACGGGAGTGCACACAAAGGTTTTGGTATAGGGATAAGAATGGGAGGAACAATGCATTTCCTTTACACTGGTTCTTCAGGTGCTACTGACAACCCCCCTAATTATTTTAAAATTTTTTGCTCTTTTGTAGACAGCCTTCGAAGTTCACCTGCTTAGGTAAATCTCTTGGGCTAGAAACCTAAATTAACAGCTACATTGGCTACTGGTAGAGGGAGATAAACAGCAATGATTAATCAAGGTCAGGGAAATTCAAATCATGTGGTTCTGTGAAACTCAGAGAAGTGGTAGAGTTTGTTTTGAGGTCTGGGAAGCGGTTCCAGCCTTCTCTGTACTTATCCAGGCAGAATGGCTTTATTGACAATAGCCAAAGGCATAAGCTAAACAGAATTGCCAAGCACAGCAGATTGCCAGGGGCATCCAAACAACCACAAGCCCAACTGCCTATTTGCAGAGCACAGCCACCACCAGCATCGAGAAGGGATGTGCACAGCAGTGATTACCTTGGTGGGTGGAGCCAGGGTTGTCCCTCCCTTCCTCATCTTCCCTGCAGGTGCTGCAAGCCTGACCCTACAGGGATCTCTTCCCCTTCTTGGGATAGGAATGATAAGGTCTCAGCCGTCATCCGTTGGATGGCAACCTTCCGTTTAGCTTATGCTGCTGAGAAACTCAGAGCTAATTACTCTGTTCACTGGGGATGATCTGGGTTCCTGGGATACTGTGCTGTGAGAAGGTATTTGGTGTGGACTTCAGTAAATCATCAACTCTCCTGAGAAGTTATCACTGGATATGTATGCTAGTCCAGATGTATTCAGCTTTCAAGTCACTGTCACCAAATAAGCCTATTCTTGAGCATTTACAGAGTCCTTATGGCTGAGCCTGTGTTACTACATAAGTTTAGGGTTGCATATCTTTCATCTTTGCCTCGTGGAATAAGAAACTGTGTTTTACTCCTTGTACATATGTTGACCTCGCCATGTCTCCAACATCATAAACTCTTGTGTAATCTCTGCATCTTCTTCCACGTTTAAAGTCTTATTTAGCCACAATCCTTCCTTTCTGATTGTTGCTTATTCTTAACTTGCCACAGAAGGACAGGACGTAGATCAGGACAAAGAAAATGAATGTAGAGTGAAAAGCCATCTCTTGGCTCTTCTAGCCTCCATTCAACATCAGTGTGTAGACTGTGAGAAAAAAAACCCTGAAAGATGATCAGCATTGGTGGGACCATTTCTTTCTACAGGGCTTCAAAGAGCAAATGAAGAGTAATGACAAAAAATTTCATCACTGGCTCTTTTTTGCTGCTGGGTGAAGTAGGGTTGTGGATGGACCTAAAACCCCGTATATAAGAAGCTGGTCCATTGAAAGTTCAAAACCAAAGTTAAAGTGATATTTCTCAAGCTTCTTGGTAGGTTCAGTTATGTGCTGCTCATAGCAGGAAGGATTGTACTACATTCAGGGAAAAATGTTGAAAGCAGAAATATCACCCTAATGATATATCCTTTTGGTGGTACATCAAGGGACCTGATATCCCTCCCTGATGTGCCCCTCCATGGCATATCAGTGAGGCATACATGTGAAATGGCCACAGCTTCACTTTAGAAGGGTGTTTTTTTGACTTTTAGCTCTGATTAAAACCTTGTTTGTGCCCTCCAAGGGATAAATACCAGAAATGTATGGAAAAAATGTTACATGTGGAGACCTTGTTCTTTATTCTTTTATTCTGCTTTCCTTTGTTAATTCTTAACACTTAATTCTTTCCTTTGTTAATTCTTAACACTTTTGAGGATCTTGGGAGGATTTAAATATCATTGTTGGCTCATTTTAGAGGTGTTTGGGAAGGAAGTTGTGAAGCTGTGCATATTCATCTAGTGTCTGACCAAGTGCCATCACATGTGTAGGGAAATCTGCAGGTTTACTGAAAACATCTCAAGTATTGTCAACAGAACAGAAATAATTAATTCATAGCAACATTCAGAGCCGGCAGAAAAATTTTCTTTAAAATTTCTTCCAATAGAGAAATATTTTTTTTTCCTTTAAAATTGATTTTGAAGTATAATTGGAAATTCCCTTTTAGATGCTTTTAAATACAGATTTGATGATTGTTCTTGCTAGAGTGACTTTTTATCATAAGAACTTTACTGAGTAATTTAAAACTTGGGGGAAAATGAAGACTGACCTGAAGAGGATTTTTAGAATGTTTACTTGGGTAGGAATTTTAAAGTCTTGATTTTCTGTTTTCAATTATTATCTCACACACCTGCTTGAAGATCTAGAAAAAAATCTTTAGATTAAGACATTTATTATCTGTTATATCTCTGCTCATTGTATTCACTTTTCTGTCCTACTCAAGGCCATGTATAAACTCATGACATTCAAGGTTTGCTTGTAAGTGATTTTCAGAGCAACACCTTTCCACCGGTGAACCATGACAATGACAGTGTATGATGGCATTCTGGATGTATGTTCTTCATCTCAGTGCTCCAGTGATATTAACCCTGTTGCAGGTGGCCTGCATCCTAAATAAGCACTGTATCCCAAACCAGGTTATTTGTGTCCCTGTGCCTTTGGTCTTGGGCAGGAGAGTTGAACACTGTCTCATAAACATCTCTGATAAAGTGGGTCATTAATTCTTTAAAATGTTTTGCTGTCAAAGTAGCAACATTAGGGGATGCTTGTTTTCTTTTAGTGACTTCCTGCAGCTTACAGAAAAATCATTCTTTTTCTGGCTTTCAGCTTCAAAAGTTTTGCTGATATATATACTTGCCCACTTTAGGCAACAGTAAAAAGTTAGAAAGACAAATCCTGCCCTCACCTCTTCGACATCACTGCTGTAAATTCTTTCTTCGCTGACATCAGGGCAGCATTTTCATGCTGAGAGCCTGTGTATGGGTGGGGAAGGAGGGAATGTGGACCTTTAATTTGAATATAGGTAAATGTTTTCAGACTATAAATGGAAAGGAAGACACCAGTTACTGCTGAATGGCCATGCCTGGGTTTGGTATTTAATTACTACTTTAGCTTTTTTATTCCTACTTTTTAAACAACTCTGATGATGATGTGCAAATAATGATAGCTCAAGCTCACTCTGTATACCTCTTCTGACACTCCAGGGCTGATCAAAAGAAGGAGCAGTGGCAACTTTGGTCAGCAGAGACAACAGAATTGATTAAATCTTCTTGAATGACAGGTCCATGATAGAAAAAGGAGCACATTTTGCACTTTTTTTTTTCAGGATCTTTAACACACTTTAAAAGATTAATTCCCAGCTACCTCTAATTGGGAGAGCTACCATTGCCAGCAAGATTATTTGGGGATATTAATCATTTCCTCTGCGGTCAGCAGAAGAAGGTGCAGAGCTGAGATCTTTGCTGCCTGCCCAAGATTTGAGATAACCTATCAACTCTTCAGTCATGATGCAAGAAAGCATTTTTAATGCTCTTAATGCTGATGGTTTTCCACTCTCATTTATGCTGATCCTTACACAGCTCTTTCTCATTTGTTCGTATACCCATTTTTCTGTGTCTGTCTCTCTCTCTGTCTCAGTCTTTATCGCATTCTCCCATACATCCTTTTTGTTTTTCGTCCTTCTTGTGCTTCATCTTTGTCTTAACTCAGTCTCTATTCTTTCTCTCTTGTTTTTCCCTCTGTCAACATGTTTTCCCTCAGTCTTTTTTTGTGCATGCGTCTCTCTTCCTCTCTTCTCTCCCTTCTCTACTCATCCTTTATCTCTTTCCCACTCTTTCTCTTTTTTCCAATTCCATTAGCGAAAGTAGATAATAACTTGTGAATTCAAGTGGAACTTCATTTCTGAAACCGTACACTCGTGCTGGAACCCATTAAGCTCGATAGCGAGAAATGAGAGAAATCATAATTATCAGGCCAGTAAAATACATGAAACATAAAATTTGTCAGGGAAAGTAATTGAAATTATTGGAGCAGTTGGGTCCTGGTGCTGTGCAGACCCTCAGTGATAATGGAAAGGTTACGGGCAATGTTTAGCAATGCTGATGAGGCCCAAGGTGACTCAACGCCACCACAGTCAGCAACTTTATGCTCTGCTTACATTAATTTGCTAATCCATCTTTGGAAATGGCCAGGCTGAGCAGCGCATCGGGGTTCGTAGAACCCCTGCCAAAGAGCTGGTGTAGTCAGTGTTGCAAAACTACTGCTTTCGTTTCCCTGTTACTTCACCTCCCTCTCTTCTGCTCCTTTTCACATCTCTGTTTCTTTCCTCTTCTTTAGTCTTCCTGTCCATTTCCCACTGGAGCCATTTTTAGAGCCTGCCTGTACAGTCACAATATGTTGATTATTTAAAGTTTGTACTAAGGCAGTCCCATCCATTTCTCTAGCATTCCCCTCTGAGAAGCTGTGTGTACTTACAAACTACCAGGGAAGTCCAGGAGCTGTTGCTGATGTTTCCATTCTCTCTTTGTGGGCAGCGAAGCTAAATCAAAGGAAACTGAAGTTGTCAGGATCCAAGCTGGACATAATATATTTATGTCTTTGCTCACGCTCTCCCTCACTACTAGATCAACCCTTATGCATTTCTTTACTAAAGAAATTGCAAAGGGCTGTTGCGGAGCCAGTGCAGGTAGCCAGGGGGGTTGTGGCGATGCTGATTCAGTGCATGCTAAGTATCCCTTTGGATTCTGTGTTGTATAATAAAATGTTATTGCATCTGCTCCAGCAAGGCAGCCTTGAAAAATTGGCACGAATGTTGATCAGACAAGGTACAAAATCTACTCGCCTACTCTCATAAAGGCAAACACTAATGAACTATTTGTTCTGCGTGGAGAGAATGATTTTGCAGGGCTCCCTGTTTTTAAAAGAGAAGGAGATGAGGAAGGAGAGAAAGGAAACAGCATCTGCTGCTCCTTAGAGCCTGAAACAGATTGTGAGAGTTACTGAATCATCCAGCCCCCTCTTTCTTTCTGAAGGGTTAATGTGATCTGGAGAGAATGACATAGGTGGTCTGCGCTTTCACCTTAGGACTGCTGTTGGGGTGACACATATAAGCCCGGATCAGAGCAGCCCGGTCTCCTCCTTTGTTTCCATACCTGTCATCACCCTCTTCCTACCTGTCTTCTGCCTGATGTGTCTGTCTAGGGGCTTCTTCCCTCCTCTGGAATTTCAACCCAGACATACACAGCTTGCAGATCATTCATGAGGAGTTTTCAGGGAGACTGAAATGCTCTCTGCAGGGCACTCGCTTTGGTCTCATCTAGTACTGGTATCATCACCCCATTCCAGCAGCCTGCTGTCAGGCTCCTATGGTACAGGTTGAGGCTGTTCTGAAAAGACCTGAAAGCCTAACAGGGCCCATCTACACACCACAGGCATAAAAATAATCATACTGTTGCAGTCCATGTGGAAAGAGTGGTAGGTTCTGTTTACATTGCCCATAGCTTCCTTTTTTCTCTCTCTTCAGCCAAACTGTTCCGTGCTTTCCCTACTAACTGGTTGCTGCTGTGGAAGCAACTGCATTTCAGCAGCATTGTGTGGTAAGTCCTTCTGTGGGCTGTTTTGACAGGAGGACTGCCTTATCCAACGAGGTGCACTGTTAAAAAAAGAAAACCTGATAAAACAGAAAACAAATTTTAATGAAATTAAATCCTCTCTCCATCATTTCTTCCCCAGATGTGTCATTTTCACAGCAAATACATTTAGTGCTGCTAGATTTCAAACCCCAGAAAAAAATGGTGTTTAACAAACTGCCGAACAACCTCTTAGCAGCAGCAGTAGGAGTAGCATAGTTTATTAAGGTTGATGCCTCGGTTCAAAGCAGAGCTCCTTATTATAGGGAATATGTTACACATGGCTCGTCTGAGAGGGCCAATTGTAGATATCTGTTCTATTACCATTAATACTTTTCTGATGGCGGTTACAAAACCACTGGGTACAGCTGTAATTTAAGAATAATCTATGGTCATTTTTCTGACAGTCCCCCCTGAAACTCTTGCCAGGCGCTGGATTTAAAAAGTCCCTGCACAGTCCCATCAGAGAAAACAAGAAATCAACAGCTGTAATGCCAGCAGATAATAGAGAAGTTATATGGCATTGGAAGAAAATGAAGCATCATTACAACTGTCCTGGGAGCAAAAATTATCACCAACTCCTGAAATGGCTGGAATGCTCTTTCTCCCCCTGACACTTGGGCAGATAGTCTACATTTAAGGGACTGAAGATTATATTGGTATTTCTGTCCCTGGGAGCCTGGTTTCTCTAAGTGGTTGAGAGAAGTTGTAAGGAAGCCTGGGGGTAGATAGAAGAGAGGGGATCATTTTCTTCCTTGCTGAATTGTTTTTTGCTTCTGGCAAAATCTGGTCCTACTGTTCTCTGGCAGTGCAACCGCGGCTCCTTCTGCATTGGATCAGACCTAGAGGGTGAAAAATAGCTTACCAAGAAAAATGTAGTGTCCAGATTCCTATATTTGCACCACCCCCTTAGAGGCAGCTTTCCATCCTAAGGGGGGTCTCGGAAGCATCTCCGATGGTGCCAAATACAGTTCTCCATTTTCCTGGGAAGCAGTGTCTGTCAGGCAGCATGCTTTCTGTTGGCATTGTGGTGCCAACCCTTGAATTTATAATGAGTCTTGTAAGCATCCTTCTGCCCTGAAAGACCTCAACAGCTGAAAAGTATTTGTGAGAACTTCTGCTTTATTTTCTTAAATATGCATAATAGAAAACAGTTTTCTGCTGTTCTGGTTGCAGAAAAATACCTAGAAATGTTACACATTTATAGCCTCAACCCTGATGTCAAAATTCAGAGGGAAAATAAGAAAAAATGTTAATATTATTAATACCGATTATTTTTAGAGGACGGTTCATAATTTTTTTGTATTGACAGTAATTTGTCACATGAATGGAGATTCAAAAGGGTTGCTTCAAAATATAAATCCCAGATTATGGTACTTACTCCCCTAAAATCATAATGGGAACTGAAATCTGATGTTCTCTCTAAACTTGTGCTGTCAGTGTAGTTTTTGTTAAGGTACTAAGAGTAGTAGATGTAGATTAATTTGTTTCACTGTAGCAAGCTGTTTTCTCTCCTGTTACGAGACCAGTAGCATAACCGAGAACTGTGTAGGTTTAAAATACTACAAAGTAATGTTTAAATCCAAGAAAAGATAATTATTTTTGTGATGATGAGATTAGGGGAAAAATAGTTCTGAAGTTGTCTTTTTTTCCAGTGGGAATCAAAAGCAGTTTTGGTGGTAGCAGTGAAGTTCCCTGGCTTAAAAACTTTTTATTTAGTTTTGAACTTTTAAAATTAAAATCAAAGCTGTGGAGAAAGAAGACTCTCAAGTGGCTTAATCTGTGTATTTTCTCATTAAAAAAAAAAAAACACCATACAGTGGATTTTCATGTGATAATATGAATAGTCCAGATTTTTTTTAATGGACTTTAATTTTTAATGAGACTGATCCTGGAGTCTGGTTATTTATAACTTCCATAGCTTAATTAAGTCCAGTGAGAAGGACTGAATAAATGGAAGCATCTGAACCTGAGCTAGCAAATGACAATCAGAACATGTTAAGTGATGAGATTAGCCTGTAAGGGGAAGCTTTAAAAGTTCCCTTATCCTTTTAAATCCACGGGCTACATGAAGATGGAAATAAAGCACTCCAAGCAGGACTCCTGCTTCTGGTGCTCTGTTAAAATGTCAATTTTAAGAAAAAAAATGTCTCTAGGTCAGTCTTTTGAGGTCTGGAAATGTTTCTGCTTGTGTGGGTGCTGCTGGCAAGCTGTTCGTAGACACTAGTGCATCAAACTGTCTAAACAACAGGGCATTGCTGGGAGCAAGCAGGGAAATGAATTGCAAAGAGGCTGGCTGCTTAGTGCATATTAAAAACAACTCATAGGCAAAAACAGTCCGAGAGAAAAGGGCCTAGTTATGATCCACTTCAGCTTTCTCCACTACATGTGGAACAAGGGGGTGTGTGTTAGAGAAGTATGCTTTTATCTATCTAAAGAAAAGAGATCTAAGCCAAAAGAGCATCCAGGCTCCAAGTATGCTGAGCAGGGTGAGGTGGCAGGTGGTTTTGGACTTGCTGTCATCCATTTCCTTTCTTTTTAATGGGACCTTGCTGGCATTTTTCTAGTCTTCAACATTGTATAGTAGGTAAAGCACAAAGGACTGTAACACTGTAGGAGACCTGGACTGTGCATCAACTCTTCCAGTTGTCCTCTTTGAATCTGTCAAGCTGCTTATCACTCTGTGCCTAAGCTCTCTGATGGGTGGTTGAGGATACTAGTGTAACTGTAGTGCTTTGAGACTTTTGCATTTCTCAGGTTACTAGAAATTCCTGTTAGAAAATGTGGTGATTGCTAGTGTGAGTGCATATTACAATATTACTGCTGACTCTTTCCACAGGAAAGGGGTATTCCGCCCTAAGGTAAAAAAAAAGAAGCAATAACATTTAGGCGTTTGTAGTGAACCCAGTTGTTCTTGTATGGCAGAAGTAGATGCAGCCACTTAGCATAGGGCAAACCAAATCATGTCGATTAGTGATTTCTGGAGTGATTTCCATCCTTCTGGTGTTCCTGGATGGGTAACTATGGAGAAGAATCTCAAGGTCTTCAACATGGAGAGGTCATGGACAGCTCCTAAATAGAAAATCTAGGAAGAAGGGATTTACTCAGACCTTACTGTCCGGATCACACTGGAATAGATCCTCCATCCCTCATCTCTGAACACTAGCACAACTGACACTTGAGCATATGTGAAATGGGAGGCTGCTGATGGCATGAATGCTTTGGTAATTGTCTTGTTTTCTGCAGGCTGATAAGAGTTTACCTTGACTAATATGTGAGCTTGCACAGTCTTCCTACACAAAGGTACAGTATATCTGCTTTCTCGTAGAAACTCTTTGGGGCCTTGGCACAGCTCTGTCCATGTGTCTTAAGGGCTGCACAAGCAGTCTGAGGAGGTGAATGAGCTACATTATAATGTTATCAGCAGCAAACAGTTCACAGGACTGGGATAAAATTATTTTTCTCTTGTTGTTTGTCTTCTTTCCTCTTTGAGAACTTGGCAGTGTGAGGTAGGGCAAAGTCCCTGCTACTCTTTTCTTGGATTATTATGCTCCTCCTTCTATCACTGTACCATGCTACTTCATTTAAATCAATTTAAGCAGTGGTATAGCAAAAGCTGTTCCCATACTGATGATCCAGACACATGCTAGAGAAAATTGTCTGTCTGTTGCAGAGCCCTGACAGCTTAAGAGTTATTCAGTGGCCAAGTTTTAAGCCTATTCGAGCTGAGATAAATCCTGATAGCTTTCAGTGGACTTTCAGTGTGCTCCTAAATATGATTTCATTGTTATTACTTCATTTCAGAAGGCTGAGAAGGCTTGTGGGGATCTGCCTTTTAGAGAGAGATGACTTAGTTGTATGATGACCTCTCTATGTCTGTCATTGTTGCCTGTTCCATTTTGGAGTTGTGTGAACCACTGGAGGATGAGAATTGATTTGACAAGTTTAAGATTTCCTCAGAGTTACTTGTCATTCAGAGTTACTTGCTAGCTAACATCCATAAAGACATTTCTGGGGTTTGAGTAATCTTTAACTAATAGCATGTTTTCTGTCAGTTTGCTATGTGTCTTATTGAAATTATCTGTGATTGGAGTTGTAGGTCACCCCACGACCCTGTTCTTAGCAGGGTATATCACATTTCCCTAATACGGTTTTTAATGAATTAAAAGATTTCCTATATTCTCTTAAAGTCATTTTTTATATGGAGACTCTTGCCAGGAAGTTCACTAGCTGGTGAGTTTGCAGAAAGTGAACAGACGACTGTAATTGTCTTATATAACATGCACACATTTGTGGAATAATCGTTTTGCCATAATCACTTAAATGTATTGGTTTCCTTGTATAGTTATGTCAGTTCTGCATGTCTGAACTATCTACGTAATATATTGTAATTACTTGGCTTTGTGTGTGTACAGAAGCTGCATTGCTGAGCTGAGCATCTAAGCTAACTAAGTGTAGTGTTAAGAGCTATTAGAATTTATGCTTCAGTACAAGTGCAGAGGCATATGTTTTCAAAGAAATAAAACTTGAGTTCCATTCCTGCAGATGAGTTGCACTTTAGAAAGGAAAAAATAAGAATCAGTAAATTAGCAACCATCTTGTGTGATGAAAACAAGATATCCTCATTCCTCTGGAAGCACTGAAACTTAAAAATGAAATATCACACATGTAGCCAAAGGTTGTCTTTCACTTTTGGGTATTTTTTGTGTCTCCAGGTAATATGTGTCTACGTAGAATAGGTCAGTACCTATGGCACTGTGAGCTTTGTATTCTATATACACCTGCTACTTACTGATATACCATAACACCTGTGGTTCTCTGATGGATTTTAAGGTGTTTATGTAGCATTTCACATGGCCCAACTTCAGCTTAGGGGTATTTATTCCTTAGCTAACAACAGTATGTACTCACCTTGAGCAACCTGGAATGTTCCTGTGCTAGGTGCTGTTCAGGCATCATGACTTGATGTAGTTGAGAGCTACAGTAGGGAGGAAAAAAACAACACAGGGGAAACGGAAGACTTTTGAATGGGCAGGAAGATCTGCAGATCTTGATCAGAAAGGACCGGGCAAATTCTCTGAGGCCTAGTGTCTGGGCAAATTAGATGGAAGCCAGCTGATACAGAAAGCTCAGGGAAGGTAAGCTGTGTGACCTTTCTGGCAGGCAGGATTCAGGATATGTCTTCGTCCAAGCAAAGCCAAGGACCAGACAAAGGACATGGAAGAACAGTATTCTTGTAGGAAATGTCATTTGCTTTCTGTTGAGTTGAATTATTAAATGTAAGGGTCTGCACTACTGAAACTACACCGTTCCTACCAACAAGCTAGTTTTGGTGAATGCTGAAGGACCTGCACCTTCTAGTGTGGTATCGTGTGGTACTTCCATTCATTTAGGTTTTGTGTTTTGAACGATGTGTTAATGATAGCTCCATTACAGAAGGATGCTAATTATGTAATTAAGATAATAGAAGCCAAGGACTTACGTGTTCAGTTTCAGCTGCAGACCTGTACTTTATCTGAGACCTTAGGAAACTGTTGAGTTGCCTCTTGGATAAAGAAGGTACAACCTTGTAAAGTAAAAAAAAAAAAAATTCTTCCGTCTTTCTACTGTCTTGTCATCTTAAAGGTTTTTGAGGCAGGCCTTAGTCTCTTTCTTACTGTGGTCACATTACAGTATTTAGCACAGTGGAGTTCAGCTGCTTCCTGAAAGTACACAGCTTTGCTTGTCAGTAATTTCTGAACATTTCTATGGATTCTGATGAGGAAGAAATGAAAAATTCCCATTACTGGGTGGGAGAAGGGGAGGAAATGCATGGAGTAGCAGGTCACAAAACCCACACAAGGCATTGTGCCTTTCCAATTTCCCAGTACTATTTGTTACTTTAAAATTTTCCAGTGAAATAACATGACAGTGTTGCCTACCCCCACATGAGATCTCTTACTGACATGTGGGTTGCGAACACCTGCTTGCACCTTATGCTGCACCATACTGAGAACATGAAATTCCATTTGGAACAGAATCAGCTCAAGCGTATCAAAAGTATCGCTGTCCTGCAGCCTGCTCTGCTCTCCCAGCCTGGGGCTGTCCTGGGAACCAAAAGTTTCCCATATGTCTTTAAGCCAGTATGAGGTTTTAAAAGTACTTGTGAACACCTTTTGTAAGGAGAGGTAAACTGTTCTTTATGCAACTGCTCTGAGCTGTTGCTGTTACATCTGTTTAACATTCCAGACTTGTTTCAGATTCCAAAGTTTTAGATATTTAATGCCAAACAATAAGGGGAGGGGGACACACAGAATCCTCTCACCAGTTATTTGTCTTCATCACAAGAGGTGCTCATCCCTCGTTTCCATGGTGATCATGCAACTCTGTGATTTGTTGAAGTTCACACCTCCCTCTCAGCTGTAAAAGAGGAGATGCTAAAGCAGAGGCCAAAGTAATTACTAACCTTCCGGCTATCCAGCAGTCCCAGAGCTTATCTGCTTTCATCAAGAGAGGATGGTGCCTGAAGTATAAGGACCCGACAGTTAACGGACTTATGCTTCATGGAAGGGTGGTGAAGGCAGGGCCAGAGGAGGCTGAGGGTAAAAAGTTTGCTTACCTCTAGAAGACACCAAACACGAGGTACATGTGGGACATTTTGTACAACGTGTTAAGCACTGCATTCGGGAAGGTCTAAAAGCTGATCCTACACATACATTCCATCTCTCGCACATGCATGCACACAGGTACTCACCTAGAGAATCCGCAGTAGCTACACTCAAATAAGTGCAATTATACTTCTATAAAGCAGGATGAGGTGGGAGGAAAATTGGTCCTTTTTGATGGTAGTTTGCAGCAATACTACATTTTCATTTTCCTTCCTATGAGGGTGTTTCTAGAGCAAGCAAATGAGAAGTTAAAGGAGAACTAAAAAAGCATTTAACCTCTGTGAGCCCAAGCAGTATCTTAACTCAAACTAGAAAGGTGGCAGGTCACTCCCCCTCGCAGCAAACAAGGGCTGGATCCAGAAATCAGCATGAACCTCAGGTACCTGTTTAACATGCAAGAGGCCAGGCATGTTCTGTGAGCAACAGGCCCTTCCTTCCTTTTGAATATAAGCAGCAAAGTGAGACATTTGGTATTAGTGTGATCACTGATGGGTGTGCAAAATAAGCAACAATACATAGTTTGGGGACTACAGTCAGCTATGGAAGAAGAAGTGATCGCAGCTCTTGAGAGAATTCTTAGTTTCATTCCTCAGATGGTACGAATGATGTTGCATAATAATTGAAGGGAAATAACTGGAAGGAGAGGTTATAATTTATTCCATTTTACTAGCAGTTTCTTCTTTTCTTTTCTCTTCCTGCTATGTGTGAAAATAAATAAAAATAAATTAGTACAAAGGGAGTCCAATAAATCTTTCAGTGAGCAAAAAAACAGAGGTGAAAGAGGAAGGACCACAATCTGGTCTCCTTTTATAAGATTCACCATCACTTTCTGTCCTTGTTGTCTATCCAAAGTGGTCATTTGGCTGCAGCAGCAGTAAGCACTTGTATTTGATTTCTGCAATCCCAAAGGTTTTAAGGAGAAGGGGGAAAAAAATCTTTATAAATTCATTGGGTGTCAAAGACCTGCTTCTTTGTTTTACATCTCTCAACATTCCTGCTCCTTCCCCTTCTCCCTCTGTGTTCTCTTTTCAGCTTGGAAAAAAAGCATGTTTGAGCCAAGGGGGATTTACATGGTAATAGTTCACTTCAGCAGATATTTTTGTTGTTATTCTTCGAGTGTTTTAAAAAAGCAAATTCATAGAATGAGAAAGCTCTGGGGAACTTTACAAGCTTCAGAAGGGCTTGAAGTAGATGAACAGTGCTGGAAATAAAATTTTCAGAGAGGAACCCGAGCAGTACTGAAGATTGGAAATTCCATGTGAATAATGTCCACGGTGTGGCCCATTTTAGGACCAAAGAGGAGCTACTGCCTGAGCAAACTAGTGGAAGTAGAAGCAAGCTTCAGATATCTAGATTAAAAAGTTCAAATGCCTGTGATCTGTCACTTGTATCTAGATATCTTCAAAATGAAAAATACATTGACTCAAGTCCTGTACCAAAAGCCAAAGTCAGAGCCATCATTTTTAATAGGTTATATCCTTTTATTTTAGACGATTTATTTCCTCAACCTCTCTTATCCCAACTAACATCTTGGATTTTTACCCACCAAGATAAACCTGAAGAGAGTTTTCAGCAGAGTAACTGAATTTGTTGTAATGCACATAGCTTCTTAACTGCCTGGCCTTTAACAACTGTGCTTTTCATTTAGCAGAGGCTGGTGCAGGGCCTTATGATTTAGAGGTGGTTGCCAGCTGGGCTAGGTGGCCATCCCAGGACTGACAGCAGAGCAGTTCCTCTCTACCTGGTTCAGGATGGGCAGATGAGTCTTAGAGTGGGTAGACACCAGTGGCATGCTCAGCACGGTCCCAGTCCAGCCACAGTGGACCCCTGAGGTTCCCTGTGTGTCACTTGCATGTCCCACATCTTCATCATCTACAGAGGTTTGTTTCTTCCTCAAACCCTCAGCTTTAGGCCATTTGAACATTTTGGCATATTGCTAGTAGGAACATTCCAGTGAATTCTAAGTTGGCTGCAAAATACCTGAGCCTGACAAGCATGCTAAGGGCAGAGTTGCCTTACTTGTCAGGCATTAATATCGCTGAAACTTTCCCAAGATCTTACATATAAATCACTATCTCCTTTCTTCCCCACACGCCAGCTTGTCTGTAGACTTGGACAGTCAGACAGCCACAGGGAAGGACTGCTTCTGGCTTTTGGTTCTGCAACTCGATGAATTAGTTATGAAGGTTATTTTAGGAATGTTAGTTCCTTCCAGCTTCCTGTAACCTCACAGCAGTGTACAAGATTGGTAGAAAAACATGCAAATTTTATCAGCCATTCCATAACTATTGTGGCATTGAACCTTTTCACCCAAAAGTCACTGCACCAGTCATCATGTGATCACAGCATTGAAGTATTTATGTATTGTCCACAGTAATTTTCCTCAAAGTACTATAGAACCCATAATTATTGCAGGGAGAATAACGTTTTACCCATTAGGCCTGGAAACATTCAGAAGCATTGTCTACAGCACTGTCAACTTTTACAGGAAAATTGCTACTAGTTCAATTTAACTTGATATTGATGCAGGTGGGAGACTGAGCAGACAAGGTCATGGTAGCCAGAGTTGGCTTTTACAGCCATTTCATACAGTTTGTACAGTATTGGTTTTGACAAACGTAAATGAAAATGGCAGGGTGAAATTTTTAGCCCTATCAAGAGTAGGACACTTGTTTTTCAAAGCGGTCAGCTGTGTTGTATTTGGCTGACTGGGAATGGTAGAGTTGGTCTAATGAACTGCTTATATGATAAATATAAAACAGCTCAAACTCGAACTAGGTCTGAAGTTTTTAACTGAAGTTAAAAGACTGAGGAATAAAGGAATTGGTTTGTGAAGGTGATCTATCTCTCCATCCTTATTTCTTTCCACTTTTTTGTGGACTTTTTTGCTTGATTCACCACCTGCAACCATTAGTGATGCAACAGGGGAGGCAGAGAAAGACAAGTGCTTTGTTTCTGTGAGTGTCGACTTCCGATTTTACAGAAACAACATCTGACTTGTGCAGAAACAGGACAGGAACTCTCATCTGTGGGAATTCAGCAAGAACAGTTGTTTCACATGGAGGCAGAATACCTCTGACCCAAGGCAAAACTGGGTTGATGAGTAGTGTTCATCTGGGAGCCCTCACAGGCTGTGGGATATCACTGTTAACACTCTTTGTAAATCAGAACGCACTTATTCACGTGTGAGGCTGGAAATTCTCAGAGAGCATCCTGTGAGAGGTGAAATGATGACACTTGTTTGCTTGCACTTAAAGCATTATGGGCAAGAACTAGAGGAGTAGATGGTTATGAGAAGGAGGATATTTTTGTGCCACGATTACAGGGTAGTGTAGAGTTCCCAGCCTGGAAACATTTCCTTCTTTGTTCTATATAAACATTTTCATCTAAAGTTTTTGTTGATTGTGCTTTATCTTAGCTAGCCCTGTGATCCTAGAGCAGTTACCCTGTCATCCTCCAAATCTGAATCACTAGCCACATATGTGTGAATAAATTAAGAAGAGGTTGAGATATGATCAGAATGAAGAGAAGTTGCAGACATGAATAAATCCTTGTGGGTTGTGTTGTCTAGAAGGTATAAAACTTTTGACTGTGTGTTGGAGGAGTAGAGGAGATTCAGAATGCAGGGAAGGTAGACATGGTGCTTTTCTTCATGGGTATGCCAGTGGGTTCAAAAACAGCAGAGCATGGGAGGGGCAAAACCTGAGAGCTTGCAGCTCTGTTTGCTCTTCCATTCTTGAGAGCATTGACTTTCCCAGACTTGCAAAAGGGAAAAGATTTTAAAACAGTGTTCTGGTTGTTAGAAAAGCAGCATATAATGTTACCTTGGCAACCTGAGATGCTCTGTGTTCAAAGAGAGATAAGGAGAGTTTTTAAAAGTGGAGAAAAGTCTTCACCAGAGCTGGCGTGTTGGTGAATGGCTCTTCAGAGCAGCAGTCACCTGCATGCAGGCGTGATAAGACTTTGAACGGCAGCCGCAGTATGTCTGGAGTCTCTTGTGTGTGTCAGCAATTAAATCTGTGCAAAAAAAGAATTGCAAAGGTACATGTGAGTTGAAATCTTTCGTTCTCTTTAGTTTAATCTTCTTTCTTCCTAGGGTCTAAAGGTACTTCGCTTATTTGGTGAGGAAGGAATAGGTGTTTCTATAAAACATCTTTTTATTTCCAGTCATGCAAAATTTGCATTTAAAACATCCTGCAGATAAATCTAATTCATCTTCAAATTCTGTGGTGGGCATTTTTTTTTTTTTTTCAGGCGGCAAGGTGACCCTTTGTGTTGCATCTGAAAACTCCACTCCTTACAGCAAGACAAAGTAGACAGAAATGGCATGATCTGAGTTTGGAAAGGGGGACTAAAACATTCTGGTTTGGAGTGTGACGATACATTGTGGCACATTCCCTGTGCTTCAGGAGAGGTGTAGTTTGGTAATTCAGGGGGTCTCCTGGAAGGCAGGCTGAGATTTTCATGAAAGCAGAGGTTAAAGACATCAGGAAAGTGTTGGACTCTCAAGAAGTTTTCTAGTCTGTCCTGCAGCTCAGAGGAGAATCAAGTTGCTTAGGCCATTCTGACACAAGCTCGTCAAACCTGTTCTTAAAAGAAAAACCTCCTCGTAGAGAGACTGTATAACTGCCTGAGGTAGTGAACTTCTAGTTCTTACTCTTACAGATAGAAATTTCTTTTGAACATCTAATCTAATTCCGTTGCAAATTAAATTAATTACGTCCTGTTCTATCCTCAGCAGACATGAAGAACGATTGATCACCATCGTCTTTGCTGCGTTTTACATAATGAGAGACTGTTATCATGTCATACCTCAGGTTTTCCTAGACTAAACAAGTCATTCTTGTTCTTTTTTTTTTTTTTTTTCCTTCTGTATCCTTATGTCCCATTTCTTAAACTTTGTACTTTTCTCAGTGCTGTGATCATGACTCTTGTTCATCCAAGTCTTCAGGTTCAGAGCGCAGTACTGGACAAGTGATGCTCAGAGATTTCGACACAGTTGTGGTAGGATGCTAGGGGTGATATATTTTCAAAGAGATAACATGACAATAAACCTAAAATGAGAGGTTTTCTCACCTGTAACTCATTTGGTATAGCATTCTTGAGAGCCAGTAGAGGGTTTAAACCCACATCTTAATATGTATTCTACTTCCCTGAATGCCCCACCATATTAGCTGGACAGTTAGTTTTCGTTTCTTTATAAATAAAAAACCCACCACATTGCTGTGCTGTTCAGAGGAGGACTAGCAGCCCAATTCCTTCTCAGAAGTGAATGCTATTTAATGGCAAGTGGGGCAAATAGATCTTTTTTTGCCCTCTTGGAAGATTCAGTAACACACAGGCAAAAGATTGGGAAGTGAGTGAGTAAAATAATCTTTCCAGCCTCTGTCAAACTAGTCGCTAAAGCCAAACACCAGCAGAAATGACTCTGGGTCACTGTGGAGTTGTTCAGTGTCATAGATTCTTTGCACAGATAGAGACACCATTAATTCTAGCTGGTGTCCTTCACAGATCCACGTTGCTCTTGCTCCTTAACACAGTGATGGACGAGGATGTTTGCCTGGCTAGTTGCAAATGGAGCACCCCCAAAATGGTGCCTCTTCCTGAAAAGTGGGCATTCAAAAGTTCATGTTTTAGAAATAACTATGAGAGGCTGGGGATAACCTTATTCAGCAGGGTGTTTTGAGCAGCCTTAGATGAAAAATCCATCATGAACTTATAAAACAAATTTCACCCTTCTTTCTCCATGGGAATTGTCTTTGAACAATGTGTGATCTTCTTGAATTATTCAGCATTCAAAATCATTTGTCAAATAATATCTATGAATAATTTTTGACTTGCAGCTTGTCCATGATCTGTTTATTGCGGATATTTGAAATCAGATCTGACTGATTAGCTCTGATTGCACACATTGGTTACCTAGGGCAATGCTAGTCCCTGATGGGATGAGCCTAGGCCTTTGAAGCACATTTACACAGTGAATGCTTATGATTAAGAATTTTAAATTCACTCTTCACAAGTAATCTCCAATGGGCACTAAAATTTGCTGTTTCTGTGAACATTAGCTAGAATAATTGCACAAAAAGAACACAAAAGGGGGAGCAAAGTGAGGCAGACCAATTTGTTTTCAAATCAGAATGAATATTGCTGAAATATTCCACTCTTCCGCAGTCCTTTGAGACTTAAGAGTATTTTGTGATCTTGATAGGCCCTTTTTATTCCTGAAGTTTTAACATCCCCTGCCTCTGGCATGAAGGGTCTTTTGGAGGCAGCGCTGTCATGTCTGTGTTCCATACCTGGCCTGTCTTGTATTAAGCAGATAGAAACGTGGAAATTGAGGACTTAGAAGCTGTTTAAGCAGTATATGTTTTCTGTATAACCAGAGAAAAGCAGAGGATTAAAGATGTAATTAATGGATATAGTTATCCTAGATTATTTGTGCCTGATTATTCCACAGTGCTGTAAGAGTCTTTGGTAAAACTGATACAGCAGATACTTGCATTCCAGGGATCCCATGGGTTTTGATTTTACTTCTTTTGGTTTCTTTTATGTTTCTTCATGGGGAGAGAGGATGAGCCTCTTCTTTAATTTCCTTCAGAACGAGAAGCCTGTTTTGGTGTTGGCTGATTATCTTTGGGAATCATGCTTAAGTAGATGCCTGGCTGTAAATTTGCCATCATTCCGTCAGCTTTGGTTCCCTTTGGTTTGGTCTCTTTCCTTCTTTTTCTCTTTTCCCCACTCACTCAGGACATAAACTTTAATGATGAGATTTCATGCTCAGTCAAGTTTTTGAAAGCCACTTATGTGAAGCATCAATCAGATTATATACCTGCCCTGGCTGGGTGGCTGCTTTTCCCTCCCTACAAGGGGCTGATGGTCAAAAATACATAATGAGCTACCATTGGCAGCCTATCAGACTACTACTTCTCCCTCCCTCCTTGCCTCAAAGGCCTCAGCAAGTGATGGCTTGGTCTGTCACTGTGGAAATTGTTATTGCTTGACATTATTTCAGAAAGTATAATTGTGTCTCCTTTGCTTCTCAACACACCCACTGATGCATTAGCATAACCTTACCAGGCTTTACAGCAAAGGCCTGGTGAATCTTTCTTTTTCCTGTACTTCCACCACTGACTTAGCACTGGATCTCATGTTTCTCCACATTTTTACCACACTTCAGGTCAAGAGTCTCATTTCTGTTAGTCTTATTGCAGGGCCTCTGGTACTCTGGAGAAATGTGGGAGAAAATTCCTACAAACAATAAAATTAATTCAGTCATACCAGCAGTGTTGCTGATAAAGGACAGGGCCTAATACCTTCCAGTTCATGTTAGGTAAATATGGTTCCTGAATTGTAGTAAAAATGTTTGGAAGCTGCTGAAGACTTACTGTGCAAGGGCTTAAAGCATCAAGGTTTTTACTGTCCTAGCAGCACAACCTGCGAAAAATGTCTTTGTTCTTTTCTTGCCTTCTCTTCCTGTGCTGGTCTTCCTTGCTAATGCATCCTGCTTTCAGTTGACAGGAAGAAAAAGACTCTGTTTGTGTGTGTGCTTTTGAGATGCCTGGGAATAGGCTCTAGCTATAAGTTTAAATCATTTATATAAAACACTGTATTGCCCATCTTTGATAAAGGGGTCTTGCAGCATGAGCACTTCCGACAGACTGCAGTGCAAAGTTTCACAGCTATTTAAATTGCCAATGACTCTGCTGAAGAGCGTGTGGCATTGTGGCACTTACCCCGTGCCACACGGTTTATTGTTGCCAGCAGAGAGGAAGGATGGACAACGGGAGATTAACTGCAACTGCATTCACTGAAGTTTGCCTTTCTAATCCTCATGCCCCGGGAATAGCATCCCCTAACTGTAATCAGCTATGGATCTCTGAGGTCAGCCTTATCTACTGCACTGTGCTGCTTCACTCATTACAGTGTGCAGAATATTGGCATTTGGTCGACTTTTCCTGTCCACCCCACTTCCAACTCAGCATTATTATTTGTCAGATGCTGCCTACCCAACTGCTGTTTAAATGACCTTTCTAAATGTAAAAAGAATAACATATAAATACCTTCTGCTAAATAAGAAAGTACAGATATTAGATAAAAGAAGTCTCATTACCTAGCTCTAAAGTAGAACACAGCAGCTATCGCATAGCGCAATTTGACTTCTGCTAACAATATGGAACAGGAAATAAAGACAAATCATTGTTACCATTTCAAATCATGGAGAGATTTCATAGAGGGAAAAACCTAATTATCAGCATCGAAGTCTGGTCAGACTTTATGGCAGGCAACCACAGCTCTTGCAAAAAGTGTCTCAAAATTTATTAGTTTTGAAGCTGATATAAGCAAATCCTCACAAACATCAGATGTGCTGTTGGACCAACACTTGATGATTGTGAAGATTAATTTTGTTCCACTAAATTATGAACACTCTTTGACAAATGAATTTGGATTATTTTTTTATTATTATTCGATTGGGTTCTTTGAGGCAACAAAGCTTATTTTATTTGTAATCTCTTATATCCTTGGAGTGTCACTAATCTGTAAGGTCTGCTCTAAATAAATCGCTGAGAGCTTAAATTGTCTGGGCCTCTGCTTTGCTGCTTTAGCAAGTTGCATGGTAGAAATAATACAGCAGGAGTTGCAAGTGGCTCGTTAAGGCTTCCCCCTCCAGAGAGGAAGCATGAAACATAAGGAGTATGACAAAGGCCTGTTCATCATTGCTCACCACCTGAAGCTTTATTGCGTGACTGACTAAGGACTGGGACCATGAGTTCCCCTCTACCTTTCTGCTGAGATTGTCTGAATTCTGCAGCAACGTTTGTTTCCAGGAATAAATGGTAGCCCTTGCTCTGTGATTACTTCATCACACCAGTAACTTATGTTAAGATTCCTCAAAAGGATGAGAACAGTCTCCGTCCCACACTGTTGTGTGTAAGCCTCTATTCTGTAACATCCCCCTAGCTTTGCAAATACAATCCCTCTGACAAACAGCTTGTGTTTTACATGAGAAAGTATAAGATGAAGCTTCCAACCCACGTAATGTACAGATTGTGCCATGAACTTTTCAGCATAGGTTTGCCCCTACTTCAGGTCCTAAAATCAGAAACTGTTTTATGCATCAGAGGCTGCAGTCTTATTCTCAGCTAATCCCATGCTTCTGCCCTCACCACCAACTCTGCTTTGCCTTTCATAGTTCTGCTGTGTAATGGGCCTCTGTCTATTTAATGAGTTGATGAGCTGTTTTCAGAGATCAAATACTCTCTTCAGTACACACATACACCTTCCTCTACTAAAGCAAATTCTATGGGCTTTTAGAAAAGAAGGATTGACAGTGTAGGAAAAAAGACCGATGAAGGGAAATGTGTGATTGCTGAACATTCAGATTTGGGAGGCTAGAAGGGCTAGTATTTTATTCCTCCAGTGTTCTGTGTATCCATCACTCAGACAGAATCCCTGTTAGTAGAAATCTAATTCTTCAGTCACTGGCCTAAGTTAATTAATTTGTAAATATATTTCATCTTCTAAGCGACAGCCCTTTCCAAGAGAGGAGCTGATCGAAAGGGCAAAGGGGTTAAGGTGTCGTGTAACACCATGTTCACCCAGGAGATTGAGGTGACATCAACTAGTTCCATCTCCTCCACAGACAACCCTTCATAGCATGGAAATACTGTGATTAAAGTGAGGTGGAAAGGCTCTTGCATTGCTCCTAGTGTTCTGCTCCTGATTGCTTTGGCTTTTGTAGGGAGGAGCATCCATCTAGAGCTGCATTTGTCTAGCTTTGCCATTTTTTTTCGTGGCAGTAACTCCTCATCCAGTGGTCATATCTACCTTCCACCTTGTACTTGCTCTCCCTGCCACTTGGTTTCCTGATTAGCAAGAAGGGATCTTCTGGTTTTGTCTGAAAAACATTGCCTTGAAGGGCACTGGACACATGTATATGTGGTTCTGAGATGGCAGGGCTTCCACTGAGAGACCTTGAGAAACTTGAGAACTGGGCTACCTGGAATGTCATGAAGTTCAGTAAGGAAACATTCTGCATCTGGAGCAGAATAATCCATTGTCAGTACAGGCTAGGAACTATCTCTCTGAGTCGCAGACTTTCTGGGAAGGACCTAGGGGTTAAGGTAATCAAGCTGAATATGAGTCAGCAGAATAAGACAGTCACCTTAATGTAACCCAGTATGCAATGTGTGGCTAACAGACCAAGAGATGCTCTTATTTTCTGCTGTACAGCCATGCTGAGGCTGCATGAGGATATGGTATCCAGTTTAGGCTTCTTAGTTCCACAGGGATGTTGAGAAGCTTGGGGAGGGTCCAGTGGAGGGCAACCAAGATGGTGAGGAACCAAGAAAGCATTGATGATGAAGAAAAATGTAGGGAATTGGTGACAAGGAGACAATGGAGTGAGCAAATAGAGTGAGCAAATGGAGTGAGCAATGGAGTGAGCCGACAGCTACTTGTTGAGAAACAAAGACAACCAAGCCAGACTCTTACCAGTAATGGCAAATGATAAAACAGGGCACAGTGGACACAAGTTGCAGGGTTTGGATGGATGAGATATTAAGAAAAACTAATTCACTGGAGAGAAGTGTTGCATAGGAAAAGATACCCAGATTGTTGCAGCATCTGCATCCTTGGAGATTTTTAAGACTTGGCTGGACAAATCCACAACTGACTTGATCTAGTTTTGAGTGGGGGATTAGACTAAATGACCTTCAGGGTTTCCTTCCAACGAGCGTTTCTGTCATTCTGTCTGCTGAAGTTGTTCACTTTGATATAAAGGGAAAAAAAAAAAAATCAAACCCCTTTTAAGCTGAAGTTGCCAACATATAAAATGGCCATCAAACTAAAGGTCTGCTATTCTGGAAAAATGAACCTTCCGAAGTAGAAATAACGGTGTCTCTGAACAGCCATTGCAGGTTGTCTAGGACTCAGTCCTGGTCCATTCGTGTTGTGAAAATCTGTTTTGACAGAGAGGAAACTATGCTTCATCTTCATTTAAATGAGATTTTTTTTATGAATTAGAAATAAAATTTATGTATTATGGGCAGCACCTTTCCTTACATTGTTTATTTTGCTGTGCAGTTTCTTAACTGATGATCTGGGACTACAGAAGAAGCTGACATAACTCAAATAACCCAACAGGGAAATAGTTGGTAAAGTGGGCATTTACATTATCGTAGTTAACTTTGGTAGTTAACTTTCAGATTAGAGATGTTTTTTTTATTTTTGACAATAGCAAAACAGATAATCAGAAGAACCTCATTGGGTTAAGTGGGTTAGCCTGCATTTTTTTTTTTTTTTCTTTTAAGAGATAGAAGGGTGAGAAACACGCTTGGTAGAAATGAAAGTGCAGATTCCAGGTCTTAAGACTCATGAGCTGCATGAAATCTGAACATGCCGATCAGTATTTCCATATCTTCTTTCTCTCCTCCTTTCTTTTCAGAAAGAAAGTCTAAGAATTGGTTTGGGTCTCTCTGGTTTTATTTTTGACGTTACTTACTGATGTTTTGTCATTGCATTAGAGCATTTGTTGTGAGCAGTGGCTAAATTCTCTATGCAGTGATGAAATCCATATTTCTTTCTCCTTAGCATAATGCAGTGCTTATAATGTGGGTAGTATAAAATTTATGGCATCTTAAATTGTTTACTTTGAGGCTTCTCGGTGCTTGTAAATAAAGGGAACAGGAGGTACTTACACCTTTTAGCAACTTTAACTAGCTCTAAAAAAAGTTTTTGATTATAGAACTTCCTGCTTTATTTCACTTTCACTTTTTCTTCTTCTATTAGTAAGTGAAGACATAATTTGTTAACTACTTAGTAAGTGGGATTGAAGGGTCACCAGATTGCTAAATTAAAGGAACAAATTAAATATCAATACTAGATTAAAGTGTCGGCCAGGCTAGAGAGAACTGAAAAACAATATCTGTACTCCATTAGCAGTTTGGAAATTGTAGAAAACTATCTGTCAGCCAAAAATCCACTGTCTTCCGTATATCATCCACTATCTCTGATGTGGTGGGCAAAAGAATTCACCAATGACAGCTGTTGTCACAGAATATGCTTATTTCACAAGTTTTATTCCACAAGTTTTTATTTTCTCCATCAGCTACAATGATGGACAATCATGTCTTGTTTCCTGAACAATGGCAATTTCTTAGAGATTCTTCAATTGCTGCCCTTGAAGACTGCCTGTTTCGTGAACCGATGTCAAAATCTATCTACATGCCTGCACTTATCGCTGTGGTATTTAAGCACTCTACATGGATTAAAAATGAACAGTGAAGCTGCCTGGAGGATAGTCGGTAAAATCTACTTAAGTTTTGGATTTTGTGATATAATGTGATTTCATTGGCTTGACAGAGGGACACAAAGAAACATCAGACACTTCACAAAAATTTCGAAAAAGAGCTGTTCCTATTTTCTAACTCAAAAAGAGATTAAAGTATTGAAAAATTTGAGAACAAGTTCTAGTTGTCAATGCGACTTAAACCTTGACATGCAAAAGAATAAGGGTTTTTTACTTGCTTGTATGATGATGAGAGGTGGGTTTGTAATCAGCCTATAATGGGCTTTGCCACTAGAATGACACTGCAGGAGAGAGAAACCTCTCCCCATCCTGTTCCATTTTCCCCACATCAGTACGTCAGTTGAGTATTACAAAAAATATGGCAGCAGGTTAAATGATGGCTTCAGAATGCAAGTTCCTTGGTTTTGAAGACTTCCATTAAAAACACTATTTCCAAAGACAAGTTGCTTGACCTCTCAGATCGTGGTCCACCTGTAGGTTTGGCTCAACAAAGTACGAAGCCTGCAGTATGGGAGAAGAAAGTCTCAGCTAATGCCTCGGCCATGTTCCCAGCACCTCAGAAACCAAAGTTTTGCCCTTGTACTGCAATCAGTTTATAATTAAAAATTGTTCAGGGTAACTGTTGAGTAACTGTAACAGTAACTGTACCTTTTCTGAATAATTCCGGAGACCCTGGTTATGTACCACATGTAAATGATATGTTTGATGTTACATACCTGTCGTAACTTTCTGTCAATCTATGAGCTCCCATTTTGTTTCAAGAGCATGTCTTTCACCACAAAACTGTTCTGCACCTTCCCATTGACTACATTGACTCCACACTGAGTTGAGACTCACAAGAAGAGACTGGAGCAATTATTGCACTCAGCCAACACTTAAAATACAGGGATACTAATCCTTGTTAGGTAACTAACACTGAGGAAAAGATAAAATTTCTCATAGTGATAGAGGAAAGATCACCATTGTTGAGTAAAACTTTGTCAGGCTATTGGTTGCATCAAGATAATGGATCTATTGGAGGGGAACAAAATAGTTAAGGATAAGATGGAGGATGTCCTTTTGGAATTAAAGAAGACCCCCATGGATGGGGGTGGCAAAGGCATGTAGCTCTTACCCCTCCTTTGAGATGTTTGTTTTCCCTTAAAGAACAGATATAAAGAAGGAGCTGAGTAGGCTCTGGAAGTCACATAGAGGAATCAACAGAGTGCCAGATGGCTCCCTACACCTGTGTCTAGGGCCCACATAATTAAAGCAACATGCAAAGAGCAAAAATTTCCATTACCTTACAAGAGTTATTGACTAATTCCAAGTATCTGTCTATGATTAAAGCATCAACAAAATTCTGGCTTGTACTCTTGAGAAAAGAAAGTGTGTATATGCCATCAACCATCTCCTTGTCAGTTTGAAGAAATAGCACCAATTTGTGTTGTTTGGCATCCGCTGAAAAGATGTATTTTGGGGTGATGCTGGAGAAGCTAATACGGATGCTTGCCACAGTGAGGGAGTATGTAAATTCCTTGGGATAGACAGTAACTGGGAACACATACAGACATCTGAAGAAGATTCAGGCTGTCAATAATATGCCTACCCTAACAGACCAAGGGAGCGTGCGGTTTGGTAAATATATGGCTTTGTATGACTGTCCAGATCAGCAACCCGAGATCATATTCATGGAGAGGTCCCCAGCAGCGATAGGATACACATTCTCCTGAAGAGTTTCATAAATAAATGGCAATTAATGGGAACAGAGGGATAGCAGGTAATATTAAACAGGAATCTACTAGAGAGGTACTGCAGCATTTATCTATATAATGTGTTCAAAACTGGAGGCCTATGAGTTATGTATCATAGCTGCAGCAAAACCTGAATCTCACTATATACAAGTGGAAAAAGATGTCCTAGCGTAGCTCGTGGTTATGAAAAATTTCCAGGTTGTATTTGTTGGAGGCCGGTACTAGCTGAAGCTGACTGTAAGCCATTCATTGCAGTTTCCAGGAAGCACTGGGCAGACACGTGCCAGGTGTAGAGGAATCATTTTTTCTGTCCAACTGCGAATGTATTTTTTGCAAACTGAATAACAGAGGAGGAGGTCTGGTGGCTCCAGTTATACTCTCAAGCATTTCTAAGAAGGATTTATAGGAAAGCACACAAACAAGCAGGGATATATCAATCTGAGCAAAGAAACAAAAACAGCCAACCAACCTTCCTAATCTCAAAAAAATATGAATAGTTGTCCTGATGGTGTAATTAAGGAATAGACCTTTTAGAAAATCACTGAAACTCTTGGCCAGAAGTTTATGTGGCCAGTGCCTTTTAGGATTAAGGAGAGAAGTTCTCAGTACTGCAAAGTGGCTACTGTTTAAGGGCACCAGGATGACGATCTGAAACGTGTTACAGGGAAATATGATTAAAATGATACATGAAGGACTCTGAGAGAGGTCGGAGATATTTTCCACTGTTCCTCAAATGAACAGTGATACTGAGGAAACTACCAAATTGTCAGAAATAGAGGTCAATGCACTAAAAGAGACTAGGTTGGCAGCACAGGAAAAATTTGTCCTTGAGCATGAGACGCATAGATTTGAAGAGAAATGCTTTGGTTCCTTTCGAAAAGTTACACAAGGATGCTACCGCCAAACAGGTGTTTGCACATGTCAGATCCATTTTCGCTGGAAATAGCATAAGTGATAGATTCTGAAAATAGTGAATTGATTATGGTTGCAACATGTATTGCTTCCCACTTCCAAAATAGAGGAAAACATATGGTATGTTCTTCCAGTGTAGCAACATGAATATTCACTGTGACCCTGATCCTCAAAAGTATTCTAACCCCCATTATTTATACCAGTTGGATGTGATCTCAGGGCATTATTAGCAGGGACTTTTCTGTTAGCTTCAGGCCCGGGGTGGAAATGCCATTAAAACTTTTTAATGGAGGAAATGGTCTACATGTGCATCTATCTAGTGAAAGAAAGACTTTGGAGGTAGAATGTTCTGGGGACATAACTTAATTGGATTTTGGAGTTCCCCTTTAACTTCTGGATGCATAGGCTGGATTCAGTCAGTGGTAGAGATACAACTCATGAGTCTGGTGAGAAGTGTTTGTTTGCTTATTTTCAGAATTAGATTAATAGATTGGAAATTATATTTCATTTTCAAACTCCAAGGGTTTTTTTAACACTGCTTATAAAGTTGGAGCCCAGTTCTTGTTGAAGTACAGTAATGACTTACATCTATTTTTACTTTTGTGGTGAAATGTGATTTCATTAAGCATGTAAAGGAACACTAAGGACTATCAGATACAGGCAAAGAGTTGGAAAATGTTGGAGAAAATCTGTGTGTGGTTTGGATTTGTGGTTTTTTAATATATTTTTCTGCGTGTATGGCTTTTTTTTTTTTTTTTGACTCCAGGAGAGCACAAAGTACAGAACTTTGAGACCAGTGCCAATTAAATACTACTCACTGTTTCATCCAGAACCTTGCCCTTTTTAGAAAACACTCAGGGCAGAGACACAGCCATCATGGGAGAGGCCATACTACACCTCTACAGCGCTAACCAGTGTAGGACCAGGAAGTTCAGCCCTTTAGCTCTCTGCCCACTGTAAATCCACTCCTGATCTTATCTAGATTAGCCATTTTATACTTTTCCCACTTGTCGATTTACAGTCTCATTTCAGGTCTTATCTCAGATTATCCCTCTGATTCTTTTCCTGTCTGTGCCACTTTGTCTTTCCCCTTCTATCGTCATTTATTATTTAACACACTTCTGGGATTGTGTTTTGCTTTTAAACTCTGTTCAGAATGGTATGCATAAAAGGAACTTTCCAAGCATGCTGCATTGTAGCCATTTCATCCAGGTTATGGGTTTTATCCCAGGAGGACTATGTCACACAGGTTTTCAGTCACCTCTGCATCAGGGAAATCGAGGCAAAGTATCAAGTGTAGCACCCATGCAGGCAAGTTGCAAAAACTTCTATAGCTGCAGATGAGCAGTAGAAACATGCTAATATACTTATATTCTGCAGTTTATTGATGAAACAAAACAAGGCTCACATGATTTCAGACTTTCATTTCTGAGAAGGGGACAGGTCTGTTAGTTACTAGCTTGGAACTGGTGTGGAATATACCTATTAGATCTCTGTAGAAAGCCTGCTAATTTTCATTATTTCAGTCCAAACTATCCACTCCTGGGGTATTCAATAAAACTCCTGCATCTGTGTTCTTTGTATACTTTAATGAGGTAAATTACATGTCAGTAATATGAAATCCCAGGGGTTGGGGAATGGCACAGCACAGGTAGTCTCCTAACACTGTTAATAGAGAACAAATGCTCTGTTGTATGTGCTTCTAAAAGCCGTCAATATTAGTGCTCACAGAAAGTTAAATGGACAGGAGAGAACAAAAAGTATTCACTGTCTCAGAGAATCTCTATCTAGCCTACACTGGGAAACAGAAGATAGAGAGGACAGACAGACAGCTCAAGAGACAAGGTGGCACGAGGTAGCAATCCCAGTACACTCCAGTGGTCCAGCAGGCCTGCCCAGTTTGTTTCCTTTTATACCTACTTATGGAATAACTGTTGTTTAAGAAAGTGGTACAGGGATGCTGAACGCTGTAGGGATTCTTCATACTGTCTTGGTGGTCTTGGAAGGAGGGGATCACAATTTGTCCTTTTTTGTAAAGACTTGGAGAAATCGGTGCTCTGTGATACAAGTCTGAACAGCTGTTGTATAGGGATATTGAAGCTCTGAACTGCACAGTATGGATGTCTGAGCAGTTTCCATGCCTGCCTGATTGGGTTTGGAGATGCTTCTATCAGTGCTTGCATGGGCCCAGGATTTTTTTGGCACTACACACTGCAAGGTGCCAAGTGCCCTTTGCAACACAAGGTACCAGGCCTCACGCACGCAGCAAGGAACTGTCCCTTTAGATAATGTTGTTTCTCTCATCAGAGAGACACAGAGGATTTTTCCCCCTCCCCTCTCACTCCTGTGGTCTCCATACCACTATTGGCACAGGTACGGCATGGTGGTGTGGAGTCAAGCTCTTGTTCAGATGAAAATTGTTGCTAGTGATGGATGATATGGCCAGTTTCTCAGTTAGAAAAATAGGTTGCCAAATATTTTAACAGCTGCTGTGTTAAGCATTTGCTACAAAGCAAGTTGGAAACTGAAATTAGAAGAGTCTAAAGTTGTACATAAAGAAACCTTACCTTTCAATAGATGTTTCTCCCCCACCTCCCTACCAGCTCCTTTAGGGGTCAGTGGGTGTGAAAGTAACTAAATCTAAGCATGCAGAAAGGAGCCAGTGTAATTTCTTCTGCTTCTGCCACAGACTTCTTTGTCCTTCAGCTCTGAAACACTATCAGCATCTCCATAGCACCTTTATCTATCTTCAGGGTTGTCATGCCTGCCTGCATAGCCCCCCATTTCCTGCAAAGTGCTTCTGGCTTGCGAATGTTAGACGAGTAGGTTGATTGAAGCCTCTGTGGAAATGTTAAAGGAGCAGGGAGCAGCTGTGGGAGACATCTCCATTCCAAAGGCTTTAGGCATATACCTCCCATTTTAATTTCCTCCTAATTTCTATTCTCAGGGGAAAAAAAAAAAAAAAAAAAAAAAAAAAAAAAAAAAAAAAGGCAAGGGCTCAACTACTTTCTTTGCCACAGACTTTCAGTGTGTCTATAACTTTATTTCTCTGTTTCCTACGTGTGTAGTAGTGGTAGTAAAGTTCTTTCCCTCATAAGGATTTTCTAAGGCAATGTAATGTAAATAAGATTTTCTGAAACTAAAATGATGTGACGATAGGTGTATAAGTTATAAAAGCATCTAAGATAATGTACGGTAATTAAAGCATATGAAAAATTGTCTAACAGTGATGCATGCCACAGTCTTTCCTTTTTTTCATTCATAGTAGCCTACATTTATAAACAGCTTGCCTGTATTGATTTTGAGAGAAATTAAAAGGCCTTCCATCCTCCATTGACAAGCCACTCTGGATTTGTTTACTCTGAACGCTACAAGGGAAAACTTTTTAATTACTTTTAAAAAGAAATTAAAACTTCAGCAGTGACTGGACATCATATCAAATCTGTTGCGTTTGATGAGGATTCTGTTTGTGTCTTAAAGTTGTAGTTTATACTACTGAGTTCTGGTCCTAGACACCAGGAGAGCATAAAGAATGAGGTGGGGGTTTAAGCCTTAAGGCATGCATTTTTAAGGGTTACGTGGACTCCAGTGATCAGTACTATTTCACAGGGAGTTGCAGTGGCTATTTTCTGCATCATTGAAAATTACAGGTGGTTGGGAATGTTCCATGGGAATGATTTTCTGGGAAAAGATTTTTTACAAAATTGAAACTTTCTTTTGGGAAATCAAAATGAAAGACTTCATTTTATTGTCAGTTCAACCTAAATCATAAAACTTAATTTTATAGAAGTGAGCCAAATGTTTTATTTTGACTCAGTTCAATATATGTTTAATTTTAATTTTTCAGTTTGCTGGGGGACCAAAATGAATATTGAAATGTCAATAATTCTCACTGGATGGGCATGTTACCCAGCAGTTCTCAAAGTGTAGTTGAAAAATTTTTCTTTGGGTATCACAGACCGAAACTGCTAATTCTGAGGCTGTTTTCAGTATATGCTTCTTTTGCTGGGTGGTGAAGGAAGCAAGTCAGTCTGACAGTTATCTTCTTCAGTCAGTTGTAAATCAGAAAGGGGACTTAGACCTGTGACATCTAAAGCACAGCACCTTTAAGCAGCATGTTAAAGCTGAAGACCATATAGTGTGATTTAAAATCTCTTCTTCACAGATAAAACTGTAGCAGAATCACTATTTCTCAATTTTGTCCAGGCATTGCTGGTGGGGAAGGGTGTCCATGCTAAGCTGAACCAAGTCACCTTCTATACCAGGCATTTCTCCATTTCTCCTACCAGTGACTTGGCTCCATAGGTAGTAGTATTTGGGAATGCTTGTACACTCAGTATGGCATCTAACTGCTCGTTGTTCTAAGCAGGGGAAAAGGCCAGTGGCTGTCAGCATCAAAACTGGACCTCACACCACAGCAAACCTCAGTTGGACATGCAAGGAGTACCTCAGTCTCGGGAGGCAGGAGAGGCCATAAAACTGAACTGGTTCCCAAGCCAACTTTAAAATCAGTGCACCCTTCTCCCTGATACTGCTGTCCTTTCTCCCAGGAGCAGCGCTGCCTGTGTTCCTGCCTCATTCTCTTCCTTTTTCCCCTTGTCATCTACAGTCCCGGCCACAAATGAGGGGCCAGACTACCTGTCTTTGCAAACACAAAAGTGAGTCTTCATGTATGCCACTAATCATTTCAAGAGCTTAAATGGCATCGTATTTAATACAGCTTTTAAGAGTCGTTTAGGATCCATCCAAGACCAGCTTCCTTATATTTCTCTATGGTGAGTGTGTGTGATTGGTGTTTCCGAGCCCTTCTGCTGTTCTCTCTTGCACACCAAGCCAGGGGTTGTGTTACCTCAAACTGTGGGAGCTGTCATTATTTGCTGTTTGGTGAGGAGAAGAGAGGGTGAAGAAGCAGCTTTCCCCTGTACTGTTCCCCCAGCCATTACTGACTCATAAAAAGCATTTACTTCTTGTTAATGCAACACAGGCAGTATCTGAGCAGTAGCTGTGATGGGAGCTAGGAAAACAAGGCTTGCCTGTTTGAACAGAGTAACCTGCAGGAGGGAAAATACCCTCTGCCTTTAATGTTGTCTTAAAACATGCAAGTCAAGGTGTTATTAAACAAATGCATCTGCTTCAATAGGATGTCAAGGGTGTCAGCCTCTTCTTTTTTTTTTGTGATTGTCCAAAAGCAGATGTTTGATCAAGATAATATGTTTCTCAGGGGAGATCCTACATTAACCCCCCCTCCTTCTCTCACCCCCGAAAAAAAAAAAAAAGGTCCCTTTAATCAGCTGTTAGAGTGCTGTACCAATTACCTCCCTACAGAGTGACCTTTTTATCTCGTAATGGCATTTTGGAATCCAGTTGCCCTGACCACACTGGGAGTGTATGCATGTCACATTTCCAATCTCTCTCTCGTTTTTCCCCCCTGCTGTTGTTGGCACTGAGAATGGCCTAATATATTCATGACCTAATTACAGTAATTTTTGCATAATAACGACCTCCTGGGCAAAACTTTTGGGTGATTTTTGCGTGCGTGTGTGTGCGCGCGCACTCACACTGTTCAGACACATTAACTGGAACAAGTGTTTCTTAATTTTTGTTTCTCTGGTCATTAGAAGTATTTTTATGTCATTTAAAATGGAAATAATGCAACAGGAGACCCCAGAGGAGGCAGACGGGGTTTTTTATTTTTCTGCTCCATTACTGTGAAGCTTGTGTCCCCTCTTCTGAATGTCCAAGACAGCATCATGCTGCCTTGCCATCGTTGGATCTCAGTGCTGTCAAGGCTTCATCTCATTCTTGCCAGCTTCATCCTTCCCCTCTGTCACTCAGCTTTTTCCTCTCATGTCCTCATTTGCCCTTCAGTTTTCAACTGAATCCTTCATTTGCTGTGATGGTCACTTACTGGACCTTATCTTCACTCAAGGGCTGTGCTCACTCCCTCTGTCTGTGACATCTCAGTTCAAGTCTGTGTGATCTGCTGTAGTGGTGGCCCATCCTTGCAGATTGTCTCAGCCTATAATGACCCCTACTGTGTTACTATCCAACTTAGCTGGTACTTGATGTCTCCTACATTCCTTGCTGACCTTTCTGTTTTCCTTCACATTGTAGTTTCCCCTTTCTTCTCTTCAACTTCTACTGATTGACTTTCCTGGAACACAGCTTCCACTTCAAGGCCTCTCTTCTCTGGCTCCAGTTCTTCCTTCTCTTCCAGTCCTTGCTGTTTCTTAGCTATTGTCTTCCATTTTCAATTTACTAAAGAACATAAGTGCAACCTCTTGGCAGAGATCATGGAGCACATTCCTCATTGTTTCACTAGTATAAGTACATTAAGCCTATTGACCTTGACAGTGTTAGGGGAGATTTATATCAGCAGGACATATGTATTTCCATAAGCATATTAATTGTATTTTCCCTAAACTGCTGTTTAAAGAACATTAAGGGGTAGCGCTCAGAGCACTTATTTGCCAGGATTAGTTTGCTGAAAAATTTCATTTGTTTTCCTGTATTTTAGTTGTAGTGAATAGTTCACTCAGGGTTTACCAGAGTGACCAGCTTTCCACCGGTCAAATGTTTTGTAGTGTTGAAAAAACTCCTTGTGCCTTGCAGTACTCCTCGTTCTTCCAGCCCTGTGCTCTCCGTACCCAGCTCTGCTGACTTTGTCCTGTATTACTTCCTACAATTCTGGGTTTGTCCACTTCAGTTTCTTTGTGCATGCTCATCTAGAAGCCTTGCAAATGCCTCCTGTTACTGACTTGAGTATCTCACTGTTTAAAAGCCGAGATGAGTCCAGCCTTGATCTCTGCAGATCCATCTCCTGCTTCTGTTAGAGTCCTGCATCAAATGCCTGACTGCCAACTTGCATCAAGCCTGGCTCACAGCATCCCCTGTTATTTCCAGTGCGGGTACACATGCCAGCAGAGGACAGATAATTAAATAAGCATACCCCAAAACACTTGTTATCAGAATCTTGTTTTTTACAAAAGGCTGTGGGAATGTATCAGTCCACATTAGAAAGCCCCATGAAACATTCCTCAGTGCTGTTCACTGTAATACAAATGTTTCTTGAGGTAGCTGCAAGATACATTATGCAAAACTGGGGTATTTGTAAGATTGCTTCACCTCCTGGCCTCTCGGCGTTTTGACGTTGGTCCTTGTATGGCTTTCTCATGTGCCTGGGCCTTAGCATATACAAGGGGACATGCAGATGATAAATGGGCACCACTGCAAGTGTATGATGCAGTTGGAGAATTGCCATCCTCTCTTTAAAGCCGTAGTTCAAATGCACCTTACATTTCATCGTCTTCATGTGCGGTTTGGAGCTAGGCACATGGATTGTGTATTAATACCTACAGATTGTGGGCTAATGGGCTTAGGAGTGAGTAAGCAGGTACAAATGTCGAGGCTTGGAAAGCTGCTTGATTAGTGTATAAAACTGACAGTACTTCAGGAACAGGTGGGCTTGGGTGTGGGGATGAAAGAAAAAAAAAATGAGGTGTGGATAGATTTGAGGTAATTTTGAATATTTTTACAGCACTTCTGTCTGATGCTCCATCTGTGCTTGTGCACTGCACATGGAAAGGATGGCATATCCCTTTCACATCACTGGAGGAAGGGTGATTTTGAGGATTGTGATAAACTCTGTGCATGGGGGAATAATTCATAACCGGAACAGAAAAGGCTCTAAAGAGTCTTGCAGGCCATTGTGCCAATTAATTTTGATAAGCTTTTCAATCTTGCTTCTGCTGGTCTTTGTCTTTCTTGTTTCCTTCAGTCATGCAAAATTCTTATGTTGTTTACCCTCTTCCTTGTAACACCCAACAGTGATCTAAAGAAGGAGCATCTCCTGAGCTAAAATAGAAAAACAGAGAGACAGAAGGGGACCACTGTGTTTAAATGTGAAGCAATAGAGAAGTGGAAAATACATGTTTTGATTCTTGGCCATATCAAACCTGTATTCCTAACTTTTCACAAGTCACATAGGGCCTGAAACTTTTATTTCCAGATTCTCATGTTCTTCAGAGCTTCAGTTAAGAACACCAGTATGGGTATACTTTGAATCTGAACTCTGACCACTTGAATCTGTGCATTTAGGTTTTTCAAAGCTGACTTTCTTAGGCGGTTGTGGCTCTATGCTGCTTCTATCCCCCACTCCTCTAGAAATCATCCTGGGACTTCTTCCTATGAGCTTAATGAGGATCAACAAATCCTATGACAGCATGACAGTGACAGGCACAGAAAGGCATATAAACATGATGTCTTTGAACTGGAAGCAAGAACAAGTTTTGAGTTCAATTTGGCTTTTGTGCTGGCATTTATGGAGATCTTTGATTAAACATAGTCACCATCCTTTGCTTTTGGCCCTGTTATGTCCCCAAGCAGGGAATAATGTGGGTGTTTTTTAATCTAAGGTTTATTCTGAGGTGTAATCTAAGGTTTCATCATCATAATCCTGTTGCTCTTATATGCTCTACATTTACTGGAGTAAAGGCATTTCTTGATTAATTCCTCTTATTACCCTTTCTTATAAAGATGGCCCTGGTGACAAAGCTGAGCATATATTAGAAATCAGGAGCTTTGGTTTGGCCGTGCTTTATCATATAAAGAACTAACAGTGACACAGGATGCACAAATTAGATTTTCCAAAGAACTTGCTTCAGAAGTGCAAGGCTTGACATTTAAAGAACAATGAGAAATCCAAATCACTACCTACTGCTTCCTGCCACCTTCTTGACACCAGGTGCATCTTCTTGCTGTACGCAAATGGAATAAATCTGGAATAGAAAAGGGGATGACACTCAAGAATACTCAAGAGAGCCTGGAGCTCCCAGAAGCAATAAAAGAGAGTAACAACAACAACCAAAAAAAACCCCCAAACCAGAAAAACAGAAACAGAAGGAGGAGAAGCAACTATATTAGGCTGAATAGAGAAAAAAATCCAATTTAACATCCCCTGACAACTTTCTAATACTTTTCACAGTATGGTACTAGGAGAGCATGAAGATCTTCCCTTGCTAATTCCCCACTCCCCAAAAATCTTAAGATGAGTAAAGGTGCAAAGGCAGAGAAGGCTTGCTTCCCTTTATAATAAGATTTCCACAGATACATAATTCATCCTTAAATCTTGTATCTTCTGTTCTGCTCTGACTATATCATTTGAGGTCCAACTGTTTCATCCTCTTGAGGATTTCTAAGGGAACAAAATCTTAGCCTGAAAAACCTGCGCTTTTTTCCTTTGTCTCATGTCACCTCTTTTCCTGATTAACCACAGCAAGTATCTTAGGGAGAGAGGAGTCTGTGGCTGCTGGGTAATCTGGTCCAGAATGTTTCTTTAACAGCTGGATCAATAAGTGCTTCTTCCAGATGCCTGTTTCCTTGATTGATCTGGTTGACTTTTTCCCTTTTCATCATCCTTTTTTTTCTCTTGGCACATCATTTGAATTCACCTACGAATGACCCTCCCCTTCTCCAGATGCCTCTCCATCCTTCAGTGCTGCCTGACTGTTCTGTGGACTTGGCACATCCTTTGCCCCAGGACCCTTACATAAGAAAAAAAACCCCAAACTCTCATTAAATAGCCTTTTGGGACAAGGGTACTTCATCCTGACCTTTCTTACAGCAGCCAAGCCTCACCTGAGAAGGATGGTGCCTCACTCGGTCATGCAGAACCTGCACAGATCCAGCAGGTTTTATTAATCTGGGCTCTGAACTGCATCTTGTTCATAAGGGACTGCCACAAATGATCATAATCTTAAATTGCTGGTAACTGAAATGTGTGTAGGATTCATAATCACTTATTCCACAACAAATTAGTGTAATAACAAGATATTTTCCTTACCTCTTATATTAATTCCATTAGACATAAACCATTGACCAAGTCTGGGACTAGGATTGGATCTAGCCACACCTAGAGTCCTTTCTGAGAAGGAGTTTTGAAAGCAAGAGGGTCCAATCTGAACCTCGTGACTCAATGGGAGGGTCTCCCTTACCTTTTTACATTTTCAGTGTAAATCATTCTAAATAAATTCTAACTTGATTTTCCTTTTTATGTTTCTTCCATGTGGTAAGTAATAGAGTGAACCTTGCCAGCGAACTTTGTTAAATGGCACTTTTACAAATTCACATTAAAATCACCTTTTTTTATAATAACTTTAACAGTGATCCTTTAAGTGATCTAAAATGCTCATCCACAACAGGGACACATGCCTCCCCACTCTGCTGCCAGCAATTTCAACTCTCCTCCCAGCCTCACCTCCTCTATGTGCAGAAGGCACCTTCTCCGTGTGCTGACAGAAGAGTCAAACATGCAGGTCCCCCACACCACCATCACCCTTGGTAAAGCATGTTGTGTAAACATCTGTACTCTTTTCAGATCACAGAAGGGAGTGACCATAAAGCTCTTGTTGCACCTGTAAGAATAGAATCCCTCACATTACTGTGCTCCCTGGTTTATGAGACTACACTCCATTGCTGGATCCTCCACCTACCATCCAATAAAACAGTTCACAGGCCTCATCAATTGATTCCATCTCCCCTTTCAGCAAGGCTGGTGCTTGTGAAGGCCATTGACTTTTCTGACAACATTTTTTCATTGGAAAATGCCTTTTGCTGTTGCAATGTTCGTTTGCAATGTTGTTTTATCATTTCTGAAAGAAAAAAATCTGTAAAAATGCCTTGATTTCATCTAAATGCAGTTTCCAGTGCTCTAAACCAAATGTTTGCACGTGTGTTAAAATTTTATTTCACAGGAAATGTCAAAGTTGTTTGGCTTTGTTCTGACGTAGAGTGAAATCAAACCTAGATGTTGCTTCCAGTATGGGGAAAACAAAAGAAAAAACAAAAACTTCCAGCAGGAAAAGTCTCCAGGTCTCTAACCTGCTCTAGGAAAACTAGTATTCTTGTCTATGCTGGGTTTTCACTCAACTCCAGCATATTACACATACCTCTGCTGGTCATGGTAATTGGTAGATTTACCAGCACATTGGGGTATCAGGGTTCCCTGTCACAAAGTATTGTCTAAATCTGTTGTGTAGGCAAAATATTGGGAGTCTGTCAGCGTGTCCCGCTACTGGGGCTGGGTTCAACCAAAATTAGGCAAAGGTGAAAGATCTAAAATAAAGCAAAGCTCAGCAGAGCCATAAATTGCCATAGAGAGATGCTCATTTGCTTTTGGCAGAAAAGCCACTACCTCTGTTGCCAGCACTTCTTCGTTCAGGATGACAAGAGTCCCTTCTGAGTTTGGTGAGGAATCCCGGACTGTCATCAGGCCTGAGACCTCTGTGCATCCATTCCATCACTTTGATTAATCTGGGCAGCAGAGACACACATGCACAAATGCATGCATCCAGTGATCCAGGCTGAAAGCATTCCAACCCAAAAAAGGATTTTGAAGAGAAATTGCCTCTGGATTTTCAGAGTCATGAGTCTTCAAGGGGCACCTTTTGAGGTAAACTTAATTAAGCAAGTCATTCTATTAATCAGTTCTAATTACTCATGCAAATCACAAGTGCTCCGGCCTGTGGTTAAGTGAAACCTGATTTGATCCCAAGTGCAGCCAGGCTCAGCAAGTCCAGCGGGTATTTGCAAGAACGTGCCTTTACTGATCTTCCTGCTTCTCTCCAGGTACAATAATCTTCTGGAGACTGTAATGTGAATTGATTAGTTGTCATGGGCCATAATGCTATTACCTTAAACCCTGGGAAAGAAGGAAGGGAAAGCAGAGTATGGAGCGCGTGAATTCTTTCTCTCCATCCATGTGGTATGCACACGTGTGCCAATGGACATGAGAGGGTCAAGACTATGGGCACATAACAGGGAAGACTAACTACCTGTGTGAAATGTCTTTTAAGTGAAAAGAGCTGTCTACTCCTTTCAGAGATCTGCAGTGGCTGTTTCCTGGGAACCAGGGAGCCAAATTTGTCAAAGGGACACGACTCAGAGTAGAGCATGATTCTGTGTGACTTGGGGCCCCAATATGCCATTTTCCATCTTAATCCCACTATGTAAGACAGTTGTGAATAACTCAATATTAGGCTGGCAGCAAATGTGGACAGCAGAGGTAAATGAGTGAGTGATTGCTGACTTCACCTTGATTGATTTGCTTAACACAGTCCTGTTGGTTAAAGGGCTGTGAACACGGGTTTGTTCTTTTCCTTGCCTTTAAAGTGTCAGCAGCATAAATATTCATTAGCATAAGAGTAGTGTTAACACTTCAAAAAGGCTCCTATTTCACAGTCTCAGCTGTGAGACCTGGGCCTTTGATTGCATCAGAGTTGAGAAACTCCTTTCGCCTGGCTTGGGATTTCCTGACAGCTGGGCTGCAGTCACCATCTCCAGTGGATTCACATGCAGAGGATGCCAGTGGAGCCGAGGGCTTCATCAGCACAGCTTCATGGCAGAACGTGCTCCCTCCAGCAGCCAGAACTGCTATTTTATAATACATCTACCCTAACCTGAGCTCAGTGGAGCTCAGCCACCACCTGAAGATGCCTCCCACAGAAGCTCAGGCTTGTGGGTTTATTATTATTATTAATTTATTTGCATGCATGCATGCTAACCCTGCACGCGCACATCCATGTGCATTCTCCCTCCCTTATGCACTTGCTTGCATGACTGGCAAAATGAACTACAAGCAGATAAAAATTGAAACACAGAAGAGAGCAAATTACAACATGTTCAATTATCTTCTTCAAAATCATTCTTCATCTCTGCTCTACTCAGTGCCTGGTAATGCTCCCTTTGCAATATGAAAAGGGCATTTTTTTTCTCCCTTGTTTCATCCCTTCTCTTGGGTGGCAGGGTGGTCAAGGAGCCAGGACTTGGGGATAAGTTGTGGAGCAGGGCCAGATAATTTGGGCTGTGTTAAGAGGAGATCCGGAAGACTAACTTTCTTGATCTTCCCGTTCAACAGCTGGCATAAGGAGTTCTTTTTGTTACATACAAATAATACAGTGGCAGACAGCGATGCCCTCCCCACTGTTTTCTTGCCAGGGAGGCAGACAGAGAGAGTTTTGCCTTGTTTACTGCCTTGCTGCTGCATCGCAAATTGCCACCCAGAGCCAGCTCGCTGCCGCCTCACCGAGGGCTTTGCTAATTAACGGGCTCCCTCTCCCGGCTCTTCGCAGCAGCCCTGCGAGATAAGACGGGCTCAGGGCCCCAGGTAGGCCTGGCTCACTCCACTTTTGCTTCTCCTTTCGGGGGCTGTGGAGTTATTGCTTCATTTCCGATTCCTTTGAGCGGGGCATTTTAGTATTGCTTCCAGATTAACAGCGCTGGCGATGAAAGTCTTCTGCCTGTTTGTGGAGGGATGCTCGTTCTGTACCCCTGAAGACTGGCACAAAGGGATCACCTTTTGGGTTGAGAGGAGGTTTTGTTCTTTATGGTCTATTTAGCTCTTGGCCTCTCTGCTGAGAAACTGTCAGTGATTATAGTGTCAAGTGTGGTAGTAATAGTTTTAATAATGAGGACACCTGTCTGCCGTAAAATAAGATTACATCAAGACATTTTATGCAGTTCACATGTAAGTTAGGAATTACTTTTGGTGATGCCAGCAGGGATTGCATGAGAGGATTGAACAATAAATGCAACAAATTGCCCATTAAAATTGGGAGAAATTTCTTCAAGTAATGAAACATATTTAAACGTGTGTATTATAAAGGTGAAACGGTTGAGCAGCTTCCAAGTCATATAATGCCTGGTAAAGAGCCTGATCAGCTTAAATCTGGAAAGAAATATTTTGTGGTTTAAAGTAGAAGCAATTTTTTCTAATAGTTTGTTATTAATATCAGTGTGGCAGAGTTGATGGCATGTCATCTTACAGATAAGAGACTAGAGGAGAAGGACTGTAAGCAACCCAAAGCACTTACAATGCAAACACCTAGGCAAGACAAAGGATAGCAAGAAGCAATTGTTTTCATTCCTGTTTGTGGGAAGACTGTCTTGCCCACAGTTGCTCAAAGACCTATTGGAAGAACTGGAAACCTAGCCCATCTTTTGGGAATCTTAGCCCAATATTCAGCTCAGAAAACATGTTTACTTTCGGTTACCATCTCTGTACATCTTCAGGAAAGACTTGAATCTGGCACATTAGTCATCCTCAGTCATTCCAGCAGGCATGAAGATATTCTTAAGCTATCAGTCCAAAAACCCAAAGTAAAAGAGCAATGTTTTGGTGCTGAAAACCGACGAGAGCACCTAGTGAGAAAGAAATTGTGCTTTTTACAACTTTGCAAATATTAAACCACTGGCCTACAAAGCCAGAAGAAGTAGGAATATCCTTCTGTATTATCTTCAGTTAATATATGGGAAAATAGGGATATAATAGTTCTGTTATTTAACCAGCATCCATGCTAAACCAGGGATAACCTTTTTAAGAATTACATATTATAAAATATAGCATAATTGTTCAAGCCAAGAAAGCACAAAGTGCAGACAGTCATGGAGTTGTATAAACTACAGTTGAGAGGCTGCAAAGTGTCGGTCAGCTTCTGGGACTTGCGTTTTTTGAGTAGCAGTTCAAAACACCTTTAGCAAGAGGCCTGAAAAACTGAGTCCCTAAATCATTAGCCATTTTTGCAAATGTAGGCCTAGGTATTTTAAAATTAACTTCTAATAATTTAAAGTGTCATCCAGGGAAGTAACATTTGGGTTTAAATTTATGGGGCCAATTGAATGTGTGATATAAATCTATATCATTCAGCAGTTACCCCAGGAGTGAATCTTGCAGAGATTTTTATCTTGACAGTAGCCCTTTAAAAGCAAAGGAACAAGAAGGTATTGAATTGGAACAACCCAGCATCTCTCTTGTGTTTGTCTTTGGTAAACAGTGCAATTTATTTAAAGCACATGGAAGGGAGAAAAAATACGGCAAAGTTAAATCCCAACAAATTGTTTTATATTTACAAATGAATTAGATTATTTGCATTTGTTGTGTTTTTGGGTTTCTTTGAAACTGCAAATTAATGAGAAAAAATTATTTCCGAATCTTATTTTACTTAAAGGCGAGTTTAGCGAAGGCAATTTGCATGTAAATCAACGTTTACCTGACGCGTGCAATTTCCACAGTTAGATAAACCATAACATGAAACAGATGAAAGACATGGGAACTGTATAAAAATTCTTTGAAAGATAATAGGCGGCAGTTTGCAATAAATATTCATTAAGTGAGAGGGTGCCCTGTTCTCTCTCTATGCTGCTATCCGTACAGCGCTCACCTCTTTCCGACAGCCTCCTTGTTACATATCTTGGCTCTTCTATTTCTCCCTTATTTAATCTGTCGTCTTTCTTACGGTGTAGCATGGGTCACTTTAATTACGGGATGCTCTGTGCATTTCCACCATCAGTCTGTGCTTGTGTGATTTATAATGCAGACCAGGAAGGAGGCATGTGAAAAATCAGCGGGGAGGCAGGAACTAGTTCCAGGCCTGGGCAAAGCAAGAAGTTGCTAGGGACAGTAGCTACAGGGGTTGGAGGGCGGCTATGGCCCTGCTCTGACTCCCCTGGCAGCTCTTCTCTGCGAGCCAGGCTGGCTGTGTGTTCTGCCACCACCCCACCACGGCTGAGGGAGCGTTGGGATGGTGATGGGCAAGAATCTACTCCAACAGAGGCAACGAGCTGTGTGAGTACTTGGCTGCCCAGCCCAGCCCTGTCTCTACCCCTCTTATGGTTGTGAAAAGAAAAGCTTTTCCCCACTGGTCTAGTCCTCATCCCTGCGGTGGCAGTATTTCATTTGGCTGATCTCAACATGTAAAGCCATGAGCCAGCTTGCCAGGGCACAGCTGCAAATAAAAGGATGCCTGGAAGAAATACAGACCAGAGCAAACCACATGCCAAGTCTTGCATGCCTGAATGGTGTGGGTCACCCCTTTGATGGTTCTCACATACACAGGTAGCATCAGAGATGTTGCCAGAGTCTTTAGAAGTCTTTGGGACTTCTGGGAGTGATTGAGCATGCTCATCATTTCACCCAAATATCTGACACTTCAACTGAGGTAGATCAATCAGACAGTTGTCACACTAAGAATATGGCTGCGGTTTTAAAAGCAACTGGTATGTGACCAGTTGAAAGATCAAACATTCCACGTTGCAGTGAATTCACACTGCATTTTATTGCATGTATCTTCTGTTACCATTACCACTGTGGTGTCTGTTCGCGTGCCTAGAGAGCCATCAAAAGCTGTGATGTATGGCCAGATTGTGGACTGGCAATATGCTGTGAAATTATAATAGCAGGAGGTTTGCAACATATCTGTGAGGGCTGTGTTCCCACTCCCCAAAATAAGCTATTTTCTCAAACGACTGATCTTATGTTTGATAGACAGTATGCTACTCACACGCTGCACTGCAGGATTTCCACATGAGCTGCAAGCAAACACACACTTGCTCAGGTGGCTCCTGCAGAGCAGATCTTCTTTAGGACAGACCTTGCCGAAGCCCATCGCATCACACCGCAGCAGGACTGTGGCTGGCGGGACCCTGCTGTCCTCGCTACTGAAGTGCAGATCCCATCGCTTTGTCGATCGTATAAGAGTCATCTGTCATCTTCCTTTCCTAAAATTCATCTCATTCCATGCCGCCAGCCTGCAGGACTCCAGCCAGAACATGCCTCTGGGGCTTGGTCTGTCCTTGGGAACAGTTGTCATCTTTCCCACTGCTGCGTCCTGTACCTGTATTGTAGAGCTCTGTGACCACTTTCAAACACAAAGCCAACTCTGTTCGCTCACACTCTCTATTTACATTTAATATCCCTTAAATGATTAAAGCAAACATTCCTAATTAAATGTTAACGTGCTGCAAGTATTTGCAGGCAGCGTACTGGCTGCCCCTCTAATCTCATATATGTGGACATAGCACCTGGATTTAAGGAGGAAATTACTTTTTGAAAGTTTGAGGGGGGAAGCACGAATAACTTACCCAGTCATCCCCATTACATTTACTCTTTGCCCTTGGGAAGATCACCGTGCTGCTGAGGGCTCAGGACTCCAGGACTGAAGTCTGTGTGTGCCCAGGGCCTCCTGTAGTTGGCTCAGCACGGGGCAGAATCAAGTCTGCAGAGACTCGGTGTGCAAACCACCGAACAGTGGCCTGAAGGAACAAAGAGCATATCACGTCATTATACAAATGGGAATTAGATGTAGATCGAAGTAGTTATTTTTAAAAAAAAAAATAAATCCATTTGCTCTTTAAAGAGGCACTAGCATGTTAGATTGTTTGCATTTCTCAGTTTGCTTTTAATTCCAATTTAACAGCAAAGTTTTTCTGGTTTACTTTTTCCTCCAGAAAAGGTTCTTCCCCACCCTTGTTAGACTGGGCCAACACCTCTTCTGTTGTGTTCCACTATTTACTGCAACACCCATTGCTGTAGTCAGTGTAATTGCCGAGAAGGTGTTTCCGCAGTTTCACTCCCTCTGCTGACTGCTTTTGCAACACCAACATTAACAGAGTTTAAAAGGTGGCAAGATTTGCTATAGTGCCAGAATATACGCTGGGCAGCACTGTAACTGTAATATAACCGTGTCCGCCCTCTGTGATTTCCTTTTTTTCCTGTACCCCTGACCAACTCTGAGATACACAGACACCAAACTGTTACAGTTCCCCTTTTTTTCAACTTTGCTTTCTGTCAGTCTCATCTTCTAAATTTTGAAGTTTGTTGGACTGTGAGGTGTTTCCAAGTCACCTTTTGCTTTGAGTTCACTGCAGTATTTCAGAGATAGGCTCTCTCTCCTTTGTGGTGCATGACTTTATTCTTTCATAATTTTTGTTCCTTCAGTGCTAAAGGTCAGTCTCCTGGAAATAATTTGCTTTCTTTTTGTGCAGATGAGACAGATGAGATTAAATTATGTTATTAATCCAAGATATGTTTTTCTCCAGAAGTTCCCCATGCACAATATTTTGGCTCATTCCAATTACATCATTGTTCAGTGTTTGAGGAGATGGGTGACAACTATCCACATCTTGACTAAATGAGAACATCTGAACTTGCCTAGGATCCGGAACAGCAGACTGTGTCCTCACGTGGTTCAATTTCAGCATGGCTCCAGTGAACTATTGATTCTCAGTCCCTCAAGTTGCAGAACCTAAAGCACTGAAGTAGCAGCCATAAAAATAGTTGCAAGCCATCTCCAGACCAAACGGTTATTGAGGGCAGGCAAGGTGGCAACAGAAGTACTTTTCTGCTGTCAGGAAGACTTCTTATCTATGCTTTCTATATTGAGGTTGTCATCTAAATTTTTTATCATTATGCTGGAGATGATGATGATTTTCTTTGCTTTACAGCACAGTGTTGTTGGTTGGATTCTACTCACCTAGGAGCTCCAGAGACACAGAAAAGTTCTCCTGAATTTGTTCAAGCCTGCTCTCTGAGGTGTTCTACATTTTATTAAAAGAGCTGCGTGTGTTCATCAAGCTAGAGAAAAGCATCTCTCTCTGTAGTCCCTTGGACATGCCAATCATCAGGGTTGTAGACATACATAAATAAATTATGGCACCTACTAGTGGCTGACCCCACAGAGCAGGTGAGAATCTACTCCAGCTATTAAATATGAAATAACAAACCCAACTAATCGCTCATCAGATATTTGAAGTTGGCAAGGGCCTGTGGTTTCACAGCTGATGGCTCAAAATCCTAATCCCAGCTCTCCAGATGTGTCTGTGTCCTTGTAGACAACAAACTGGATATAGTTGCCAAGGTAAATAGAAACAAGCTTGACAAAGAATAAAAGCTGTTCCTCTTGGGTGCAAAGCAAGGTTTGCTCAGCTTCCCCATGGTAACACCTAGGTCCAGGAGTACTAGAAATACCATATTCATTGGTACTGAATGACTCTGCTGGAACTTAGTCAAGACTGTTTCAGAAAGGGTGAGCAATTCCCATCATGCCTTTGTTTTAGAAGATTTACAAGGCAAACTCTCAAGTCACCTTCATTCATGTCAAGTTCCCGCAAGAGAAAAAACAGCATGAAACAGAAGCTGCAGTTACAGCTTTTGTTTAAGAGGATGCTGTCAAGCCCTTTAGGTACAAATACCAAACATGTCTTCAAAGTTCTGAATTCTCGTGGGGACCATGCTCTGTATTCCACTACAGTAGTCCTGATTTTTAAAACCAGTCCTCTGGTATTTAGAAATGTGAAGGATATACAAGACCCTTTCAAGCAGAGATACAAATCCTGCTCACAGTTGATAGCATGGAAAGCTGGTCTGGTATTCTGGGCAGCAGCTTAACTTTGTGAGGTCTTGTTCAAATCCCTGATGCACATGGGGGTTTTTTTAACAGCAATCCACATGCGTGCTAATTTCTCCCTGCCTTAGTTTTTCATCCATAAAATGGGATTATATGTTTGTGAGGATAAATGCTTGCAGTGTTGTGTAGAGTTCACATCCTGAGATGACAGAGTTGTAAGCAAGCAACTAGAATTCTCCTGAGTAGAAGACAAGGTCTCACATCGGTTCCCATGTTTTTCACTGCTATTGAGCATTGAGGTGATTAAAGTTAAGTATTTGCATGCTACTGTCAAGTTTTGATTAATGTTAAAATATGTACTTGCACAAGGAAACAGAGTTCAAAAGAAGCGGTATTTCATGTACTTTAGATCAGCCAGTTAGGAGACAGAAGCTGTTCTATGTGACTCAAGTGAACATTGCAAATCACTCCAAGTATTGAATGGTTGACTGAATGTTTACTGCCACTAGCTCAAGAAAGGCACAGGGATTGTGTTTCATCTACACTGGAGAAAAACACCACTTCTGACTCATTTGAAGAGGTCGTATGCAAGGTACAAAAACAAAATTAGGGAGTGTGTTTTAAGGAGCTGAGGAGATGACCTTGATCATTTCATCCAAAGGTCATACGACACTTTCTGATAAATCCAAAGAGAAACGTAAGTCCTTGACTTTTTCTGTGCAGTTTACAAACCAGTGCAACTGATAAGAATGTTTCGCATTGCACAGTTTAACCAATACAGAAAATAGCACCCTTAGAAGAGTTACTTATACAACGTATTAAATATACTTTTACTGCATTTCATAGATTTCCAATTTTCACAATAACTGATATTTTTCAAAGTCCTGCCTTTGAAGTCCCGTGATTACGGTATAATCGCAGGTTTCTTACGTTTGAATGGAAAATATTCTTTTCCTCCTTGTAGTTGTGAAAAATAACTTGAAAGCATGACTCATAAAGACTCAAAACCTATATTTCAAATTACAAAGCCAACGTGTATGTTTCCAAATCTCATGGTCTTTAATCCAATTTTGGGATTATTTTTTTAAGGCTTAGCTCATTATTTTTGACTGTTTAGGGATGACGATTCTGTAGGCAAACGTTGAAGGCTTGCTTGGTTCTGTTGTGCCTCTTCAACTTCGTGTATGTATGCTACAGTTGCTGAAGTAAGGGTTGCGGTGGTGATGTTCACATTATTATTGAATGTCTGATATTTTCTTCACTGGGCAGTCATATCTTTTTTAAAACATTTAAATGAAATGATTAGGGTGTCTGTACCTGCAGAATATTCGTACTGTCTTTTAGATTGTTCTGGGATTGGGAATCACAGCCAAGGGGCAAATATTAACATATCTTTGAACCTTATGAACCCCCTGAGAAATGTTATAGCACTAACATTCAATATCCACGAAATTATTGAGAATTATGTGACACCTATCAGTCACTTTGATGTTCATGGGACCTGAGCAGTCTGTGTCTAACTCACCTCTTGCCTTGTGACTGATCTACCCTTGTGCAAAGTGATCCTCTCTTCCGAGCCTTCCTTGCTGATTCTAGCATATCTCTTTCTTTTTCATGAATATGTTTCCGTGCCACATCTATTCCCTCTCACAAAGCTGCTTCAATCTCAGCTGTCTCTTCTTCTGCTCCTGTTCCCTTCTCTAGTTGACAGTTCGGCAGCCCGTGCTGGCCAGCAGAGCCTCATTGCTGTGACTAGAGTTTCAGTCACCTCGGGAGGGTTGTTCCTGTCTTTTGTATTTACTCCAGTGGGATGGCTCAGCTGGTTGCTCTTCCTTGTTGCCACTGTTAGGTTACCAGGTTTATAAAAAATTATCATTGGGTTAGGATTATCATAAAGCAGCCTGTGCGTTGCACAGCCAGGTACCCCCAGATGAGTGCAGCACTGATCTCTTCTTGGCGGTTTTGCTACCTGTCAGCTCTTTCTTTCTTGCTTGCAGCATCAAGAAATTTTTACATTGTAGCTTAAGCCAAAGTCACTAGTTCCGTAGCATGTGCAGAGGAGACAGTTTATTTATTTTAGGAAGACAAATATGTCCCCACCCATGTGACATTGTAATTTTTCTTCTGTAGAGAGACCCTTGGTAATATATTAGTGGGAGTCACAAAGGATTTTTTAACCTACTTGAGATTTATTTCAATCTTCGTATTTAGTTTTGGAAAGAATCCAACTGATTAGAATCCACAATATTTTCAGATACAAAAGTTTTGACAGTGTAAATCTAATTTTTGCATTTTCTTATATCATTAAACTGTTCTACTCTATGCTAATGCTTAGTAAAGAGGGTTATTAGCACTAAGGGCGAACCTTAGAAGGGTTGGAGGTTTGATTCATCTATGAAGCACCGACAAATTTGGATTAATTATTCAAATCTAATCCAAATCTCTCGAGTCTGCAAAATTGGGCTGAAAGTCTCAAGAGAACAAGTTAGCTTGTGGGATTTTCGGTGCTGCCTGCCTAGCTTTCTGACGAGACTACATAACCAGTAGAACCTTTTAAATATACCACCTTTCTAAATTATGTGTGTATTTTAGATTCAGCATGTGCTTAAGATTTTCAGCATGGTGTATTTTAGATTCAGCATGGTGCTTAAGATTTTCAGCATGGGTGAGAAATGTTCCCCTTCATGGTTCTGCCTTTGCTTTGGTACAGTACCTATGGCACTGAGGGTCAGGAACTTCAAACAGCAGAGAACAGACTGCTAAGACCACTGCCTTCAGAAAGAGATATCCACAACCATGTTTCTTACATTGCCAGAGGTGTAAATTGCCCCAAATATTCCGAACTATTTTTTTGTTGTTGTGGAGTGATTCTGCTGTGACAAGGTTAGCATTTATTTAGCCTGACAAATAGCTTTGAGTTTGCTAAAGCTCACCATTTAAAACTGTGTACTTACTTAATATTTGATCCTAAATCTGCTTCCAGTTAAGTCCCCTGATGATTAGATGTTCTAGGACAGTAAGAAATAGTCCTGTGTCTGGGTAGAAATATATAGCCTGTCAAGACAAAAATTATGCTCTGAGGGACAAGCACTCTAGCTTTATGTTTGCAGAGCAGCTAGCACAGCAGGGTCCCTATCTTGATTTGAGACCTCTAGGAACTATTACAAGATAAATATCAAATGATAACGCGCGCTATTCTGCAGGATGACTACAGATTTTTAAGGAACACCAGGGAGTTTTGATTTCATGATCCCAAGAGGAATAGCACAGACTTTTCTCTCCATATAATGGACAGGGATGGTTAGACTTTCTTGCTCAGTGACAGGCCAGCAGGCAATGCTGACCTGTGTGTCTGACCTGTTATCAAAATTCCTCCAGCTTCTCAGGTACCCTGGTTTCAGAGCAGTTAAAAGGAGGTTCAGTGGCACTCTGAAGAAGGTAGGACATTCATACCTGCTTCTGGGATGCAGGCAGAAAGCGTCACAGCTCATGGGTTTTGCAGTAAAAGGCAATTAATTATCACCTCGATGACCTCCTTTGCTATCAAATTGCTACTCAGATGATTTTACTACTATTTACAATGAGGCCAGATCCTGACTATTTTATCGGGCGATTTCAGTGGAAGGTGATGGCTGCTCAGCACGTTAGAAAACCCCATATTTTATGGTTGGTGCCACCTGACTTTAGGGATCTGCTTTTATACACATACGTGTATTTTTATACTGCTCTTCTGTTCTGCCTGCATGTCATTTGGGAAGTCTGGTGCTTAATGTGATCCATTGAAAATAAGACTCAGAATGTATCAGTATATTCTGACTTGCTTTGTGGCTGGAGATAGGAGTAAAACCTTGCTTATGTTCTCTCAAGCACTTCTGGAAATCAGAAAGAGGTTTGTTTGTTTTCTCATTTTCAAGAGAATGAATTATCAAGCCACCCCCCTGATTTAAAACGCTTGAGTGGAGATCACTCTGCTAATAGTTATAATAAAAGACATTTTGTAAAGCAGAAGTTTTTAACCAGTAAGGTTCACCTTGGTAATGAGGTCTGGGACTGGGAGCAGCAGCTTCATGGATTCCTTTCCTCTGCCCTCTCATTTTCTGGAGAAGAAAACAGTGGCAGCGAGGCCTGGAGCAGCTACCCCTTTTCCTTCCCGCTGGGTTCGAGTGCTGGGTCCCAGCTCTGTGGAGTTCTGCACACCCTGGTGATGTTTTGCTACAGCTGCTGCTCCTTATTCTCCCACAAGTCCCAAGGGCAGAAGAGTCAGAGAGAAGAAGAGAGAGAGCAGGCAGGCAGGCCAGGGCTCCCTGTTTCTTCTTCTAAGTAGTCGTTCCCTCTCTTTCATCAATGAGCAAGACAACTCTTTGGTACTGTCACATACACTTTCCTTCTAATGCCTTCCAAGAGACTGCAGCTCCCATAATAATTCCTGTACCTCGTTCAGCATGATTTCAATCCTCACACCTGCTAGTGGCTCGCTCCAGTAAGACCTGAGTCCTCCTCTCTCTCTCCAGTTCCTTGGGTTGCAAAGATGAAGGGAAGAAGGGAGAAAAGAAGCCATGGGAAGCCGAGGTAGGAAAGATGGGGATTCAGTGTCAAACTAAAGGAGGAGAGGAGGGATGAGAGAACAGGACAGGGTTGGATGCAGATGTCCGGTGAAGGAAGAAAAGGTTGAAAAAATAATGCTTTCCATTATTTTGGGAACCATGTCTAAAGGACCCATTGTTGTCAAGGGTATTTTGCCTGTATCTGTAGCTGAAACAAGAAAGCAAACAGAAAAAAACTCACCAAAACCAAACAGAAAACCACGTGTAGCCTTATTAGAATTAAGGAAAAAGGAGCACAGACCCTTCAGGCTTCTGAAGAATGGCAGGAAGGGTCTAGTATTTTCAAGTGAGGGGAAAAAAGAAAATCCGTGCAGCACTCATGCTCCATTCCTGGTTTAACTACAGATAAAACTAAGGAGAAAGCAAAATCACTTACTCTTTCCCTTTACTGAATTAGGGACTGGAGGCAACATCTCAAGTTGTTAGTCCAGCCAGTATTCTGGTTTCTCAGCTACCCATTGTGCTTCAAGGTCTACTCGAATGGTTTCAAAGGGATGGGACGTGCCCTGTTGACCATCCTTTGCCTGGTGTCATTTTTCCATGATCTGTTGACGAAGAAGTTTTTGTGTCCACAGATCTTAGGCAATTAGCAGTTAAAGAATTAACTTGTTCTCTAAGAAAGCTCAAGTCTCTTAATCTCCTCTCGTCTAAGGAACGTCCTTGACTTAAGGATGACTGAATTCCCAGAATGCCTTTAGCACCCTTTTACTCTCCAGATCAGCTGTCCAGCACAACTTCTTTGTATCTTCCTTAGCTAAATTTTACTGCCTGTCTGTCTTTCAGATTTTCTCAGCTCCTTCAGCTGCACATGGTGTCTTTGGTAAGGTCTGATTGGGAGGGGAGAGCTCTCTCTGTGGGGAATATGCATTCTTCCTTCAAAGGTGTTCTTGGTTTGGGGTCTAGGACTGGTTTATTTGTTTTTCCATATTCTGTGTTCCTGAGTTGTGGTAGTGGCCCCACTAACAGCTGTCAACCCCCCTCAACAGAGAGACAGGCAGAGCAAACAACACACGAAACAAAATTGAAAATGTGTTCAGAGAAACATGCTACTTCAAAGGCAAGTGTAGAAGTCCCCCCGGAGCTCATTACTGGAGTCAGTGGAGGGGAGGGGTAAGGGAGAGCGCAGAGTGGGAAACAGTGTGTATCCTTTTCCAGCAACTGCAATGAACATTGCAGCCTGTGAATAACTCACCCATCCCTTTCCATGGGCCCACAGACCCTGGTCTCCTCTCCATCTAGCACCTCAGTCTCCTAAGAGATGGGCTGGGCAGATGTACTGGGGAAAGGTGCCTGCTGTCAGACACACTCCCATGAATCCTCCTCCAAGTATGCTTCACACAGTCAGTCTTCCTTGTAGTAGCTCTTGCCAGTCACCATGTGGGCACACTGAAAGCCACACCACCAAGAGGTGAGACCAGTATCTATGGTTTGTTTGCTTCTCGGTCTCTCCTGGGACTGTCAACCTGCGAGGCGAATGAAATCCGACTGTGGTTGTAGATGGTGTGCCCTCTGGGCATTTGGGAATTGGTTTATATGAGACCTGTCAAATTAATTTCAGATGGATGGCTATCCTGGGATCGTAGCCTTTCTGTGAATTCCTTTAGCCAGTAAGCTTGCAGGTTCCCCTGGAAAAAAAAAGAGGTTGTTCTGAAATGATCTTGAATTTTTTTAAAACTCTGCTGGTTCCTGTTTTGTAACTCTTGTCACTTCAGTCTGTTCAGCTAGTCTGTCTTTTGTGACAGCTCAAAAGAAAAGCAAGAGTAAGGCAAGCAGGTAATGGATCATCTCACAAAAATTGGGCCTGATTCTTCAGTTCTTACTGAGTTAAACATCTCACATTACATGCAGGTAATTTCACCCATGTGAAGACTATATGCTGGAGGGATATGCATTTTATATCATATATGAAGGAGGGAAGACTTGGAGAAAGATACACTGTGCATGGATTGTGTGCCAGCACTGCAGCATGTTCCCTTCCTTCTTTGCTGGTTGCCTCCTATGCTATACAGAGATGTCTGTGAGTAGAATAATGAAATGCTGTTACAGGATGCCATGGAGAGTCAAAGGAAGGGTGGCTATTTTTTTAGTGAGGAAGTGTTAGTGGAGAGCATCCGAGTTACTGCATGCAGAACTGTGTGAGCTGGTAAGACCTGTGATAGCAAAGGGAGTGTTTGTAGCACTCTGCACAGATTGCACGGTGCTGAGAGAGCAAGAGGATGATAACGGAGAAAGGCTATGTGTGATCTGGCACGCCTTGTGTGGAGTGGTGAGGTGGTGATAACCAGCCTGGTACATTCAAGCCTGTCCTCACAGCTAGCAGGGAGATCGCCTGTGTGATAACACAGATAGATGCAGAGTGTGAGAACCACTGTGAGAAGTCAGCACGCTGGTTACCACATGCAGCAGATAGTGTGATGCTGTGTGTTGGTGGAGAGGGAATACAACAGAGCCAGACCATGTTTCAAGGCTTCTAAAAGCATTCCCTTGACTTTGATCATTTCCCACTCATTCTCCCTATACACAGGCAAGACCCAGTGATCTGGGAAACTATTGCAGCTGTTGCTGCAAGCCTCCAGAAGGATCTAAAAAGCTAATTGCAACAGCCAAACCAGCTGTTAGAATAAGGACTACATTCTCAGTCCTCAGATCCCGGCATGTCCCTGTGGGATGGAGTTTCTTCTTCAGCTCTAGGAGGCTGAGGGGAAGCAGCTGGGTTCTTTGCTGAAACTGCATTAACTAGGCCGAGAGAGACTTTTCTGCCAATCAGAGACTAAAAACTAAACAGCTGCTGTCATTTCGGGCCAGAGCATGGAATCTTTTACAAGGGACAGGGATGCTGTGTTCACTTGATGCACAGTGCAGGTTGCCTTTCTGTTTCTTTTAACTGTTTCCTTTCTCGATGCAGTAGAGACTGACTGGACTGAAGCCCTGGGGGTTGTGTCTGTCAACTTTGCCAGGAGAATGGCATTCTCCTAAAAGCTGGTAAGGAATTTCTGCCTGCTGCATCCTGGCCTTGCTGTAGCAAGACCAGACAAGAGCACCTGTGGTGCACATGTAGATATACTGCCTGAGCAGGACCGCGAGGACAAGTAGAAAGATTTTACAGATTTTATAGCAGTAATGCTGGGCAGTCTGCTGCCTACAGTTGCCTTAAACCCCTAGCATTTGTTTTTTAATTCAGTTCCGCCCAGGTGTGAAACCTGGAAGTCACTTCTCCCTTTTCACCTGTTAAGGGGGAAGGTTTTTCATCCCAGGGCAGGGCAGGAATGTGGAGCTAAGGACAGTGAAAGACAGCAGCTTGTATAATTGTCCTACTGTGTGGGCACCTCTGACAACCAGGCAATCACTAGATGCTAGATGCAGTAGCACACATAGCTCTGCAGCCTAGTTAATAAACTCACTTGGACTCAGAGAGTTCTTTATGGAGGCACTGGAGTGTGTCTGCTCTGCAGTCCCTAGGATGATCCACTTACTCAAATTATCCATTTTTTCCTTGTCCTGTAGGGCATCCCTGTTATCTTCCCTCCCTGTTATCCAAGATAATAGAGAGCTGACTTGCAATAATGCAGTCACAATGGCTCCATAGTGTCTGAATGATTCCTATGTGATTGACATTGTGTGTCTGTCTGAAGCTTCCTGAGGAGCAATTCTCCATCAACACTTCTTTCATCAGTAGGCATTAGGCAGAACAGGATTGTACAGCACAAGTCTATTAAAGCCCAAGAAGAATTCTGGTTTGCTATGACAAACAGAAGGAGACATGAATTATACAAATGGATAAGACACTGCTTGGAGGATCAATTCTGTGCGCTTATGTGATTTACTATATCTGTGGATCAAGGTTGTATGGGACCTGGGGGGGTCTCAGTTTCAAGCAACCAGATTTCCTAAGCTATCTGGGCCTGTAAGAGAGTGCAGATAAGCAACACGGGGAGCACAAACATCTCAAGTGTTTTCATGTCTGTCACTAGGCAAAAGCAGACTGCTCAAATGGAAATTGCAAAGGGGTTTAATCCCAAACCATGACTTGAGTGTGGTGGTTCTTTTCCACATTTGGAGATTCTAGCCCTGATCAAACAAAACATTTAAGAAGATCTAGCCTATTCATTCTTTTGTGAGTCAAAGTTTTCCTTCTCAGCATATTTCTAGCCTAACAAACAGTTCTGGAAGTCTGGCAAGATCAGCTTGCTAGCTTTGTTCTACTAACTCAGTGAAGATGGGAATTAATCTTTCTGAAATTCTAGTTTACCATCAGAGTTGAGGCTCGTCACTAGTAATCACAGCCCACTGCGGTTCATCTCAGCAGCATGATAACACTGCCTTTGTGCTGTAGGTGGAGTGATGTGGGAATTATGAGAGCAGACATCTGTTTTTTTCCACACCTTGTTCAAAAGCAAAATCTGAGATCTGTGAGTAGCTTCAGTGTTGAAGAGGGGATGAGTCCAAAGCCCTCCATGGTTTGCAGAGCCTAAGGACCTTCTCCAGCCTTCTCCTTTGCCTTGGCTTCCAGAGAAACATGAGCAAGAGCCCCTCTACACTGAGCATCACTGTAGGTAGAGATTCTCAATGAAGCTGAAAATGGAGTGAAAGGCTCAGCCCCTCATCTGGCACGAATCAAAACACTGTTGACACAGGTACACTGACTTATACTGGCAGACCTGGTAGTCTAAAATTTATTACAAAATTGATAGGCTTCCTATTCAGCAAATGTTTTTGCACTAGATTTTGTTTTCCAAGTAATGCTAACTTCAGTTTTTGGGCCACTAGCTGTTTCAAGGCCTTTTAGCTTTGGCTGTTTTTTCTTTGCTTCCTCAGAGCATTTTGCGACTCCTTACCTTTGTGCCGTAGTACTGGCTGCCTAAGTAGCATGCTGTGATCTCTGTGGTATGAGTGGATGGCAGAAACTTTAAAAAAATAAGAAGTGAATTATCCACTTTCCAGAACTAATCTTCAGACACTTGATCTGTGCTAAAATACATGAGGCTTTGGGGATTTGTGAACATTTTCATGAATAATAAGAACTTCACAAATAACAGGAGAGTGAACTTACTGATCTTATTCCCAAATCTTTTATATATATATATGAGAGATGATCAGCTCTAGTTTTCAGAAACTGTTTGGTGGCAGGTCACTTTTTTCTGATCAACAAAGAATAGGGCATGTGGGAAAGGAAAATGAACCATATTATTTGCAGGGCTCCCACATCCATGAGTATATTCTTTGACTTTTATAGATTTTTCAGTAAATTAGCATAACTACATTATCCAAGATTTCTTGCAGTTGTTTTCCCTTCTAAAGTTGATGTGACTGAGAGGGAATGTGAATGCAACAGCTTAAAAAGAAGGGAGGAAATTATCATATTTAATATTGTTTATACAGAAACTGGCATACTTTATGGAGCATCATCTGATTAACTCATTTCCAGCCCTGCAGCGTGTGTGCGTGTGTGATGGCAGGGAGGAGAAATGAGAGCTAGGCCATGTTTTTTCCTGGCATGAGGAACTGTTGCTGTAACACTTGTATGGCTGGCAGCATGAGACATAATATTACCTAGAAGAAAACCTTTAAGTGTTGGATTAATTTCCCACCATCTGCATTCTGTCTGTACTGGAAATCTAGCTCTAGAGAGAAAAACTGGGGAACAGATCTGAGTATCTGGCAATTAGGTTTGGAGAAATAAAAAATGTTTTCAGGGTTTCCTTTCTAGTCAGCTGTTTGGTGGCTGCAAGGGCTTAGTCAGCTGCGGAGCCAGCTTTGGAAAAGGCTCTTTTGCTTAAATGGCCTGAAAAGATTGGAAGAGAGGAACGGTGCCTTGTCGCAGAGGTGCTGCCACTTGCAATTAGAGACAGGTTGTTGGATGCTGGTAGGTGAGAGAAAAATGCCAAGCTCTGAGAAAGTGTACAAGGAAATTGAGCTAGAAGTTACGTCTGAATGGGATTTGCTCCAAAGGGGTAGTGTTGGGTAGGGATGAAGTCTCACCACAAACCAGCTGTAAATATAGGGAGAGGAAATGGTAATGGTAGCAGCTCAAAATAGAAAGCACTGGAAGGAAGAGGGACCTGCAGAAGGAAGAGGTGAATGTCAGGCACCTGTCATTTCTTCTTTGACTGCTGCTTGCATCAGCAGTGAACCATGGAGAGCAAAATCCTCAGGGGAGAAGATCAGATCACTGAATATTCAGTGTAACTGCCCTGTGTAGAGCCCCAAAAGGATGGCCCTGTCTGGGCTGCCACCCTTGCAGCCAAAGCACAAAGGATCCTTCCCAGCCTACAGCATGACAGGGAGGCAGGGGGCTGTGTGAAGGTGGTGTAGTTGCTGGTGCGAGCTCTGTCTCCTGTAACATGCTTGTGTTTGTGTGTTGTTTTATTCTCTTATAGGTGAGTGCATAAAGTACTTATGAATGGTTCTAAGGCTCTCTGGCAGATACTGTACAGGGATCTTTCTGGTTTCTCCAGAGGAGGAAAACACAGCACTCTGACATGGTACCACTGTAACCTGTGAAGCAGATGTGCCAGTGATTACTTAGGACTCCCCTGTACTTCCATCTGTGAATCTGTTACATGCATTTAGCAATAACCCACAGCCAGCCAGAAATACACCTGCTGTCTCCCTCAGCCTGGGGCTACCAGGTGCCATAGTGCAGTTTGCATGGCCTGCCCTGCATCATGTTGTCTGCCACCTCTTGCTCCTGTTGGTTACAGTTCTTCTGTGGGTGCCCCAGAGGGTTGGTAGGTACTTTCTAGAAAAACAGCTTAAATATCAGCCCCAAAGTATTTTGTGAGCTTTGTGGCTCTTTTTGCCTTCAGACATTCTTTGGTATTTGGACACTGCAGGAACCCGTACAGTCACATTTCATAGCTTGCCACATCAGGTGCAGGGAGCTCCCTGGACGAGGTTTTATAAATTCCTCTTCCTCTGGCTGACTTTTTATTCAACCAGTGGGGGATTGTTTTGAGAACACAGTGACAACCAAGCAAACAAAAATTCAGAATGACACTTGGGGCAAAGCTCCTTGGCAGTGAGATGAATTGAGCTTCTCAAGGGAAGTGCTGGGAAGGGAACGCTATTGTTTGCGATGTTTAAAACTCTCTAGGTCAGAAATTGCGGGGAGCAGTCCTGTACTTGCAAATGGACATACTGGTGGAGATGATGGGTGTTTCTCCTCTCTGACAGCTTTTATTTATTATTATTATTTATTGTTTTATTAGCTTCAGATCGTTGACTTCACCTCTAGTTCAGTTTGGCTGTATATACTATACAGTCCATAATAAGCATGGTACTAAATGATATGCTTTTGTGCTGATGTGGTGCTTGTTTGTTTCCCAGTGGAGCAAGGTGATATAAGCACATACATTAAATATATTTATGACAAATTTCTCATCTATTACTTTTATTTAGAGTGATTTTGAAGTAGAGCAGATTCTGCTGGAAAACAAACATCTTTCTAAAGGCAAGACAGCAAATCCAAAAGTGTATTTGCATCCTTACTCCTTTTTTTTTTTTTTTTTTTTTTTTCCATTACAAAGACCGCTACAAAGCTGTAAGGGAGAAAAAGATTTCACCACTTTTCTTTTATACAGTCAGCATAATAGATCCTGGCTCATCTCTGCTTGCTGGAGGAGATACAGCGCTCTCTTTTTTTGAGAACTAGAGCAGAGACAACACAGCAAGCTGAAAACATGGGCCATGTGTGTTCTTCATTGTCCTGAACTGGAACAGCTCCCCTGAGCTGGGAGACAGAGTAGACAATCTACTCTGTCAAATGTTTAACGCCTTATGACCTGCAAAGCAATTCAGCATTCCAGCACTTGTCTATCATTAAGCATGTTTTTCTTTACAAAAAGCCCCTTCTCTAGTAAAGAGAGGAGAGAAGATTTACAAAAAGCCCCTTCTCTAGTAAAGAGAGGAGAGAAGATGAGCCTGTTCAGAGGGCAGAGAAAATCCTGTTGGGAGGCAAATGAAGCTATCGTTTGATTTCTGTGTCCTAGAAAGACTGCAGATGTATGTACCTGTATATGTCACCTGAGAGCTGCAGGTGTGTGGTAAATGCCAAACCCTCACATGTGTTTTAGTGCTTCATGAAAGGAAAACAATACTTACATGAGATAATAATGTCAAATAATGTAAGAGATTCTCTCTTGAGGTTGAGTGCCTCCCTTCTTGGCAAGTCTGATGCTTCTTGGCCTGACTTACTTCAGGGAATATTCTTGTCTCCAGCTTTTTAATCTTCACTGGTGTCCTCATTTCTCTAGGATCGTTAGGGTTTTGTAGTTGACCTAGCCTTACAGATAGGCTTCGGCAGGACTTAGCCCAGACTTCAGCTGGGCTTATCTAGCTTAGCCAGCTAAAATGCAGCTATGGTGTCCTACACTTGGACCATGTCCATCAGCATACTATGAAACTGAAATTCATAGGGAAGAAAGGCTTTTCAGGTGTATTATTCTTTCCCATAGAGATAGATTACCCTTATTATCTGGAATCCTATTAGACATACACTGTTATGCTCGTCTTTCCTCTCATTTTTAGTTTTTTTTTAAAAAGGCCAAAAAGTTCCTGCTACTGGGAAATTGTTAGAACACTTTGAGCACCTTTTCATGGGTGTTCAGGTGTTGGGTTTTTAAAAATTTTTATCGTTTTCAGCCAGCCCTTTTCTACTTCTGTTGCAATCTTTTTGAATTGGATCTGTGGTTTGGCTTGCTCTTTCTGAACTCAGTTCCCTAGAGACTCTAATTACCAGGTTTTGGGGGAATCCTAGGGCCTGCAGGAAGCCCTTTATCCTGATCTATGACCTGAAGGAAAGTAGTTGGCATGATAGTTTGTATCCATACACAGTATAGGCTGCTGACACCATCTCTTGATAGTGACCTTTTTTGATAAACTGAGCCTGACATATGGTGTTCATGTATCCTGTTTCCTGTTTTCCTTTGTTTTTTTTTCCTTTCAAATTCTGCACTGTACCATCCCAGATATCACATCCTCTGGGCTCTCCAGTCTCTCGCTGAGGCTATAGAAGAGACCTGCCAGATTCTCCCAAATGTGCTGAAACGAACATCATTAGGTAGCCTAGTGGATGGTGATTCTTACATCTAATGATGCTGTACCCTGCAAGCAAAGCAAACAGGAGGCAGGGCTGTGAAAAAGCAGTAGTGTGGGCAGATTTTAATTGCCATGCTGAGAGGTCAGACAAGAAAGTCACGAAATGGCTTGGGAAAATGTGAACATTCCTATACCATAGTAAGACCCTAAGGCTGAAACCATTCTTGAAAATGCTTCCAGATTTGGTTGCAAAAAGAATGAGAGCTTTGCAGGCTATTGAGCCTTCCCTCTTCATTCTATTGCTTCCCATATTCTCCACCAACTCATTTACTTTTTCTCCTCCTTCTCTGGCATTCTTCTTTGCTTTCACATTCTGTTCTTTCTCTGATCTTCTGCTTCGAATGCTAAGCGATTCCTCTATGTCTTGCACACTTCTTCTGTGTGTTTGCAATTTTTCTTAATTTATAATAAAGCCGGTGCCTGATTGTCTTTGAAAGTGGATTCTAGCTGGGTTATTTATCAGCTATGTAGATTGCATTTCCTTAATCTAGTTAGCTATTTGGTATATAAAGACATATTGCATGCAGTCAGTAGATAATGCAGTTATAAACTATGCTGCGTAGAATTTCCATTTCTTGTCTGCTGTTCTGGGAACTGATGTGAAAAATTTCATCCTGATCCAGCGGCTTTTACTGTTGCTGTTTTCTCTCGAGAGTGCCAGGCCTTCTTCTCCCCATGTTGCTTTCTGGTTCCTAGTGCTCTTTTTCCACTGAGCAGGGTAGTTGAATCTACTACTGTGTGGATTTGATTGCATGGATCCTCATCACTGAGCTTAGTGCAGTGTTCCTGAGAACGAAGAACGGCTTGCATTGACAGGTAGCATCCAAACACTCATGGCTCAGTGCAGCATACTCTCAGTTTTACCCCAGATTGTAGCAGCAAGGCCCTCTTTTAACACCTCTGAACGGAATTTTGTTTGGCAGTCACAAACAAACTTAATATTTGCAGACTGTCATGTGAAATTGATAGTGATTTTGCTTAGGGTTTAATATGCTAACTCATTAAGCTCCTCGATTGTATGGAGAGCTCAGGAGGAAAACAGAAAAGGTTTGGGACTTCTTGCTACATAGCAGTCAGTTTTGTCCAGCACTGTCAACATTACCAGTATAATGGGCTCAACATGGGTCAAAAGGAATCTAGACTGTGGTATAGCATCAGAGCTTTTACGGGCCCCTAGAGGTCGAGATGTTTTGAAACACTGGCAAGTTTCATCTGACAATGACATGCTGTCTTTAAAGTGCCTGTCTGCGGCAGTCTGTGTCAGCTGGTGGAACAAATCCAGTCAGCAGCTCTCTCTTGGTGCTGTCCTTTCATCTGGCGATAAAACAACTGTTGAAGTCTCCAAATGCCAGCCGTGGTGCTGTTCGAGTAAAGGGGAAAAGGGACAAGAGGACCTTTGATAAAAAGATGCTAAATTGAGGAGGGGGAGGGTCGTTCATGTCTCCTGGGCATGGGTCCAGGTGAACATGCGTAGGTGGAGAAGAATGTAAATGTGTCTGTGCAGGCAGAGCAATGATCTGGATCTGAGATGATTTGGAGGAGGTGTGTTACAGTAGTTAAACACAGGACATTTATTTGCTGGGAGCTGACTTTGATCTTGGAACAGGACGTCTGTGTGAAATGAGTTCTGCTAGGTCTTGGTCTGGTTTTGGTTGAGTGGCTCCTGTGTGCAAAGATGAATGAGGCTGCAGTTCAGACTGCTGGGTGAGTGGGTGGGTGACAGCCTAAGTCCGCTCTTTGGAATGGATTTTCCTGGGACTCGGGCTGTGCCAGACAGCAAAACTGTGAAACAACTGTAAAGAATTTTGGAACAAACCTAGAACCTGAAGGTATGCATAACTCAGTCTGTGGGAACCTTATCTGCTTCTTTGACTTGCCAGCCAGAATTTCTCTCAGGGATTTATTTTATGTACTCTTGCATCCCCTGATTTATTTGGCATGTATCCTTACATCCATTTCTGGGGTGGGAGGAAGTGGCATCTCTTCCCACAAACCTGTTTCAAAAAACCGTTCTACTTTAGGCATCTTATGCCTCCTGGTATACACAGAGTTTCTGATCACAGACAGAATATATGCCTCAGTTAAGTGTTGAGAGGGTAACACAGACCTCTAAGACTATTTCTGGGAAACCTGTGAAATTTTCCAGTACTCCTCTGACCTACATCTAATGGCTGTAACATTTGCCACACAAACTGCATTCACATGGATGACGTTTAGGCTGAATGGAAATATTCCCTCTCCATTCATAAATTAATACTCTCTGTTTCCCCACCACTTTCCTGCCTTCCTGACTCCCCTTGCAGCTCAATTTCTCTCTCGCTGCCTGCCCCTTGGACACTGCTATGTTTAGTGTAGCACAGGCTGCTGGTCCTGCCTGCCTGAGCTGTGGCCATCCCTGTCTCTGTTTTACAGACAAAGCCAGATACGCTCCACAGCATCCTAGAAATGAGAAGCTTCTCCTTTTTTTGAGAGAGGTCAGGCTGTGGGAAGTACCCTCTCTTGTCTGACCTGAGCCCCCGCAAATCTTTGTGCCCACCACAGTACCACCAGTGAGAACTCACAGCAAGGTCGTTCTGTGCTTGCATTGTCCTCCAGGGAGATCCACATGCTGGCAGAGTTAATTACACTAACGGCCACAGAAATTATATTGGCCCACCGACTGGCCTAGTGAGATGAATATCTCCATTTCTTAGTCACAGGGGGACATTAATGGTTTTTTTATTAACTGGTGACCTGTTGACTGCTATTAGAATATAGATTGTATGCATAAACCAGGTCAGGGTACTGAAGATATGATTATAGAGCAATTACCGTGTCAGCCAGTGTGGCTTCTAATCAGAGCTGGCAAAGAGTCTTTGGAAGCCTGAAAACTGTTTTTGGAGTCCAACAAGAAGAAACAGCTTTGGATCAAAGTCTGTATTGTGCCTTTACATCTTTCTGGAATTAAATGTCTGATTTTCGATGATTAGACTAGGCAGACAAGGCAGAAAGAAGTCATAAGAAGGACAGCTTTTAGCGAAACACAACTGATTAGGGGAATTCAAAGTTTGAAAACTTTTTTTTTTTCCTTTTTATTATATGGTTTATGTTTATTTCACTGAGCTGGCTGATGTTGCTAATTCTGCTCTTGCCCTTTAAAATGAACTGCAAGGTCATACGGCTGAATGTCTGGGATGTCAGTAAAAACGATTACACTAATACATGCATTTCATTTGATGAGGGCCATAGCTACAGAACCGGATTTAGAATCACTCCACGTTTGTCAGAACTATTAAAGGAAAAAAGGAATGATAAAACTGAGTGCTGGTGTGTTAGATATAGAACCAGGGGCTGGCTTTCTTTTAGGTGCAGCTTTTCTTTTGGAGGTTGAATTGAATACCCTGATTCTGAAAGACTAGCTTTGTTCCACTAACAGTGCTGGTGATCCCAGTGAAATGACTGGAAGAGATGGAGGAACCATTTCCACATGGATGAGAGCTCAAGGCTCACGTGTGCCTCGACTGCTACTTGTAACCGTATTTGTATTCTCTTCATTTATGGACTAAACAATAAATAGTGTTGAGCTTACTGGTGAACTTGCCAAATACATTCGTATTTGATGTTTTCCTGTGGTGAACATTGACTTTACTGGAAGGTAGAGCACAATACTATTTGCATGTTTGTGATTATACCGTTCCCCAAAAATTAGTCCTAAAACGTCTGAGATCTGAACAACTAAATAATCTCATGGTAATCTGAGGCAGAAACTGGATTTGTAAATCTGGTTTTCTGGTTTATGAAAATAACATAGTGGTTGAGATTCTGGAGGAAACAAAATGGGTTATAGATTTCACTTGATGATTAATATATAATACATAGCTTAGAGGATAAACTCTCTCCCATTTTGGAACTGGAATTCAGTTTAAATAGGAAAATAAAATTTGAATTATGAGTCTGTCGCTAGGCTTTCTTCATTGAGAGAGTTCAGTTGCATGCAAAAATTTAAGGGAGGCATGTTTGTATTTTCTCTATCAGATTTTGAATTACCTCTGCAGTTGCTGTTGTTATCAATGGGGTTAGTAAGTCCTGAGTATTCTTGAAAATTCATCCATTGATCTTTTGAGATTTGTTCCTATTCTGTCTGCTTTTTAGCCGGTGAGTGAAAATGGTATATTCTGAGGGGACAGGAAGAGAGGGGAGGGAAGAGCAAGAGATCAATGTGCTTCCTGAATCAACCTCCTTGTGCCAGTAAAGGGAAAAATGTCCTTTCCCTGCCAATACGTGGTTCAATCCACCATGCAACGGTGCAAGTCTTGTCATACTATTTTTATTTATCATCACTGTTTTGGGGAGAAAAACTTGAAACATCAAGAATCAGAATGGCACTGAAAGACCCAATAGTTATTATTATTTCAGGAGTTACGATTTTTAAGCCAACGTGATGATTCTTTGGGGTTTGACTTATTATCTTTGAATACTTAAAGATGCTACTAAGGCAAATTTTCTTTCTTAAACACTTTTTCTTTGAGTAACTTCCCATTCCAGCAATCTGGCATCTGTTTAATACTCTGTGTGTCAGAAATTCCCATTTCAGAGATGACTCTGTTTCCATCAAAGCTGCAGCCGTACTTCACAATTTCACTTATTAACAGCCTACTGAGATAATTGGGTCTGCCCAGCTCATTAAAAATAAAATATTGATGTTTTCTTAGGGTGGATGTAATTATCTTGCCCCCACAGGGAACAGGCATCATAAAGAAGGGAGGGTGTGGTCTAATATACATCCTGCTATGCACCTGCTTGCTGCTCTGCAGCCAAGGAAATTAGGGACTCCTAGTGCGGTTACAGTAGGTGAAGGTGGGAATGCAGAAGTAAAGATTTCCTTTCAAGCCTGGAAAACACAAATTGACTTTTTTTTTTTTTTTTCTCTTAAACTTGGTTTCAATAGGAGAGTGCCACCGTGCTTCTCTCTAGCGTACACTACTATGCTATAGTATGTTCTCTATAGCATACAATCATAAACATTTCTTCCCAGTGGGAGATGTCTTCTCTGACTTTGTATCACAAGGAGCAGCGATGGTGCACATTCCTCTTTACTGCCCCACTTGATTTTACTCAAGAGGAAATTGCTGGAGCCTGTTCTGCAAGTCAAAACATACAGCTCCAGCTTCTCTTTTCTGAGATTTTTTGCAGCAATTTCTTCAGTGCCCTTTATTTCTCTCTGTAAGGCATTAAATGGGTCACGATCAAATCCAACTGGTACAGGTCATCAAATATATTATTAGACAGGAAAGATGTTTAGCTACCATTGAACTACTGGCGAACTAGGAGCACTGGATATGTTCTTGTCCTTGCATGCCCCTGAGTTACCCAGTTTGCCTTGTCTGAGTGTAGCTGTGAGATGTTTCAACAGTGCTGTACTGGCCGTGGTTTTGAATTACCCATTGGTAAAAATGGACACAGAGGGAGTAAGTATCAGGAAAAAACAGCATGCTTTTTGCTCCCCATTCTTTCTCTTTGTTTTAAATGACTGGTAGAAAACAGACACAAAAGAAAATACGAAATACCAGAGAGCATTTAACTAACTTCGATGTTGCTTTGTCTCATTGACCTGTTTTAGGTACATAGGACCTCACATCTAATTGAAATTAAGTGTGATGAAGGTTCCTAAGCTGATTGGTTGCCATAGCTCACATATTTGGTTGAGAAAACATAGCTGTGAACACTGCATGTTGTCCAAAATTGATCATTTCAGCCGTGTTGGCTTTCGTATGCATCTCAACAACCATGCATGGGCCTCAGCCCTTTTTTCATAATCCCACCTGTAACTGTAGTTTTCTCATTAAAATCTCCTGATCCTTTTGCTCTGTGGTGTATTCCAGCTGCTTCTCTCTCCTGGTTGGAACTAGCTTCAGGCACTTGACCACTCCCACAGCATCTCCATTGAGGGTTCACAAACTTCTGGGTACTGAGGGCACCCTGCACTTCCTTAGAGCTAGAACCTCTCTTTTAGTCTTTTACCACAGCATCATTACAGTGAAGTAGCCTGTTTTGAGACCCTGTCACTAACTCTTTAGGGCTGGTACAGTGTTAAGTATAAGCAGGCATGCAGTATTCTGGCAGTATTGGTTTGCTCTGTCTTACTGACATTTGAGAGTGCAAAGACAGATGTGTAAGCCACTGAAGAAGTGCCCCAATGTGTGCTTCCAGAAAGAACAATAGCTACTTTAGATGGAAAGAATCCCACTTGTTTCTGCTGAACGCTTCTCTCTGAAAGCCCACAGTCTGGGTTTGAGTGTGAGGCAAATAAGCATCTCTGAGTGATGACAGGGTTTGTAAAGTATTGCTCCTCTGCGCCACCTCCTGTATGTAGAGCAGCCCTGATCCAGAAGACTTCAGCATTAGGAAGTATTGCAACATCCATTTTAAGATGATCTGAGAGGAAGCAAACTCCTTGCAGTTTTTAAGCCTGGGGGTTGGGGGCTGGCAGTGGGGTCACATCACTTTGTTTCGCTTCCAGGTTGAGCTATTACCAGCTTAAAAGCTGAAAAAAACCTGACGTGGTCTCTCCTCTCTGCTAGCAGCACTGCTAAGGGATTTTTGTCCTTCTGAGAAAGGCTCTTATTCTGGTGTGCCACAAATGATGTATATAGCTCTGAAAAACGGCTGGAGGCAGCATTCTAATTTCACAAGTTTGCTTCTGCAGACAGCTCTGAAGTGCTTCATATGGAGGTCAATGATAGATGTCTCTTGAGCAAGAATTAGCAAAAATAGCGTAGAATCAGCAGGGCTTGTTCCACTTGTGTTTTAAGACCATGCTGTCTCAGTCTTGGCGAAGTTGTGGCCCTCTGACTGTTAGCAGGACTTAAAAATCAACCAGTTCCAACGTGCCAATGAAAAAACATAGAAGATGGCCTTTAAACAGGCCACTTGCTCCTTAGGCAGACGGTGAAATAAATGGTCACGTTTCTGAAAAAGCTGGCCATGTTGTGGCTGTAACTGTCACAGTAGGAATTGCTGGGCCCTGAGCACTTTGGTATATCTGGCCTTTATTTGGATAATGGAAGCTGAGCAGTTTGGAAAAATCTGTCCCTAATTATTGGTGCAGAGCCCTTGAAAATCTGGCCCTGAGCTCTTCTCGAATAAAAATCTGGCCTCATGGGCATGACACTGTCAGAAGCGGTGCCTGGCATAAAGTGCTTCTTATCCTTTTCAGTGATTTTGTCCTCCTGTGAAGTTTCTAATTTATTTTAATTGCTTTAAAACTTTTTAAATGAGGCTATTTAATGGCTAGGATTTTGACTTATGGATCGAAGCTTCAGTGCGCTCCGCATTAAATGGCATGTATTTCGTTATGCCTAAATTCTATTGTTATGCCTGCCCTTTGTGCCGGCTTTTCATTTTCCAGTTTGGGGGTAGTTGCATTTCTAGGGCTCCCATCTGTCATAATTTATTGTATCTTCAGCACTTTTTCTCATCTTAGGAAGCCATTCAGCATGTCCAAATATTGCTTTATGCCTGCATGGACAATGCTCGCTGTCTTTGGAGGCGTCTATTCTGTTTCACAAAGGGAAACGTTGCGGTACATCTGAGTGCGGACTGAAGGCAAAGATGTCTCTTTGAGCCACTGGGTTGTAAAGAGATGAACTCGTTGGCTGTCCTCTCTCAAAGCTTTTCAGGAGCCTGACTGTTCATGGGGGTTTCTTTGCATGGACCACAATTGAGCCCAATTTGTCCTGCGATTGCTATTTTGCAGAGGGTAGCACTATGTAAAACTAGGCATGGAGTTTTGTTGCATTGAAATTCATGTTCCCGTTACCCATTGGTTAGAGCTAAAAGGCTGAATTCACATCTTGTTAATTAAGTCCTCCTGGCCGTGCTTTCAGGTGGGTACCATTCTGGGATGGCATTTCTCTTGGTCCTGTCTGCTATCTGAAGTGATACTCTTCACTGCTCTTCCTCGCTAGAGAGCACCGGGAAGAAAGGTCCCTTTGAAACTACATCTTCCTGCAAGTGCAGAAGGGAAATGAGCTCAGAGAAAACAAAGAGGTAAATGAGTGATGCAGTGAGTTAGAACTAGGCCACAAGACCCATCTCACAACTCCCACCTTCAAGAAAATGGTCAGAGCTCTTTAATAAGTGAGGAAGTAGGGGCTTCTCCCTCAGTATTTCATTAGGAAGGCAACACATCTGGTGACACAATAGATATGCAAAGCCAAAAGGAGGGAAAGAGCAACCATTCCAGTGGCTAAGATGAGGCCAGTGTAGCTGCAGAGTTTTTGTACAGCCCTTGGGAAATCATGGAGTCTCTGTGCCTCAGTTTCCATTTGTAAGACAGGAATCATAATGCCTGTCTGTCTCACAGAGCCACTCAGAATTATTTTTCCAGTGCTCTTTTCACTCACTTTCATAAAAGCAAACTCCTTGCATTTGTAAAATTAGCAGGGAAAATGTGGCTAGAAAGCAATCTGTAAGGAGACTGTCAGCTTTGTGTACAAGATAGTATAATTAGCTTAATTATTAGGGCAGTAGGTTTTCTTTAATGTAAATGATAAGTATATAGAGATCTACGCCCAGAATTGTTTTAGCAAGAGAACTTCCACAGATTGCATAACCAGTGCCACTTATTTACTGTCCCAGTCAAATGAGATTCCAGCATAGATTTTTGTTACTGTAGAAACCAAAGTGGTGAGTTTCTAGCTCTGGGAAAGGCAGTTTATACATTCTTCACATTCAATGAAACTGAAATTTGAACTCAGCAGTTTTAGTGAGAGATCCTTTGGGTTATATTGGCTTGTTTTTCACCTTACGTTTGATATGGTTCTAAGCTAGATCTAGAAGGTCTTTCTGGTGTGTGTTTGGTTTTTAGTGAGGCGTTTTTCCCATTTTGCACAACCACTGCACCAGAAGTGGCAGGAGAGAAGAGGCTCAGTAGGGACTGAGATAACAGCAATGCTTTGAAGCCAGACAGAGGTAGACTGAAACAGCTGGAGACGACTGAGAGCTGGAAGACAAGCATATGCCATTAAGTCAGGAGCACTGTGTACTTTCTGGACCTAAGTTTGGTAAGGAAGAAGGGTGAGCTCTGCTATTTCTCACTCAGTATCTGCATCTACTCACTCATATCTGTGCAAAATTTTAAATGCATTTACCCCTCCTTTCCTTTTCCTTCAAAAAGCAAGAAACCATGAGCTGAATGCAATCTGGAGATGTTTCTCTGCCTGAATCCTGGAAGCTTTCTGGGGAAGCAAGGCCTGTGTGCTAAGTGCTAGGCAGAATTCAGACAGATGAGTTGTCAGCAGCCATTCATCTCATTCCGATGCTTTCATTTATTTATTTATTTTAAAGGCACCCTGTTTTCCCCTGGCCATTTAAAATACAAAACAATAATTAAGAGTGTTTGAAGAAGCTCTAGATGGATTAGGGATGTCTCCCAAGAGGTCGGCTGACATTTCCACTCTCTGAAAGTCCCTGCTCTGCTGCCTCTTCAGCCAGCAAGCCTTGATTCCAGCGACCATCTGATTAAACAACAAAGCATCAGCAAGTACTAAAAGTCACTTCTCTTGGGCCAGACTACACTGACAGCAAGGGCAGAAACAGAAAATGATGAAAGGGGAGGAAGTCTTTTGGTGCAAAACAGGTCTCTTGGTACTGTATAGAGAGCTGGAAGATGAAATGTTTTTCTTTGTATGATCCTGGCTGGTCTGCTGCTTGCTGTGTCCTAATAGCCTGAATCCTCATTGTAAGTAGACAGAGGTTTGATTTGTATCCTATGCACCACTGTGTGTGTATGTGAGGTTGTGCAAATAAGGGCTGTTAACTCCACGATTAGACTCAGGTTTCCAAACATTACTCCATGTGAAATGATGTTTTACAGAACTTCCTCTGCAAGATATTATCATACCTCCCTGCAGCATCCTTGCCCCCTCTGTATCTCTCTGGCAGTACCCCTTGATTGTGAGCTGCAGAGTGCTCAGGTGCTTTGCCTTGGCTTGCACATGCCACCTAGCTGATGTTTATCTGCTGCAATTTCCAGGCCCCTCTGCTCGCCCACCCCAGGGCTCCCCACATCCAGCTCTGCCCCAAACCCTCAGGTCTGCTCTACTGCTCTCCCAGGCAGTGACAGCCTCAGAAATATGCACCGTTAACTGCTAGGGCAGTGCCACACTAACACAGTTCTGCTGCTTTCAGAACTGGCTTAGCATACCCCCCACCTCCCTCAATAAGGGGAGGGGGTGGGGGGGTGGGACGGGGTGGGGAAATACCTGCTTGGGATGGTGCTTGATGTGTCTGCCCCTGTGACTCCTAGACCTAGTAATGTTGCCAATTTTAGGGCTTTTTTTTCAAGAATGTTGTTATAGTTGGTATATTTCTTAAAGCCACAGGTCTTGCTGACATGCTATTACATGAAAATCCACCCTACTGTTATTTTCTCTTCAAGGGAAGTTTCTAGTCCTTCTGGGTGAAAAGGTAGACAAAAGAGATTTATGTGAAAAGGAAAGGAGAGAGAAGAAAAGAAAAATTACAATGTGGTTGGTTTTGGTTTTTTTTTAAGTAATCATGGTTTTTGGGCAAGCATCCTGTATTTGGAGGAATATGATAGATATTTTTGAATATTTAAGGATACCTTTATTGAGGTAGATTTCCCACTTCCATCATACTCCACAATAGTAATTTCTTTTGTGCTGGCCATATCCTGGAGCAACCACCACTAAAATCATGGATGTTGTTGTATTTAGTCCTTTCTGAGACTAGATGACTCTGGTTCAGGTATTTGACTGGCCTGACTTTCAGTTTTCAAACCATACTCTTCCTCTGTGCAGGAGGCACTTCTCAAACCAGACCTGAGTCCTGACCCTTTGGTAATGGGAGACAGTTATAGAATTCACTGAGGGGTCTTTAGTCAGAGACTGCACAAATATAGTTACTCTGCTCCTTTTCTCTCACATTTGCCTTTTAATTTTTGCATCTGAATTATGAAATGCCACCTCCACTAGCCACTGCCAGGAGCAAGGAGCATTAATATTGATGTTGGAAGGCCCAGCTGCACAGCAGCAGGGTGATTTAAGGGTGAGAATGATCAGGGATAGTATTGGAATAAATAAATTCAAGGTACTATTTATTTTTTTCTTACATCTACTTTTTCTTTTTTTTTTTTTTTTTTTTTTTGTCGAGGCAGGATTAATGAAATAAAATAATTTCAAACAGAGAAAAAAAGTGAATTGACAGATTCTCTAAGCTGCTGACTCAATTAGTTTGTAACATTTCCTGCCTTGCCGGCTTCTTTCTATCCTTCCTGCGACTTGTCAGGACGAAGGCAATGCAACAAAGCCCGGTGCAAATAGAGCTGTGCTAGCTGGATGGCAGCAAGCCACAGCCCATCTCTGCGTGGAAAGGAAAAGAGACTGGATGGCCAAGAGGTTTGGGAGAGGGGCTTGCAAGCCTGTGGTAGAGATGGGAAAAAATGCCAAAGCCTCTCTCTTGTTTCGTTCTCAGAAAATTGAATGAGCAGGCGTGATTCTGGACTTTTTTTCTTGTGGTGGAAGCTTTCATGACTACTGTAATTACCTCTTTCTGTAAATAAGTCAAAGCTAGTCTTTTAAGTCTCCAGCTGTGGCTGAGGAGACAGTGACACTGCCCTCATGCTTTGCCTGTGATGCAGAGCAAGACATGTTGTGCCTTGTTCTCCTGCCTACAGAGTCACTGTGATCCGCTCCCAAATGCGCCCTGGGGACAGGCACAAAGCTCGGGTGTGCCAGCTGTGGGAAGGGGTTGGAGGGAGAATTTATGAGCAGCTGCCAAACTGATGCTGTCTTTTTGAGGATGGGTTGTAAAGCCCCAGAGAGTGTGGAGAGTAAGAAGGGACTCCTGTCCAAGGTACACACCTTCCTCCAAGATGGTGGGGGCAGAAGCAGCAGCATGGTGTGTGAGTGGAGGGGCTGGTGACAGAGGCTTCCCGGGCCAGGAGAGCTGCTGCACCCACAAAGTCCCCTCGCCGGGGATCTCAGCTGAGCCATCCCCACTCCGTGGCAAGCTGAAGGGTGAACTGACGGCAGGACCCTTTGGTGCTTGCTTTGCAAAGTGGGCCCATGTGGCAGCACAGTGAGACACATCTTTGTAGGGTTAGCAGCTTGTTTTGTGGCTGGTGGCCGACAGCAGTGCTGGAATGCTTTGTTTCCCTACAGAGAAGTTCCAGCATAGTTGGGGATCAGCACCGTTACAGCACAGACTGATGTAATGTTTGTGAAATAAATATGGCACAGGTAGGAGGGACTGGTGTTTCCTACAATGAATGCCAGTAGTGCAGTTGCCATTTACGTTTTCTTCCCTTAGAAACCAGACTGCACAGCTGTGGTCTTTTAAGAACACCATTTTTTTCCACAAGCCATCAAACAGCAATGACTTGACCAGGCCACTTGGCAGCAGTGACTGTAAATGGGTTAGAAATGGCAATTTGTGTAGGATATAAAATATGTAAACTCTTTTCCTCAGGACTGTCCAGCTTGACACCAAGGCTTTTTTAGCTTTGGGGAGGGCTTTGCTTTTTCTTTTTTAAGAAAGTTGTGCTTGCTTCTCTTCTGCCTCTAGCCTCTTCCTTTCCTCTGAAGCTTCACATTTTTGCCCTCCCCAGTTAGGGCATTTCTGTCTTAGATGTTGCTTTTGATGGGATTTTTTTTTTCCCTTACCCATCTTAGTTTCTTCTGACCCCAATTCTGTTTTTATAATGAGGCCATGCTAATTCGTGCTGAGAGCTTATGAGTTTTCTTTAAGCACAGGGAGAGGTCACTGAGAAATGGCTAGGGGTGTTTCTTTCTTCCCATGGCTGCTGTTCAGAAGGTCTGATCAATTTATTTCCCTATCGCTATCAAACTGTTTCCTGGCTAAATTAACAGCGGTGCCTTGTGCAGGCGTTGTGTTTGGGGGGAGGGAGGGGACAAATAAATTGACAGAAGAGATGGGGGGAGGAAGACAGGATACGGGAGAAGATAGGGCCGGACCAACAAAGGTCTGCCTACACAAACACCAGCTGCTTTGTCATAGTGTGGCAGAGGCCCATGATATTGCACAGTGTAACTGGTAAGGGAAAAGGAAATTAAACAGCTATTAGGGAGAGGCAATCAGTTGGTACCTTGCAGTGGGCTACAAACAGATCTGTCAGTTGTCTTTATTAATTGAAGACATGCCTTAAGGGGAGCCCTTTTTAGGCATGTTTGCTTAGTTACAGAGAAGGTCCAGTCCCTTTAGCAAAAGCCTTATCATTGTTATTAGTGGTAATACAATAATAATAATGCTAACAAATATAACTTCCTCCTGAATGAATGCTCTTGGAGATTATTTTTTTATTATTATTATTATTATGAAAAAATCAGCCTCCTCATGCTGGGCTCTAATTACCATTTTTATGAGAACTACATGTTCTCTTATTCATGCAAGAAGATTTGTGTATCAAGAGTGTTTCTACCAATGCTGCTTTTGTAGAGTTTATATCTTCATCCTTCGCAGCAAGTGTTGGGGTGGGAGGCTAAATGAAAGGCCTGAGTTACTGGGATGGGCGAAAATGCAAAAGGATCAGATTTCCTCATCAGGAGAAAAGGCAGAAGGATTAGATTCCTTCTCAGGATGAATCGGTACTTATCCAGTGGAGGCTGTGATGACATATTGCTTCTTGCCATTTGAAACTTCCACACCAACGGAGAAAAAGAGAGCAAAGCAGTTAATCTCTGCATAATTAAGCATTGCTCCAGACCCAGCAACATCTCATCCTGATCTGGGGACCAGTTTAGAAAATGAAAAATAAAATCAGCTCTTTTAGCTACCTTCTAACCCTTAGCTAATCCAAGCAGAGCAGTTCAAACCAGCTCAAAACCAGAGCAAGCTCTCTTCAAAGTGGGTAACCAGAATTATACCTTCTTTCAGATAACATCTCACCAGTGCTTTTTATAATGACATCTCCATTTCTTTGTCAATACACATAGTCACCCCATGAGGCATTAGTGCTCCCAAGTCTGTCTGCTCCATTATTCTTTCCAACTAACGAGCTCCCCACTTGCATGAGAAACTTTTGCTGTAGTGCCTGACCTTGCACTTTGTGCTTTTCTCATTTCTGTTTGTCCAGTCCTCAAGGTCAGGCAGTTCTTTGTTTGTACATCTCAGTCTCTCTTTGCATTGACAGTGTTTTCCAACTATATGTCATTGGTTCACTTCAATAGCACACTCTTTACTTTTATGCTAAGATCAATCATGAAATTATTAAACAAAATTGGTCTCAGTCCTTGAGGAGCTCCATTAATAAATTCCCTGTTCAGCCTGACCAGTTGTCACCACTTTTATCAATTCCTTATTTGCCTTAGAATTCTTTACTAATGCCATCATCTACATTTTAACTAATAATCCCCTATAAGACACCGTATCCAATGTTTTACTTAAATGGCCATAGATCACTGCATTTCTTTTGTTTAAAAATATCAGCTATCAGAAAAGGCAGTCCGTTTGTTTGGAGCTTTTGGAAAAGCCATACTGCATTTTATCTTATTTTCTGCTTACCTTGATGTCTTTAATTATTTCTGCATGTGTCCCAAGGCATTGCATGCTGCCAGGATCACAGAACTAAATCTGTAGTTGCCCAGATCACTTTCTCTTTTTTTCTTACTTGTATGTTTTAAATTGGGTATTTATACAACACCCATTATTGATAGGTGTACCGAGATTCTTTCAGCTTTTCATGCAATATCCCTTATCAGTTCTTTAAATATTCTGGGGTGAAAGTTCTCTTGTTCCACCTCCTTGAGTACAGTGTGATCTCAGAGTTTACTCCTCTCCAGGAATTATAATTTCTATGTTCTCATTCCTATTAGCTACACTTGCCTTTTTCCTACACTCGGTATCACCATCGCTATTCAAAAAATTAAGTCAAGTCTTCATTTACTTTTGGCATATGCACGGATTATCGTCAGTCACTACTTCATGCCTGCTACATAGATTTCCTGCTTATTTTTTCTTTGCTGTCCTTTTATTAATACGACCAAAGAGTCTTTCTACTGCTTTTGATAGTAAGTATCCTTTGACAGGTCTGGCATATCTTGACTTTTGACAAGTAAGGCTTTATTTGAAAACTTCTGGACCTTGGAGAGAATACATTCCTCATAGTTCAGTTCCTTCTTCTGTTCTTGATAGGTCCTTCCATTACACAATTTCAAGGATTTTTCATTCCTTACTTGGGATACAGAAACTGCAAGACAACTATATGCTATCATTCGAGAATGTCGTTGTGTGGTGAGAAAGAACATGCAAGGTTTGCACAGTCAACACCTGAGTGCATTAAAGAAGTATCCCAACTTTCCATCAACTTTTAATTTCCTCCAGCTCATCTGTTTTAAAAAGAGGCTGTAAACTTCCATATTTAAATAAGCAAGCTTAAACCATGGCTTCAAAGGCAGCCTCTGCATCTCAAACTTGGAGAAGCTTCCAGCAAAATTCCCAACTTTGCAGCTTGGATTTGTGTCTATTTTGAGCACATGTTTGTGGACTTGATAAAGTAGAAATAAATTTTGCCTCTGCTGCTCCAGTAATGGGTGGGTGGAGTTGTCTCATTGTGAATAATACTTCATGGGACAGATTATAGCTATTGAGGTAGAGAAGGATCAGGAGACCTCGGGATTTGAACAGGTGAGATCAATCCAGACTTCAGTAATACTGGCACTGTGGTGTGCTTGCTCTCCTTCCATACAAAATGAGAGCAAGCAAGGTGCCTCCCTGACTACTGCTCAGCGAAGATTATACAAGATGGAGTTTGCTTGGATCTGAGCTTATTTGTATTCATTGGAGTCCTTGACGCCCACCTCAATTCCAGCAACCTAAAAAATAATGGTTGCGTTAAAGCTTTCCAGCAAATGCCCACAACACAGATCATTATCGTTTGAGTGACAGGAGGGAAAGAGATGAGGGGGAGGAGAGGCAGGGGGAATCCGCATCCTCCTGCTGCTGCTGCCTGGATTTGCATCGTGCGACACACCAGTGGACAAGGGAAGGGGGGCATGTGTATGTGTATTTTTTCCCCTATATAAATGCAGGCATCTATCCTAACAGTGAAAGTAAGTCACATGTGGTTGCACACAAACACTCAGGTGTCCACAAACACCGAATTTAATAGAAGAGCACACAGCTACCATAGTACCTGCAGCCTTTGCCAGCACAGACAGTCGTGTCTGTGGAAGCATTCATGCAGACGTTCCCAAGCAATAAAAAAACCAACCCTCCCGAGAAGTATAACTGAGAAGTATATCACGTGGAGTGTCTGTGGGCTACCTATTTTAAAAGGCAAAGAATACCCCAAGATTGGAAAACTGATTTGGCATCAATAGAGGGTATCTACTGGGGAGCTGACCCTTGCACCTCTTCTGGCCCAAGTAGTGTTCCTCTCTGTGGTTCTTCACAACCTTCTATTTTGCTCTTCTGTAACCCTTGGACTCTAGTAACTTGAGGCTGTGGATTACTTGAGGGCATGGGGTTATCTAGAGAGCTGTGTCTTTTAAACCTGTGTGGTTTAAGCTGTAGTGTGAAAAAATACATACCCAGAGCAATTTGAACCCACCTGGGCACACCAGTTTCTTCTGTCTCCTCTTCTTGAGCCCGAAGTCTCATGCTATACTGGGTTTAATGGAACTATTCTCCTCTTTTCTCCTTAGGTAATGAATCATTAGCATAGAATATTAGTGATAAAAAAGCTGTATGCCAGAGCTTCAGTACCAAATGGGTTAGTACATGGGTGGCTGGGTTGCCTGTATACAGGCATCTAGTACTGATTTATACTCCCTGTAGTATATGAGATATCCATTGAAGGCCAGCACATATAACATATGGCCCATGCTCTTCAGGACATCCAAGCAGGATACCTTATGGTCCCTAAGATGGCATCAGCTGCCTATATTTAGGAAACTGAATCACAGCCTATTTGATTCACAGGAAGGTAGTATAACAGTTTAGTATTGGATCTCAACAAAACCTGAGTACTTGGCAATGAACAATGTTTTATAGGGTTAATAGCCAATATCTATGCTTGTACAGAGACAACCTATAACTGCAATAAAAGCCACCCAAAGAGACAGGCCTCGAAGGCTAATTATCTAAATGCATTTTCCCTTTCTCTTTTGTTTTATTCTCTACACTTTTTAACAGCAGAGGGAAAAACTGCACATATAGCTATTATTTTGACCAGGTTTTGTATCTTTCTGATTTGAGCATGTCAGGGCTTTATTGCAATGCTATTTCATCATCTCAAGCTTCAGTGCCAGTTTATTTGCTTTGCCACCCATTTTGAGGGGTTTTATTCCTGACCTCAGAGGCGCTGTGAGTATGTGGTTGTGGGGAAGTGTAAAAGGGGAATTTTTCACCTGCCCCTTGGTGTGACCGTCACTACTTGATATTAGCATGTTTGGAGGAGGTTGGAGGAAGTTTGTGCACATATGCCTTAAATAATTTGAATGTCTTTTAGTAGTTTTGGGAATGAGAAGTCTAGATGCACAGTGCAGACTGCTTGGCACTACTCATCTCACTTCAGGGGTGCATTCGCTGACACCAGCTTCTTTTGCTTTTGCATCACCACCAGGACTTTTTGAATGGGAAGAACAGGCTGTAGCAGGAGTGGAGCTATCCCACCCCGTCAAACATGGGAACCACTGTATAGCAGCTCTGAGAAGTGTTCCTTCTTGAAGAAAAAAGGTTAAGTTTATGAAGAACAGACGTGTAACATCTGTTCCTGGGACATCCGCCAAAAGGACTGTCATCCCTCCCACTATGTAATTTCTGATGGAGGAAGGAATTCAGGCCTTTGGAGTGTCATTTTCATATAGTTTTTTTGGAGAGCTTCTACTGGATCTCTTAAAAGCACTTTTTCTGTGGTTGCTATCACCTCTGCCCACTGCCAGCATGGTGTGTATGGTGGAGTGAACAAGTGTTCTTCCATTCCCTCTTTCTAAAGAGAGTTTGTATATACTGTAACCCCAGCTGGGAAACCATGGTTCTTCAGCTCTCTCTTTATTCCAGGAGGTCTCTCATTCAACCCCAATATATTGGCCATTTCATAGTAAAGTTTAAAAAAAAAAATAGATCTAGACTTGTCCTATGACTGAATTTGAACAGGAATTTATAGCCCTAGAAGGAGGAGAGCAGAAAAATAAAAAATGGATCTTCCAAACTGCGGTTCAGTGCACTTTCCATAGGAAAGGAAGAGAGGGAAGAAGATGAGGATATAGGATCATAACACAAGAAAGTGGCGCTTCTTTTTACCTGAAGAAGCTCTGGCAGTCATCTTTAGTTGGCCATTCTTCCTTCTGCCTTCCTTCTTAATAGTGGTAGGAGGGAAGTGAAGCTGGTCTACAAGTAGGTAGGTGGTGTTAGTTCTGCTTGGCAAGATTCCATTTAGCTTAGCAAAAATCTTGAGGGAGTAGCAGGTTTACTTCAAAGAGGGGGAGGTGTGCGTATGTAAAAGTACATCTCACGGGGAAGGTGGGCAAGGATCAGAGGAGGGAAGCCAGTGGAGGAGACATCATTTTCTGTAATCGGAAGGTAAAAACTACCTCTCCTTCTCTCAATACACATTGTTCTTTTTGACATCAAGAATGTCATTTTCAATGAAAGATTATTGGAAGCACAAGAGGGCATGGGGAGCAGCATAGTCATGATGCTGATGTCAGCAGTGGGACTGCCACTGTTAATATGTTTGCCCTTGCTAAGGACCTGTTCGGGCATAGATGAAAATTTGAGTCTCTGATTTCACTGCATTTCTTTACGTGATGGTTCTTCCACACGCATCTCTGATTCCAGCAGTATCAGGGCACTCTGTACTCTTGAATTTACTTATCCACACGATAGCCCACAGTTAGACCAGAAAAGTTATCCCAGTTTGTAATTAGGACAGTCCAGTTAAGGAGTTAGAGACTAGTGATTTGCCTGTGTCTGCAGTGGGAATAATGCAGACCTAGAGGCATAGATTTACAAGGTTTAAACATCAGGACTGAGGCCCTGACTATAAAAATTTCAAGGGGGTTTGCTTTGAACTAGATCTAGCTGTGAAATGAATATCGATTAGCAGGTGGAGTACCGATGATGTGCATCTTATTTTCAGCAGAAGGAAATGCAGTCAGTGTACTTTTAGACAGCTCCACAGTCCGGACGTAGGGAGTGGGGATGACCTGGCGATACACTTCAATAGCACATTTACACTCTGAACTGTAACACTACTGTGAACACACCAGAAATCACCTGCTACCTTTTGAGATGCCCTAGGATTTCCTGCCTGCTTCAGAATAGAGGTGGTCTGCCATAGATCTAATGTCATATTTTCCACCCTTGGGCAGATACCTCACATACATTAGGGCAAATCAAATAACTTCTGTGTGGGCAACTGAACCAAGCCCAGAAAGTCTGTAGCGAAGCAGCAAAACAGAGCTCCTTCGCATCCTGGGAGGTCTTTCCCTTCAAAAGAGTTTTGGGATTGCTGTTGGAATTTAGACGTAGCTGAGAGCTGGCTACTGGAAAGGGGAAATTCTTCAGCAGTGTTGTCATTCCCACATTGTCATTCCTGCCCATGAGGGTATTAGATAAATAGCTTTCTTCTTGGCTTTATAAATTTTAAGTCGAGATTTCTAGTGATGATGACTAGGTTTCTTGGATTGTGGAGAGTCACAGTACTTTAAAATAATGGCCCCACTGGGTTTCAGCCATTGGTTTAATGATCAGTTCTTTTTCATGAATTACCTGTTTGGAAATAAGCTTGATGTAGAGCAGTGTTGCAAAACTCGACACTAAATTTGATCCATCTGCAGTGATCTGGACTGAAACCTCAAATCTAAATGCCTGTAAAATTTAGAACATTTTTTTCAGCATTTGAATAAAGAACTGCCACATTTTGGAAGCTTTTGTTCTCTGAGCTTTTGGGTGTGAACCTAGGTCAGTGCATTGCTTCCATTGAGCATTCACTGGGATTTCTGGGCTACCGTTTTATCTTCTCATGGCTTGGATGAGCCACAACGTGAAAAGGTTGGTGCCTGCAGAAAATGGTGCTGAGATGGCCCAATAAACAGTGATTTTTTTTTTCCTGAGATAGTGATTCAACATACTGTGGTGTAGGGAAAAGGAATTATACTGTTGATCAGTGGGACAGTTCTGTATAATATCATGAAGTAATGTGATATAAGATGGCATACATTTCACATAAAAGTGAGATCTGGTCATGGGTGGTGCCTGTTTGCAAGAATTAGCTGTTAGTGTTGTTTGTACTTCGTCACTGGGCTGCACCCTCAGTATTGCTGAATTACGTCCAGCTGACAGAGGCACCAGAGCCACACCATGATTTTGCTCCATCTCCTTTTCTGACCAAAGGTAACAAAACCACTAAAGGACTCAAGCTCTTAATTCATCTTGGTGGCTTTCACCGGAGCTGTCCTGTCAGGCTTAAATTAGAGGTGTTGTTTGGTAGTGCTTGGATGGCAGATAAGTGTACCAAAGAGATGGAGTAAAATTCAGTTTAAAACATGAATAAATTGTAAGCCTGTTCTTTTACACTGTATTTTCTACCACTCTAACTGCAAAACCCTGTAGTCAGTCATGTTACTGTAACTTGGGCTAACTGCCTTACAACTGGAAGCACTGGTTTTTAGCTTCAGTCTTCTTGCAAAATTCCACCTTAGACCATTATTCTCCTTGAATTCTTCTAAAAATTTCAAGTAGATACAGAAGTTATTTGCACAATTTTCTGTGATAAGCTTATTCCATAACATGGCTCTTAAAAAACCACAGCCTTCCCACTCCAAAGATGGCTGCACTATAGCAGCAGGTGTAAAAAAAGGCCAGTATTCGTCAGGGTATATGTAAATCTTCCGAATCCTTTGCAATAAAGTGCAATATAAATGTCTGATGATAATATGGTTTGGAAACATTGTCCTTGCTCTATACCTTGCAATTGGTTGAATGATTTACTGACTAATTATCTGATAGGAGGCAGCAGTAACTTAGCCCCAGACCATGTATTAGCCATGTTGATAAAAAAAGACAGCTGTAAACAGGGTGCCTCACTGTGATACGTAGAAGGTGGGGCTCCTTTTGACATAATAGTAGCAGTTAATTTAACCCTGCAGACAGCAAGGTTTTTTAAAAACTTTCTACATGCTCCATGTAGGAGGATATGGGGCCACTGCTGAATGGGGCAGGGACCTGGTGTCACAAGATTTGGAAATGACTGAGGAACTTAATGCCAACTTCACCTTGGTTTTTACTAGAAAGATTTGCCTCCAGGAATCCCAGGCCTCTGAGAGCAGTGGGAAACTCTGGCACAGTGAAGACTTACCCCTGGAAGACCAGGATCAGGTTATTCAAACAATCTGGACATGAACAAGTCCACGAGACCTGACAGGATGGATCCATGAATGCTGAGGGAGATGAATGATGTCACTGCAAAGCCACTCTAGGTTACTCCTGCAAGGTCTTGGCAACTGGGGGAAGTTCCTGAAGACTGGAAGAAAGTAAGTGTCACACCTGTCTTCAAGAAGGGCAAGAAGGAGTATCTAGGGAACAATGGGATATTCAGCCATATTTTAGTCCCTGCAAAGGTGATGGAGCAAATAATCCTGGGAACCATTTTCAGAACCTTGAAGGACAGGAAGGTGATTGGGTGTAGTCACCATGGATTTTCAATGCAATGACTAGTTCAGTAAATTAGTGTATACTGGAGATTTTGACAGGGCATACTCTTTATTTTGACTTTAGTAAGCCTTTTGGCTAGTCTCACTTTTTGACAGTCTCCTGTAAGGTTGATTAACTGATAGACTATGTAAGTGGATAGCAAAGTGGGTTTAAAACTGGAGACACTCTTCCCAGTGACAGCCAGTGATGGCACAAGAGGAAGTGGGCACAAATTGCAAAACAGGAAATTCCATTTAAACGTAAGAAAAAAACCTATTTTTACTGCAAGGGTGCTCAAACACTGGAACGGGTTGCCCAGAGAGTTATGGAGTCATCATCCTTGGAGACATTAAAAATTGGACGTGGCCCTGAGCAACCTGTTCTAGTTAAGTTTGCTCTGATTAGAGGGACTGGGCTAGATGAACTCCAGAGACACTTTCCAATCGCAATGATTGTGCTGTGAATCTGGGTGCTTATGTTTGAGGTGGTGTCTGTGTTATGTTCCGAGCTGTAAGTAAACAACAAGGGTAGAGCTGCTGGATGGACAGAGTCCTGTATGTGGAAAAAATCCTACTAAGAACCTCACTTTCCTTGTAGAAGTTCTCTTGAACTCATTTAAAACTGTCTAGATATCATATCTTGGCTGTTTGCTTTTCCAGACTTCTTTTGCATGACAGAACTGCCAGTCACAAAAACACCTTGCCTTCTGGTAAGGTTTACTGGTCTTCTTGTAATTTAATTCTGTAAGTATCTCAGCTCCCAATTGAAAGCTAGAAAGGCAAAATTTGTTCACTGCATAAACAATGAAGAAAATATGCACAAGATGCCCACTTTCCCCTTAAATCTTAGATGGATGAATTGACCCATACATGTGACACAAAAGCAGTCCAAAGGAGGAATGCAGAAAGAACAATTCTTGTACTTAATGCCTTCCAGATTCTTTAGAAGTATTCCAGGGATTCACTTGCCTATTGAGATGATCCCCCTGATCTTATCTGGGTGTAACTTGCTCTTTTGTGTTTTGGAATTAAATCTGCTGATTCGGGCAACAGTATGAAGGTGTATAGCAGAACCAGCACTGCAATGGCAAAAGAAAAAAGCTTAGGTGGAAGGAAGGGCATAGTTTGGCTGCAGATTCCTTATCATGCAAACGTTGTATGTTTGAAGAAAGAAAAAGGCCACCTTGGTCTACTCCAAAGACAAGCTTTTGGCTTTGGCAGTCAGGAGAAGAACAAACATGTAACAGTTTCCTTTATAAACAGAGCATGTTTGTTGTTAAGCCACTGCAGAACAATAAACTTCCTGTCTAAATAATTGTCTATTCCCACCATAGCCCTCGTATGCTGAAAACATACAGGGACTCCAGGTTCTGATAGAAAATATTGATCTTTTTGGTTGAGGTCAGCAAGTGGTGATGAGAAAGGAAAGGAGAAAGGTGGCAAAGTATAAGCTCTCTGTTCATATTTTTTTTCCACGAGCATCCACTTGAAGGAACCAGAGAAAATGTCCTTGTTTCATTAGTTCATTATAAAGATCTCCCCTCTGCAATTGAGACATTTAGCCTCTTGGGAAAGACAGCTAAACAGAAATCCATTTACCTTTCACATGTTTTTCATAATTTCCCCTGCTACTTTGGTTAATTAATTATCACCGCTATTTGTGTTTAAACAAGGGGTCTGTCTCCCTCCCTCCTCTCAAGCCCATCTGCTCCTCCATGACCTTGCTTGTGAAGTCATCACTGTGCTGACTTTGTGAAAGCGCAAACACTTCCATGGCAACAGACAGCTGTGTCACAAAGACAGGGCTGTGACCTCACAGCAGGAAGGACTGGGCTGGTGGTGGGGGAGAAATTTTCTCCCACAAACACAGAAGCTTTTGATGATAACAGAGAAGAAGGCAAGGCGTTATATCCAGAACAAATGATCTTGCTGTTTGACTGCTTCTGCTTTAGAAGTTGTCCATCACTTTAAATTCTCTTCTTCAAAGACTCTTTTTAAAGTTGTATGTTTTTCATGCAAGGGGAATGGTTTCTCCCTCAGATCTCAGCTCAGAAGACATCTCCAGGAAGAAGTAGGGGATGGATTTAATCACAGAGGGCATGGGCCTGAGTTTCTACAAAGCCTGGGAGGTGTCCGGATCCAAATTTTCATTTGTTCAGTTTGGTCGAACAAACCCAAGTCTTGAGAGGCAGTCTGATTTTTATTCTGATGGCACGTAGATTTCTTTTTTAGTCTACCTCCTCCCAAACTGCCTGTCTTCTGACTGAAATCAGGTGCTCCTCTATAGAGCAATCTAGCAACAAAAGCTTTCCTTTATAAACATTTGCATGGCTGGATGGGAAGTGGAAATCAGGTCTCATGATCACAAAGCATTTTTAATGTAGATGCAGCAAGGCACATCAAAGCTAAATAACATACAAGTGGTACTCCAGAAGCCGTCTGCAGAAACTGCCTCTGTATTTATTGATTGTGAGGCTGCAGAAAATGTATCTTGATCAGTCTGTTGCTGTCTTCTTCCTTGGCTGATTGCTTGGTTGTTCCATGAAATGCCAGTCTTCAAATCCACACACCTCCTTCGTTAGCTAAAAGTAGCCAGTGTTTCAATATAATTCATTGCTGCTTATTCCCTGAGAACAATTTATAGTGCAGTGTGCTACTGTGATAGGCTGATCGGGTCAAAACAACTCTCCCTTTTGGATCTATTCCATGATTAAATCACGCTCGTTCAGAGCATGCATGATAGGACTCCACTGATGTGACCCACAGCAAACCATTTACTTTTCTGGAGTCCATTTTCTTTCAGATGACATGCAGGATGATAGTACTTATTTAATACCTTACCTTCACCACATCTCACATAGCCTTAGATAGGTAGGGCTCAGCAGCCCCATGTTGCAAATGACACTACTGGATCACAGTGAATGGAAGAGATTTCTTCAGGTTCTCCTATCTGTTACCAAACTCGAAAAAAATAATTTTCAGAGCTGCACATTTGTTATCCAAACCACCACCTACCTACCTTTTCTGATGGAGCTTTTATTTTTTTGGGAGGGGGGGTGGGCGGGGTAGGGAGATGTGTAGAGGGGGTGAGAAAAGAGGATTGAAGGGAGAGACTTCATTTTACATTGAGATCTGTTTACAACACTTCAGGGAATTTAACAGACTTAGTAAAAATTTTTAAGATTTGCCTAGTCAATAGTTGGAAGCTGAATGTAAGGGAGATTCAAGCCCTTTGTGTCCCATTCAATGGCTTTCACTCAGGTATCATTTTATTTCATGTCTGATTTGTCCTTAGCATCCAATCCAGCAGCTTTAGCTGTTTACTTTGCATCCCATCTGATTCCCTCCTTATGTCTTCTCATCTGGCTCACTTCTTTTGTCCTGCTTGATTTTCACTAGAGCATCAACTGTTTCCCATCATTTGCCAGCATCCTGATCTCTGTGGCCTCTCTTTTATACACAGACCTTCCTTTTCCCTGTTCTCTTTACCTGCTTGGGTGTTTGGACCTATGATGTGCATACCACACTGGCTCCACTCACATGGATCTAATTTAGTATCCTCTCAGACATTCATACAACTTTTTCTGGTTTGTGCTAGCCATATATTTGGTTTGACTGCATTTAGATCTTGCAAAATAATTTTCTTAGAGTCCGGCACCCTACATACTATGGAATGATTATTGCTGTCACATTTGGAGATCCAGCAGCCTCTGATCAATGTAACAGAATAGCTAGAGAACCCAGAGAGAAACTGGCCTTTCTGTTTTGCCATACAGCCTGTCTGTTCCTTTGCTCTGGTGTAATATCCACTAGAGGACCATGGGGAAAGCTTGTTTTGGGACAGCAGTAATGGTATATTTAAGTATGCTTTTAAAAAAAGAAAAAGGGCAAGAAGTTTCTTTAGTTTGGCATGTTCTATCAGAGGCAAGATAATAGAATTTCTAAACCCATTGATTTTATGGCATTAAGAATCTGCTTGATAAGTCAGTCTCTGTACACTGGTGATCACTATCTCCAGCTGTATAAGCAGTACTGTCCCCATTTCATTTTCAATAAGAAATTGAGGGAGACTTAGCTTTGCTGGAAAATATAGGGAAAACAAGTAGCATAAAATCTGTTCTGTTGGGGTACAGCACAGCTATTTATTATTAAATACTGTAGGGGTCAGAGAGAAATGAACTTGGAGGAAGTGTGAGGAAGGTATTAATGTGAGTGTGGCACAGGAGCACTGCTTGTGGGGTACTCCAGCACCAGCCTTTCCAGTGGGCAGCCTCAGAGGGCAAGGGCAGGGGGGCTTCATGCAGGAGATGCTTATGGCTACTCTGAGATGTGCGTGACTAACCCAGGAGCAGTCGCTCTCAGCAGGAAGGAGAGTGGCAGGACCTGGGCTGGTGGAAAAATCCCAGTTCCTTGCAGCCCTGTGGATATGAAGCACATACAATATTGAAAAATGTCTTAGTTCTTGGGGAAAAAAAAAAAAAAAGATTGTATGCACCTTATGGAGTATCTGAAAAAGAAGTGGAAGAAGCGAGGGAAGGTGGAGTCACAAGCAGACCTGTGGTGTTGCCAGGTACGTTGGCCGGATAGATGCACAACATCCCTTTCCAAATGTTGCTTCCCTCCATGGGGCTGTCCAAGTCTGTTTTCTACTTGGCTGGTTGTGCTATTGAGTCCCATTTGGAAGGATTCACATGTGACCTAAGACTGTCCTCTAGATGTCTGACTCTGTCCTCTACAACATAAATAATGCAAAAACAAACATGCCAAACAGTAACCTTCACTTGTCTCCCTGACACTGCTGGAGGGAGGGAGGAAAGGAAAGAGCAAGTGTGAGCAAGTGAATGAGCAAACTGCATGCTAGGCAGGCAGGGGGCCGGCAAGGAGGGGCAAGGTACAGCATGAGGAACCGGGAGAGCAGTTAGATTTGCTCTCCGTACAGCTCTGCAGTTTTAGGCTAGAATGGCTGGCTGCTGGGGCACTGTCCCTTACAGACAAAGCCAGGGAATCACCCAGCCCCATCATGGAGCAGAACAGCCCTGAGCCCTGGCCAGCTTCAGCAGTCCCCTGGCCATTTCTGATCAGGGTGGGACACACACACACACACACACACACACACACACAATCATTCAGGTTGGAAAAGCCCCTCGGGATCATCGAGTCCAACCATCAGCCCGACTCTACAAAGTTCTCCCCTACCCCACATCCCCCAACATCTCATCTAAACGACCCTTAAACACACCCAGGGATGGGGACTCCACCCGCTCCCTGGGCAACCTGCTCCACTTTCTGAACCTCTTTCCACGGTTGGGTTTGGGTGAAGGCACCAGTACTGTGCAAGTAAAAGTCTTTGCTGTGCCACTCAGCTGTCCTGGTGGTCTCAAGCAAATTGGTTGACCACTGTATGTTCTCTTCCCTGCCCCCTTCCCCCACCCCCTAGTCTCTGAAGTGAAGAGGATCCCTTTTTCCTATTGAATGTACTTGTGATGCAAGTATTCATTAATTGCGGATACAGTCGTACGCGGCATGCGTGCTAAAGTACTATCAGCTTTGTGTGGAAGACAAATGCACGCAGACTTAAATAGCTGAGATTTTTATCTTTCTCCTCCCAGAAAATATGCAGCAAGTTATCTCCATCTAGGGACTTGGCAGGGAAAAAAAGATATTTCTCTGTTTTCTCTCCCTAATATAGGGTGAGGTAGGGGACTGGCCTGCATGTTTCTTCCAAAGAGAAGGGCTTCCCCGTTCCAGCAGTCAAACGTTTTTGTCAGGTTAAAAATTGTGAGACTTCCTTCATTTGTATGTGGAAGAAAAGCAGAGGTTTTTTTCTTCTCCTTCTGTTGGCCTCTTGAAACTTCACTGCGGCAGATTCTAGGACAGAGAGTTAAAAATACAGGTTGCAGACACAGAGAAAGTATTTTTCCTGTGTGTTACTCTAAAATACTCCACAGTGGGAACCGGGACGGGTGGAGTTCTGAGGGTCTGATGCAGACAAGTGCAATGGCCAGCAAGTACTATGGTGACTGTGAAAGTACTGGGCGCCCAGGGAGAGCACGTGTCTAGAGAATCATGGGGTGGTTAGCACAAGCTTCCCTTTCAGATAAGGAGAGTGCAGCAATTCATTCCCAGAGCCAAGCTGGCACAGGCCTGAATCTGATGGAATCACATAGGACATGTGGGACAGTATCTTGCTGCAAAGGAGCCACCTGGACAGATGGTAAAGGCCAGGCCCCAGCTCAGCTTCTGTTTAGGGTCCAAGAGCTAGGCTGATAACTCTCTCCAAACCAACTGAGAGGCAGAAGAGAGAGAGAGAGAGGGTGGTGCACAGGGAAATAAGGAGAAGGACTTCAGCCTGAGACTCTTGGCATCCAGGTACCTTTGGAGCGGGGCTGTCCTGCTCCCAGCGGAGTTCAAGCTGAAGGCAATCCAAGTTTCTGAGCTGATAGAATAGTCCAGCTTATGCATAAAACTGGAAACCTTTTGTTTTGAGGAGTGCAGAAGACAAAGCTGCAAGACCAGAGAGGGTGAAATTGTTGGCATGCAGGAACTCTGGGTAACTTGCTACCTTGAAAGTGAGCTGGGTGAGTTATTGCAGGCCGATTCCCTGGGTATTGCTGCCCCTATTCTGCCGAGCTGTGTTTGCACAGAGCTCAAACAGGGCTCGTTCCAAGCCGTTGTCTTTGCACTCAGAACCTGCCTCCCCATCTGCTCACCTGCCGTCCATCACTGCCTACACACTGGGACTAATGTTCCCACTCCTGCACACCAGCAGTCCGACTCCCTCAAGCTTTTGTAGCTTGCTTTCACAAGAATCGGATCAACTATTTTCCTGTCCCGCTTTTCAGCACACACCAGCTCAATCTGTCATACTCACACACTCTCTCATGCACATGCACACGCTTCAGCTAAATACTTTTTGCTTGTTGCATTGTTCACAACATTAAGAGAGGTGTTTGCTTCAGCAGTGTGTTTATCCTACATGTAAGGAATTTGCTTTTCATTTTTCCTCTTTGGACAGAGGAGGGCAGTTCTGTGCAGAGCTTGAAAAAAATTTGCTTGCACCTTGATTAATAGTGAGCAGAATTTTGTCTCTGATGTGTGACAGGGAAGTCTAAGCCACTGTTTAAATTTTTTTAAAAAAAACCGCAACAACAGACACAACACAACACAATGTCTGTATCTTACCTACATAGATCATCATCATCTCCTCGCTGTATGCAGAATAGCCCATTTTCCCCTCAGCCCTGTGCCCTGATGGGACTCAGTTCCTAAAGAAATTGGATTTATGATTCACACAGGTTTTTAATATGCCATCAGAATGCTGCTGTGTCTGAAAAGCTATGCTACTTATTTCAGATCCCAGCAGACCTTCTCACCAATATTGACTTGCAGATGAAAGCTACTATGTGCCTTTAAAATAAAGAAAGATGCTGAGCCTTGTCAGCACACAGTTTCAGGGCACAGGCATCTGGCTCTGGCACAGAAATGGTGGTGGCAGGGGATTTCCAAGCCTTTTACTCTGGCAGAGCATCCTCAGGGCTCCGATCCCCCCTGGAGAGAGATTGTTTCTGTGGAGACCTGTGAGCCTGTTCAAAGGGAAGGGGGTGTCCAGTGCACATTTATGGGCAGCTGTACTGGCTTGCCTTGCTCTGAACCTGTCAGGGTACAAATGAGGAAATGAAGGTGGTTGCTTTGATGACAGAGAGTTTTTTGTCACATGGGACCTGCTTCCTGAGCCTTGTCCCCATGTGTTCTGGTGGATGTGGTTCCCCATGTGTGTCAGGCTGTGCTTATGGCACACGTGGCCTAAGCCCAGGTTTCTGCTGTTTGCTGAACACATTGTGTGCCAGAGTGTTGCAGTAAATAGCGTTGATGCAGATTTTGTGAAGGGCTCGGACCTATGATTAACTAACTGATCATGGGTTTACTGTTGGCTGTAGTTTTCCCACTCTCCTCGTGTACACTCTTGGCAGGTGCTGGGAGGGAGACTAGAGGTGTGCTGTATCAGATGGATCCAAGCCTGATTTTTGGCATTTGCAATGTTTTAATAGTACTCCTTTTCTGCCTTGGAAACAAAACACAGCCTAATCACCCTCTCTGACTTCACTGTAGGTTCAAGACAGATGTTTCTGATAAACCGCTGTCAGAGTTGAAGATGGGTTAAAAGCGGACAAGATAATTATGGTGGGGGAATACTTAAATTGAGAAATAGTAAGGAAAGAAAGAAGTCCATGTACACATGGGATACATACATGTCTGTGTGAGAGCATGCAAGTGCCCATGTGTCCTCAGCTTGGGTTATTGAGTTTCTGTGGCCTAAGCAGCCACCCAGCACTGCCTGTCTGTGTGTGTTTTCCTGCCCCTGGGGTAATGACTTGATCCACAGTGTTAGTCAAATTGGGTTATAGTCCCTTGTATTTGCTAAGATCATGCTCAGAGTTACACTACTTCAGCTGATGGTAAAGCACACTCAACTGATTATCTGTGTCAGAGCTATTTATTTTACTCTTTTATCTAGTTCTTTTCTTGTTTCCATTGTTGCTGCAAAGTGAAAAATGTATGAGTTTTTCAAGCTGACCACAGACAGTTTCTCTAGGACCCTTCTAATAAAGAGTAGAGGCAGGAGGAGATCGAAGGGGAGGCTAATAGCATCTCTCCTCGCAGAGGAGATCACTGGGGCTCAGAGCCAGCTTTGGGACTGTGCAGGTGAGGATGGCCTTCCTTCTTTCAGTGGCAGTGCCCCAGGCAGCGCTGTCAGAGGCTTCTGCAGGATGAGTCTCCCTTGCTGGGGGAGCTGCTTTTAAACTGAACCTCTGCAGTTCAGCCCCTGCCTGAGCTACATCACACTAAGAGTGCCAGTCTCCAGATCAGCCACAGCCATGCCTGGCCCATGCGCGCCATTAATCCAGACCCCCAACCTTCAGCTGATGTCCCAGCTCCCTTCGACATGGCTCTGCCTGGCCATCACAGGGCTATGTCTGATTGGGGGTACCCTCACCAGGACCGACACCCAACTGGATAAAATCATTAGAAGTACAAGCCACTGTCACCTGGGCCTTTAGTCCAGTGAAATAAATAGTGTTGTGGCAGAGATTTAATTTAATAATGAGCTGATTTAAACACAAGGTGTCTCTTAGGGGAAATGCAAACATCTGAGAACTCATCTTTCTCCTCAGTTAGGGCAAGTAAGTCAGCCTAAAGAAATTTGTCTTTAAATGATGAGTATTGAGGAAGGCAGACTCTCAGAAATGTTAAAGCATTTCACTTGCTTTGGTCAGTTTCTAAATCTCTAAGCCTCTTCAGGTCCTCATGAAACCTGTGATAGAGTACCTACCGCATGCTTGTTCTCTCTTACAGGCTCTGCACTCCATCGGACTACCTCTTATGCAGTGCATTAGACCCTTATCTTAAGTCTGAATTATCACAGATAACAGTTTTATTTCATCAAAACAAAGAAAAATGTTTCGGTCAACCTTAGTGATGATTATGCAGCCAAGCAAAGGAGTATAAACAAAACAAAACATATTTTCACTATGCATAGCTTTTCATTTTAGATTAAAGCAAACAACCAGAAAGAATATTGGTCTCCCATGAGAGAGCAATGTATTGGTGAATCTTCTGTAAGAAGATGCAGCAACTTTGAGAATAAAATGGCCATTGGGGAGAATTTTTGAAACAGATTTAAAGGGGAAATATGCAGAAAGCAAAGAGGCAAGAATTTCATGCTGCTTTCACCATAATAATAATAATAATACTTTGCCCAGTGTGTATGCTTTACTGCTCACTGTAGCCAAGAGCAAAATTCCCTGCCCACCAAACAAAATCAGCAAAAGGCAAGACTGGCTTTGCAGGCAGGAAAACTTCACGGGTGCATCCATCACATCCTGCAATGGGACCAGTGAAGCACACAGGCTGCAAGGCATCGGTAATGAGAACTGGAGAATAGAAAACCCTCAGCAGTACAGGCTCAATAATTAATCAAAGCTGAAAATATTTCTAACAAAGGCAGCAGACCCAGCAAAACAGAGAGAGCGAGCATTTAAGGAGTTAGGGGTCTGAACAAGAAAGGAGGAAACGTCAAAAAACAAGTTATCAAGGGATGGGGCAAGCATGGCCAAAGCATTTCGCTTCCTGAGGTTCTCAGGGAATGCACTGAAGCCAGTATGGCAATAGATAGGAATGATATTAATCTTCTTGTTTTTTCTGTGATCTGATCCATGTAAGTGTCTCTACCAGTGGCTAGCAACTCTTAGAATAAAGAGGTCATTCTACAGAAGAAAAGCTCCTGCTGTGAGAGCCTGCATCTTGGAGATGCCTCTGGTTTTCAGGGTGACACCATAAGTGTGTCTCTCAAAGTCCCTGTTCTAATGTATAATGTCACCTAGCAGAATGCCCAGAGGAGTCGCAAAGCTTGTTTAATTATGAATCAAAGCCCCAGTGCAATACCTCGTGCTTCTACCCCTTTCAAATGGAGGACCTCAGATTGCTTCTCAGAACAAAAGGAGGAAGTGATTCATATATAGTTGTGAATGGCAGATGCACTGCAGCAGTAGCAGATGTGAAATAAGAGCCTTGTGATCCTAGCTCCCATGCATGTTGCAAGGCACGGGGTTTCCAAGGCCCTGGAAAAGCAAGCTGTTAGTCACAGCAGTTTGGACTAACCACTTGAAACTTTTCTACCCTGAAGCTTGATGCTTCTTTTAAAGTACAGACCAAGATAGTATAGAGATGGCTTCTGTGAAGAAATCAACTGAGTCTGGTGGGCGCATTGGCAAGAATACTTTTCCTGTGATGATGAGAAATGTTTGTCCCGATGCCTGAATTGCCCACACTGTGATTCATGGTTTTGTCATGGGTAGAACATGGGGACTCCCCTATGTGGTAGTGAGCCCCCACAACTGAAGAAGGACCCATTAGTTGAGAAGTTGGCAGCAAACCTGCTCAGGAAAACAGCTGTCGAGGGACACATTGTCATTATCTACCACTCTTTTTTTCAGCTGTCCCTTGGACACATGACCCATATCAAAGGCTTTATTCCGGTGTTCAGAATCCTGAGAGAACTAACTTCTCTGTGAGGATGTATCACTTCTATATGTGGCTGCATTATATGCTTGATCATGTAGAGTGACACAGATGACACAGCAGTCCTAGTGACTTGAATCTGTATATTGGAGTTCTCTTGTGCATGAAGAAAAGGTTACTAAATCCTCGCCCTGCCAAAGGTGGCATCTGCATCTTGGTGTGACCTCCCCAAAGTGGGACCTTTGCTCTTACTCTTATGCCTCTCACCTCAAAAACACACTTCTTTTTTTCCCCCGTATAAGAAGAAGAGATCATTGTTGTTGTGTACGCTTATGGGAAACATGTAAATAAAAATGGGGGTAGGGCCAAATTAGAACTGATAGATAAAGTATATTAGGTAGATAGATGGAAACAAAATTATCTGTGAAGCCAGTGTCAAACAGAATGGAAAATCATTTCCACCCAATAGCCAAGCTGAAAGATTTAGCAAGACAAGAAGGAAATAATCGAGATTGCCTAATTGCCAAGTAACCTCTTAGTCTTTCTTTTACTCTCTTTCTTCCCTGATACAATCTGTCTCAGATTTCTCTATTAAAATGGAGGAAAACATCTTTTGATCTGGTCTGCAATGTGAGCTGCAAGACAGGCTCAAAGAAACCCCCTCTGAAAGAAAGGCCCTTTATGTAAAGCTATCTCTAATGTTCCATACAGCTGCCTCATGAGATTTTTGGCTAAAGGAAATAAAAGACAACATGCTAGCAAATACTGTGTATGCTCTTCCCTTCTGGGTTGCCTCTGTTATCTGGTGTGTCATGTACAAAGTTTGATATGTGAACAGTTGGTGAAGAACTAAGTAAATAGTGAGGATATATAGGGTGTATTTTCTCTCCATGAATTGCTGATAATCCCTTCCTAGGTGTGGAACAGGAGAGCTTTGAGGAGCTGAAGAGCAGCTTTGTAATTAGTGAGAGCCCCTGGCCACATTGAGAAATAGTGTTCAACAGCAGTGTTCTTGCAGAAAACAAAATTTATTACAGGAATTGCAGTGATGGAAATCTTTTCCTACAAGCCTGGCAAAATGGGTCTAACTTGTGTTTCCTTTCCGTTATTTTAGAAGGACTTAAAGATATGTAAAGGCTGTAATATAACCTGTTGGTAGAAGGAGCAGGTAAAGAGCTACATGTGTTGGGAGACTGGTAATAGCCAGTTTAGATTTTCCTGCAAGTGACTTGTTCAAACCTGGAGTGGGAAAAAATTATCAGAGGTGACTCTCAGAAGTGAGCTTATTTTTCCTGTCAGAGTGTATTGACAGTTACTGATAAAGTCCTTCAGAAGCAGGCTCTCTAGATTCCTACAACCTGCAAAGATACTAATGGATGATGGCTGATGCTAATGAAATGTCAGGCACCTAAATAGAAGTTGGGTGCCCATACATTTTCCATGATCTAAACACTTCTCTTCCTCCTAACCTGTCAGGAGGGGGGACGATGGCTGGCTGGTGGTCACTCTGTGATGGTTCAAAGAGCGTAACCAGAAAAAGCCTGCTGAGGGGAACTGTGTGTAGTGGGTAGCAGCTCCCTTCAGGCAGGTTAACTGTAATTTCCAACTGCAGTTCAGTTACTGCCTGCCTGCTCTTCCTCAAGGAGCTGAGTTTGGCCAGTGACTCTCAGGTGGTGGAGGGGTGAGTTTGGAGCTTTTGCTGGGATTGTATGTAAACAGTAAATGTTATTTTTGACTGACTGAACGCTTCCTGTGAAGTAGGAAAGAGGAAAAAACATAATTTAGACCAGTTATTTTCTTTAAAATACTGTCAGGCTGGTATCTATGAAATTTTCATTTCTTCTCCTAGATTAAAAGGGATAGAAGACTCCCTTGAGAATATCTTGGTTGTGTTCAGAGCTGAGATTAGCTTTTGTTTTTAAGCCTTCCTTCATTTTTGAAAACCAAAGAGTTTTCTGAGTTGACAAAAGGTGTGATGTTAGTAAATGAGGTGAGTAAAAACTTAAAATAGAGGATCTCTGTGGTTTAGACCTGAATGCCTCTGAAAGGCAAGGAAGTAAAGAAAAAATACTTGACCTTTTCAGCAAGGTTGGAGCAAAGATTCTGCTATAAACGCTTTCCAGACAGCAGTGCTTTAAGTCCTGTCAAAACAGTCTTCAGCCACATAAGGCAGAGTGGTATCTAAGCAGGTGTTTTGCAGTGATGGTTGAATTGACTGGGTCTTGGAGGCCTTTGCCACATTTATACACTGTGTGAGGATGTGTCAACTGTATAAAAATCTATAAACCCGTTCACTCTCCATGACCATTATGTCAAACAAAAGTAAATGAAGACTTTAATAATGCCAGTGTTGTCCATTGTAGTCATGTTGACAGTGATGCAGTGCAGGGGGCTGAAGGCAATGAAGTTTTGCTAATAGAGGAAACATTGGCATCTTGACTCCTTGAAATGCTGTCTCTCAGCACTTGACATGCCCAATGGGCATTCTACCAGTCAGTGCTGTCCCTAATCAGATTTGCCAGTGATGTCCTGTCACCGCATTCATATCACAGTGCCACATCTGCAAAGGCTGGTGACATCATGGTATCTGCAATGCCAAGTTTTGGTCAAGTACTGTGCTGTGCCTCTGGGGCTGCATCCCAGCCCACCACAGCGGGAGCAGGGAGTTGGGATGGCTGGAAGTTGGCCATGCTAAACTTGTCCTATTGTCCTCCAGGACAGGGCTGGGAAAGAGAAGAGCTGCTTCTCACAGGGCATCCGTGTTTCCTGAGAGTAGGTTAGGTGATGGAGGGGCCTGTACATCGTAAACACAGATCAGGAACTAGTGCTGTGTTTCTGACAGGAGCCAGAAAGGCCTATCCTTAAAATAAGAACCTGTTCTGAGAACCTGGTTTAACTTTTGCCCCTCAGGGAGATTGCTTTGAAGAAGAGGAAAGTGCTTTTACAGCAGAGTTGCAAGCAAATCCTTTCCCTTCAGTGTCATTTCCTACTTGTTGAGAAAGGAAGAGCAGTTCTGGGGAAAGGAACTTTGAAATCATCTTCTAAATCACTTTGGTTATGGATCTCTTTGGTATTATATGAAAACCTGGTGTAAATACACCATTAAGAGCAAACCTGGTTGCAAAGAGGCCACACATAGCCAATGTATTCAGATCAAGTGGGTGTAGTGAAAGCTTTAAATAAGTAGCAGATAAAGGGGGAAAATGCCTATTAAATAAATACGCACACACACAAAGACACGTACAAAGCAAGCAAAAGAAAAATCTCATGTGACCCTCATGGGAAATAATAACATTACTGTAGGAGACTAGGCAAAGGAATGAAGCTAATAAATGAGAAATATCTAGTATATCAATTCTATACCCCAGCAGTGAATTGTGCTGTTTTATACTGCAACTAAGGCTCTGGATTTTGTTTATTTATTATCATAAAGAATCAAAATAAATGTTGAAGATTCAGGAGGGAGGTGCGAACTGAATCTGTTTCTCCAAAGCTGTACTAAGAGAAATGCAAGTAGAATGGCAAGTGCTAGGGTGACTTAAGACTAACAAATCTCTGGAAGACTTTTCCGCTTCATACTTTCTGCCACATAGCAGGACAGTAACATGAGAAGACCCGCCTCAGTTTTCCAGGGATGTAGGTCTGAGCTATGTAGTAGAAAAGGCTAGAAGTCGAGCAGTTTCAAGGGCACCTTTGGAAGTCAAAATAACTCCTTTGTATGAGCTTTTTGTCTGAAACCCCATTTACTGCTGATATGTTGTTTTAACTTGGTCAGGAAACAGTTATAAGTGGCAATATAATGCATCTGGCATCTGATAAGGACACAGAATGAATGCAGTTTGCACAATGTGGCATCAAGGGAGGCCACTAAGAAAGTATCAAGAAGGTGAAAAATTAAGTAGGGGAAAGGGGTTTTTTGGTGATCCTTATAGCCTTCACAGGATTTGTTCAGTTCTTGTTTTCCTGCTAGAGAGCTCATGTCACCTACCATTCATGCGCATAAAAACATAAGTATATAAATTACATCCACCTAAATGATTACTGAAGGAAATGGCAGCATTTGCCCAACTTTAGTATTTTACAGCTTAGCTTAGATGAAATCCCCAAATTAGAAATGAATATTTAGTTTTAACTCTTTTTTCCTGTACACATGCATTATAATAAAGCCGTTAAAGACAGTATAATAACATATCAATTCTCAAATAACACAACGTAAGACATTCATATTTTTCTATGAGCTTTGACAAACATGTAGGATCTTGCAGCTGTTCAGTATTCTGGCTATTTCAGACAAACAGAGCTTAATGAAGGTTGCTTTTGAGCAAAGTATCTGAACAATGCATCATAGATGAAGAGATACTATAATGACCATTATAGTCAAAAAGCGTGTACGTGCTGATGCATATGGAGTTTTGCAGATAAATTGCAAAATGAGCTCATTACAGACACAGGTAAAGTCTTGCTCCTGTTGCTGTGCATATCACTGTTGGCCTTTGCCTTCAAAAAGTACAGCCCTGTAGCTTGGCATTGTTCTTCATATATGTACTCCACTGTAATTTTGCTATCAGCCTTTAATACAACTACAAGCATTGGGCTTTTCTGGATTAGCACAGCACTTCACAGCAGAAGACTGCTGTTCAGTAGGCTGGAAAACTGTCTGGGTATGACTGGCCTTCTTCTAAGACTTGCTGCATTTCTCTTCCATTTCTGATCTCTCTGGCACTTGTTCAGTCTCAAATTTCACGTATCAACCTCTTACTGCCAGAGCTGTTGATTTTACCCCTATTAAACCAGGCCCTGGTCTATACTGTCCTTCACATTAGTAATAATTATTTGGAAAATCCAGAGAGTTTCAGGACTCCTTTCTGTTCATAGTGGCATCATAGCCTCTTCAAGCAAAAATGTTATGCATTTCTACAAATGAACAAAGTATTTTGAGAGAAAAAAATTAATTAATTAATGAGCTGTTTGTATGTATATCTGTCTAACCTGAAATCAGATGTCTTAGAAAGGGGACTTAAGAGGGCCTATTTTTTATCAGATTCTGGATCCTGTTCCTTTTATCAAGAAAATTGTCTTCCTCTTGTTGTTGAACTGCATTTTACTTTAGCTATGATGGATCTTTCACTGCTAAAGAATGTATTATTCCTAAAGAAATTCAGTAGGACCAGCATGAGTTGAGGTCAGCCAAGACCAAGCATAACAATCCTTGCATAATCCTTTAGTATTTGAGGTTATGTCACCTCATCTGCTGTATTACCTTTGCCTTCCTGGAAACAGAAGTCTTTGAGTTAAATCAACATACACATTCAGAAAATTGTCATAAAGATAATCAGTTTTTCATGCAATGAGAACAGATTTTTTTCAGGCTACTTCAAATTTGTCATAGGCTTATTGGTTGCAATCCGTAGTACAGAAGGACCACTTCTCTCTCTCTCCTTCTACCCCCTCAATGTCAAGAGGATCAGGGACAAGGGACAGAAGCAAGGACAAGTTTTAGATCAAGTTTTATTGATTTGTTGGAAGTAACAATACGAGAAAAGTAAAAGATTTTGGAAAGCTGTGAATACAGATGACCTGGGCAATATGTGTTATGTAACAGGGCTGAAAGTTCTGATCCAGGAGACACAAAGACTATTGCTAGCAGTTTAAAAATAAGTAGTTGATGCTGCTTTGCTTTGGTTTGGTTGTATCACATACATAGAGAAACTAACTACAGTTTATTGATATAGTTTGATAACAAATTATGTGTAAGCCTCAAATTAGTTTATACTTCTGCACAAAAAGGTTGGCAAGATGTCACAAACCATGTGCACTTAATACAACTCTGTGCGTCTGTTACCCTAGGAAATAGCTGGTGAAATTCTACAGTAATAAATTACTATTGTGAAAGACTACAGTAATAAATTACTATTCAGCAGTGTTTATAATATCAAGGGGAAAATAAAGAAACCTAAATCTTTTGTTTAAAACATAATGCATGGTGCAGGCAAAATTATTACAGTACATACCTTAAAGAGAAGGTAATTTACTTTTAAAATCTGTCAATTATTACAGGCAAGCCTACAAGAGTAATAAAATAAGCACACTGTCAAACATACAAAAGAAACCCATGGAAGGGGCAGCTAAAACATCTGAAGTTTTAGGAAAAATTGACAGATAAATTTGAGAAGCATTTATGCATCTCCATCTCAGAACTCTGTACAGAGGCAGGGAGAAACATTACAATCATGTTGCAGATGGGGTGGATAGAATTGCTTACAATTACAAACTAGATCAGTGGTAGAGCCAAGAAAAGGAGCCAGATTTTTTCTTTCTTCTTCACTTTGGATCCTATGTCCAATTTAGTGAAGACTGTGGCTCTAAAGTTATATTAAATTAGTTGTCTGTTCCCCCTCTCCCCTGACCTGTATAAACATAATAGTCTAGACCCTCAGCTGCTAAAATACTGCAGCTCCATCTGGCCCATTAATGTGTGTATACATGCCAGTGGACAAGATTGCAAGTTGTTACCTACTCCCTGCCTAACAAACCTGGCAAAAAAACAAGAGTAATAAACACATAAAACTGCCATTAAAAAAATTGCCAGCTTAGGTCTCAGAGATTTCTCCCTCTGCACCATGATGTTGAAGATAACACACAGCCAAAAATCCCCCATCTAATACTCTATCAATAAAGGGCTATTCTTCCAGTGAATGTTTAGTAGAATTTGTAAGCCTAGTATAAATAGCCTACGTACATATAATAAGAGTCTTCTCTCTGTTTTTGAGAGAGAGAGAGAGAGAGAAATCTGCTGGGCTTTATGCAGGTAACAGGTTCCTAATCTCATGTCTCTATAACTTTAATATTGGAATTAATGACAGGATTAGCATAGCGCATCAAGATGATCTCTCACGTGAAGCCAACAGAATGTCATGGCAAAGGGCTGGTCGGCAGGGATGCTTGTTGATAACTTTTTTTTTTTTTTATTGGGTGTGGGAAAGCAGAGATGTAGTTTCACTAGCCTGAGTGCCTGGGATTTGGCAATATTCAGAAGTGTTTTGCCATGTGGGAAATTAAAATCTGCAAGTACAAAATTGCTTATTTAAAAACAAAGAACAGCAACAAAACCCATGTTAGTTCAATTAAAGGGTCAGTGCAGAGAAGTCAGAATAGATTTTTTATTTGCTAAGAAGCAAGGGACTGGAAAAAGATACATCTATGTAGCAGGTATTTCTAATGAACCAATGAGAGCATAGGCACTTGTTCCACTTAATCATGAAGCAACAAAATGGAAAATAGCCCTTCTCATCTCAAGAATATGCTTTGAAAAACGAGCCAGGATGAAGAGAGAAGCTCATGGCATTTCAAGACTGTGCTCAACTCTCCCTTTTTCGCCACCTCCCCTCCACCTTCTTTGTAATCAAGGCTGCCTGAGCCTATAAGCAGGTATTCATTTTTAGTTTTGTTTTAGGACTGGCTTAGCTGTTTGTGGTGAGCAGATGGGGATTTGATGTTACATTCTGTTTCAATTGTCTTTCAGAGAAATTAATTGCAATAATGATCCACTTTATGGATATAACTCCTATTTCCAGAAGTGTCCTACTGTAAGAGCATTAGAATCTAAGGAATTTAGAGTCATGTAGCTAAATACAGGATTAATGCTAAAGATGGTCCTTGAGCAAAAGCTTGGATTCAGGCAGCATGATACTTGAAAACTCAAGCAGAACTTCACATCTTACTCTTAGGTCTTTAATTGCTGCCAAACCAGCAGAACTTTCAGGTGTCTATTTTGGGTTTGGGCCTCCCATGTTGCCCCTAAAGGTTCTTGCATTTAGGTCTCTTTTCTAGGGCTCTCCCATCTGATGTAGACCCAAGCCCTCCTCTGTGTTGCATGCAACTCCTCATCTTCCTACACATCAAGAGAACGGAAATCTATTTCAGTTCCCGTTAGGCAGGTAATTAGTTTGAAGGCGCTGAGACTAACGTGACTGCCTCTCAAGCAGCAAGAAGCATGAAGCTCCAGCAAGACCCGTGTTTTATATCCTGCCTCAAAACCAAGCAAAGATAACAGCTTTTTAATTCACCAGTTTTATCTCCCTGGGCTTAGTGAATTCTAGTGCTCATAAAAAGTGAGAGAAGGCTACTGCAGGCTAAAGGCAAGCACAGTGCAAGTTTCATGCATACATACAGCTCTGCTAAATAAACCTTAACGCTGACCCTGTGGCATGCCCTACTCTAATAATTCTTCCTCCTCTGGTCCCCTCCACTCCCCTCACCAGTTCTTCCTTGGCACTTATGTTGTGACTTCAACTTTCCTTTTAATATTGCAGGCTTGGGTGCCCTCTGATTAGTGACTGAAACTTATACTGAGCTGCGCAGCAGGTTCTATGAAGGGTCTAGGGTGAAGCCTTCTGAATTCATTGTCACTTTTGATAGAAACCAGACAGTGAACTTCAGTTTCCGGATGAGGTAATGATTTGCCAACTGATCCCCTTATGGTCCTTTCTGATTTAGGATCTTCCTCTGGGGAGATGCTTGTACATTTAGGAATGAAGTCACTTTTACAGCACTCTGTCCTGAATTGGAAAGCACAGGCATAGGTCTCACTGAGTCAGTTTTCTTTATATTAAATGGGAGTGTATTATCCAAATGAGAAAATTCTCTCTTCAGCAGATGTTTTTCCATGCTTTACTTTCCTTTTTAAAAACATAATGAAACTCTAAAGGCTGGAAAAGGTCAAATGTTTTACTGAGCTTTATTCAAGGAGGAGGAAGAGTTCTATCATGAGAGAGTGTACCAAGACCCCAGAAATGTCAAATAAGCAGATTATCTAGTTACCGGAACTGGGACAGCTGGTCCCAGGTGACAACAGCCCCACAACTTCTTAGCACTGTTTCATCACTTAGCTTTAAGACTCCTTCAACTCTGTAAGTCGGACATAAAAAAAACCAAACCGTGCTTTTTCGTATCAAAGAGAATTTCAGGCAGAGAATGAAATCCTGGCCCTATTTACATCAGAAAGACCTAGCCATTGACTTCAAGGGGGCCTGGATTTCACCTGAGAACAGTAATTTTTCTGTCTCATTCTATAGTGTAAAGTGACACATTCTGAAAGGCAAGACTGCTCATTAAGGTGTGGGCATAGAGTAGCTAGATCTGCATCTTGTCTGGAGGATAGACATGACAACCATAGGCCTTAAACCTTGCTGTATAGGCTTGTTCTGTACAGTCTATAGAGGCTAGCTTCTGATGGTAGTGGGAGTTAAGTCCAAGTGTAGGGCTGTAGTGTGGATCCTTGATACAAGAAACTAAAAGGATTTAATAAATATCCACCTTTAACAAAAATTTTCCCTCCATGAATCTCCAAGCACTTTGTACAGGAGGTAAGCATCATTATCCCCATTAATGGGTTTTTCAGATTTTTCCTGCAGACATTTCTGGTTGGGTAAAGCCAGGTTGGCTGTGAGAGAAAGTGACGCTGTTAATGATTCTCTCACGCTTCGTGGAGACCTAACTGACTGATGCTGTAGGCCAGATTACAGTGTGGGCAGGTCTGGTGTCTTGCCTTTCCGTATGTGTAATGAAAAACAAGAAAGGACAAATCACTGTGATATCTTCATGTAGTTCCAGTAGGTTTCTCCCAGGGGTCAAGAGTTTCCACGTACCTCTCCTTTGTCTTTGAATCTGTGATGACAGTTTGGGGTAATTGAAACAATATGGCGGATTCTGAACACCTACTTTGCTTAGAATAGCAGATTTAATCCTTATATTCTGCCTTGGACCTGTCTGGTTACTTCACAGTGTCGGGGTGTGTTTATACAACACCATGCAGAAGATCCCATTAGCTGAGTGCAACAGCACACTGGTGTGTCTATACTGTGCTGAATTTCAGCTCTGTGAGGTGTGGAGCCTGCTTGTGTACCTCTGGGTGGGTGCTTAGCTGCATGATGGTAAGCATGCTTTGGATGTAGGGGAATTCTTGTTTTTTTCAGGAGTGTTTCAGCTGAGTTAGCCCACAATATTATTCCAATTTACTGCCTGGACAGCCACCTAAAAGAAAATCTTTGCCTCCTCCAGGCAAAGGTTTCTTTATTCATTTTCCGTGCTCAGTCTGTTGATATTTTGTGAATAAGATTGCTTGGCTCTAAGTAGTTGGAATTTTATTTATTCCTCTGATTTCTCTAAAATTCACAAGATGAATGTATAAGCCTAGTCCACCTCTCTTGTTATAAATGCAAGAGATGCGAGTATGATGCCATGTTTTTTATATATCAGAGGCTCTTCTAGCTGGAGTTGATCACTCTTGAACGTTTCAAAGGCCACTGTTGGATCAAGTCCGTGTTAAATACTATTTCTCACTATCATCAACCTTCCATCCCTTCAACATTGGGAGAAAAAAGCATTGATAAGCTATGTCTGTAAAATTCCAGTTGCACTTGCACCTACAGAAGTGAAGGTTTTGTCCCTTTCGTTGCTGGAAGTATACTAGACAAGGTCCAGAATGGCTGTTCAGTGATTTTTAGTTCAAAACTGGCTGTTCATCCTGTGTGTTTTTACAGTGTAGTTCTTAAGGACCATTAATAGGGCATATGGAAATTATTTCAGGATAGATTGTCTCCTGCTCTCAGGCCTTCTGTGATACTAGACAACTCACTTCACTTTTACCCATCAGGTTACCACGTTGGAGATATCTTAGTGACATTAAAATGGATTGTCCTCTTAAACATCTAATACGCTGAAGTTCTGATGCCAGGGAGCCACCCAAAAATGTCTTGTTCTTTCAGACCCTCATTTAACATGTGAATCAGTTGTTCATGTACCTTGCTTAAGATGGAAAACAGCGTCCTTCCAAACTCTGTGATAGGCCTACAAATTAGCAAAAAGATGGGAGATGAGGGCCAGGGAGATGCGGCAGGAGATGTGGGCAGGGGAGGCAAATGCTCAGTACCTGATGGCACCAAATGGCACCCCACTGGGAAGAGTGCAGAGCCTGCCAGTGGGACTATGAGAAGGACCTCGCATTCCTCTGGAGCCTGCTGTCTCATGTGACCTCAAGAAGTACAGTTAGCTGACAATATTTGTGTTTTTAAGAGAATGTCTCTGGAGTTCCGTGATTCAGTTTCTCATAGCTGAGAGCCATGAATGCAGCGAGAACAGTCATTGCTCATCTCCTTCTAGCTCTTTGTAGGAGCTGGTACCCCTGAGGAGCCACCAGTGGCCCTGGTGCCTGTCTAGTTTGCTACTGGGTGAAGATCACACCTTTCACCAGCCCTGACTTGCCCGTGGCATCCCCAGAGAGCCACCTCTGTACCTCCCCAGTGAGACAAAACGCTTCACGGGGGAGTCTTGCTAGCTCCAGGCTCCAAGAACCCTGCTCCCTGCAGGACACTGATGGTGGGTTTTTGCTTTACTGAACAGAAAGGATAAAGGAAAAAAAAAAATACACTGAAGAAACCCATAAGAGGAATAAGAACAATGACAAAGCACAGAAGAAATCCCAGCCAAAACCACCTTCCACTTAGTGGGAGAGAAGAGGGGAAGCCTAAAGCTGCAGCACAAATACTGATTGTTCCTGTCAAGGATTTGCTGCTGTTGCTAAGTTACTGGCCTCTTTGGAAAACCCTTGAAGTATGGGGTACATTAGGAACTCATTAGGGTCCCGGGGACTTGTGCTAAATGTACGATATGTCTCCATGCTAAACACACTTCAGAAATAACAACAGAAACTTCCTGGCCAGAGTTTAGATGCTTTTCTTTTTTTTTTTTTTTTATTTCTCTGCTCTCCCTTACTCCTGTGTTGCTCCATTTGTTCTTTTATGACAGTCAAGCTGTTTGACAGGATGGGAGACATTACCTGGAATAGATGGAGATGAGCTCCACTTCACTTTGTAAAGTTTCTGGCTTTTCATGAAAGTTCCCTTGCAGGGGAATGTAGAAAAGGAGGAAGGATGAATGGAGATGCATCTCTAATCTGTTCAGAGTGTGGATTTAATGACACTCCAGGGACTTTGCATCAAGTTTGCAGAGTGAATAAGTCTGAAACGTAGAAATCCAGGGGTGCAAGTTCCTCTCCAGCATGTTGGGGAGGGCGCTAAGGTCCATTTACCTTTGAGTGTCAGAGCCACAAAGCAGAATCCACAGCCCAGAGCTAGCTGCCTAGGTGTGACGGAGGAACCCCAGCATGCCGACAGATGGTGGGAGGACGGATGAGTTGTCCTCAGGGGGGGATCTAGGCAGCATGCCTGCATCCAGAGATATCGAACATGATCTCTACAGGGAGTTAGTAACGTGTCTGGGCTTAACAGAAAATATGTATCTCTGCTGTTTTACATAATATTTAATGAATGATATATTAGTAGCCCCAACAGGATTTTAGTTTTATTTAATGTAATTTATAAATTAAACAGTCCAGACTGGGTGGAGAAAATGAACCAGCAGGCTCACTAGCAACAAACTGCAGGTCTTGGGAACAGACAGCAACTACATTTACGTGGATCATGTGCTGTTTAGCTAACTAGGCAGGAATTAAGTGGAGGAATACTCTTTTGCATTATAGAGGCATCCATTTCCATAATTCATCAACTTGGCATCTACGTTTGAATTGGGAGCAAACCTCAGATTGTTGGGTTTGGGAGCAGTTCAAAAAAAAAAAAAGGACGCACAGAGTATCAGTCACCAGTTTTCCAAACTGATTTTGAGGATTCAGGGATAAGGGATGCACTCAAAGAGATGAGAGAGTACCTGTGATCTTCTCATCATCAAATCTGGTGGCTAAGATGTAAAAAATATTTCTGATTGAGAAAGTGGTTACTAGCAAAGTACCCAATGAGGAGGACAAGGCTAGACCTGTTCTGTGTCTTACACATGCAGGGCCGTGGGCTGCTGCCAGGTTTGTGAGAACTACGATGGAGGGAGCCAGTGTGTGTGTATGAACGCAGATTGCTACTCATAACTTGGTCATTTCAGAAGATGTCTAGGCAAGATCTCTACAGCTAGATGGGAACCCTGTTCCAAAGTTGTGTTTATTTCTTTTACCCATAGCCTCTTTTTTTTTTTTTTTTTTTTTGCCTCCAATCTGTAACTTGAAAGGCTGACACGTTAGGTGCTGATAAGTGAACTTTTGCTTTGACCTGAATATTGTTAACCCTTGCTGAAAGGACAGGAAAGCAACAAGTGGGGTAAAACAGATGAAGTTGAAGTGAGCAGTCTCTATGGAGGCAGTGAGCCAGAATAAACCAATTACATGCAGCCAGTCCTCAAGGAATGGCACCTCACAGTATCTTTAATGAGCATGGGGACAGGGAGTGGTTTCCATCACTCCACAAAGGAGCAGACTGATGGCTTTTTGCGATGGGATTCCCTCCGCAAAAGTCAAACAGCTGAGAATAAATAATTCCCCACCCCACCCCACCCCCCAGCCCTGGTCCTGCATAAGCCTGAAGCCCAAGTTTTCCCATGTGTTTTATGGGGGAAGTCAGGGAGCTCACAGTAGCATTCACCCAAAGGAGGGCAAGGAGGGATCTTCCCCGGGTTAACAACAGGGATAGGAGGGTTGTAAAACTCACTCTTGTCTTGGGGCTTTGCAAGCATTTTCCCCTGTTGTAGGGTTACACTCTCTTGAAAGAAAATGCCTTTTCTTTAAAGGCTTTTTTTCTGTAGGGCCTTTGAAGTGGCAGGGGGTGGCCTCCACTAGTGTGGAGATGAAAGCAAACACTCGGAAAGGAGCCTTGGTGACTCAGAAGAGAGCCAGGGATCGGGCCACATGGCACAGACTGCTTAGGTGTCAGGTTAGCTGCCTCTGTGGGAAGTTGCTTTTAGAAGGTGCTAGTTGGAGCAGTGCAAAACTCGGTGAGAGGGCGATAACTGTTAAACTGGGCCCAGAGCTTGATTTCAGTCCTTGCTCTGGTTTTGTTTAGGAATATGAGACATCATTTTGGTCCGGTTTCCTCCCTGCATCAGAGGGCTGAAGTGAACAACTGTTTCTAGGCCAGGAAGGAAGGACAGCACCTAACCTTCCTGTTTTCACTTTGTATGGTTATTTGAAGATTTAGAAGCTCAGAATAAGTATGACCATTCTTGTTAAGTAGAGCAGACACAAGCAACCCATGTCCCTTTCACACTGAGCTTGTTAAATTGCCTGCAGAGGCCACGAGTGCTTTCTCCCCATCTGCAGAGAAAGAAGACCGGTACTTTTTCCTGAAAACCACCTGTTTTCCTTGTAGTTGCAAAGAAAACTTTCTAAGCATACACTAAGCCAAATCAACGTAATATCTGCCTGATTCAGTTTCAGTGAAGGAGACTTGATATACCTCCTGTCATTTGTGTGTGATCTTAACCCTGCAACCTAACGACCTGATTTTCATGTCAGTGTTCTTTACTGTTTTCCTGCTCTTCATGCCAGCGAAAAGCATGCAGGGTCAAGGTTTATCCATAACTGCTGGCTGTGGTGGCTGCCAGCAAGTAAATGGACGTTGTGGAGGCTTTCTGACATGGGGGAGTTTAAATCTCTGCCCCTCAGCTTTCAAGCTGTGTTCAACAGCACCTCATTGTTAAATAGGATCCTGGGACTGGAATATTTAACCATATTCTGCTGAAAATGTGCCTTTCCCATGGGTCCTCAGTGATGCAGGCCCACAGTCTCTATAAGAAAATCTATTGCATGTCAAAAAGACAGGAGCTGCAGAAAATAACTGGAATATAATGCTTATATAAATAACACAGGGAAATCAGTAGTAGTTGCAGTAATAATTATATGAATAATGAGAATATAATATTCCAGTGGCATCCTTAAACGTGCCCCTAAATCTGCTGCAGCAGTTCCCACGTGCTGCACTGGAGGTTGCTTTAATTTGGGGCCCTTCATAGAGTTTCAGTCTTGTTTGCCAGAGAGAACACAAGGCTCTGGCTCCCTTGCTTTGCTCATAGGTTTGGGGGGACTAATTAACTGGTGTTTGAAAAGCCCTTGGCAGCTAAGTATTCACCTTGATCAGTGATAAAGGGCCCTGAAGTAGCTGTGGAGAAGGACACAGCCTCTTTGCCTACTGATAAGGCGTGATTTCATCAGCATCATTGCGAGGTGTCTGTCCGGCTACATCCCCTTAAAAAAGCTGCAACCCCAGTTGTGGTATGCTTGAAAAAACAGGATGACTTTCTTTTCATGTTTATGTATGCTCCCATCATGGGCAGCGACAGCAACAGCCTTGAGCATTTTGGCTGTAGTGGGGACTATAACAGTCGCTCACTTTGATGAGCATCAAATTCTCACAGAATTAAAACCAACAGACACCTTGGCGAGCCCCAGCTCTGTGATCGGTGCGGGTGAGTGAATGGATGCTGCCACCTAGCAGCTGAGCCGGGCTCCAGCCGGGCTCTGAGACAGCTTCTGGCCTTCCATGCCAGGTCTCCTACCTTGAAGCAAGTTTGTTGACTATTAATTAGTTTCACAGGTGAAGGGCTTTTCTTTTTCCGTTTACATCATCATCACAGCATGCTGGGCTAAACACTTTGAGTGGTCCTTGCTGAAAACAGCTGTGCGAAGCTAGGAAGCTGTGTGTGCATCTGTGAATCCTGGCAGCTGTCTGTGTTTGTATGGACATGTGTTTGTATGCACGTTCCTGTGAGTTTATGTGCACCTGACATTGCTAGGAATGAGAGAAACCTTTCAGGGGCTGGTCACCGCAAGGCAAGAGACAACTGGCAAGTCTAATAGACCAGAGTTCAAAAAAGAAACAGATCTGTCTTCTCGAGATGCAGAGGTAGCACAGGATCACAGACAAGTCTGAGGGAAAAAAGCTGTGCTACTAGTTTGACCTTTATAAGAGTAAATGCGGTCTCTGCAGATCAAGCTATCTGATGCATAGTGGACACTTGACCTTCGAGGCAGGGGCTGAGAGATGTTCTTGGTGCAGGTAAAACACATTTAACTGTATTTTTCAGAAAACTGGATGATCGCTGCAAGGGTACACTCCCTGTTGTACTAGACGTGTCCCAAAACTATGGTCTCTGCTGTAAAAGGCTATGGCCAGTGTTCAAGGAAGCAGGAGGTAAAGGGCTCTAAACTCTTCAAAAAAACATTTGGAGTGACTGGGAGTAGAGTCAGAAAGTGAAATTCAGGAGGTACCAGTTGTCCTGGTTTCGTCTGGGATAGAGTTAATTTTCTTCCTAGTAGCTGGTACAGTGCTGTTTTGGATTCAGTGTGAGAATAAGGTTGATAACACACCAATGTTTTAGCTGTTGCCGTTAAGTCAAGGATTTTTCAGTTTCCTGTGCTCTGCCAGTGATAAGGTGGGAGGGAGCATGGCCAGGACAGCTGACCCGAACTAGCCAAAGGGCTATTCCATACCATAGAATGTCATACTCCGGATATAAACTGGGGGGAGTTGGCCAGGAGGGGTGAATCACTGCTCTGGCATTGGTCAGCAGGTGGCGAGCAGTTGCATTGTGCATCATTTGTCTTTTCTTGGGTTTTACTTCTTTCTTGCTGACGTATTCCTTTTCATTAAATTTATTTTTTTAATCATTATTTTAGTTATGAAACTGTTCTAATCTCAGCCCACAGGTTCTACTGGTTTTTGTTTCTCCTCCCTGTCCCACTGGGAGAGGGAAGGAATGAGTAAGTGGCTCCATGTGCTTCTTTACTATCTGGGGTTAAACCATGGCACCAGTTCATGTGTAAGGCAAATCCTTATCCCGTTAAAATGTATATGCAAACTCACACATGTCAAGGATGGTATGAACAGTGCATTGCCCGAAGTTGTCTTTGTTCCTAGTCCGAGTCTTATATCCCATTCTAATTCTGAAATGGTTTATTTTGGGAAGAAGAGGGTGACCCGAGAAGATTCATGCCCTGTCTGCCCCTTGCAGTCCTGCTGGAGGTGAAACACTTAACCCAATGCTGCCCAAATTCCAAGTGGTGTAACAGCAACGCCACCCACTTTTAAGGAGGTCCTGTAGCAATGCATTTTCTCAGCATCACATGCACGCTTTCCCCACCTATACATCACACATTCTCACCTCTGTTATCACAGCCATTTTGCTTTGCTTTTGGCTGTGGCTTTGTGTAGCGAATGGAGTTAATAAACAGTGTTTTTCCACCCTTCCCGCTGGACCTTCCTCTTCTGCTTGTGTTTGCCTGCCTGTCCATCTGCACCCATGGCTGCAAGTGGAACAGTCTCCATCCTACTTTCAGGAGATTTCTCTACTGATTCCACACTATGCAAGAGGGATTTGGGTTGCACTTCCACTGATGCTGACCAGCTGAATGTCAACCATGAAGTTGGTAGGTGGTGATCACAAAGCTATAATAGAAAAATCTCTTACTCCGCAAGGCGCCTCTATTTGGGGTCTAACTGCTATTCTATACCTCTGTATGCCCACAAATTGCTCAAGCAATAACATGTTTACACTTGAATTTCAATTGCTTGGAGTGCATATCTGTTTGGGGAGTGGAATTCTCCCAGGAGATGAGGGCAGAATGGTAGAAGAAATTGCTCGTCTGTATCAAACTAATGGCCCATCCAGTCCAGTATTCTGTCCTAACCATTGCCAGTGCTGGATGCTTTAGATAGACTTGTAACAACCCCCTGGTGTGCCCAGTTTTACAATGCTACATAATAGGGAGACATTGCTTTCTGACCCCAACTTGAGATCATTTTGTACTCTGAAGAGGGAAGACTAATAACCCATATGGTTTTTATTCTAGCAAGCCTAGCTGCAGATGCTATTCTTGTAAGGTCTAATCCTTTTCTGAATCTTGCTAATCTGTTTTCCTCTATAATATCCTCTGGCAACAAGTTTCACAGGTTAATTATATGTTGATTGCAGTCTTTCCAATCATAGACACAGTTCTGTTGTACCTCATCTTATCCATGTGTTTTTTAGTCTCTTTCAGCAACCAGAAGTGCCTGCAAATTTATTTCTGCAGGAAAATAATGAAAGAAACTCACTTTATACTGAATTCTGCATGCATAGGCCTCAAGTTACTGATATTATCTCAGTTTCCTTTGAATTCAGAGCATGCTTCTTTCCAAGCAATCTATCCAGTATAGCTATAAAGAACTTCTCCCTGGGGTTCTGCCCTACAGCTCATGCCTCTAAAATTCACTCTCCCAAGTTGTCTATAACATACGCCACTCCCAAGTCAGTGGTATGTCATCTAGCCAGACTACAGCCAAATCATGCCTTTATGTGCTTATATTCCACATTCCCTGCTTCCTGATCTTCACAATTCACTTGGATGCTACATACTAGGACCTTTTGCACCTCCGGAGGACAAACAGCTGCCACCAACCAGCCCCTGTTCCCATGTGGTCCCATTGTCTTTCAAGGGAAAACTGGTGGTTACTCCAAAGAGTGTAAATAATGTCAATAGGACATTTCCCCGTGGGAGCAAGAGGGATTCCCTGAAGTATGCATGTCTTTTCTCTTCCCGAGTATAACGCTCTTGATGGTGCAGAAGCCTGCACTCTGTCCCCAAAACTCCTTGACTCCCCAACTGATGTGTCGTATTTGCTGTATGTGCTGCAGAACTGTGTGTGTGCATGAGTCATCTGTTAGTGCACTGTTAGTATCTGCACTCTTCCCTGTTCATGTTGCCCAGATGAATATATAGTGGAAGCTGAAAGGTACTTTAATCTCCCATGTTCATACCAACCAGTGCAGCATGGTTACCCAGTATCTTGTGGCCTTGCACCCACCCCATCCAAACTGGCATTGGATTCTCAGTCTGTTTTTCCAGGCTGCGTGCCTCTGAACTGCATTTTTGCTAATTGAAATGTTGGTTCCCATGGTTCTCTGTTTCTGATGTCCTGACTTTGGCCTTGTGACCTTTCTGATGCCTACACCTGTCTGCATTTAGCTGTTCCATGTCGTCATTTTAGTCCTCATCCAGTGGGTCTTTCCTGAGCATGAGCAAGCTGTGGATATATCTAAGCACATAGTCTTTAAGATTCCCAAGTATATCCAGTGCTTGCAGTGGAAGACAGACTGCCACTGAACCTTGCTATCTCCCTCTTGCCCATTCCTCACAGTACCTCCTGGTTGTGTGAGGATCAGCCGACTGTGTGTCCCTTTCAGAGCTCTTTACATACCGATTACACTTGTCAGGCCAGGTAATTGTTAAAAATCTCAGCTTAACAGGATGGGAAAGTGAGGCAGAAGGAGGTATAATGACTTGCCCAAGGTCATCTTGTTTCTCAGCCTGACATCCAGCTCTTCTCTTCTTGTCACTTATCTCAACTACAGGGCCAGTTTTTCTCCTGACATACAAGTGAAATGCTGCTGTGACTCCCACACTTCTCTGTTAAATGGCTGCTCTATAAATAAAGTTTCTATTGAAAATGGCACATTAGAAAAATGCTACTACATAATGATTTTTTTTTTTATTGTGATGTTTTTAATTCATCATAGAGAAGCACCCCTTAAAAGTCATCCACTTCACCCACTCCTCTTTTCTCTTCATGCTCTAGAAAGGAAGAGCACTTAAACCTAACAAGAGCCAAATTAATCATACTGGTACAAACAAGAAAGTGCAGAGAGCTATCACTGAGCTAATCCTCATGGAGCCTCCTTCAATACAGGATGGAAAGGTAATTTTTCCTTACCTGGTGAAGATATCTCCCCTGTAACACATGGAAGAAGACACATGAGTAAGTGTCTATAACAAGAACAATCGTAACATGTGTGTGTAAGCAGGAAAACGTAGGGCTGAGTGGAACTATGTTCTCTATATTAAGTTGAATGTTGAAGTGTCTGTTGAAGCCTTTCCCTTCAGATTTCTTTCCACTATTTCCTAAAATATTGATACCTTTTCTGCCAGAAGTTTTCCTTCTTTTCTATACTGTGTCCAAAAATCCAAGCAGCTCATAAAGTCCAACTACAGTTATAAAATAGATTTGAAGTTTGAAAAGAAAGTAAGATGATATTTCATTGAATGTTACAGGGTGGATTGGAAGAAGGAAGAGTAGCAGCAATGGTGTTTGAGCTACTCCTTCCTGCTTCCATTTTTATTGTGTCTCTTCCAGGTGTGAATGGACACCAGCCTCATCTCTCCATCTACAGCACCATCATAGTGTTACATGATGGCTGTGAAGTCTAACTGGAGTGATGCACATATAGTGCTTTGTGATCCTGGGATAGGAGGAGCTAGGGAAGCACAAACTGCTTTTCTAAGCTTGTTGGCAGACACTGAGGGATTCACACTTGTCTTCTCCCTCTGGTAATGAACTCCTGCAGAGAATGCACCAAGTGTAATGCCTTTCTTCAATCCATCTGTGCGGGGAGGGTTTTATGGAGCCCTCCCTGTGTCTGGGAAACAGGGAATTTAAAAGCTTCTTCCCAGCAAGCATAACCCCTCAGAAATAACACTGGCATTGCGAAAGAAGGTGGCCACCTGGTTCTCTCAGGCTGCCTGCTGTCAAGCAGCAAGGCCTAATGAACCTCTCAGGGGGAACATCCGCAGAGGGAGGATGATGAGTCTAATAGGAGCTTGGGTCCCTGCGGTTGGGAGGCATAAACAGCAGCAGGGATGGTGCTTGGGAGGGGGAGAGATGGAAGATGGAAGGCTGATGAGCATTCTCACCATACTCCCTTTCGGCATTAGGCTTCCTGCATATGGTGGCTGGTGGTGTATGAAAGTAGGGACGCAAAGTTGGTACAGTGGGACTCCTCTCTTTGTTTTGGAACAGAGCTACTTTTCTTTCCTGACTGCTCTCTCAGCCCAGGGGCTGCCCGTGCTGTTGGCACTGATCAGCTGCTCAATAGGCACCTCTGATCAGCTGCTTAAAAGGCACCTTGGTGGCTGAGAGCCTGAGAAAGCTGGGGTGGCTTTTTGTGGAACCAGGGATGGCCTATGCTCTGTGAAGTTTGAGGCAAAACCTGTCACTTTCCAATGGTTTTGGCAAAAGCCACAATCACTCTCCTGCCTTATAAAAAGGGAAAAGGGACCCAGTGTAGGGGGTCTACCTTTGTCACACCTCTAGCCTTTCTCTTTTAACTCATTGCTGGTTTCTGGCCTAGCTATGTCCAAAACTCAGTCAGCCAGCTAACCCTTCCAGAGAAAGACTAAGAGCTGTAACGACAAAAGTAAATGTTTTCTCCTTCTGTCAGTATCTGTAGAAGATCTTTAGAAGACCTGTACTTAATGGAAGTACCTCACTCCATGTTTACTAAAAGTCTGCTATTTTCCAGTAGGATTATTTACTATATTCTAACCTGGTACTGCAAAACCTACTGAATTTTGAGAGTTAGAGAAGGAACTATTGCTTGCTTTATTTTTTGTTACATTCTGCAAAAAGGTGTTACAGTGGTTTATAATCTGTAATGAGTGTGATCAGTCCTGTTTATACCAATACAGTGATACCAAGAGTGCTTGAATAACATATGACCAGTATTGCACAGGAAGCTATAGAACAGCATGAATACTATGATCCAGGTAAATATCCTGACTTCAAAACACGGTTGTCTAATGTGCAACATCTGCCACTATCAGGCTGAAAATTGCCTCAAGGATTTCGGAAATTAGATCATAACAGGGAAGAAATTTCTATTCCTTGGTAGAATTGTATTGCCATATGGAATTCACAAGATACATTGCTATTTGCTGGTGAGAAGGATTGGTGGATGAAGTTTGCAATAGAGTGTCAGCCCCAGAAGCAACTGGAATGCTAGGAAAAGTTAAACCTTGGCAGAATGCCTCAGTATCTTTTGATCAGTCTTCCTCTGTCAAAAATACATTTAGGTTTCTGCACAATTTCCCATGTAAGAGGGGAAGAGGGAGTTCTAAATCTCTCTTTGAACAGTCAGTCTGTCTCCCTCTTGACCTACAAGCACTTGCAGAAAAGTCCTAATGTATGGACAGATGGGAAGTAGTACTTTGCCACTGACTTTCCGTCACCTTATCAAATCCCCTTACCCCTCCTTGTCCCTCTTTCCCTCTCTGTGATGGGAAATTTGCACTGGGGAATTTTGTGGGGGGTTTGTCTTTTTTTTTTAAAAAAAAAAAACGACAACCAACCGACCAAAACCGTAATGTAAAGTGAAAAACAATACTTGTGTATTTTTAGTGGTCTTGCTGCTTATGTCTCCCACGCCTGTGTAAGATGAAAAATAACCAACTCGGTATAAAACTCAGCTTTGTAGGCAGAATTTCTCCATTTATAAAGCTCCAAAGCCCCTTGTTTGTTAACAAGACTCCTTCATGCCTCCCGTTAGTCCCAAGGTTGAACAGAGCATGCTGCAAATGGCTTTCTTCCCCCAGAACAATTAGGAAAGCAATATGAAACACCCTTTATCTTTAAGGAGCCAGATCTTCAGCTTCCATAACATGTTCCCAAGCTAGGGGTTTTTGAACATTTCAGCTGAACTTGAATTTGCTGCAGTCTAAGAAATCCTCTTGAGAGTACTGCGACCTTACGGGTTTGGTATGCTTTGAGTGAAGACACTATCAGTCCTGCAAACGGCTGATCCCTCCTCTGTTCCTTAACTAATTTTGTTTGGAAAGTGAACTGTCTGCTCATCAATGAGATCATTGCAATGCAGTTTTCCAGGCATTTGTCTCCCATCCATGTTATAGATGGTATTAAAATTACCAGCATCAAAAAGAAAATTGAAGTTCTGGCCATGAATACATAAGACTTCCTTCATTTGAGTACGACCTCTCTGTGCAGTGGTCAGTAGACACACAACTCAGTTGATGCATCCAAACCTCCATGAACTTTCAGGAGGCTTAGATCTGTGTCTGATGCATATCTTTAACAAATATTTTCAACAAGATCAGGCATCTCCTTGGCCACTGCTCAAAGTGGTTTTCACATCACATTATTTGAAATTAATTTATGCATACAGCTATTTTCAAACTGTTGAGATCCTTACAGATGTAAAAGTTTTAAGAGAATCCTCAGTGAGTTTTTAAGGGAACCAGTGCAAATAGCATTAGACACTCATAAGTGTCACTATCCCATGTTGTCACTGTTCAGATATTTTTACAGATGTGTCTCGGTTCCTTTCTTTAGCTAAATTCTCCCACGGGTTATGTCGAACTTTGGTGCAAGGATGTAGTGTTAACTTGGTGTAGGTCTTGGTGGCTCTGCTGAAGAGAGCTCAGTTTACTGAAATTCAACTTGGAGAGTGGGCAGATTTTTAAGAGCTCAGGTACTCTGCAGAAGTAAATACGTAATTCTGTAGCAGTGTGGATTGCATGTGTGTGCAGGTGATAAGAAGAAAAGTTGCTTTCATAGCCTATTTTTTTCTTAGCTGTTCCTTTTACTCCACAATTTGGTCTTCCACCTAAATAGTCCCCTATTCTTGATTACTCCACCTGTTTCTCCATGGGTTACATAAAGGTTGCTTTAAATACTGATGTATTTTAAAAGGCAGTTTATTATATTTATTTCTATTTATTTATTTTAGCTTATCTGACATGTGTCTGTAGTCACTTGGACCATGCAATCTTTTGCAGTGCTAAAGAAAGAATCCTAGATAACTCAAAGTGGGCTTAAGTTTATTTACCTGATAAAAGCTGAGCATGTGGGCTCGGACATACACAAGCTGTTTCATAGGCTAGAAAGATGCGAGTAGTGTCTGCAGACACTAGGTGTCTGCTGTAGTGAAGAAGACCCTGGCTGACAAAATAATTGAATGAAGTGAGACCAAATAAAAATTCAATTCTTAGAGTTCAAGAGAACTGAGATTTAGGACTCAAGGCCTTACCTGACTATAAAAACTGACTGAGAGACAGGAACACCTTAAAAGATTCTAAGTCCTAAACTTTCCTCACCTTGCAGTAGGAATCATGCTCTGTTCATTTTCACTGTCCTATAGCGGAAGGACCTAAAGAGAAATAATGGCTGATTGGTTTTCTGCTACCACATAATTGCGCTTTCTCCAAGCAAAAGAAGGCGGAGTCTTTTGCTGCTTGTTCTTTAGGTCTCCATGTTGTGTCTGTGTGCCATCATATTTGTGGATGTATGTACAATCATGTGCTAGTGAAGAAGGGCATGTGATACGTTTCCAGACTGATCCATACTGAGGATCAGTTGGCAGGAGTCACGGTTCTGAATTTAGGACCAGACACCTACAGTTTTAAGGAACTTGTAGGAGCTTGAGTCAGTGTCTTGAGCTCAGAGTATATGATTTAAGTTTACAGGAACTGACCATGCTGTAGTATTGAGGAAGCATATGATGAGGCAACATGGAGTGTATTTATATTGTGAAGACTAAGTGTACATTGCAGAATACTTATGAGGTTTTCACAGCATTTTGAATCTGTGGGCTAAGATGCTTGCGTGTACTACTAAGCAAGGATTAAGAGCACAAACTCATTCAAACTTAAGCTGACAGGTGTTGGTCCAAGTAACTTATTTATCGTATCTTCCCCACTTCATCACTGTGCAGGTTGAAAAGCTTGTGCTGAACAAGAGAGAGTGCTGACACAGGAAATGTGTCTTAGTGTTTATGAACCAAACCAGGACTCAGATAGCCTGGGCTATAGTCACAGCTCTGCCATGGACTTTCTGGGTGACCTCCAGCAAGCATCTTCAGTTATGGCTGTACTAATAAATTAAGTGTACCTTGCAGCATTTCTAGGCAGTAAAGCCACCTGGCATGGAATGGCCCAGATCTATGGTAGTAAACCACTGTTAATCCCCAAGAGTGCAGCTTCATGCAACCCTTCCTTCTTAAGAATGGTCCCTGGGTCATCCATGGCTGGGAATTGTTTGGGGTAAGTGCAAATTGTAACAGGCCAAATCTTATGCCAAGCAACTTGCTTACAGTTTATTAACATTACTGCATCTGGAAATATTCCTGAGCACAGGAATATTTGTACTGAATTTACTAGTACAGTAAAGCCTTAGCTGCTGTATTCACATCTCAACTGAGAGTCTGGGAGAACATTCAAGCTCCTATTGGGGCAAGAAGTGGAACTCCACCGCCTCCTCTCTCCTTTTAGAGCCCTTTGTTTTGATGGGAAGGAGCCTTAGTTATATAGCCTCAGGGGAGCTGTGGGCACTCCAGTCAGGACACTCACTTAGACCAGGACGATCAAGGAACCTGGACTGCTTGGCAAGCCACAGTGCACTCCTCTTTCCTGTGTCTATAAAATGAAGAAGTCAGAATTTCCTGACTTAGAAAATATGATTTAAGGCAGCACACTAGCTGTTGACATTAAAAAGAAATGTTAAATTGCTATGTTAGCCAACCACTGTCCTTTCCTTAAATAGCCCCTGGGTTTGTGGAGTCATCCCATATAGGCAGGTTATCCTAAACTGTACGTGGCATGTTTGTTCTCTTACAGTCAATTCTCCAATGCACAAAGTAATAGGAGGTAAGAGATTGTGTCTTTGCTTTATCCAAACTATTACCAGCTTAGATGGTGGCCAGTTGAACCATTCGCTGACCTCCCATGACTATTTCTATGCCTTGATCATTGGTAAGGATTGTATGATACTTCTGACCGCTGTAGAAAAGCAAGAAGTAAGTGTAATCCAAGGATCTAGATTTTTGAGACCTTAAGATACTTGGATCCTGACTTACTACTGATTAGGCCAAAAAAATTTTCTTCTAATTCTTCTTCTGACACCTGCTCATACATTTACTGTGGGGCAAAAATTCCTCATGTGCCAGTCATTCTAATCTCTTACACATTCCCTGTGGGAGCACAGTGTTCAGGGTTTTCAGCATTTATCTGGTGGTGGTCACATTAAAATAGACAAACGAAACAGCCAGAGTTCCCAGCGAAAAAGGAATAGTGTAATATGTCCATTCACTGGCGCTGGCACAGCTGATTTTAGACCCACCCGGGTTTTTTTGTTTTTTTGCAGTGATGTTCTTTGCCTTAGCAGTTTTTGAGAAACACCCTTTGCAGAGCTGAAAGAATCTTAATGTGCACTTCGTAATATGGAATTATAAGTTGACATTTGCAAAGTCAGCTCCTCCTAAGATTCCCTTCTTTTGGATTACTGAGGACTGCAAGATCAGTGCAGCCTGCTAAATGGGAAATTGATGTAACCCTTCCCCAGCTCTTACACTTTCTGGCTGTCAACCTCACCCCATTTCTACCATATAGATCAAACCCATACATTACAGCATCTTTTGAAGGCTCTCTGGTAAGGCCATACAGTGCAATTTTCAAATACAGTGCTGCTGCCTGAGCCACAAAAGGGAATTCCAGGACCTTCGGAAATTCTGTAAACCAGACTCCTAGAAAGTATCCAATTTCCCTGATGCTTGGAATCTTACAGATCTGAAATTCTGTGAATGTAAAAGAGAGCTGCAATGAAATTTAGTTGTAAATATCCTTTTCTCAAAGAAAAAGTGTGCAAAAGAACATTCTCCTGTATCTGATTTTAGAGTTTTCCTACAGTAACATATGGTGCTCTCTCCCCCATCAGTTTTGGTGGCTGCTATACTTGTCTTTTCTGCTTCTTTACTGACCTCTGCCAAGGTCTTGACAACACACTGGCAAGATGAAGAGTCGTGCTCCCTGCCATTCACTGGGTACCCTGAATGAGCTCTTTTCTCATTTTTGCCTCCCACTAGAGCTCAGTGGTCCTTTTTCCCTGTCTGTGAGAATGGACTGCAAAGAATTTGTCAAGACCTATACGGTACGAAAGAACCAAAGCTCCACTGAAATTAGAGTAGTAATCATACCCAATGTTGATAGCAGAGGAAGTCGTATGTAGCATAACTGCAGCTAATGCTTTTTCCTCATGAGATGCAGTCATGTGGTTACGGGTATAAAGTATTTGCTTACACCCAAAGAGCTCAGGTTTTTGTACCACTTCCACAAAAATTTCCTATCTCTTCCTATTTCTGACCTTAAGTCAGTAATTTCTTCTTTCCTTCGTGGTTTATACTCCTCTAAGTCATTAAATAAAGGTTTTCATTTCTTACATTAACATTCTGGCCCTGAAGCTCTCTCTTCTTTGTAATCATGTTGCCAGGGAGGTTTGCTGGAATACCATACCATGTCTGTTCCAGCCCCAACTGAGTAATTGTGTTTCTTGGTTTTCTTCTATATCAGGCAGGACTGTTTTCCTGAGTAAACAGACCATGTTCCCACTCCCATCTTTTTATCCATACATACCTTGTTTCAAAAACCTTATTTGAAATCTGCATAAATGCCACATTTTCTATAGGAATACCTCGGTCAGAATAATGATCATTTGCATGTTAATAGCTCCGTCTCTGTAGGTGGTTGTTAGTTGTTACTGGCCTTGCTTGTTACAATGAATGCAAATCCTTTTTTAGTCCTAATCTTAATTGCAAAATGATTGTATTTTTCCATAATTCCCTATATTTCAGTAATTTTAATCTATATCAAATATGATTCCTTGACATGCTATCATCTGCTTTGTCTATTATGCCTAGGCTCTGCACATGTTCCAATAGCCTTGCTAATTATCAAAGCAATTTGGTGTTTGAACTGAAAATGGGCCCTTAGCCAATTCGTTCCCACCAAACTTTGCTAAAGAATGAAATAAGACTTGAACTTGCACTTTGTGTCTTGACTCCACTCTCTTTGCTCTTCATCTTTTCAGCTGTATCTGACAGTGAAGTGACTGACCTGGCAAAGTGCTGCTGGCACCATCCTTTCCACTGTGGGGGAGTGAGGTTACTGAGGTGGAAGGTTCCCTGTCATCATCAGTTCAACATCTGTGATCTTTGCAGCACCAAATACTTGGTGTTTAGTTCATGCAGCAATGTAGCCTCTGTGTTTTAAAGGGACAGTACTAAAGAAACCATTTTGTTGTTCTGATACTGTTGATGACCCACTATGGACAAGAATTTCCTCTGTGGAGGTACAGCTGGCAAACTGCATAGATCTTTCACAATGCACAGTGTTCTGATGGCTCGGCTTGGAGGGTGGCTTGGGCACTGAAAGGCCCACCTAGTGCTGTGCTTGCCTGTGTGATGGCTTCCACCTGGACATACCACAGTCCTGAGTTAAATGCCCACATGCTTTATAGGGAAAGTTCAACGTACAGAAATGTGACTCAGGAAAGTCAGAATTCAGAGAAGAAATGCACCTGACGTAGGTGCGGTGAAATGCTAAGTGAAGGATTATGGCCTTTACCCTACACCTCTTGGGGACTTAGCTTTTCCTGCTCATCAGTTCTGGGTTTGAGCTTGAATGGTTACAGAATCATGGAAGTGCTGTTTGGAGGGATCCTCTAGAGACTTCTGGCCCAGCATCCTTCTTGCTTGTTCCTTTCTGGTTTGGGGAATATCTGAGGATGTAAGGCAATAGCATGCAAGGCAGGCACTGAGCTGGTCTATGTTATTTCCTAAGAACTATCAACCCTGTAGCAGTCTTTCAGATTCACCACCACTGAGTTTATACCAGATCTATGCAATTTCAGGGTTGACCCTCCTCAACTTCAATGGGCAGAATTACTCTTTACTACCTACTCTATGTATCTGTAGCACAAAATGACTGCTGCTAAAGGATTCTGTAGGTCAGAGGCCTGCTATGACAGGCTTTGTGCATACTGTCATGAGACTTGCTTGATAAAAGAACTTTCTGAAAACAAATGAAAAGACGCTGGTATGATCTTAGCCAAACCTTGTAAGTCTGTGGCCCACTCATTTCACATTGCAGAGAATCCCAGGCAACATACTTATCCTCAGGGAGAAACGCCAAATTACATGGTGTACTGGGATCCCACAAAAGAGTGGAGTATTGTTTAATCACTGCAAATTAAAAGTTCGTATGACTTACTGAAATTGGCAGTGCCAGACTCCCAAGATGATGCAAATCTGCTTTCTGACATCTTCCATCTAAAGCTGGAGGCCTTTTCCATGCTGTCTTTGTATCTGTCGTTGAAGGCAATATTCTCCTATGCTGAACATATCCAGGCACTGTAGCAGTGCATATGCGGTGTGTTTGGAGGGTGGGGTATTATGTTATAAAATAACTCTTTTCTTTTTAGGCTTATAGATTGCTGAATTCTTGTAGGGTAATTGAGGCTGGTATTTCCCAGGGAAGTAGAAGAGATTTTCTCAAGTGCTGTCCCATGTCTGCAAAATGGGGTTCATCTGTCTAAGGCAGAGCTTTCCAAAACACAATCTAGTTTCATGGCTCTTTCAGGGAAAGCCACCCCTCATAAACAGACATGCTTGTGGAGATCAGCAGTCTTTAATGTACGCAGTAGCATATGCATCTTGTACATTCATTCTGGTTTAATATCACTTCCCAGTGTGAATCTCAAAACAGTCTGCATCTCTCATAGTTTCCTTCAGAGCAACAGAAGGAGAAAGGCTCCTATTTGATAGCGACTTAACCTGTGAGGTAGGGAGGCTATAAGAAAATGAACATATCCATTATGCTTACCTGCCCTTTGTACTGCTAATCCGTAACACTGAACTAAATCCATGAAGCTGTTTATTTTCACAGTCAACAACATAGTGCTAGCCGTCTTCCTTTCTGCCAGTGGTCTAGATACATAAAGGGAAAAGTAGGTCCCCAAATCTGCACTTGTAACCCACCTCCCTTACCTCACTAGTAGTTGTAAGGATGTGGAGTTGTCTCTGCATAACTTTCCAGTGGTTATGCACACGTACTTTTGTACTGACAGCTGTGAGCTGTCTTCTCTTCCTTGCATTGCCTGATCCAACGCCCATGTTTAGGTGCAGTTTGCTTAAGTCAGTAGGTAAGACAGCCCTTTCTTCTTTGGCTCAAAGGCCTAATGGAGATAACATCTGCCATGGACATGGGAACTCCAAGCTTCAGGCCTTCCTCTGCTTCAGGGTGCTTGAGCCCAGTCCTTACCTCTAATAATAGCAACCTCCTCACAAAGCTACACCGTCCTTTATGTCCAGTGTTCCGTCTCTGCAGTTCACAAGGTGAGTGAGCCATAGTGGCAAACTCTCAGAGTAGGGAAGGTTCCCTGTCAAGCATGAAATCTTATGGAGAAGTAGGTCACACTTGTGTTCAGCGTCACATAATTGTTGGAAGTAAGAGCTTCCCTTGAATTTTCTAGCCACGCTTTTCCTGTTGTAGCCCACTATGCCAGTTTGATGTTTTCATGATGAGAGCTGGCGGCTCTCATTGAACTTGTCATTTCCCTCAGCCCAGAAACCTGAGACTCTGTGTCCAGTTTTAGGCTCAACAATTCAAGAAGGATATCAATAAATTGGCATGGGTCTGGTAGAGACAGCTACTAAGATGATTGGGGCCTATGGTACATGTCCACTGAAAAAAAGTTGAAGGATCTAGGCTTGTTTAGTGTAGTGAATAGGAGGCTAAAAGGTGCTCCAAAAACCTACAGCAATTGCAGAAACAACAGAAGCAAACTCTTCTAAATAGCAGCAGACAATAGAACATTGGCAACAGCCACAAACTGTGGCTTGAGAGGTTCAGAAGGGATGTTAGGAAAACCTTTTATCTGGGAGGGTGGCACAGTGCTGGCAAAGGTATCCTGTGAGTTGTGGAGTCTTCTTTTCAGGGGCTTCCAGGACCATCTTACATGAACTAGTATGGGAACAGCCAAATAAACTCAATGGTCTCCTCTGTAGTGAGTAGGGACTGAACCTAGTAGAAGGTGTAGCCTTGAGATTTGTTCTAAAAGGATTTTTTTTAATGACAGGAAGCTTGTTTTAGGTCTTTGTGAGGTCATCTTTTCCTGCCTTGCCTATGCTTTTTTGATGATCTTTCCCAGGGCAGCTCTGTCTTTATTGAACAGCTATGTCTTGAGAGCAGTATTGCTGTGAGCATTTGTGAGGGTGGAACTGCCGTTGCTGGTTTAGTGTGGTTGTTGGGAAAGATTAGAACAGATTGGTACTGTGTGAAGCTCATGTCACATGCTTTTATCGAATACACCCGTAGTGGGAACTAAAAGTTTTATCAGCATGAATTTGGGATGGTTGTTTCCCTTATGGCTGGGAAAGTAGAAAATGAACAGTGCACATAAAAACTTCTTTTATTCCTTCCCTAAGTCTGTCTCTGAACCTCTGGTACTCACTGAGCGTTGTTTCTGCAATTACGGAAGGTAGGCTGGAATATATGTGAGAGAAAAGGGGAATAGATCACCACTCCGTTAGAGGGTCCTTATGGAGGAGTGATGAGGCAAGAATGGAGAGGGAAAATAATCGTAAAGAAATTATGCTGGGAAGAGATCAATAACCTGAAAATTACTCGCGTCACTTGACGCCAGAACAGATCTGTTTAAAACCTTTTCCTCTATAGAGGAGTAATCTTGAAATTGACCTATTCTGCCTAGTTTATTCTTTTCATGGTAAAGCAGCAAAGAAATTATTGAAAAAGCAATGCTGCTTTTTTTTTTTTTTTTTTTTCCCAGCCAAAAAGGTGCAGCCAGATCCTTTCCACCACGTATGCAAATTCCACCAACTAGATTGGGGTTTGGAAAGACCCACCAGTGATCTTTTTCATAGTATAAACATTAAATACAGCTCACCCAGATGGGGAATGATCTAACAAATGAACTCCCCAGAGAGTGATTGCAGGGAACACTTCCAGAGATTAAGGCAGACAAGCACATAAAAGTGATTATGTTCTGTTACCTTGTGAGGCCTGTGGATAACGCTGGTGTACAGATAGATTGTGACAGGAAGAGGCAAGCAGACTGGGAGATGGAGAACTACAAAACAATTTGTATGATGGGAAGCTGTGTGTGGAGATGGTGGTAGCCTTTCCACTGGAGGGTAAAGAGGGTTGTAAGAAGAGAAGGGGAATAAACTCACCAGCCCACTCAGTGTGGAGTCCACAGAGCATCAGAGAAGTGAACAAGCAGAAAGACTCTTATTTTTAAATTTTGGGAAATTCTGCTTTATGATGTGCCTTACTCCTTTTCCACCCTCAGTATCACCAAGTTGTTGGTTCCACTAGAAGACACGTAGTCCAGAAGGGCTTGGAATAGCACAAAAGGATAAAAGAAACTAAGGACCCAAGCCAAGTGATAGCAAAGGATTGCCCTGAATTTCCAAGCTCAGCTGATGAGATGCCAGACAGTGTTACTCTAATTCCATAACAATGAATTAGTCCCTGTTCATAGTCTCTTCTCATCTTTCTCCAGCTCATTTTTTCATGGAAGGATGACTGAAGAGTTACACATCTAGATTTTCACTTATATACAGTTCCACCTGTGTTAGGCTGTTTGATTTCCTTACACCTTTTCTTACAAATTTAAATTTATATTTATTTTGCTTATTGTAAGACAGTAAGAGGTGAATTCTGTGCACTGCTAAGTGTGTAATATTTACAAATGTGTAGCTACTGTTTCTGTATGACACTGTTCAGTTAAAGCTGGTTGTATCTTGTGGGAATTCCTTTCAGTCATGTTCTTAATCCATTCTTGGCTTTCATATAGGTCAGTATTTCAGCTGTAGCTTGGTCTGAATTCTGCCAGATTCACATTGTTCTTGTTTAAACAAAGCCTGTAGTTTTCAATTTCACTTCAGTTCTCATTAAGAAAATGCAAAGCTTTCGGCACTCATTAAAGCATAATCTAAATAGTGCCAATAGTACCCAACTCATGAGTCTGTAGGGAATGAGAAGAATGAATTCACGAGTGGTACGGTGAGGTCAAGCAGATCAGTTAATAGCTCTGGAATTTCCAGGTAAACTACTTACAGTAGTATTTTCTAATAAAGACAGAGCTTACACCTATTTTTCAGAAAAGATTTGGATACTGAGGAGTGCAAATTCCTTTCATTTACATTTCTAGTTGCTTACTTCTCTTTCTTGAAATGAGATAGAGGCCAAGGGCCAGATTTTCAAAGGTATTCAGGCATTTTATGATGCAGGTAGATACGTAGTGAAATGCTAAAAAAACCTCCATTAAGTTGCTCACCTTTCAATTAAACCAATAAGGATTAGATATTCATGTGCCTTTGAGAATGCTGCTTTGTGATTACCCCCATCATTAGGCATCATTTGAGTCTTTTCAGAAGCTTTGTCTGTGCTTCCATTTCCACTCTGTGCATTTCAGACAATAGCTTTTCTTTCCCTTGCTACCCTATTCAGAACATCGGTATGTTATAAACAGGGTCATAGAAAGTCCCTTAAATAAAAGCACAATAAAAACCTCTCTGTAGCAGCTATGAGAATTGCCCACTGGGTTTAAGGGTGTTGCAGTGTGGAAGAGGAAAGTAGTCGATAGTACTGGATGGGCAGCTGAAAAATGAGAAAGGACAGGCATATTCCAGGCCATCTGTTCCTTTGGGGAATGGAGCTTATACAGGTTAACACCTGCTCTTGTCTACTCAACACGATGCTAAACACATCTTGCATGATTTTTGACCGAATGACATCTTGGGTGCTGTTTCTGGGTATATTGAGACCTTAAATTTAAGCAAGCACTTAATGCATTTTTCCCTCCCTTCAGCTGCGAGTAAGTAGGAGGAACCAGTTGACCTCGCACAGTCCTTCTGAGTGCGATGGTGTTTGAGAAAACCTACTGCTCTAACACAGTGGTATCCAACCAGCTTTAAGAACAGTGGCCCTCTGCAGACTGAAGAGGCTATTACCACTGTCAAATGAGAGATTTTCATCACATGAGATTGCAAAAGGAGTGCTAGTTGATATCTGAACCGTGCTTTTAACTAGCAGACATTCTATGCTACTTATTATTTATATATAGATATATTACAGATCTAATATTAGATTTATAAGTAAAATATAAGGAATTTCAATGGAGAGTGAGAGCAAATAAGAGAAAGCCCAGAAGAGGCTGCAGTTCTAACTTTGCTGGAAAGGATGATAAGAACAGGACAACTGATGCAAGGATATGTCATACTCGGTGGCACCATCTACATCAGGATTTCAGGGCAACTTTTGAAAAGCTAGAGTAGATCTCTGTCATGGTTTAGGTCAGAAAGATCCTTTGCTCAAGTAGAACAAACTTTATGGCACCTTCACTCTAGTCACGCTTACTTACAGCCACTTGTGAGCCTCCCTCAGAAATAAATCATCATGTTACGATCTCGCAGATCCCAACACACACTGCTGATAATGCAAATTAACCCAGCTAGGTGCATGTGGCTTTGGAAATGAATGATCAGTGTTATCTCCTGGACATTGCTGTATGGTCCAAAGAGCTGTTGTAAGAGGTACAGTAAAAGTGATGAAGTCCTGCATCAACACAATTCTGGGAGGAGGAGTTGTTATGAGCACAGAAATATGAAGGCAGGATTGGAAAAGAGTTAGGAAACTTTTTTAAAAATCTGTGCCATCTGGTACATTCCAGAAGCCAAAAATGCACTGTTTGGGTGCATCTTGTTGAGTCAGGAATAAGCCATCCCTTCTCACTATAAACAAAATAATTTTGTCCTCTCTGTGTCTTGCTTCCTTACTGCTATCAGAAATTAGTGTTTGGGGGTCTTCTGAGGAGTGTTGAGGTTCTGCTGTGTTAGAGAAGAGAAGGAGACAAAGTAAAGTACATTGTAAAGCAACATCTCCCAAAGGAGGAGAGAGGGGAGGCGAAAAAACAGCAGCATTAAACTTGCAAACAAGAGAGAATATGGGAATTGAGCACTGGTATAAGAAACTTCAACAATGGTGAGTGCCTAGCTCAAAAACCAGCCCATGTGAAACTTTCTGGAGGCAACTAAGATGTAAAGTAACATGGATTCCTCACACATACCCAGCCCCTGCCCCCCAAAAAGAAAAAGACAAAAACCCTAAGCCTTATGGCTTAAGAAAAGGTCATGGATATAACCAGCTTAATGAAGCTTTTGATTAGAGATGAGGATGAACTCTTAAATCCTAAATCCTTTTATTTTGGAAAGCTAGTTCCACACCAGAACCAGCCTACTTCGCCATTTGGCATCCTTTTAAAGTATGTGAGAAGAGCCACACCAGTGAAATTAAGCCTGAGATAGCAGTAAACTTGCCAAAAATAAAAGTGTGCCTTTTGAGGTTTCTGGTTTTTGAAGCCGAAGTTTCAGGGACTATTGTGGTATCCTTGAATTCGAACTCTAACTCTGACTGAACATCAAGCTCGTACACCTTCTCAATTCAAATGCTGTTTCCTTGACCTCTCTTTACATTTTATCCAGGTTTGTGAGTTGTTCCCGCAGAATATAAACTCAATTGAATTCTTGCAAATCACTTAGCCAAGTGTTGGTTGGTTGTCCATCTATACCCCAGAAGTACTGTCTGTTATTGAAGGTTTAGAGTCAGGTTAGGCAGTGGTGCGTGGAGTTCTATGTGTGCTCTACATCTGATAATTTTCGATGTTTTCATTAACATTTTCACTGGAGACCAGAACGGAGAGTATGCTAATCAAATTCATATGCAACACAAAGCTGGAAGCAATCGCCAATGCATTGGAGAATAGGATTAGCCCAGAGTCCGACTATGATGAATTCAAGAAGTGAGCTGAAATCAATAAGCTGAGATTCAATAAGCACAAATGTAAAGTAGTTCACATAGGAAGGGATAATTAAATGCACAAATGGAAAATGGAGCTGTCTGTAGGCAGCTAATATGGAGGGAGAGACAAAGAGGTTTTGCTCCTTAAACCAAATCTAGGAAGACAAGGAATCATTTTTATTCCTGGTAGTGAACAGCCAATAGCTCCAAAAATTAGCTTCATGCCCAGATCTAGCTTTTAGCTCCACATGAGCTTGTCACTGATGATGCATAATTAAAGGTGAAAAAAAAAATCAAACCCAAAAGCACTAGCTCAGCCTTTTCTGTTCTACACAGAAGAGGAAGTTAGCTCTTAGGAAAACGAATTACAAGATATTGTTTTTCTTCTCTTCATCTATCTGTGATCACTTCTCTAAATCTCCCTTTGTCTTTGCATTCTCCACACCTGATGTGGACTGTCAGAGATGCAGGTTTGCAGAACTGGGCTGACATCTCTTTTTCCATGGACGACTCCAATGACAGGTATCTTAACCTGTCATACATAGCCCCTGTTCGCTGTTGTTTTATTTTATGTCAAGAACTACATGTTTTGTTATCATTAGTGAATTTTACACCAAAGTTTCTATGCTGACGAGAGTGGGTGTCCCTCAGAAGGAGAGGTGTACATATAGGCTGCAGTGATTAAAGCTGGCATCTCAGTGTCCTGAACTGTAGGAGGACCTGGGTACAGCCCTTGCAAATTGCAATAGGAAAGGATTCCATGGGGCAGTAGTGTGTGGAGAGAACGTGGAAGTAAGGATGGGATTAAGTGAATTCAGTTGCTTCAGTTCAGGTGGGGTAGTGATGGAAAAACATGATGAAAATACCAGTCCATCGCCCCCCGGTGAGGTTTGGGGTACACTGACAGATTGTCTGGTGATCATTTGCATGGCCCTTGCTCATGGTGTGCCTGTCTTGGGCCCTCTCTGTCACTATCTGTCAGACACATGTCTTGCCAGAAATTCTCTTTTCTTTGCTGGAAAAATATCTGCCCCATTGTTTGAAGGCAAGTTTGGGCTTTTTCAGCAGTACAGTGCACTCCTTCCTCCATTACCCTGACTGGACTGTCTGTGTCAAACCCAAACCTAGGGCTTATTCACCAAAGGAGTCTTTTTCTGAGTGCTAATCAGGTGTAAGTAGAGTGCCGATTCATCAGGTGCTGCTATCCATGGAAAGGACTAACTAGAGAACATCAAGGGGTTGCGTAATGTATCTGTACCAAAGGTCAAAAGCTTCCTTCATTCAAACCAGAAACTGTGATCTTTTGAAAGCCATTAATGCCCATGTTCCCCTATTAAATCCAGACAGGTTCTTTCATTGAGTGCACTCTCCTCGGGCTAAGAGCTGATTTTATTTTCCAGTCTCCTGATCCTTCCCCTGTTGATCTTGGACTAGAGATTTCCTTTTTGAAAGCACACTTACTTCAAGGAATCACAGGCCTGAGCTCTTGAAAGGGCTTTCTGAGAGGCAAAAAAACAAAACTACACTTTATTTGTGTACTTGAGGCTGTTAAAGAAGAATATTTTTCTCTGTGAGGCCATGAGAGCAGTTTTAAGTAAAGTGACAGTTAAGAGATGAGGTGGAGCTGTCAGTGTGCTCTGTGCATTTAGTGATTCCAGGGTTTCTGGCAGGGGGAGGACAAATTGCCCTTTGGAGGTGTCAGATATAGTGGGTCGCCTTGACCACAATCTTGGGTTCAGAATTTGTCTCAGCAGAAATGTCTTTGTGGCAGAATTGCTCCTTTTGAGGGCTCTTGCCACATCAAGGGAGGTTTTTGACCAGTCAGATGTGACATTGACAGGGTGGATAGGATGACACCATGCTTTAATCATGTCTCGCATCTCTCTGGTTTTTCTGTCCCTCTTCCTGCCCCCCCCCCCTCTACCCCTGCAGTAATCATATTGAGAGACGGTAGCAAATTGCACTAGGACGCTGTGCTCCTTTTTCCCTTAGAAAATCTCATCTGTGGTGTTTTTAAAGTTAAATTCTAGGAGTAACGGGCCTAGAATGATCTCTAATTAGTTTAGCACTGGTTTCATGCAGCTGGCAGTGTATTAGGGCACAGGAAAAAACTCTGGAGTGCATTTGTCTCTAGCCATATCCTTCCCATGTAATAGACTTGAGAGCACATTATAAAGTAGCAAAATTCAGGGCAGTCCTGAGGTTGTGCTCAGCTCCGGTGTAGAAGGGGGTTGGCATATAACCACTTCCAAAGTCAGGAATAACAAACAATTGCTCTGGGTTTCTTTCCGTACCCAGAAGTTCCCTTGAGTGGCTGGGAATGTTACTGTACTGCTAAGGCAGCAGCCACAGGATGCATTCAGCTTCCGGGTGCATCAAACAGATTGAACCAATGCTACAAATAATGCATAGAAAAGATGTTCTTCTGCTATGATATGAGCACCACTCCCTTAGGACTGCAGGCAGTGAGGAGGAGGCATGGGAGATACTCATTGATGGGAATAATTTTGGCATAACTCACTTGATTAAAATCTGGTGGGATAAAGCATTTGATTATAATGTCTAAAATGTGACTATGGCCATTAAGGAACAAGAGAATGAATAACAGGGATGGAATGGTACTCTGCATAAAGCTGCTCTTAGCCTTTCACAGTTATGGGTAAGTCAAAACTGCAGGATCATGCATGGAAACAGCCATGTGCTGAAGCCTAGGAGGAGGGCAACCTGTGAGAATGTCTGCAGAAATAAACTAAAAGTGTACTGAGGACAACTGGCCCAGAATAGCCTTTCCCATGGTGATAAATGCTTTTACCATTATAACCAGCGGGGCTGGATGAAGACTGTGAGTTGAGCCTGGCCCCAGGAATGTGCTACTTCCTAAGTGGTGCTGAGAGTTATTTGGCAGGGTGCTTGCAGAGCTGTGCTGGGGCCCTGCTAAACTGTTTAACAGTACAAGTGATTATTGTTCCATTCCCAGGACCACCTCCAGGCACTGTTTAGCTTATAAATATAGTTGCACCCTGGCAGCCCACCCAACCATATCAGAAAACAAGGTCACTCCCCAGCATACCTCTCTGCATGCATGCAAAGCAGTCATGGTGTTAGGGAGGATATCAGTGTTGAACGTTGGCTGAAAGTTTTACACAGTCATTATTATCATTTCTAAAAAAGCTCAGATTATATATTTTATCTAAATATAAGGCAAGAGACAAAGGCAGACACAGATGAAGAGATGAGGAGGTGAAAAGAAAAAGAGAGGTAGCATTATGGCTCAGCCTGAGAGACAGAGGTGCCTGAGCACCTGAAGCCTAGCTGTCATCATTATTCCTTTGTGATCATTGCAGTTTTAGTATAAAGAGAGTTTTAAGGAGGACAATGAAGCAGCTTTGCAAAAGTTTAGCGGAGAAAGCTCAAAGGTGCTGTTGAAAACATTTCAAATCTGATGGCGTTTGGCAACACTGTCCATCAGACATGGGAGCTAACCTTTCAGTAGAGATTCAGAGGTGTTGCTTGGAGGAGGGCGAGCTGTAAAAGCCTTGACAGTGAAGACAAACAGCTTGTGTTTCATGAAGTAGAAGAGGGGAAAGCCAAAAGAAACATTTAGAGAATGGTGCAACATACTCCAAATGACAGGAAGGGAATTTGACCTTTGTCTTTCTGCACTGATTTGAGCTGGGCAAGTTCGCTGTGTTAAGGCCAGGAAAAGGATATTGTAGTAATGAAAGGGTAGGCTGATGTGAGCCTGGGCAACTGTTTCAGCTGCAGTGAAAATGGATCAGGAATTCATGCCTTAGACATGTTTTCTAGCAAAAGTCTTTGAGATTTATACAAAGCCCAAGTGTGTGGACCCAGAAAGAGGTCTGAATGGAAGATAATGCATGGGTTATAGGTCAGAGGGATGGCTGGCCAGGCTAATGCTATAGTCTACAGTGATGGAAAAAACATTTCAGTGTTTCAGAGGGAGGCTTTCTTTTTGCCCATGTTGAACCATCGCTACCAGTTTCAAGCTCAGCAATGCATTCATTTGCATGTCTTTTGATGAAGTGCGAAAAAACTTGCATCATGTTCATGTAAAACCAGCTTCTTCCTAGATGTTCCATATGGGGCATTTCCAAGGTGTGAAGGGAAGTTACTGGAGTGTTTCCAAGGCGGGAAGGGAAGTTAGTGGAGTGCACTGAAGTCCCAAATGTAGAAGAGTTTTCAGAAGCCTGTTGCAGGTGGTTTAGGCTGGAATATGGTAACTGTTCCTCCATGGTGAGGATGGCGAGGTATTTTTCAGTTTGATAATATCTGTGATGGATATTAACCAACGCTTACTAAGAGTAGACATTTAAAATCTATAGGCCCTGGTGGCTTGCACCAAAGAGCTCGCAAAAATTGATTGACAGAATCTCCATCTCACAGACCTTAACTTCAGGTCTTTGTGGGAGAGTAACAGAAAATATTAGAAGAATGTTAATGTTGTGCTGGACTCAAAACAAAACAACCAGGATGACTCGAGTGACAGTAGGGCAGTTATTTTGACATTGTTCCAGAATAAAAGGATAAAAATTATTATATAGAATCCAGCAGCTAAAGAGTAAGATGGTAAGAATGTCATTAGCACTAGTCAACACAGATTTAAGGAAAATAGGCTTTTTCAAACAAATCTGCTTTTTCCTCTGGAATTATAAGTCTGGTTCATAAAGATGACTTCGTATTTGGACTTTTCTAACATGATATAATACCTCATGGCATTTTGATAAAATGTTAACACTATGCAATACCAATAAAGCAGAGATTAAATGAGTTGAGAGAAAGCTAAATGATAGATCTCAAAAAGCACTTGTCAATGGGGAATTATCATCAAATGGGAACATTCCAGACTGGCTTCTGAGAAATCAGTACAAAGCCCCATTTTGTTCAGCCTTTTCATCAATGATCTGGGAATAAGTATGCTGATAAAAAGGGTGGATGACACAAAGATTAGTAGAAGGATACAAAATAATGACAGTAAAAATCTAATCCGTGGATTGCTCAGAAAGGCTGCATCCCTTCATACAAAGGTATGTAGTGCACACAAAATTAATTTGGGTATTTAGGGAGACAAGAGCCAATTATGCTTTCAGATGGCAGGACTGTATCTGCAATGGAAGAATAAGGTGTTGTACACGTAGATCTCAAATTTCCAACTGGTGCAGTAGTAAAAAGAGGCTTAAAGACTATAGATTTATGAATGCAGCAGCAATGAAATGTAATGTGAAATGGTTTTCTCTCTCATATGACATTGTTGAGTCCAGTTCTGAAATACTGTGTCTTTTTCTGGTATCTACATTTTCGGAGCATGTTGCAGCACTGGGTGCAGAAAAAGAGTCTTCAACATGACTTTGATGGTTGGAGAAAATGACTTGCAGTGAGACTTCAAGATCAGTCTAATTTATCTGAAAAGATTGAGGGGGGGACTTGATTACAGAGAATAAGTATTTTCATTTTAAAAAAATAATAAATGGGTGCTACAAAATGCTTTAATCTAGTGGACAAAGACATAGCAAGGACCAGAACATGGAAATTGATGTCAGACAAATTCAAATTAGGCCCAACCTTTCAACAGCGAAGGTGATCAAACACTGGAACAAAATCCCTTTCCCTTAGGACATGCTAACTCTTCATCACCTTCACTCAAGACTGGACACCTTGCTAAAAAAAGGATGTATTAGCCAGGGAAAAGTCACTGAGCTGAGTACAAGGATAGCTAGGTGAAGATTAAAGCCCTGTGACATACAGAAGGCCAGGAGGGATTGTTTAAGCCTCTATTCTGACCTTAAAGCATATGAATCTACCAAACTTGGTCTCTCTTGGAAATGGTTTGCTTATTCCTTGCATTTATCTTCTGCCATCATATTCCTATCATAGAACTGTATCATACAGACACTGTTACATATGTCAAGCAAAGCGAGGCAAACAACACTGTTAGATGGATCTGAAATTTCTTCACATCCGTCTTCCTCTGTCTCACCACTGCCCTTCTCCGTACCCCTTTCCATGAATCCTGATTGAGTAAAACAAAAACCCAACCAATCAATAAAGACGTTTCAACAACTGGGAACAGTACCATTTTGAGAAGAAATTTGTTTACTTCCACATATTGGTCACTATTACCAGAAAAGCAAGAGTGGGAGGCATTTGTGCCCCTGTTGATAATCTTCACTTCTGAGAAGAGAGTCTCTGATTGAAGATTTAAAAGTAAATGGTGGGTCACATGAAGTACATCAAGCTAGCACACATCTTCCAAACCTTTAGTCAAGGTTGTGCTTGAACTTGAGATGAACTAGAAGAGGGAAGCTAAAGTCCATGTGTCTTGTTCTCAGTGTACTTCCCAAGTATGTGAGCTAGCATATGTTAACATTATACTTAAAAAGTCTAAATGTAGTGTGTTCTGTGTAGGCTGAGAACCAGAGGGCACATTTCTACACTTAGATCTGAAGCCAGCTGCAAAATGGGTGATGCTTAGTCAGGTTTTGGGGGCTGGGGACAGGAAATCAGATCAGTGCATATACCTTTCCTCCTGGCACTGTTGTACAGCTTATAATTTCTTCAGGACTTGAGAACCTCTCTCTCGACATGAACCCACTTAAAAATTCAAAGATCTAATTCTCATTCCTTCTACCATTAAGCGAGTTCCATCAGTGAGAAGGCAGCCTATTTGGGCCACTGGAATCCGTCAACTTAGCATAAGCCTCTCTGCAAACAGAAGGCTAGTGCTGTAGTTCAAAGATGATAGTCGAACAAGATTTGCAAGTCAGAAGCTTGAAATTCCACAAAGGGAAGATCAAACAGCCTCTTTCTTTTAACAAGCATTTAATTTCTTTAGGGGACTGGACAGTTTTAATCCAGAAAATAAATGCAGAAATTTCACGCAGAAATTAAATGCCATCATTGATACATATAACAAAATTTTATCCCTGACACACACATTGTCAACTGCCAGCTCATCAGCATATCTGGGAATCCATAGAGATGGTCTCTAACTAGCTGGATTCGGAGCTGTTGTCAGCAGAGATCACACTTGCACCCTGTCTCTGAAGGAGACATCCTGATTTTTATGGATAATTTTAGAACTGGCTTCAAGCGTGTGTGTAATCTCTTTAACAGCCCAGACTACAAACTTAGACCCACGCACCTCTGAACTCTGTCACATTTTAATTTTGAATCTGCTTTCTGTGGCATGAATCCATTTCCAGTGATGATTTTAAAAAAACAACAACAACCCCACCCCCTTCTCCAGGCTTTTCGGAACTCAAGCAGGCTGGAGAATGATAATTCTGTATCATGACAACTTCTGAGTTTCTGAATTTTGTTTTTGATCCATGCTGGATTACACCCAAAACTTTTCAAGCATTTTAATGAAGCACAATTGTGCTAAAATGTCTGCTCTGCTTTTGGAATGAAGATGTTAAGTATTTTGATTTGGGTCTCTCTGTCACCCATTGGAAATGCTCAGATAGTCTGCCCTAAACTTGAAATGTTTTGGCTTCCACTAAACATCACATTTTGACCAGAAAATATTTAGTTGAAAATGTTCCACCAAGTCTACTTGAAATTCTTCTGCTATAGCAGCAGAGCTTGCTACACTGTTAAATAAATAATATTTGTTGCAACCTCCACATTACATTGAAACAAAGAAGCTAATAGATGCTGAGCTTGGCTTCTGCCACTGCTGCTCACCACACAGTGGATGACCATGGGGTCATGTTGCTGTAGACATGGTGACCATAGTGATCCCCTGCCAAACCATACTGGGCCTATTTGGCTATGCGCATGCGTTGATGCTTCAGTGTTGTAGGTTTTGTGCACAGAAGCTTTGGCTACACTCATCCTGAGCATTTTGATAGTTATTTAGCTACTGGTCTTTCACACCATGCCAGATGCAACAGTCAGCTTCTTCCAGATCATTTAAAAATGATGCTTGCTAAATAACTAGCAGCTGCTATACTCAGAAATAGGAGAGGAAATGTTGGATTCCTCTAAGATCCTAAAATTTCAGCACTGATATCATGGTGTTTGAGGTAGGGGAAGTGCATAGGGTGGTAGAAAAATGGACAGAAGATAGACTTTCAGGAAAAGGACTTAACATTGTAATATAGCTTTCTCATGAATAAAGTTAAAGTTCTGTCAAATGTGTGAGTATATCTTAGATAAGATTTAAAATGCCCTAGGTGTCTGTTTTGAAGCCCTTGCTGGTTTTGGCAGTTATATCATAGAATGTCTTTTATAACTATATTCAGCTTCAGCTTAAAACCGATTCTAGGGTTTTAGTCCGTATTTCTTATTGTGACAGTCTGTGTCCCAGAGGCTGAGGCATCCCAAAATGACACAACATTTAATCAATCCCAAGCTGATTCATGATAATGCCCTTATTATAATTTTCAACCCTTCTTCAAGGCTTCCTGTGTTCGATCTGCTCTGGTGACCCACAGTTGATGTCATTGCAGAGTGGAAGATGGTAAGGGGAGTTGAACTCCCGTGTGCTTGGAATGAGAGCGGAAAGATGTAGCACGTTGGATAAGTGTGTACCACATCCCTCTGCCGTGGCTGGTGCGCAGCTGCGAAAAAAGCCTCCAGCTGCAGCCAACTAGCAGATGTTTTAGTTCAGGTAGCTGAGACCTGCACAGTCGGTGGTAGAGTTGTGGGGGCCCAGCACTACTGGCAGCGTGTAGCAGAGCATGAGCACGCTGGTGTCAAAGGACCTCCTGTAGTGCAGGAGAGCAGGGGGAATGTTTAAGTAGTCTTCATCCAAGGTGGATGAGTGCTGTCAAGTAGTTTTCTCAATTCTTTCACCAATTTGTCTTGATTGCATTGACACTCTCATGGCATCCACATCCTGTGATTATTCCAGTGAGCATATTTATGATGAGAAAGGTTTGTAGAAAGAGTACATTTCAGGTGAAGCTCACTGACAACAAATTCTGAATTCGCAATTGGCAAGACCTACACTTAAAATTTGCTTTGAGGAGTTAAAGATTCATTCAGGCAATGAGGGGAACAAACATGGCAGGTGACACAGGAGTCCCATCCAAATTGCTCAAGCTTTTACAACGTACATCTTGCCAGGAGGCTCTTGCATTTAGACAGTGCACTCGAAACTACTGACGGAGATCATAGGCAAATAAGTTTCAATCTGGACTAATTTTAGCGAGCATAATCTGTTTCCAGTATGTGAGCGGAAGTATTTGATGACATAGATTTGTTTCTTTCATTTTGTGCCTTTAAAAAGGAATGGAAATGAGTTTTAAAAAAACCCTAAAGTATTGTGGAATCATTTGCAGCTGTAAGTCCATTCAGCCTCTCCCCGTTTTGCCTACATTGCTTATCTCAGGGCTAAGTAATTGTAATCTTTTTTTCCCTTTTTTTTTTTTTTTGTCAAGTCATTGCAACCACCTTCCTGCTTTCTTACTGATGTGGTTTAGGCATGATCTGTGATCCTTCAAACACATGCAGAGGCATTGTCACAGCATCAGTTCTCTTCAGAACTGAAAGCATCCTGGCTTTCCCCTTCAGCCACACAGACACAGATACTTCCAGGCAGATCCCAACACCAGCTTCTTCACTGGGGAGCATCACTTGTCCAGGGTGGATTTCAGTGATCTGGCTGTTTTGTTTCATTTTAAAGAAGTGCTTTGTCCCAGGGAAGATCCAATTCACTGTAAATTTCCATAGTTTCCAGTGTGATAGATGAGCTACTAGTTAAAATGCACAAGAGGATGATATGCTTTTGCCTGTTCTGTCCCAAACTTACTGATTTTTTTGTGTCTGTCTCCTTTGTAAAATGGATCCAAAATGTACTTCAATCCCAAAATAGAGAGTTGTTAAATTTACTCATCATGCAGGCTTAATAAATGAAAATATGTGAAGCACTTCAAGGTAAAAGGGAAGAAAGGGGCCCCAAAACCCATAAAAATATTTTTTTGCACGCTAGCACTTTCCCTGTACAGCACCAGGAAGGAAGTGCACACTCCCTGAAGGGCATGATTCACTCTTTCTTCTAATTTCATTATTGCTGATTCTGATTTAATCAGACTCCATGAACTAGATGAGGTTGAATCTAGTCAGAGTCGAACGGGTCCTCTCCAAGGAAGCCTGCACTGCTGTAAGGGACTCCACAAAGAAATCCACAAGCCAGGACCCTGCCCTGAGCAGTGCTGGAGCGAGCATTTAAGACAGGTCTGGCTCTGAGGGGAGGTCACATCACCAGTGGGGCCTAGGCTGAAAGTAACGATACTCTGCAGCCTTATACAGTCCCATGATAATTTATTGTGAACAAACCAATACAAACCCCTGTGGCCTGACCGTATTTCCCAGGAATGATGTTAGTTTGCTTTCCCCTGCTTAGTAGAGTGCTGTATTCTTCAGGCTCCTTCCTAAATCGCTGCAGAGTGTTGACACACTCCAGTAAGTGGTTGCCTGCTTCCAGCCCAGAGGTGGCTGCAGTTCTGGGATGAGCAGAGTGACACTTGGACGCTGGTGCATTTTTAACAGAGTATTTTGGGATCTTTCTAGCTGCTATGTGCTATATGAATGCTGTGCATCATTATCGAGTAAATTGTGTCACCTTGTAAGTGAATTTCTAATTACACAATTACTTTATGTGGCATTAATAAAAACTAATGTGAGATTTTTCAGCAAACTCTCATTTTAAGTAAATAATTTTTGAGGGAGATCAAGTGATTTATTAAATTAATTCTTTATTAGGTCTAATTTAGACTTCAAGCCATTTTCACTTGTGCTTCGACATAAAATTATGACATAATTAGTAATACAGTTGTCATACTTATAAGTAATGGTTTTACTTAGAACAAATTAAAAAGGATTAGATTTTTTTAAGAGGGTATCGGGTCTCTGGGGTAATAATAATAAAGAATAAGTTACTTCATTACACCGTCCTTATGTTTGATCATCCTTTGGAAACATGGTTTTATAGAGGTCGCCTCACCTGCTATTCTTCCCATACAGCAGCCATTTCTGGAGTGGAACGCACCACGTATTTTTTTTACATTCGCTCAGCAACTAATGAAGTTTGTGGGGTGCAAGTGGTTTCAGCTTCAAGCTTCTGCCAGATGTTACCACCCCACAGCAGGGGCAGCTGAATGGCTCATGAAGCAGCCCCTTCCCTAGCACAGTTTTACAGCCAGCCTGGTAAAGTAAGCCAACATCAATTTGATTCATGCTAATCGAGTGAGCTGTAAAGAGCAGCAGCTGACCCAGGAGCTGTTTGGTTGTCCCTTACGTGAGAACTGCAATCTCTGGGAGAGAGGTTTGATGGAGAGCTGCAGGCCATCATGCCCTCAGCCATCCCAACTTAATTTGCTGACGTGAGTGCATCAGCGCTCTCTAACAGAGCAGGCATTTAGTGCGGGAAGAGAAGAGCTTAGCCACTTAATCTGCTGAGGGAATGGAAAGAGGCAGAGCATACGGGCGCTCATTGGAATTTGTTCAGGATACTGATGCTAACACCTACACTTAAATATATGGGAGGGATGAAGAGAGAGGTATGTAACCACCTGGGAAGCTGAGGCCACTGAGTGTATCTTAGCCACAACGCAGGCCTTAGCAGTGTGCACTAGAAGACATTTTGGCTCACTGTTTTTTTGCACAGCAACCCCCTGTGGTACCCCAGTGGTCTGTTCTGGTCTGTTATTAGATTCAGCAGCTTCACATCCTGCAATGTGTGTGTTGTGATCCGCGCTGTTGCCATTAAGTATTGATACCATTAGGCTAGGCAGGATTTCTAGGAGAGCAGTGTAGTACTGTAGCTGTGTCTAGTTTCTCCTCAAAGGGGCTGAAAATCTTTACAGGTTCTTCCAGGTCTGAACCCTGGGTCGGTACTCGTAGTGAAGCTTGCCAAGGTCAGGTCATTTACTGCTTTGGTTTTAGAAGTTAAAACTTCTTGCCCGTGGAAGTCACATACCTGAATATAAAATGCAGAATCTGAGCAGGGAGAGAGAAACCTCTGAGCAGAATGATCCCTGGAAACCCCTCACCCCAGGAAACAGGCAGGCATCACAAGGGAAGGCTGAAGTCTGTGATTGAGCAGGTGGAGAGAGCAGGGAAGATCACCTGTAGTAGCAGCCGCCTACACCTTCCATTCTATGTCCATTGTAAATAAATTGCATTTATCATTACCTGCACCCTTTGTCTCCAGGCTTCTAAGGTGTTGAAAGCTTCAGTTAAATGGCTTGCCCAAAGAAAACACTGTCACATTTGCATAATATTTTCATAGACACTGAGCTCAACCTGAGCCTGAAGGGAGATAGGGGATGTTCCCTGCATATTTTATATTCCCATCCTCAATTCCCACCAAAGCTAACTCTAAATTGTGGCATGGATATGTGTATAATAAAGAGAAAGAGAGACGGCTGAGAGGTCTGAATTTGTCTGGGGTATTTCCAGACACTCTTAGTTTAAGAAGCTACTTACACCCCATGGAAAACTCTGAAATAGTGCTATTTAGAAACAAATCAGCTTCCATTTCACCTCTTTCTCGGTATTCCTCTTCCCTCGTTCTTCATTACTAGGGACATCTGCATGAAAACAGAGTCTTTTTTTTATATCTTGGGAGTTCATCTGCCTCTGCTGATTATCCCCTCCCTCCCCTCTCCTTCTGAAGTCATTATCTTCTGATTGCATTACATTTGCAGCCATCCCACCGCGGGCTCTCTTCTCATCAAGATTCTCAAGCTAAGCAGAGGAAAGGAGAGGTCAGCTTGCAGAGAGGAAACCTCGAGGAAAGTCTGGCCCTGGCAGAAGGGGTGTTGGGGTCCAGTCTGTGTCACTGCCTCTCCCAGCCACAGTCATGCTTGGCCACTGGTATTTCTGTAAAGGCACAATGAGCCCCGTCAGGTTTCTCCCACAGACAGTGTCAGAACAAGAGTTGGAGCAAGTATTTTTAACAAGGCATGTATTTGCTGCAAAATGCAATGTCATTCATGTCGCCTACCCTGCAGATATTTGCAAGCTTGAATTGAATTAAGGAAACTTTCATTGCAAGGGGGGGGGGGGGGGGGGGAATAACTTGAGGTGCAAAATCCTGCTCATTTCTTTGAAACCAGAATTGGAAACCTTAATTACAACAGAGTAACACTCAGTCTTGCTCAGGGCAAGTAATATTTGTTTAACTGAAGTGGAACAGCTTCCTTAAGAGACATTGAGAGAGATCCTTCTCAGAACAAATATGGCTAAAGTTTGTATTCTTATGTTGAATCAGAAAGTGGGTTTTGTCATAAGTCTACTGTGTCCTGTTGCAGCAGTGGAGTTTTCACAATTGGTCTTTCTGTGTGCTAGAAAAAATACCTTTTATCTGTTGAAATATATTAGGAGACTTAACAAATCGTGGAACTATCCTGATGAGTATCATTTCGCAGGAAAAGGCACAAAAAAAAAAAAAAATTATGGCTTAGCTAAGGTCACAAAATGACCCAATGCAAGAGTTGAACTCAACTCCCAGGTGTTAGGCCACCCAGGCCTGTTTTTTAGGATGCACCTGTCAGACAAACTTTATCCACAATTATCCTATCCTTTATTTGACAGAACCCATTTAGAGGTTTAAAACCAAATTCAGATGTCTACATTATTTTTCATATTCATATTTCGTGACCTTACTTCCTTCAGCCAGGAAAGGAGGCTCCAAAATACAGTGATAAAATTGGGTCTTAAAGGAAGAACTGCAGAGTTCTTAATGGGGCTGTGTATAGCTGACTTGGGAAACAGCTCTCCTAGCAAATCTTTCTCCACTGGACCCATCAGAAGAACACTGGCATTGTTCCTTACCTACTCCTAACTGCATACAAGTGGTGTCACAAAGACACTGTGTTTGTTTCCATTGTTCTACCCCAGCACCTTCTTTGAAAATATTAAAAGCAGTGGGAATAGGTCCTTCTTTTTTCTTGCATCAAAACCTATACGTGTCCAAGACAGCAACAGGGTCATAATCGTAATACAAAGCAAGAGGCAGAGGAATTTGTAAACAATTTTGTACAGGGTGAGAATGACAACCCTTTCTTCCCAGACAGATGCCTAAGCTGTCCTGATTTTCCCCAGGAGGCATTGCAAAGGTAATTCTAACTAACAGCTCCAATACATATGTACACTTTGTATCTCTGGGTAGGGGATGCCAGCAAATATTGAATTTACTTCTAGAATTAAGTGACCATGCAACAGCATGTTATTGCATTTAACGCTAGTTCTGTACTGCAAAGAATATCAGTGATAGAAATCAGTTTAAATGTAGGATGATCTGATTTCCCAGTATCTCATTACAGCTGGTAGCTCTGCAGTGTTATTGCAAAGGGCTTGGCATCTCTAAGTTGATGGGTGCATCCGTCTCAGGATGTATTTGCAGAAGGATAGACAGCACAGTGGGTAGCTTGATCCTTCAGACTAAGTGTTTGTTCCTTAAGGCTATGTCAAGGACAAGATCACAATCTCTTTTCTGTTTAAATCATCTATGTGAATTAATTTCAAGCAAGTTGTGGATTTGTTTTGGGTTTTATCCCCTGTGGGGGTTTTCTTGGGGTGGGACTAGACAGGATGATTTCTGTATGCGAAAGAGACTGCTTAACTTGAAACCAAGTATTTATGCAGAGTTAATATCCCGGTGGATACTTCCCAGGGTTGATCCATACTTAAAGATGACAAGGGAGTTGGTTAGGTTATTCCCGGTTGTGTATCCTTTGGGGAGATGAGGCAGAAAATAAGTCTGAGTCCAGCAACAGCATAACATTTGGTGATCCCAGCACGTATCCTGCTTCATGTGCTATATACTAGGTCTTAAAAAAAAAAAAAAAAAAAGCAACAGAGGAATTCACATTGTTTTGAAGTTAATCGCTGGATTAAATTGCCATTTGTCAATAGGAATGTAATTTGTATTATAAATTACAGCAGTGTAACTCTCAGACACATTTTATCAATGTGTTTCAAATTATTTAATAACAATATTTTTCAAAAAATAAACAATACCACTTGTTTTCACTCCACCTCTTTTAAAATCCGCCCATTCTGAGGGTTTCCATCAGTATAATAGCTAGCTCTGCAAAAATTCCTATTAAATAAATTATCACCAGGAGCCTCAAAATCTATTACCATAAACAAAGCCATTTTCCCCTCCCCAATCGATGGCCTGCTGTGTTGCAGTTAATGGGACTGTACACACATGTTGCACAGAAAGAAATTAATCTGCAGGTTCCTCAGACTTTTTTGTTTGGTTTTCTTGGTGGAGAGGGGGTAGGAGAGGAATGTCATGGGAAGATCCCACAGAATCAGTGGAATTCACAGAAACTGTGTCACTGAGCTCCACATCTATTGCAGAGACTGAATCCTTCAATCTGTAGAAAGGGACACATTTGACTTGCACATTGGAAGAAAATTTTCTGTACTAATTCATAGCAGAGATGGGAGAAGGGCAGAAAATAGGAAGGAAACCTCAGAGAATGTGCCTGCTGCCTTGATTTGGGACATCCTTTGTGGGCAGAAAAACATCCACATACCCTGCTGCTGGTTTACAAATGTACCCTAATTGTTTCCAGTCATATCCTTCTGTATTTGAGTTCTGCCTTCATCCTACAGTTTTGCCATCATATGTTGAGGCTTATTCTCAGGTTTTGTAGGCCTGGGCATCCCACACCCAGACTGCTGGTGCACCGCAATCATTTTATTCTTTCTCGTTTTGTATGAAGTGTAGTTTTCTTTTAAAAGAAGGAATAATCATTGATATTTCTTTCTCTTTTTCTTTTCAGGTAAGTGGCCATTCCTGTTTTTGTAAGACTGGTGAACAATCAGCAAGCTTCAGGTCTCAAAGGTACTTCCTGTGTTGGTTTTTTTTTTCTAAGCACCTTGAAGTATTTTCCTCATCCAAGTTTGTGTAGCACCTCAGCAGGAGATTTGAGATATATGAACTGGGATTTAACCTTAACCAAACAATAATTTCTATTCTTTGATTTCTACGGTTTAGTCTAGCCTTACTGAGATGCCCAGAAATAAGGAGCTAAAGGTACAGTGGCAGAAGAGATTGTTCATGGATCTTCAACTGCTAGGAACAAAAACATGAAAGGCTGTTAGCACAGTGGGAGGCAGGCTGTGCAAAGCTCTTCCAAACATAGGGCCAGTTTATACAGGTGCACTGCCTGTTGCATATTCTGATTCCTTTCACATTATTCTCAGTGGGTGCCTGTTAGAGGAACACTATGGAGACATATGTATGCACTGGAGCTGAAGTGTTCAAAATCGTTTGTACACATTTCTAAATCTGGCAGGGCTGATTGCTACCAGCAAACATCCGACACTATCTTTTGTGCTGCTTCTCTTGCAGAGGAGGCATTGCTCAATACTGCCAGCCAGGGCCATGAGAAGATAATTGTTTAGGCCCCCAGAACCATACAATTGAGTTCCGTGTTTGTCAAGTTTTTAAGTGTCTACTTTTACTTGTTTTGTGGGGTTTTTGTATTGAGAATCTGGAGTCCTTCCCTCCCTTCCTTCCTTCCTTCCTTCCTTCCTTCCTTCCTTCCTTCCTTCCTTCCTTCCTTCCTTCCTTCCTTCCTTCCTTCCTTCCTTCCTTCCTTCCTTCCTTCCTTCCTTCCTTCCTTCCTTCCTTCCTTCCTCCCTCCCTCCCTCCCTCCCTCCCTCCCTCCCTCCCTCCCTCCCTCCCTCCCTCCCTCCCTCCCCCCCCTCCCTCTCTTCCTCCCTCTTCTTTCTTTCTTGTGTTTAAAATTATTAAAAATAAAATAATGACACTATATGTATTTACAGAAATGTAGAGATGGGTCTCTAGGGAAGAAATCTTGATGACATAAGCAGTATCAGTCATTGGGGAGAATATTGACACACCATGAGACTGATTTTACTTCAAATGCAGGGTTTTAAGGGCATTTCCATGGGAAGGGGAAAAACTACCATTAAGTTGCTCAGATACAGAGAACCCCAATTCCCTGATAGGTAAGACAGTTTTAAAGTCTCTGATTTGTTGCTTGATAGTCTTTGGTGCTGAATGAGCAATTATTTTCTGGTGTGACGAAACTATTGTCTCAAATGAGTTGGACACAGCTCTGAGTATTACCAAGAAATGAAAGTCTGGAACACATTAAATATCAATATTAATTAATGAGTCTTGGATGCATACAGGAAATTGCCTTAAACCTCCAACCTTCTGAAAATATCTTAAAGTGGGATTACTGACATAAAGGATTTGATCTAATTATCAGTGCTAATTTCCTTTATGATGGTGGTAGCAATGCTGTTTTTAAAGAGGCACGGTCAAGATTAGTCACCTACAGTGTTAGTGTTAATCCCTTGTCTGTATTACTAATATTTTAAAATTAAATCTTCTAAAAATTATTACCACCGGTCCTGCTTCAGAGTTTATTTGGTGTAGGTAATTAGATGGCTCAATTTTCTCATCCTGATGTGCTGGGGTTTGGGTTTTATTTCTTGATGCTTTCTTCTCCTGAAATGGTGTTATTGGTTACACTTTCCCAGCATTTCTGTGATTTGAAATGCTATCTGTACACCATAAGAGTGGGAGGCAGGTAGATAGATTGAAATGATTTAGAAAGATTATGTGGTTTTCCCTCTGGCTTAGCCATAAGAGGTAAGCAAACTCTGTGAAATAAACAAAACCCAAGAAAATGGTGATGAGGGGGCGGGAGAGTAATGACCAAAAAAAAGGCACATGGAACATACGGTACCTTCATCTCCCTGATGTGAATTTTTTTTAGGTGCTCATAAAGTAAGCAGTTGTGAAGAGGCCTGTGTCTCACAAGAAACTGAACTCAAAGCCCGGCGCTTTTTTGCTGGGACAGAGCAGAGAGGTCTCATGAAGGTAATGGGAGGTGTGAGCACTCCCTTAGCACTCTGTGGTGGTGGGAAGGAGACACTTGCTTCATTAGCTTCCTGGGGAGCAGGGACTCCTAGCCCATCGGCCATCATGACTTAGTAGGCTAAATTATCTCAGAAAAAAAGCCCACAAGGACTTGGATGCTCTGTGAGACCCAGTATCTTCCAAAAGAGTATGTAGTCTAGAGAAGGCTACTGAAGGAGTCAATCAGCTCAGTTCCCTCCCAGCCTTCAGCCTTGGGAATAGAGAAAACTCAGCTGACAATCTGCTGCCTCTAACACTGACACAGAGAAATGTTACCTATCTATGCAGTTCATTATCTGGTACTTGTATCTTACTGAATAAAGTTGCTGAAGAAATCCCATAGCCACCAATGTCATATCAGACAGCACAACATGCTTTCAGCTTTTAAATATCCAACTCATCAACACAAATTGGTTCCTCTGAACAGCAATCCCATGCAGAGATCAGTTTTCCCTTGACATTCCTTTTTTTTTTTTTTTTCCCCCTCTGTTCTGGTTTTCTTTCTTATGTACTTTGAATGGTCAAGTGATCCCTTCTTACATAGACCCTCAAATATTATAATTGGCACACAGACCTCATCTGGAAATGAATGTCTTTTATTGGTGCTTTCATTTGTTTCTAATGCTGTTTTATTGACAACTGTTTCTGGATAATGATCCAAATCTCTGCAGTGCTTTTATATGAACGCATGATGCTTAGATAGGGAATGAGAGGTTGGGAGAGGGCTGTGTAGCTGGCAGGCTTTGATTCAGCAGTTGTGCCAACAGTTACAGGACCTATCCTCTGCTCCTGAGCAGAAAACATTTTAAAAAGTACCACTTTTTAGAAAGCTGTCTCATAACTGTGCATCAAAACAATAGAGCAATAAAGGTCAACACATAAGATAAATGTGAGAGAATCTGGAAAATTCTTGAGTGACAGTGACACCCGCTCACAGTTCTGCAAATTAGTGAATAGAGATGATAATAACAATAATGAAAAAGAGCAAAGACAATGAATCACAAAATGCACTTTATTCGCTTTGAAAATTTCTAATTGTCTATACTTTTACAGTGCTCTGGAGCAGATTTTATAAGAGTAATAAACCTTTGGTAATATGGCACCTCTCCCCTGTAAGTGTCAATCTTTGCTGAGCAGTGCAGCAATATTTTAGTAGGTAGCGATTTTTATGTAGAACGTATTAATGAGTCTTTTACATATAAAAAGAGGGGAGGGAGGAACACTAAAAGTTTTCTTCCAGTGACACAGTTGCTATGTGCAGCAGAACAGAGCTCTCTGAAAGGAAATGAGGGCTGTGGAAAATGGTGGAGGGTGTGCACGCAGGCAGTTATCCTTTGTGACTTGGAGGAGGAAAGAACAGTCGTAATGGGAGCAATTATAAATGTTCCTGTCTGCGTGCATATGCATACATATGCTTAATACTGGCAAGCTCATATATGTGTACACAAGCACATATCTGTATCTGTGTCACTCTATGGCAAGAGACTTCAGAGGGTTGAGGAAGGAAGCCTGTGTAGTTTACTCACTCTGTTTTATAGAGCTAGAAAGCTGAGCATAACTAATTCTCAAGTCATTTGTCAAAGATCACCCAAGCAGGTGAACAGGACTCTGGCCTTTTGAATCCTTGCCAAACAAAACAGCCACTGAAAAATAGTGCCAGCTGATCTAGGATCTCTGCATACCAGCAGGTGAGAGATGAATACATGAGGGAAGTACAAAGGGATTGTCTGGGGCCCTCATGTATGCTTCTCTCCCACCATCCCCCAAGGGCCCCAGAATGAGATAAATCTAATATCTTTCTCAAAAGAATTCACTGTGTATAAAAAAAACCCTTAGTGACCTACCTATGTTTTGAATACTTCACAGGGAATAAGGATTAGAGAGCTACTACTTTTTTGTTTATTTAGTCTTCTAAATGAAAGCACAGTTCTTCAGGAGATGTTTGGCATCTTGTTTAAAAATCTGATACCCTCTTCTGATGTTTCTAACTCATTGTTGACTCACTTCTCAAGTTTTCTTTTTGCCTTTTCAAAATTGGTCCCATACTGCTGGAACTCACCAGATTCTTTCAAAGAAACTACATTTGAAGCTTCTAAGACAAGATGCTTTTGTGATAGGGTGTTGCTAAGAATCACTGAGAGCATTTTCCAATTGTTATACATCATCTATATTTCGCTGAGTCCCATATTTCAAAAATGGCTTGTCTAAATCTCTCTGCAAAGTGCTCTCCATGGATCAGGCAAACAGTTCTTTCTAGCCGCAGGCAGTGTAAGCTTCTGAACTGGAAACACCTTGTCTGAGAGGAGTAGAGATATAAAAGAGCAGCCAGACACTCTTTTAGTGCAAACATGGCTGAGACTACCTTTTTTTTCAAGAGAATGGTAGGTCCTGTTCCTCACTATCTAAATAGGACCGGTCATAGTCTTGTTCTGGGAGGTGCTGTAAATATCTCACCTGTAGAAGGCTTTCCTGGAAGAGTGCCATGTCATTTATCCTAGAAGAAATGAGGAGGGGGGCACAGCACACCAGTTGCATCTGCAGCATTCTCAGAGTTAAACAGTCAGACTGAAGAGACTCGTTTCATATGCTGTACATCATCTGTGGACAGACGTGCAATCAGAAGGGTTGGTTGTTTGTCTCTCTACCTGCCCGGGTTGTTGTTTTCCTCTGCTTGAAGCCCCCCTGTTTCTGACCTGGTTAGCTTGCCAGTCCATCAGCAAACCTACGGATAGCAGGTGTTTAGCTGAGCGACACGGGTAGCATGGGAACCTGTCGCCGCTGGTCTGTAAATCAGTTTGTGCTGTGCAGCAAGGCTCTAGCTTAATGATGAGTCAGAAGAAAAATGTTATTAATATTTAATGTGCAAGCTGAATGTCTGGCGTGCTGTTATTAGTTACACATCATGAGGGGTGCAGTATTGGCTACCAGTCAATGCAGGTCGCTTCCTCCAATGTTCTCATTCTGCAGACTTAATTCGTACTGTATTTTTCCATTCACTGAGACAAATATCTGCTCCATTTAAAGGAGCTTTGTCAAAATCTTCCAGCTAAATCTTTAAATTGGTGTGCCTAGCTTTCAAGACCCCTTTCTGTGAGAGGCTTGATTACTTTTGAGAGCAATTCTTCAAGCAGTAGAGCACTCCCATCTTTTAAAGGGGTTCTGTGCTTCACCTCAGCCATGAGACTTCATGGCAGAAAGCTCTTCAGGGTTGAGCCATAGGGAGTAAGGAGAAGAGATCTGAGCTCTTTGCTTGCCTGAAGCTGTTCTTCATGAACAACCTACTGCTTGGCTGTGCTTCAAGTGCAACTTTCAGGTCAGGGCTGTATCATTTAACCAGCAACAGAGTGCTGCTGGCGAAGACCGCTGGATAATCCAGATTCCAGCTGCAGAAGGGAACGACTCGGCAGCGGATGCTACGCCGCTGCTGGGTCATGCCAGAAAGCAGCTGCATCCACAGCCCCATCCTGGGCTGTAGCTGTGGAGATCCAGGGGAGATGAAGTTGCTTCCCATTTGCGACCTCCTACGCAAGCCCTTTCATCCACTGACTTCCCAGGATAGAGGATGTGTGGTTGTGCTGCTAGGATTTATCACCCACTCATTGGGTGAGGAAGGATGGCTGCCCCTGCCTTAGACTCTTCTTGTCCTGTAGCAGCCTGTGATCCAACTCTTCTCTTCAGCAGGATAAGGTTTTATCCACGAATATAAGCAATGTCCTCACGGGTTTGAACAGTCATCTAGGCCAGTATTTTGTCCGCAACATGTGCAAAAAAAAAGGTGCTTTTTCAGAAAATCACCTGGCCAGTTTCTGCCATCTGTTCCCCTCATATTCCCCCAACATAGACAGTCATTGGACTGGTGACTTTAGAAGATGCATTCCTGCCTATTTGCTTTCATATCTCTTTATGGCCTTGTTGTCCATGAATTTGTCCTGTTGTTTAATCTGCTAATACAGTCTGCCCCTGCAGCCTTTTGTGGCGGCATATTCACTACATGCTTTGTGAAAAAAAGAAAAAAAAAAAGAAAGAAAAAGAAAAAAAAGGGAAGGAAAAATAGCCATTGTATTGCCAGAAAAGGACACATGGTTTATAAGTAAATGATTTTTCTCCTCTTGGTTATTTAATACTGCTTGGGAGCATTTGCAGCGACACTGAGACTTACAGGGGCCCCTTGTGATTTCATGCTGCTTTCGTGCAAGGGCCTGTCCTTTGCCTTCAACAGTGTTACCCCTGATTCCCAGCAGCTCATCTTAGTTTAGATTCAGAGCTCATGAGCTTCTGCGTCATTCATTCCTCTTGCACTAAATTGACCAACTCTTGAAGTCCTACTTGCTTGGAACCAGCACCAATAAGAAGATGAAATGAAGCAAAACAATTGTATTTATAAACCATGTCTCTTCTCATGGCATTTAGAGGGAAGCATGTTCAGTTCTCTTTTACTCTATTCTCTTTACGAGATATACCCAGCTCCTGTTCATCTTGGAAAAAATGATGACAAGAAAAGCAACAAAGCCGTACACAGGTAATAACACTTCTGGAGTGGCTGCTGAAAAAAAAAAAAAAAAGTATGGCTCCCAGCAGAAACAGTTGCTTTTCTGTCTGAGTATTAACCCATTTTCCTCCAAACACTTATATTTTCTCATCCCCAGCTGTTTCCACTTTTATGATAGAGTATGTCTTCAGGGCACTTCAACGGGTCAATCTCTTATTTATCAAATAGAGGTCAAACTTGCTGTAGGACTCCTCACTCAGCCATGGTGCTCATCTGCACTTCATGTGGGAAACTAAAAGTTATCTTTGAAGTGAAGACTATGAGAGTGAATTATTTGACCTGAATAGTCTTACTTCAAGACTTCAGTCTCTGCTTAACCAGCCTATTCTGACCACATATTACATTATTAACAGATTATAAGTTTGGCTCCACAGTATCGTAATTTCGTTATTTCTAATACTAGAAATACATGAAAGATTGTAAATGTCTATACATGGCCATTTTTCCCACAAAAAAATAAAAGCAATTTTGGTGCAGTAGACCAAAACCAACCCAGTAAAATCATTTTGTGAGGTAGCAGGGAAGGGATAGATAGGCACAGAGCATGTTTTGAATTCATTTATTAATGGTATCATTAATATTCTTACAAATCACCTAGTTTTATAAAGTTCCAGTGACATAAACCTTCAAACTGCGACCTAGTACTCACTGGTGTTGGTGGTAACTGTCAGTAGATTAACTGTTTTAAAAAAGGTTCCAAAATGCAGTCACTCTTCTCTCAACCGAATAAAAGTAAAATGTTCTTTTGCGTTGGAATTAAGGTCATGGTACTTAAAGATCCTGGAGCATTTTCACCCACTTTCAGAGAATGTGTCCTGAGAGAGAGTCAAAATTCCACTTAGGAATAATTGCATTTATTCTTCCCATATTCTTTTTTTTTTTTTTTTCAATTCTATACTCCCTATGCAGGTCCCTGTCCTCCCTATCCCCCCAAAGTAGCCACGCTGCATTATATTGTGTGGAGTTTGCAAAACATTCAGTGATTTTTTGGGAAGAATTATAAATACTGGCTCTAATATTGGTGCTAATAAGTTGTATGCGTATTTTTTTAAACCGCAATCAGAGTATGAAGATTTTGCTGTGAATTGTAAAATTAGCCAAGGCTGCCTGGCATGTCGCTGCTGCACTTTTTCTCTTCCACATGACATATTCTTAACTAAGTCAATCATTTACATGGGCTTTAAATTTAATTTAAATGTAATGAATTTAAATTGGGCTTTGCTCTACTTCAAGGTTGTTGGGTTACTTTTCTGTAAGTTAACATTCAGCACCAGACATTCAACTTCTGGATTTTGGTTTCAGTTGCTCTCCCTCACTCTCAAACCCTCTCTTTTTTTTTTTTTTCTTTTTTTTTTATCCTCTCTTTACCACCTTCCCAAATCAAATCCAGCCACACCATCTTTAACTGACTTGTAGCCAGGAAGGATGAGTGGGCAGGAGAAAGAGAGCGATAAAGCCACAAGCTGCACATGTTAGGAGTGTGAGGATTACAGATTGGAGCCAGCAACAAAAAAGCATTACAAGAAAATCAAACAGATACCTTTTGGGGACGAACTGTGAGATTCTCCCTGCACATTAGTGCCTATCTCAGTAATCATTCTCTTCCTCTATCAGGAGCCCTCTATAATCCTCCACCCCATCACCCTCCTCCATCAAATCTCCAATACTTCTGAAACAAATCAAATCAAGAATTAACCTTTCAACCGTGAAACATTCCTTTGCTGTGGTACGTGTGTTCGCTGTTAATCACTCTGCTGCAAAAACATGAGGCAAAGAGTACATCGTTAGTGGCACTGAACTTCTACATTTTCTGCAGTTGCCCTTGTGTGTCTTGTAAAGATACCCTATATCCACTTCAACAGGAATCTCATGATGTCTCTTCCCAGACATAGGGAGATACTGGTCTGTGATAGACCCAACCTTGAAGAGGTTCTATGAAGCTCTGTGTTGTCTTTCTACAGGCAGCCACTGTCTGTTGATAGGTAATCATGCATCCTTGCGAATCATTGACACAGTGCTGCTGGTACATTCAGTGAAGCTTTTCTTTATTTTATTTGAATAAAAAGGAGTGTAAATAGTCCTTGCTCAAAAGAAAAGAGTCAAGAGGGGTAATGTGGGGACATAAATTCTGAGCAAATGGAGAGCAAAGTCGAGGGACTTGAATTTGAAACGACCCGAGGTGAGAAAGAGGTGGGCTTTGCATATCTTATACTCTGTGCCTCACAGAGCTGGATGCCAACACTGTTCTTGTAGAAGTGGAACATGTAAACAATATGCCTTGAGTATTCTGCTTACGTCTGTAAAGTCTTGTTGTTGGCCATTTCTGCCACATCTCATGTTCCTAACCAAACTCATTCCCATACCTGTCTCCATTCCTGACAGTGCCATTTAGCTTTATTGATGCCTGGCAGGGATATAAAAAGGCAGAGGGTATTTACAGATTAGAGCCACCGACTGAACTGTGACCTCTTCAGTTGCACTTTTGTTCATTTATGTGATATTGAACCAGACAAAAGATCTGTTGCATTCAGTAGCCTGTCTCCAGCAAGAGCCAGAATATTTTTCTAATACCAGAGGAGGGAAACAAAGCCCAAAGGGCCAAGACGTATTCAAAACAGGGTCTACCACCCACTGGCAATGCAAGCTGGAAAGTCCTCCATGCATTGAAGGGGAAGGAATTCACCATAGCACTTCATAGTGCCCCCTCTGTGGATTTGTTTCTCTCTGGTTCCTTTTCTCCCCTATCAATTTCATGTTCTGTTACATTTTTTTCCTCCTAATTGGATCTGGCATTAATTGATATTCTGTTTTCTCTCATCTGAATGTCATCTTCCCCTGAAATAGGGTCAATGGACCTGTAAATATTGCAGTGGGCTGTCTCCTTTCACCTTCAAATAAAAACTGGGGTTCTACTGCCACGAGACTCGGTATTAGCTCTATTACAGTGGCTGCAGGCTCACCATGGGTTAACAGAATGCTGGTTGCAAAGCACAGAAAAAATATAGTGGTTCAATAGTAATGAAGTAACAATGTACTAACATAGCAAAAAATGGAGTGAAAATTATAGCATAGCTGATTCATCACTCTGTTATTCTACTTAAACCAGTGGTGAATCAGAGCCAGCAACTTGGGAGAGGTTGTTAGAGTCTTTATGAAGTTTAGAGCCATTTACCAGTATACACTCAAATTCATTTTGTTTTATTATGGCTGTGATAACCTTACATGTTTGGGGATAGTGACTTTTTTTAGTTTTGTTTTGGGTCTGTATATTTTTTTGCCTCTTGAAGGACGAACCTGTGGCTGAGGTTTCTAGTGCTCCTGCTATACAAAACCTGCTTTGGAGAAATATTAGTAATAAGAGCATAACTGTAAACCTGTAGCAGGCTGTAGTGTCATGGGGTATGAATGGTAACTTTTAAAAGCAGTTTATCACTTTTAGGCACTTGTAAATGCAGCAGGCCTTTCTACTCAGTGTTATTCTTGCCATATAATTAGACATACTTAGACTCTTCTTGATCTAATATTTCTGAGAGTTAGGTAAATAATTTATAGGGTACTCTTCACAAATGGATACAATGTGAATTCAGAGCTAATCCGCTCCTCTGGAGGTACATAAAATTATCAAGCTTATACAAGAGCAAGCTAATTAGGAAGCAATCATCATCAACAACAGCTGTTCTTAGCTCACTGAAGGGCGGAGGCTTCCCTTGCACCGTCCACTCATCCATTTCCTCTCCCCAGCTTTCCATGAGACAAGCATCTCCAGAGCTACTCCTGTGCAACTCTTCCTGCAAGTCACTCTCAGCTCAGTGTTTCTGCTGCCCAAACTGGGCGTTTACTCCTGCAGCAAGTTGTTGCCATGTCTCTAAGGATGGATACATGTCTGGGGAGTGGTGGAAGGGGAAGGACAAGGTGAAGTGTGTTTTGCCCCATAACCCCAAAAATGGTGAGTGTAGACTCATGTTGACTACCGTGCTTTTTACATTTATATCAACTGTAGTATTTTAGCTGGGATGAAAGTTATGGTAAATGCACAGCAGAAAAAATAATTATTTTGGCAGCAGTAGTGTTAAAAATAATGGCTAGAAATGTTGCAGTGAGTCCCTTCACTGACCTCACCTTTGTTCCTCTTAACCCCATTATGAGCAGTGCTTGACCTGTTGGGCAGGAGATGGTGTCCATCAACTTGTGCCTCAAAACTGAGTAGTAGCCTGAAGCATGTGTGAACTCAGCAGATACCATTTTTTCTTGTACCCCTCACATCACATAAAGGAAAGCCGAGCTAGATGTTCTTTGTTGAAACCGGTATTACCTGCTTACTCGATGTTCCTGCCTCAGGGTCCATTGAAGTGCTTTCTACCATCAGTCTTTGTCTTCACAGAATCATCTTGGTTGGAAAAGACCTTGAAGATTCTCCAGTCCAACCATTAACCTCACCCTGACCATTCCCAACTCCACCAGATCCCTCAGCACTGGGTCAACCCAACTCTTCAATCCCTCCAGGGATGGGGACTCCCCCCTGCCCTGGGCAGCCCATTCCAACGCCCAACAACCCCTTCTGCAAAGAAATACTTCCTAAGAGCCAGTCTGACCCTGCCCTGGTGCAGCTTGAGGCCATTCCCTCTTGTCCTGGCGCTGGTTCCTTGGCTCAAGAGACTCATCCCCGCTCTCTGCACCCTCCTTTCAGGGAGCTCTAGAGGGCCATGAGGTCTCCCCTCAGCCTCCTCTTCTCCAGACTAAACCCCCCCGGTTCCCTCAGCCGCTCCCCATCAGACCTGTGCTCCAGACCCTGCACCAGCTCCGTTGCCCTTCTCTGGACACGCTCGAGTCATTCAATGGCCTTTTTGGAGTGAGGGGCCCAAAACTGAACCCAGGAATCGAGGTGCAGCCTCACCAGTGCCGAGCACAGAGGTCAGATCCCTTCCCTGTCCCTGCTGGCCACGCTATTGCTGACACAAGCCAGGATGCCATTGGCCTTCTTGGCCCCCTGGGCACACTGCTGGCTCATTATCAATCCCCCCCAGGTCCCTCTCTTACTGGCAGCTCTCCAGCCACTCCTCCCCAAGCCTGTAGCCCTGCTGGGGGTTGCTGTGGCCCAAGGGCAGCACCCAGCATTTGCCCTTAGTGAAACTCCTACAGTTGGCCTCAGCCCATTGCTCCAGCCTGTCCAGATCTCTCTATAGAACCTCCCTACCCATCTGTGCAGATGAGATGGAGAAGTAGGAATCAGCTGTGGAAGGTCTGGGGGGAGAGAGAATGGACAAAGGAATTTTCAAGATTGTTGAACTCCAACTCCCTCATATTCCTGCTGTAAAGGGAAGAGCCTTGACAAAGAACAGTGAAACTCTGTATGGTGAGGAGATGATATGTTGGCAAGGTTGGAGGCACAGGCTGCTGGAGACAGCTTTTATCCTCAGGATTGAATGATTGAAAGGTTTTTAGAAGGACAGGGTATCTGCAAATGTTACACTACTTTTCCATTTGTTTTCTACTTTGTGTGAAGGTCTCATCAGAGCAGGCTTCAGCCACCAAAGTTCTGACCCCAGGGAAGGCCAGACTCTCCCACAGAAAACTCCCCAGGGACCTGCCTGTGGCCATCTCCATTTCTTACTGCTCTCCTCTCCCTGACATGAAATACAGGAGAGCTGAGGGGAAGGGAGAAGCTGACTGTCAGGGGAAATCCTTTGAGAGACCTTGTGAAAGGTAGGCTTCTCCTCAGCAGATGGTATTATGTCTGCCACACCTCTGTTTGGTCTTTCTCAGCAATACCTAGCAGAGGACTGCTGCTGGAAGTCAACAGAGATGCCTGTGAAGTTACTGGGCTTTTGACAACGTGGAGAAGCAGGTCAGTAAGCAGCGGTGGAGGCAAAACACAGACCAGGGTTCCTGGCCTCCTCCTGCCTTCCATCTGCTCAAGAGGAGGCAGAAGCTCCGGCACAGTGGGGCCATCCCAGCTCCAGCTTCCCTCTGTAGCACCTGATGGAAGTCATATCTTTAGCAGAGACAGAGAGGTGTTACGCTGTATTCAGCCTGGTTTTCCTACAGCATGCAGTGGCCTGCTGGTACAGAGCCAGCCTTATGCCACCACAGCACTGGGGAGAGGAGATTCAGTTCTCCCACAGACCCGTGAGGTGCAAAGGAGGAGTCTGGGTTTGGGGAGAGGAAATATGGGTGTCAGAAGAGGAATTCAGGGTTGGCAAGGCCTTTGACAGCTTTATAGATGAAACCGCTGCCAGATGTTAATTGTTTTCTGTGTAGTTTTCAATTGATCTGTAATTTGACTGTAGATCCCAGGCTTTTATAATAAATTGTGTACAAAGCTAGCCACTTAAGGAGATAATAAAGACTCAAAGGCAGACAGAGCCATAAATTTGGACTTATCCAAGAGTAAGAGATGAGTTAGGGCCTCTTTGGCAGTGCTTTTTTTCTTCTCCTTTCTCCTTTTGTTCTGTAGGAGGAGCATGAGGGAATTAGAGTTTCTGTGCTCTGCAGACAGAGGAGAGAAGAGGAAGGTCAAATCCCAGGCATGCCGCAGACACATCCCTTTTGGTGGGTGATGCTTCAGCATCAGTTTAACCTGGCAGATTAAAACTCCCATTTGCTCCGATGGTATAGGAGCCTTTTCACTGATGAGACTTTTTCCTCTGTCTTTGTTCATTTATGCGCATCTACATGCACTGGTGTGTCCGTCCATCTACTTTTTTTGGCTGCAGGAACTGTTGCCTTTACTTGCCATGGTAGAAGCTTGCTGGGTGGTAATAACCTACAGACTTTGGCTTTGGTGTGGTCTCTTACAGTTAGTTTCAGGGTTTTTAAGTCTGTCTGTGTACAAATACTTGCATCTCCTCCTCAGGCAACTCCTGGAAAATAAGTGTCAAGTCCCCTTTGATAAAAATAAAGATGGTTAGGTCACTTCAGGTCTTCTGCTCCTTCTGTCCCTCTGAATAAGGTACAGAGGTTTGGTCCCAAAGAATAATAATGACAGTGAGTGTATGATTGTGATTTGTAGTATGCAGTGGTACTGCATGGGGTACATAGCACCAGTTAGCCTCAGCAGAATGAAAGAGTTTTCCCCTTGAAAATACTTTTTTTCCTACCAGAATGTTCTGAGAAAAGCAGTGACTTATGTTTACATTCTTGCAGAAAAACTGCATGATGTGAGGATTACACGGAGCTGCGAGTAGTGTCAAAGGTGTGAGTAGAACCGTGTGATATAACAAGTTGCATAAAACTTACCTAAGAGAATATTGAGCAGGAGTCACAATGGGGCCACTGTGAGCCCAGCTGCACTCCTGGACTCACCACTGGCATGAGAGCCCGAGCATCAGGTAGTGGGAACTGGTATTGTTCTGATGGCTTCAGCAAAGCTAAATTGATTTACATCACCTGATTGCATGGCCCTTTCCCATCGGCTTTGTGAAGGCTGACAGCGCGATAATATAATTTGCAAAATGCTGAGAACAGCCACTGTGCTGTTGGACAGTTCAGAGGACTCTGCAGGAGGCAGGACCACCTACTGTCCTGAAATGGTGGAAAAAAAGAGCATCTGCTTTTTCTCATCTGTGCCATACAGGGGCAAATCTGTGCAGCGAGTGGCTGAGAATGGCCAGTTTCTGTCCATGCTGCCCTGTGATGCTGTGAGCATACCCTTCTCCCCAGTGCTGTGCCTACCTTTGCTGCTTCTTTCATTCTCTGTATGTTCCTTACAGTTGTTTCCAGGTTTGTCTGCTGCTACAGTAGCCAGTGCATTTCAGTTATACTTGGAACTCCTGCTTTGAAGGAGTGTCTAGGCCAGGTGACTATCTTAAGCAGTTCTTTCTATGGTTTTAGTTAGGGGTTGCTTTTGTGTAACCCCCATGTTTCGAGTTTTTGCTCCTGTCTGGCATTGTACATCTCAAGGGCTGTGTGAGGCTCCGTGTTGGTGCACAAAAAGCATTTGGGAATCTGTGTCTGCCACTGAACACATGCGTTGCCCTTCGCGCCCATCTGACAAAGTCCACGGTTAAATATGAAATAAATATTAAATAGCATATGAAGAAATTTCTTTTAGTGCTTTTGTCACTGGCAGTTGCGTTAGCTGAGGTCGCTGGGTGTTCATCTGTCTGGCTATAGTTGGCACTGTTCAGTTCTCTCTCTGTGAACGGGCTCATACACAATGTTCAGTTGTGTTTGCCAAAGCACGTGAGAAGCGTATGCGTACGTCGCCTCAAATGTGTGCCTGTGTGGTGTTTGCGATAGGCTCTGAGGGTTTTACTTTCATACTCTTCCACCTCAGTGCTCTGTGTGTATGTGTGCATGGCTTTCCTTCCCTGTGACTGTAGCACCCTCTCAGAACAGAACGCCAGCCAACTGCTGGCTCATAATGTGGTGTAGACTACCCGTCACATGGGAGTAGCTTTTCTGATGTAGTTTACGATGACAAGCTCTCTTTTTGGGTGCACAGATTTGAAGCTGAACGCATGCACAGCAGCATCCCACAAAGCGTCAGGTGCTCTTTTTTGTGCATACCTGGAGTCATGCCTGTTACCCTGTGATGTGATGCTGAGTATAAAATCCTGAGTGAGATCACCTTCAAAAAATGTATTGGGTGAGTCTTCCTTCAGTTGCATAAAAACGCATGTCGTTAGACTTCCTACAGCACAATCAGCTCCCCTGCTGAAGAGGCAACTGAAGTGAGCAGTGAGAATAGTGTTTAATGCCTGGAGGTGCTGATGGAGTTTGGTGTAGGGAAGTGCTCAGGGCTGGGAGAGCTGGGGGGGCTGCAGAGCCAAGGAGGGCACTGACAGAGCTGGTGGGGACCCCAGGGCTGGGAGGGCTGGGGGGGATGGCGGAGCTGCAGGGAAGCACAGGCAAAGCTGTTGTGGGAAAATGCCCTTGTAATTTATTCTGGTCTTCCTTTTTGTGGAGCAGTAAATCCTCCCATCCCATAGAACGTCCTGCTGACAGACAGAGCAGTGAGCCTAGGTAAGCCCAGCAAGCACCAATGTGTGTGGGGATAAACCCCCTCCCTTTCCCTCTCTCCCTTCCTTCCCTGGCCTGCCACGTGACCTAAATGTGATCCAGGAAATGGACCATTTTATGATCTAAGATAACCGTTTCTGTAAAGGCTGAAAGGCTCACAACCTGCTAGCATTTAGAGATCTATTGGCTTTTCACCTTTTGAACCACAGCACCAGTCTTCACCATTTGGCAATAATTCACTATATCTGTGTTTCTCTTCTCATTGTGTGATCCTCAGAAGCAGAAGGCGAGTGAGAAAGGATTGCTTATTTTTTTCCTGCAGACACAGTGGAGGTAGACAGAAAGTTGCAGCTGAGGAATCTGTCTTACCTCTGGGTTTGTTTTTTTTTTCTCTCTCTTTGTCGCTCTCTCCTCCTCCAGGGTGCCTTGAACTTGTCAACATATTAAGCCACTTGGAGCCCTGTGTCTTCCAATAGCACCCGTAGAGGGGGCAGCCCTCCCTTCACTGTAGAGAAGGGTGGATTTTGAAGTGAAAAGGAGTGGTGTGCTGGTGTGTTTTCACTTACTTCTGCCTCTGGTGGACATATCTGAGAGACAAATCATATCTCAAGGGCGTCTCTCCTCCTACTTTGGAATCACACAGCCAGCTGGAGAGGAGCTTGAAATACGTCCAGTTCAGCCAAGCCCTATGATGGGACTTCTATTCCTGCTAACAAAGCAAGTTACCATGAAGTACTTCTTTGAGGAGTTTCAGAGATGAGTCCCCTTCCCTGCTTCAGAGATGCCTCTCAGTCTCTAATCAGCTCCTCTCCCAGAGAAATTGCGCAGTCCATGCTGTCATTGGGCAAGTTGCCCTTCCCCGGAACCTGCTCCACACCCTGTTTTAATTAAACAGCCTAATCTTTAAGTGACCCTATGCTGTGACGGCTGCTAGAGGACCCGCAGTGTCCGGACAGCATAATTACTCACTTCGGAGATGCTGTGCTCAGCCATCCAAATGAGGATGCCTTCATGCCCCTTATTCACAGGTTCCAGTACCTTTTCTCCTGTGGTGCCAAGTCCAGCCTCCTGCATGTGGGACTTGCCCCAGGCTCTCCTGCCTGGCTGTCATTTAAGCTGCCTTCTGCTGCAGTTCTTTGTGCCACGCTGGTGACTCCTTCCCCTTCTGCCTGCAGCAGCATCAAGCGCTCTGCTGAGAGCCCACAGCTGGGGACCAGCTTTCAAGTTATTCCTTTAGTTTGGTGGGATATTTTGAAGCCCTGGAGGGCCTGATGATCCATCAGTGAAAGGTTAGCAGCCCCACATCTTGAGCTGAGGAGTCTTGAGTGGGGCAGAAGGCAGAAGGGGCTGCGTTGGGGTGTAGCTTTCTGCTTACACTGATCTGGGGAGAGTTGCAGATTCCATGTGAATGGGTTGAACTGCTGAGCCTATGTCTGTTTAATGTTAGTTTACTATGCACTGTAGCTCAAGGGCATTTCAAGGACTCGTTCAAAACTGAGAGAGAAGGGCCTTTCAGGTGGGAGAAGGAGGAGCTGCCGTCGCACTGTTGCTTGAGATTGTCTGATGTTTGCTGGATTCCTATTGCTTCCCTTCCATACAGACTGGAACGTGCAGGGGAGGGGGAAAACCCCGTCTCTTTAATCAGGAGAGTTGATAAGGCATAAATAAATAAATAAGTATTTTCCCTTAATATTCTAGACTGAATCTCTATGAAGGGAAAATGAAAAGGGGGAGAATGATAAAATCATACAGTTTGTCCTGTGCAGCAAGAATCTGCTATCACATCCAGGCTTCTAGGTGGTGGGTTTGCACATGAAATGGCCTTATTTACTCTCCCACGCTTTTCTAAAGTGTTTTCGTTGCGCAGAGTTGAAGCATTTTGTAAAAAGAGTTTGCTTCTCCCGAGTGCTCTGTAGATGGCAGCCATGTGTCCTCTTCCAGGAACGGGATCGGAGATGAAGGCGTGGAGTACCATTGCCATCTGCTGGCAGAGGGGGAGGTTGCCTTTTGGTGGGTTTGGGGTTTTTTTTCTGCTTTTTCCTCAGCTTGAAAGCAGCTGAAACACCACGAACAGCTCCATCTCGGGTGTTTTGGTGGCAGAGTGTGCATGATACGGGGTTTCTAATTTGGGTGGCTTGTTTGTACATAGAGGTCTCATGGCCCTGGATTCTCAAGCAGGGGTAGGGTTGTAGCCCTGGCCTGCCATCAGCATAGTTGTTCCCATTCCAAGGGATACCGAAGGTCACAGAATCACAGAATCAGCTATGTTGGAAAGGACCTTGAAGATCATCTAGTCTAACCATTAACTTAGCGCTGACAGTTCCCAACTACACCAGATTCCTCAGCACTATGTCGACCCTACTCTTGAACATCTCCAGGGATGGGGACTCCACCACCTCCCTGGTCCTTCTCAGAGATCCCATAGGCACCACTATGTCCAGGTAGGACAGAAGATGTAGCCTCAAAATGCTTTGGGAAAATGAGCTTTCCAACCTCCTGTAAAGCATGGAAGGAGGGAATATGCAGAAGAGTTGGGGTTGTGTGTGTTCTAAAGAGCCCTCCACACATATCCCTGATCTTAGAGAGCTAAGCAGGCCTCATCTCTTATAATACCTCTTCATTCACAGTGTTGGATTAAAGGTTTCCTCCACCCTGCTACAGAGTTATCTACCTTTACCCTCCTAGAAAAGCAGTATACTGGTGCTCTGCTCTCTCTGCAGTGCTGACCTTTCCTCACTGCACCAGTTGGAGAAGGTGAGCTCTTCTAACTCCAGGAAAATGAGGGTAAAGTTGATGTCCTTTCTCACAATCTCCTGTCAGTCTTCATCTTTATATTTGAAAGGGAAACAGAGGTAAGGGGAGCACCCAGCATGGCACAGCAATTCTTCTAAAGAGTCAGGGGTGTAACTCTGAGCCATTTTTTTCTCATGGGTGCTGTTACTCAAATAGATCCAGACATTAGTCAGTGAAAGTTGAGGGCACCAAGATCTCCATACCCTCTCTTACAAGCTCTTTGCATTCACCATGGGTGATTACACTGGCGGCAGGTATTTGATCCTGGGTTGGAAACAAGTAGGGTCCATGAGGCATGTGGGGATGCATGTGGACTACCCCTTTAGAGCTTTAGAAATGGTCATGGTAGCAGGGAGAGATGATAAGATGAAAGGGAAGGATTGTTTACTTTAGTGGAAAATGCTCTTTTTCAATACCACTAAGTGTGAATTTGATTAAACTTTGCTGAGAAAACTTGCTGAGATCTCAGAGGGAGTTTCTGGTGTAGGGAAGACAAGGAAACAGCAGACTGAACGGTGTCCTGAAAACATAAAGCTTAATCTGTGTCTCTGCTCATCCTCTCATCTTTTTCATGCTGTTTTTTACACATATTTTCTGATAATCTCTGCTTTATTTCACAATAGCCTCAAAACACATCTCAAAATCTCCATCTTTCCCTGATACAGGATTTTTGCTTATTGGCTATTCCTAATCACCACCCAGCCAAGACTATAGAGCACCACTACAACCTAGTTCCAGGTTTGTTTTCTCCTGTTGAAAGTCTGAACGAGCTAGTGGGCAGCGAGCAACCCAGCCGTACATGTGACAGCTCGCTCTATCTATAGAGCAACTTGGGACAAAAGCTGTAGGTGAGAAGGAGTTTGGGAGTAGAGGACATGGAGGAGGAGCCAGAAGCATCAGGGAACGTCCACATTCATCTGAACAGAACGGGGCAGGGCAGAGTGTGTGTGGGATGGCATCTGGAGCTGGTGAGCCACAGCTACGAGTGCACGAGCCCCGTAGGTAAGAGTTTTCTGAAGGAGATGGTGACTTCTTTGTGAGAAACTATCTCCCCTGTAGATAGAGAAAGACTGAACCACCATTTCTAATAGCTTGTGGCACCGAGAGACTGCATCGTCTTCTGTTGTTTCTGTCCTGGACTCTGACCATGAACAGATGCATCACATTCCCAACCAGCTCCTCATCCCCTGTGCGCTCCACGTGCTTCAGGCAGACTACTGCTAAGCAGAGACACTATGCTTAAACACTGGCAACAAAGAACAAGGATGTGGAAGTTGCTAGGGGAAAATGGAACATGGAAGATAAAAAAAGGTTGGGGCAGCACAGGTGGGTGGGGTAAGGGAATGGAAGTCTTGTGGTCTGAATGTCTTTTTCCTGGTTTGTATTTGTGAATGTAGTGGTTTCATAGTTGCCAATAGTTGAATTTTCGTTGCCGAGCAGAGAGGAAAAATCTCATGCACAAAGTCTTGACAGCTTTGCATTACAGTGTAGGAAGGTGCAAAACACTTCTCAAATACCTGTTCTATAAAGTGCTTTAAAGGATCCACTGGAATATAAGTAACATTAGCAGCATTTGAAACTGTATCTGTTGCCTATGCTGTCACCAACAGAGAGCAGCATAGTTACATGCATGCCCGCACTGTCCACAATCCAATCCAGTGCATAGTGCTTCCCTGTGGCTTATCCACCTGGTACCAGTTTCTCCCATTGTGCTTTTGGCTGTGTGTGCCAGAGTGAGCCCCAAGTGCTGCACTTGCTGTCCCCTCAGTGCCAGAGTGACATGCTGGCCCCAGGCATAGCCGTCTCCCAGAGAGGAATCCTGCATGGGCTCTTTGCTGCCTATTTGCTGTGGGAAGCTCTGCTGCAAACAGGGGATTTGACTGCTTCAAGATCAGTAAAGTAAAATGAAGTGAGATGTTTTTCTGTTCTTGGCATAGGGTGTTTTGCTCATCCGGCAGATAAATCTTGTTAGTGGATCAGTGAGTGGCCACAGGGATACTTTTGCTGCATTCCATGAAAAGGCCAGTGTGATTGTCCAAGACTCCCCTTCTGATGGCAGGAAGCTGTATAAACAGCACAGGGATGGGTAGGATAAGCTTGAGCCCACCTTCAATGGGAAGCAGGAGTCCCAAGGCCAGTAGTGCCTGAGTGTGAGCACAGCAAGAGGATTGGTCCTACAAGACGGTTTGATGGGCTGGAAGCACAGGCTCCACATTAGAGCAGGATCTGCACATTCCCTTCTGGGGTGGCAGGGTGATGTGGCCATGATGGGGAAATGCCATGCTATTGCAGGTAGCTTGATGGAGGAATGTATCCTGGGTCTGGTCACACTGACAGAAGACTTTTGAGAGGCTGGGTATCAGCCAGTGCAGCATCCTGCCTGAGATGGGAAGAGAGCTCAGGAGCTTTCTGCCATGGTGGTAGTGTTGGTCCAGTGGGTACAGCAGCGTCAGCAGACCATTGTCACCAACACTAAGTCGGGCTCTCACTAAGACCTGGGCTGGAAAAAATGTTAATAAGCTTCAAAGCTCGTTTGTTGGTTTGTTTTAAACAAACTTGGCAGCAGACTCTCAAAATGTTTACCATATCTTGTATTAGGGAGCTAAGCTAGGTAGCACGAGGCTTGAGTTCATTGCTATACTCTGCCATATATTTCACATCTGATACAGAGAAGACGTCTGGGCTTCTAGCCCATTTGTAGAATGGGGGTGGCATCACTGCCCTAGCTCCCAAGTGCTGTGTGGATGAAGAGGTGGGAGGATGGGGGCTTGCAGACTAGGGTGACTGGGAGGTGGGGAAGCATGACATAATGGCCTAAGGAGGAAGGGGAAGAGCACTGGGCAGAGGGCAGTACGCTCTTTCTCAGCCTTTGTGGTAAATCGGGTCAGATCTCCTGGCTCGTGACCTGGTAGGTGACATGTGAGAATTGCCACAGCAGACTTTGGTTTTCAGAGAAAATAAGGAAAGTCTAACCAGGAGCCACAAGTGTGCAGATATATGCTTATGCCACATCTCATCTGCTGGTATTAGTGGCTGAAGCCATGGTGGTACCCCTTCCCTGTCTGAAGAGGTTAGGATGGGCGGGACCCACTTCCAAAGTAACAAATTTGTCCCTTGTGACTGCAGGCACAGCCTCGGTGGGGAAGCAGGCTGTGTCTCTCTCTGCTAAAACACGCACATGCACAAGCCACAGAGAATTAGCCAGATGGTTTTGCTTGAAAAAAATCAAAAATACAAAGCCATCTGCTCTCCTGTCCTGGGGATCGTGAACTTGACTTCTTGTCTATCAGTATAAATTGAATCTCATAGAGTGCAGGCAACACATGTATGCACCCAGTTTGGAAATCGCTGGGCCTGATGGGGGCAAGAGGAATGGAAACAACTCCATCCCTCGAATTTCCAGACGTTCCCAGCATGTGTTGCGGTAACCTTTCCACTGTGAGACAAATGCCAGCCAAATAGCTATTACTTGTGGGAAGACATCAGCTGCAAAGCACTGCGGAGTGCCGTATGGCCACACCTGCCTGAAGCCCTTGTTTAACGGCAGAGGGAGTGCTCACATCGCTCTTGGAGGTACAAGGCAGAGAGAGCTGCTTAGGGGATGAGTCAGACACTCCTGGAAAAAGTAGTCCAGTCCTTGATCCCGAGATGCTCATGTATTAGACTGAGCGGACAGAGGAATGACATCGTCACGACAAGCAAAGGGACCACCCTCCAAATGAAGATAAGAGAGATGTTTTGCATAGCTGACATAGAGAGGAGGACAGTAGCTACTAGACACATATTGGAAAGACACCCAGGACAAAAAGTTGTTGTTTAGGGCAACCCTGTATAGGGAGTAAGTAGAGCTGAGGAGCCCAAATCCTTCCTCCCACACTGGCTTGAATGTTCGTTTGCCCCTGTTTCTGTTCTCCCCCTTTCGAGCCTGATTTGTGTGATTCTCTCAGAACAGAAGTCCCCTGGCTGAAACTGTTGTAGAAAACGTGGCAGTTGATTCATCATAGTTAGGTGTTCTTAACACTCATGTTTTGTTGTGAGGCTTGCAGTATTCACTGTGTTTCGGAAAGCCTTGCTGTCGAAGTCAAGATATTTTTTTCTTTCATTGAAGCAGCATGCTTTTGGCCCTTGTGCTTTTGACAAAGAAAATGGACCTGAAAGGTTAAAAAGCAAGGGGACTAAGGAAAAGAACCCAACATTTATCACTTGGAAAAACCCAGAACCTCATGATTTTTAGCTTTGAGGGTCTGATTCCTGTCTTTTTTGTACTGCAGTATTGGCAGTGTGGCACTGAGAAAACAAGTTGTGGTTTCCTAGGAAGTTAAATGCTCTGGGAGTTGTTTTCATCCATTCAGGAATATGCAAACTTATTGCATGACTCTCCTATTCAAGAAAGGTGGTTGTAAGATTTCAACTCGCTGCTAACAAGTAAGTAGAAAACAAAAGATAGTTTGTAAAGGAAAAAACTCCCAAGATCCATCAAGACAAGCCCTGTTCAGCAAAATCTGTAAAGTACAAGCACTTCTGTGCAAAGAAATTGTCCTTTTATGCAAAGAAATCATCCTGCTGACTTCAGTGGATTGTGTTGTGTTCATACCCAAATGATTCTGACGAGAAAATAGGCTGGAGGGAACGAAACTGGGAAGCGCTAGTGGACAGTTCATGAATTGGAGGAGGTAGAATTAAGCTAATAAATGATTCATTCAGGATTGTTTACCCAGCTTTAGCTAGCATCAGGAGGGAAAGAATGCAAATGGGGCTGATTATCCAGATTCACTTTGTGTCAGTGAGTTGTTCTTGGCTCGGGAACTCTTCCTACAAAGGGAAGGGTTGAACACTCCATCATTTGAGAACATTTATCACAGAATTGGACAAAAGTCTGAGAATGCACTGCAGGAAATCCTCATGGCGGAGTGGAGGGCTGGATTCCCCAGGTGCTCCTTCCTTATCTGCTATGATGCTTTAGTGTTGGTAACCATGCAGATTACTAGCAGAACTGCTTGAATGAAATTGCACCAAGGGAACTCTCCCATAAGACTTGAACACAATAAGGGTTGCTAATAAAGGTACAGCAAAATCCTTGTCAAATAGCTAACTCTTTCTCACAGAAAAAAAATAGCTAAGCTAAACTAAAAATACCTGGCTGATTCCCTGAAAAATCCTTACCCAGCTCTGCCTCAGATGAGGATTTTGGAGCTGGATCCACCCACCAGTTCTAGTGACAAGCAGCAGGAAGCCCAAGGCAAATCCTGCACTGCTGGTACTGCTCAAGACAGCTGAATTTGCTGTTCCTCAGTGCCACTTAACAAGCAACCCACGCCAGGCAGCACAGAGACACGGCAGAGCAGAAGACAGGCCTGGCTGTTTTGTAAGCTATCACAAACAAGGACTGCTAGTCAAATAGAGGACGGAGTAATCTCTAAACCTAATTTAGTTAGGTAGGCTCCCTTGAAAATTGGTTTATCTGACAGTGACATAGAACAAAGGCTGATGTTAGTCAAAATTATGAGTTGAGAGTATAGGGCAACGCTCATAACAGTTTCTTGGGGGTGCTTTGGGGGGGAGGAGGAAAACTCCCACTTCTGTTTGAAGTGATAATAAAGTCATTTTCAGAAGGTGTTATGACATACAGGAGGAGTGGGCCTGGGGGGACATGGACTCTCCACCACTGGGAGTTTAGAAGAATAGGTTGGACAAACGGCTTTCAGGAATGATTTTAATGTAGCTGAAGCTTCTGTGGGTGGGGATTGGCTAGGCGATTCAGTAGGGGTCTTCCAGCTTTGCTTCATATAATTCTAGTAGCATACTTTGTGGGGCAGGGCTATGTAATCCCCAAGGTATCATCAACTCTCTCGTGAATGCAAATGGCCAAGAACTCTGCTTTACAGGTGGCCCGTCTCAGCATCACTTTGGGACATGGGGAGTAATGATGTTGTAGGAGGAATGACAGCCACTCACTCACGAACCCTGCTGCCTTCAGCACCTTAAGTTGTCTTTGGAGGTCTCCCATCCAAGAATCTGAATTAATGCTTGCCTGGAACAGGGAGAGAAGGAGATTTATGGTGGCTTGCAAGCCTGAGAGAGACACCATGACTAACAAGCTAATTAGCCCCTCAAAAGCTGGTAGACAAATGGAGAGGAAAAGAGTTTCTGTCTAACCTGCAGTCTTACATTCTACACAGCATGAGAAGGCAGCTTGCCTGCAGGGGCCAGCAGAGTTTGACAGGAGAGCGACTTTCAGCGCATCTGTTCCCTCTGCCACACAGCCCATCTCCTGCGGCGGCACAGAGCACCCTGCACCTCGCAGGGGCCACTGCGGCGGTAGCAATCATCACAGGGGTTCCTTTTAAACAAGATGTCTGAGGTGCAGGTAAGGGAGTATTTGGCGCTGGAGCCAGGGTGAAGCTGGTGGAGGAGGGAGAGCCATGGAGCACTCTGTGCCCTACATTCCTCAAGGCTCCTGCAGTGCAGGTTTTAGAGAGAGAGGGAGGGAGCAGCCCACCCCACCTCCATCCGTGTGAAATAGATGGAACATAAGAAATGTTTTAAATAATTGAATAATGAAATGAATATATTAATGCTCAGAGAGCGGGAGAGGGCTGCTGGGCTGGACTTATTCAGCCAAACAGCCCCTGACAAGCCAGGAAAGAAGTAGGGTCAGCGTTTATTCCTCTGGAGGGGCTTGAAGGCGGGGTACTCTGTTCAGTGTCTCTCCATAGTGCTTTTCCTTTCCTTCTCCCATTTCTTTGTTCAGTGATTCCAGCTGCTTTTCTTTCTTCAGGTTGTCTCCTCTGCCTCACTGCCATGCTTTGCTGTCCCTAGATCTTTTGTCCTCTGTTTTTTCTCTCTCATCATCATTCCCTTTTGCATCCTTATCTTCGCACAGCCTTATGCTGTTTAATCCTCCAAAACACAGGCAGCCTTCTCAGAGAGCATGTATCCATATGCCCACCCTAATTCTGTAGCCACTTTATTTCTTAGAAGCATTTAATGACAGGTGAGATTCATCTACTCTCCTGATATTCCACCTCTCATTCAGGAGACAAGTAAGGCTCTAACACCCAATGCAGTACATTTGTAGAAAAACTTGGATGACTGACAGCTAAGGTTGGCAGTCTGAACCATCAATTTGCTTATGTAGGAACACAAGTGCAGGAGTGAGTTGAGTTTGGTAAGTCAGGCAGTAAATGGCATAGGAGTTGGTATTAAGAACGGTTGAATTATAATTCTAGTGAAAAATATGGAGTGATGGAGCTGGCCGCAAACAGCTGCTGCACATCAGTTACTACACCTAGCTCTGCCAGTGCCCCCTCCTGCCTTACAGCCTCCCAGCTGTCCCAACCTCGGGCTCCTCACACATCTTTGCAGTGCCCCCCAGGTTCCCTGCAACCACCTGCCCTGTCCCTGCTCTTTAAGGACTTAATTCCTCTTTGTTGAGGCTGCCAACGTTGCTGATGCATGCAGCAGTTTGTCAAAATGATCATTCAATTCCAGAACATTACAGGAAAACCTGCTGATTTCCATCAGGTGTAACCTGAGTTATATTTCAGATCCTAAATCCAAAGTACTTAAGGAATCACCAAGTCATTTTTTGTTTGTAAATGTAAATTAAAATCATTCATTTAGTGACTTTGCCCTGCGTGAACACTTTTTTCCCCTTCCCAGATTTTCCTGTTTGAATTATTAGGGGAGCAGAACCTTCAGAGATGTTGTAGCCTTGAGTCTTGTGGTCAGTAGGGTCTTGTCATCTAAGCTAGACAGAGAAGTTGTGCTGTTGCTGTGTTTTACTGAATGTGCACACTTGAGAGCTTTTTCTTGAAAGAGAGGTTAAAATATACAGAGTATAAATTAAGGCAGGAATGGGTTCAGAAGCATGTGAGAAGAGAGTGATGAGCTGGGAGCTGGAGGGGCTGTTGGATATTTTGGAAGCTTGATTTTCCTCCTGAGATCATGAGAAGACTCTACAGGTCTACATACATGGGGCAGCCTGTATAAAAAACCCACATAAAATACATATACAAAATAGTTATATAAAAAGCACCTATGGAAGAGGAGCCTGTAGTATGCATCATAGCAGCAGCTGCTGAGGAGCGGAGATGCTGCTAGAGAGACAGACGATTCCTGGGTGCAGCATGCAGGGACAGGTGGGGAGGAGGAAAGCACAGGGAGTTTAAAAGTGGCAGCTCTCTCCTTCATCTGGGAAGTTATTTCTTATGCAGGGTGAATGTAACCCTCCAATGCGTCTTCCAGTTAGTGACACCCAGGAAATGTTTTATGGATGAGGCTCCATCACCTGTTGGCATGAAGAGGAGAAGGCAGAGCCACTGGTGATGGATGATCACTTGGAAACTGCACTGTGTCCTCTGCACCCTCCGCCTCCCTCTCCATGCCTCTTTATCATGCATCATTGCAGCAGCATCCACCTGCGGCTGCCAGGAAACTCCCCGTTCCCAGCTTCTCTCCCTCCTAACTTCCAAGATGTTCTGACATACTTCCCCTTCTCTGAAACTGATTTTCTAAGGCAGAGATATCATCTAAATGAACTGTTTGTATTTCTGCAGGTGACAGTGAGAGAGAAGTCTGCTCTGGACACATAGTGTAGAACATCTTGCATGTTAACCCTTGTTTACTCAGTGGTCATCCTGGTGTAAATCAGGTGGTTTTGTGGCATAGGAAAAAAAGGATCAGGATTTTGCAGTTTTGCAGTTGTTTTATTTTGGGTTGTAGTGGGTATGTGCTGCCAATTTGAAAGCTTTGTCTGCATTATTTTTGTTGGGGTTTGTTTGTGGGTTTGTTGGGTTTTTTTCTTCCAACTACCTTCTTTCTCTGCATCTCTCTTTTCACTACAAACTGCAGTTGCTAATGCCATGGGAAATGGCAGAAAATTACCCCAGTGGCTACTGAAAAGCTCTGGTCCCCAAAACCGGATTGTGGTCAGAGACAAAGTAAGGAGAGACAGAGAGTTTCAGAGGTGGCTGGCCAGTCCTCCCAATAGTACTTGTTTGCGGAGCAGCCCCTAAATTCAAGCACTTGTCGGAATCTTATTTAATGAAAGTAATTTTCCAGATACATCTGGAAAACATAGATGGAGCCTAGGTACTGACCAGTGGTTTTAACGTGTCTATTCTTGGATGGTGCAGTCTGAATTAAACCTTCCCATTCAATCCCTAGCCATCAGGTGCTCCCTTCTGTGACTGCCAAGCCCAGTTTGCAGAAGCAGGTCTCTGACTGTGAGCTGTGTTATTGCCATGCCAACCCTTCCTTTCTTCTTGAATCCCTGAGTCCCATCTTTGTTTTTGCTTCCTGCAGGAGGTCTTGTGTTAGTGCCACATTAATCAGTAGGCAGTTCGCTTCAGTGCATCACACAGTCTAATCTAGGTGGTATCCAAGCTTTCCCACCTTTTTTACTTTTTCTGTAAACAGGAGTTCAGTTCAGTATATGGGAATCCTGGAAAAGCAGAGTAGCGGTGGTACACTGCATACAGACAGCAAAACCCCACGGCTGTTTCAAGCCTGCAATTCTGGCACCTGGTATGGTGGCAATGGCAGCCTCCAAACTGTGTTTATTATCAGCCTCCTAAGGGCTCCTTTCCCAAGGTGTAAGTCAGAGTAGTCCAGGTGATGCTGGGGGACCTGGGACTGAGCTGTGCCTGCCTTGCATCTAAAGGTAGGCAACATCATAATACCAGGTTGAAACTGTCCTAAACGCCTGCCCCAGCTCCCATCGGTCAGGCACACAGATGCATCAGGTGAAGGGCAAGGAGCGTTGCTGTGGCACTGCCCCACCCCAACCCCAAGAATTTGTCCTGCTTGCCAGCGAGCTGGGGAATACAGGCTAATAATGGGTCCTCAGGAGCGACTTCTCTCCCCTGTGTAGTTTTTCCCTCCTCCCCCTTCCTTCGCCTGAGTGTTTAGCTCTGAAAAGAATAATTTATCAAATCATTTTGATTCAACTTTGGAGGAGGAAGAAAAAGGATGGTGGGGGAAAAAAGGGCCCTTTGCTGTTTTAATTGCTTTGCGGCGTACTTGTGAGAGTGGATCTGGGCTTATCAAAGCCAGCGCAGCTGAGTCCCTGCCGCTCGCTAATGAGAGCTGCCACGTGACCAGCCACGCTCCTTCGATGGACCAGATAGTGCCTCAAACCAGGCAAGGACTCAGACACTTAGCAAGTTAATTTAAGCGAGGAGCTATAAAGTTTAAACGGGAGACTGGGGGAACTTGCTTGACAAGGACTTTGGAATGAAATTAGAGGGTTTATTTATTGTTTGTTTTTTTTTTTAAAAAAAAAAAAAAAAAAAGGCAAAATGAGACATACAGCCTAGGATGTTGTTTGGCTTGGTTTTTTTCTGATGATTCATTTCTGCCAGGGTCTAGGAAGAAGGTGGTTGTTTTTCCTTGACTGAATGAAACCCAAGGAACCAGCTGAATTCCTGGAGCTCATTCATTTTTCTTTGTGCCTGTGGATGTCTTTTAACCGCCTGGTGCTGCAGTGACTCCAGCGAGCTGCGAGATCTGGTCGCAGGGTTGTGAGCACCGTGGCTCTTGGACAGAGAGCTGCTAAAATTGGTGGTCACCTCGGTGCCAGCTTTAGGGAGAACTACCAAGGGCTTCCGAGGGGCTGTGCAAACTGCCTGGTTTTGCAACGCTCAGTCAGTGTTCTCCTGCCATGGGCTGCCCCTACCTGCTCTGCAGCGCTCCAGTAACAATCCCAAGTGACTACACCTGCTGAGTCCTAATCTCTTGGTACAATTTGCTTTCATTTCCACTCAGTTTAGACTTATTGTAAGCCAAGTTCTGAATGGTAATTCTTTAGACCAACTGCCAATGTTCTCAGGTCATATCGCAACTAGCATCCTGACCTCCAACATTTCCAGTTATTTAGAGTAAGAATCGCCACACATCTTTGCTGTTGCATTTCAGTTGTGTCTTGCAGGACACCGTGTAAGCTGATCTTCATGTGGCTGTGCCAAATAGCCACTTTCAAAACAAACACCACATCCTGAGCAACCTGAACTAACACCAGTTAGCCCTTTTTTGAGTCGGATGTTGGATCAGGTGACATCCTGAGATCCTGTTTGACTTTATTTTATGATTCTATGGTTTTGTGATCCTGCTGTTCTGGGGATGAGTCTAGCATAGTCCAGAGTGAACTATGTTCTAGGCTGGTACCCATCAATGCAGGTGACTTGCCCCCAGCACAGGGTTCAGCTCAGTAATAGAAATAAAGGGAACAGAAGGTGTGAAGGAGGAGACTAATATCTCATACTTAAGTTCTTTTTCGATAAAATTGTTCAAGTCCCTTCTGGCTGTCATCACACTTAGGTTTCACATTTTTAATTAAAAATCCCATAGCTGAAATTTTCGTAATATTGTAAAAGGGAGGGCTGAATTCTACCTGGCTGCTTGTCAGTTTCTTCATATGAGGAAACAATGTCTGTTCTCTGAAATATCAAAATGTGAATAAAATATGTTAGGTTTTTCTTTTTTTTTTAAACCTTAACTTAAAAAAAAAATAGTTTCATAAAAAGCTCTCTTGAAAGCAATGATGGGACAATCTATTATTAAATGAAACAAATCAATATTAATGCAATCTGATGGCTGAGATTTGCTTGAGTAGTATTTTATATTCATGTGTATGCTGTTAACTCTGCCTTATTAGATATGTGCAACATGGGTGAGTTAAGGTTGCTGTGGGAACCGTCATTTTTTTAAATTTCCTGACTTTTACGCAGGTAAAGTCAACCCCAAGCTACCTTGCATTAATATCATGTAATTTCCTTGATTGAAGAAAGAGTGTTGGAGTATTTTATTGTCTGTGTTCCTGCATTCAATTGCATGTTCAACCAAAATAAGTTTGATTCCTAGCTCCACACTAAAGAATTAGAGCGGCAGAGCTGGAACTCGCTTTTAGAAAAGAGCAACAGCTCTGAATGCCACCAGAGCCCACAGACTTGAAGGATTTTTCCATTGTGTGCTGCTCTCCAGGTGCTTGCATGTGCCCTGTGACATACACACATGTATCCTGTCATGCAGCAGCAGAACCAAGGGGTAGAAATAGATGGTCCAGGATTTAGTACCCTAGGTGAGCCATTTTCCATGGTGTGTGATGGAACCCTTCCAGTTGCACAGGGTTGTATGAGAAAAGGCTGAAATGACCAAACTGTATGTAGGGCAATACCAAAATTCTCCTGGTTCTGCCTCATCTCCACCCTTCTCCTTCCTTCTTGAAGTGTTCTCATACTGTGTACATATCACCAAGTGAATGGGATGCTGGTTTCAGGTTTCACGTGCTCTTTGCAGTTCCTTCTACTATGCCTGCTCCTAAGTGTTGGACAGCTAGGTAATTTCTACCTCTTATTGAGAATGAGGGATATTGCCTTTTACTAATTATCTACAACTTACAGCACAAATGCCTATAGCCGTGTTGGCTGCAGGGTCTTTCTAGTCGATGGAGAGATAACCATGGTTTGGAAGCAGTTTATCTGATGTTTTCACCTGATGTCCACAATAGGATGAGATGATTCAGGCTTTGGAGGCCCAAGAGTGTACTCTAACTCAAGAGCAGCCTTTTGCATTAAACATGACCACATTTAGCTCTGGTATATCCACAAGTAGATAGCAATAATATGCAAAGACACACAGCCAGGACTTTAACAACCTAACTATATGCTAGCCTAGTGTACTGCTTGACTACTTAACCCTGCAGAGAAAAAAAGCCTCAGTGAGCCTGGCTGGAGTGCTGTTTTGCTGCGCAAACATTGCTTCTGGTACCAAAACTGGCTTGCAGAGTTTGGCAAAGCTCTGCTTTATGCAATAGAGACATAGCCTCAGGACCATCTCTTTTACTGGATATGGTTTGCACTGTTTGGCACATTTTCAACCACTTCTAAGCAGCACGTGACATTTTAGCGTGAATGTGAGTTTAGCTGAGGCTGGTCTTGGCTGCTGGAGTAACTGGCAAAAATATTGGTTCATCTGTTGTAATTGTTCGTGCTGTTGGAAAAGGACGTGTAAATCTTGGAATGGATGTGAGAAAGAAGAACCTGGTGCTGATGTCCCACGTCAATCTACTTGGGAGCTGTGGGAAATAGCAAATCAAGCCTCTCTCTTTGAGAAGGAACCGATCTTTAAGACTTGCGTGGCCTCTCTTGGCTAATAACGCTCATCAAAGTGAGTGGTGTGAATGGTAGTGGTCCTTTTGTGCAGGAACTGAGAAGACAGCGTGGGTCCCAGTTTACGATTATATGTTGCATGGCAATAATTCTGCTTGTGCAAGTGGCCACCTGTGGCAATGGCTGACTGATTTCCTTCAGTGAATTGTTTTAGCTGTTTAGCAGAGATAGGATCGTCCACTTGTATTGTGGTGTGTTCTAAAACTAATTTATCGTCTCGTGCCTTTGGTGGATGGTGCTGCCTTTTGCAACAATTTGTGTTTCAGAAAGACAACTTCAGGCCAGTCACTCTGATCCTTTCGATCCAGAGAGGAAATTTCCTTGGGGCAGAAGTAGTTAATAAAAGTTAAGTCATCCAGTAAGGGGACAGAAAAAAACCCACCATGTGACTGAGATGGCCAATTAGACATCATGAATATTCAGAAATCTCTTATCGAATGAAAGCTCATTACAAACACCCAGACTGAAATTTGCTCATGTAAAATATTCATTGAACAATTTTGCATAAATAAATAATAAACAATAATAAATGCATAAAAATTTGTTCATAGACCATCTATCAGCAGGGGGGGGTGGGGGGGTGGGAAGGATGGAATCTGCTAAGTAAACCGTAGGTAATGAGTGATCTGTCCACTGCTAGTTTTGAGCATGGTAGGTCTGCTGTGGAGATCTGTCATGAGCATCTCTCTTCTGGGAGGGATGTGTAATAGGGCTGCTTGGAGTAGATAAAGACCACAAGCTACCCCAACCTTAAGCGAGCAGGGTGTCTAAGATTAGGACTTAGCTTGTGATAGATGTAACAGAGTCTGAGAGTTGTCTGTACATGTGAGCTGGAGAAAATTACTGAATTTGAAGCAGAAGATTCCAACCCATTTCTATCTAAGAGCAAGAGCAGCTGCCTGTCCGGCCAACCAAGGTTTACAAAACTCCTCCCGATACAAAGGATGTGTTCAGTTTCTCCTGTTGTCATAGGGTGACACAGAGGGAGAACAGAATTAAAAGAGTGTGTGTGTGTGTGTGTGTGTGTGTGTATGAGGTGCAAGGGAATGCATATTGCTGGACACATGCAAACAGACTGTACACAAACAGAAAAAGGTCAGAGCTGTCCCAGAGCTGCATATGGAATAACTGCAAATGAGTGCATACACTCTGCCTACCTGTTTGGTTAACAGGGCCAGGGGAAGGGGAGGGGGGGAGAAATCAAAGCGCTGTTTCAATAAAATACTAAAACTAAAATCCACAGTTGTTAGGAGAGAAATACCAGGCAAAGGGTACTAAGCTCTGATTGGAGATGGTTATGAGTGAAAAGGTCTTATGCCCGGTCCAGTCTCAAATCACACTGTGCTGGGGCCCATCTGTGGAGCATCTGGCTCTTAGGAAGTCTATGAGACAGCCTGACCTATTAAGCATGGGCTAGATGAGAGCTGTATACCTTGGGGTAGGAACCATCATTTTTGTTGTTTGCAGAGATACCAGCAGAAAAGCACTCCATTCTCCAGCTATGCCCCATCATAAGAGCAATGAATGGGACAGTTGTGGGGACACTGTCTATGCCTCAGGGGGGTGGAGAAGGGGTGTGAGATCTCAGGTTGCCCCCTCCACTCATTACGTAAAAGTCATGGCTCACCATGGTGAACCTTTGCAAGTCCCTCTTCACCCACATTGTAATTACCTGAGAAGTATCCCAAGTACCCACCCACACAGCGAATTACACGGCAAATTTCCTGTAACTACATGGTGATTACCTGGTCCTTAGTGCTGCTGGGTAATTAGAATCTGAAAGTGTTTTGTAAAGGTTAATTTATGTGAGACTGATCACACCCCCTCTGGCTACCCTGCGCCCAGGACTTCCGCTCCTGTGGCACGGCCTGTTCCACTTCACCTTTGGGGAGGGATTTGATGTGTCTCTGGATCAGGACAGAGAAGGCAGCCAGGGCTGGGTAGACTAGCAGATAAATGCATGATGCTGCCACAACCACAGGAGTCTGATAGGAGGCTCCCTAATGGTTGTGGTCCCCAGGAGTTTGGCTAAGAGCTGCTCAGGCCCCTGCCCTTCTCCCTCGAGGACCCACCACATTAAGCTACCCTCCCCATTCTGCCTTACAGAGGTAATCGCTGCTCTTCTGCAGACCAGCTGTCATGGGAGAATTAACACTGGAAAAGAAAAAACCAAAACCAAAACCAAACTCTTTATGCCCCTCTTCCCACCCATCGGTGAAATCTCATGTGGGGATTTTCTATTAAAGTGGGTGATCGTGTGTCTTTCAGCCAGGAGTTTTGATCTTTCATGGCTGGAATTTGGTCCGTTAGAGAGAATCCCTCCTTTAACTGGTTGCAAATCCCTACCTTGTTATCACAAGACAGTTAACTATCTAATCACACAGTTTTATTGCATGCTTAGCCATGAAACACCCCATACTGCCAGATGCTATAACAGACTGTATTAGGGAAATAATAACAAGGCAATTCAGAAGGCTCGTCTCATAGCTGCTGGGTAATTTAGTGACCAGGCTGTTCTGTAATTTTGTTGTCACTGTGGCTCTGTGGATTTGGCTGGGAAGAGCTATGTCAACACATGTGCCATTTGCTGTGACGGACTGTGTGTTGTACAGCAGCATTGCATGGGAGGAGCTGGTACATGTGACGTATGCTTGTTTATCTTTATTATTAGTCAGGGTGGACCTGTGCAAGGGGATTCATCACTGGTTTCCTTTCTGACTGGTTCATCAGAGAGGCCAAACACAAAAATGGTAGCAGAGGCTGATTCTTCTCCTTAACCCCTAGAACTGGTCTCTCCAGGGGAGGGTTGATGAAGATGAACAGTGTAAGGATAGTGGAAAATGTGGGAAGGGAACTATTTATCTGGGCAGGGCAAAAAGTTACCCCCTGGAGCTCTGGCAGATTAACACTTCTGCAAGCACCAGGATTTGTTGAAAAGAGGAAGACAGAGAATATATTAAACCATCTGTTTCCCTCCTGCAGTACACTGTAGGGCTGGAACAGAGATGAGTGTGTCTCCTTGTTCATCACTCCTACCTAACTGTGAGAGATGGGAGATTGAGTACTGGCAAGAGACGTTTAAAGACGAGTGACATTCAGCATGAGCCTCAGTAAATTCATATTTACTAGCAAAGGAGGAATAGCAGTATATGAGAGATGTGCAAGTGAGACATTTTGTTCCATCAGTCCTTGCCTTTCACACTGTATCTCAGCATGAGTTCAGACATGGCCATCAGCTTTCTCTGTCTGGGCAGGGTTTGGGCTGGAACCATCCCTCTTCTCCTCCCAACCCAGACTGTTTCCCTCTCTCAGTAACAGCACAGCACAGTCCAGCCTTGAGCAATACTGTAAGAAGGCACTAAAAGGTGATGAGGGTAAATGGAGTGTTCAGGCTCTGGGATGAGCTTGAGCCTTCAGCTAGCACAGTGGTGTTAGTGTGCCTCCTGGGGACCTGTGCAAGTGGTGTGGTGGAGAGACATATACGTAGGAAGAACAGGAAAGCAAATGTGTACGTGATGACATGACAGCATGTCTGAGTTTGTGAGAGTGTGCGTGCATGCAGTGGTATATGAGTGTGTGTGACTGGGCAGATGTGTGGAAGTAGGTGTGAGGGATGCAGGCATGGAACGGGTGTGTGAGGCTACAGGAGAGAGAGAGACTACACAAGTCCTGCATTTGTCTTGGGAGCCCAGGGAGATAATCCAAAAATGCCTGTACTTCTGAGAGCTAGGCTGCATGTGTAGGTGGTGGGTACCTATCTCCCGCAGTGTGGTCCTGCACAAGATGAAGATAACACTGGGAAAAGATGCAGACTGTGCTAATGGCTGATCATCCCTTGTGACTTTAATTTTCCATCTCTGACTTTTAGCAGGAGGGAGGCATCATTCTTGGAAACTGTTGTGCATCAGTAACTGTTCATTGCACCACATGAAGGAATGCAAAGCAGCCCAAGTGTGAGGTGCATATTGAAAACAAAGCCAATAGCATCAGCTGGGACCTTTGACCAAGGGGCTATTAGGAAGAACTTTGTTCAGACAGGTAGATGGGAAGATACGTCTTGGACTGCCTGGGTAAATCCACTTCACTGGAAGTTGAGGTTGATGGTATAACTCCCCCTTGCTCCCCCATCATTCATGAGGGAAAGCTGAGCTCTAATGCCTTTTAAGAAAGATGTTGGTGGTTGCTTGCTTAAAAGGAGCTGGGCCTGTTCTGGCCTTTCTGCTGTCTCACCTGCTTGTGGGATGTACCCTGGACAGTCTCCTATTGTGGGACAAGACCCTTTTTCTCTCACATGAGCTGAGTGGTTGAGCCAAGGAACAAAAGATGCCAGGCTCCTCCCTTGCAATGCCCTCCTCCAGACTGTTTAGGGCAACAGGAAAACAGTGACCAGAAACATGCCCTCCAGCCATACTGCTCATTCATAACCCAAGCCACAAACACATAACCAGGGCCTAACTACCTAGGCTACTAAAAGGATGAGTGTAGATGCCTCACCTCGTCCTCGTGCTGTGGCAGGCAGATGGTCAGGGCATCCTGACAAGCCCCCCAAACATACTGGTGTGCCCAGGCCCTGGGAAACCTGCACTTCTGATATCATATGCATCTAGGTTGTGAAGTATTTGGGCACATCGGCACTGTTGCACACCAAAGGTGACCTACCCTCTTTGACAGGCAGTGCCCACTGTGAGTACGTGGCCCAAAGCCTCCATGGCCACTCCAGCTCACGGCAGCACATGCTTATGCCCAGCAGCTCAGGCAGTGGCACACAGCAGTGTGCAGTAGTTGGCAGAGGCTCGGCCCCAGTGCTGGGCAGAAGGCATTAAAAAAGCATGGTGGGGTGTGAGGGCAAAGTGACTACTAGCACAAGGAACCAATACAAGTTCCCTCAGCTTTGCTGAGCAGCCCTGGAAGAAGCATCTGCTTTGCAGGACCTATTCTTCTCCCAGAAATGCCATAAGGGTTATTGCTTAGTTGCATTTTTATCTCTCTGTTCTCACATTTCCTTCATCTGGACAAGAAGAGAAATGAAAGGCATCAAAGCAGTCATTCAACATTGCCCAGGAATCAGATGAGGAGTATGTGTGTTCAGAGGGTCTTGAAGGTAAATACTGGATGCTCTGGGAAGAATGGAGATTGCAGAGGAAAAGTTTCCACATTTCACGAAGGAAATGAACTGCCTGATTGTTATGTATAAGCTAGGTGGGAGGTAAAAGAATCAACAGGTGGCAATTAGGAGGCTGTTTGGCGTTTGAGAGATGGTTCAATTTCCTGCTGTCATGCACAGCCTGTGTGATGTGGGACCAGTCATGTAGTCCCCGACTGCCCAAGTTCACCATAGCAATATGGCAATGGCATCTACCTTACCGAATCATTAAGAACTCAAATACCCTACCACAAGGCGCTGAGATACCACAGAAAGAAAGCAAGAAAACACAGGTACCTGAAATGAAATACGTCCATGTAACTCACCCCAACAGTGTCAGAAAACAGCTGATGGTCTAGCTACTAGACTGTGGGCAGTTAAACGGGAGCTGTTTCTTGCTTAGTGCTTTGACAATAACTAGCGAATTACAGATTGTTCTTGGTTGGTTCCTAGAGGTTACCATATTCTTAATTAAACATCCACTGAAATTCCTCTGATAATAGTGAATGAGCTTGGATTTCTCTACTTCTGATGCAAGGGTGCAGTTCAGCCTACACTGAGCAGTGGAGCACAAATCCTGTGCACACACATGCAGAGTTGAGGATTTCACACTTGTTTATTGGTGAAGCTGCTGCTTGAAGCTGGAATGAGGTGGTATGTCACCATGCCACTTTTTTATGGTGGAGATAACTACTCTTTCACTTTTTGGAGAAAACGCCTCCATTTGTAGAATTCTGATGATCTCAGCAAGTGCTGCCACTGCTGCTGGGTTTCTGCAAGCACTCTCTGATTTAGGAGCTGTTTCTTCTCCAGAAAGCACGGTACAACCCATCAGCAGGGCTGGTCCCCTCTTGCTTCTGTGACTTGCCTTCTGCATCACAGCTCCCAGTGAGCTCAGCAGGAGCGGGGGATGCCTGATGGGCAAGTCAGTAGAAAGTTGTCTGCTGGCCAGCAGCAACTGCTTTATCACAGCAGCCCATGATACGGTCACAGCTGGGGCTGTACTGCAACTCCCTGCATCGTCTGAGGCTGTATGGTGCTCCCTTATGATTTACTACCCTGATGCAGTCATGGAGAGGCAAGAAAGTCCTCAACCCGTGTCCCCTGCTCCCTCGACCTGTGTCCCATGTGCTTTCTTATGTGGTGCTGCCACTTGTATGCATGTGTGTTGAATCTCCTGCCCCTTTCCCTTTGAAGCCCTGCATCACAAGACCAATCTATCACATGAATGTGAATCCAATATGAGGTGATGCAGAGAGCTGTTTTCACATCCAGAATGGGAATATGTACAGTCCCAAAAGCGTTATGCTGTCATTATTGTACTTTCCAGTTTGAGTTCAAGATGAGCAAGCCAAGACAGCGCTGCAAGGTGGGTGCTGGTGATGCTGCTAGATGGTCAGTGTAGAGAATTTTAAATCGCTGTTAGCATGCGAGATCTGATAGGAAATTTCTGGGAAGAATGTGAGAAGATTAATTTCCCTGGTTCTTTTATCTCCCCAGCGGTCACTTGTAGAAGTTTTTTTATTCATATCTTGAAAGTTCTCATATTGTAGCATAAAAGGAAAAGGATTTCAGCCCTTGCTCTACTACTAGCAAACAACAGGGAGTTCCACATATTAGTACAATAAATACAACTACGTTGAATACTTCTCCATTCCTCTCTTTTGGGTCACTGAACAGCACCATGTGATTCACACTTGAGGTGCTAGAGACAGTCCTGGTTTTGAAATGACAAAGATCAAATAGGATGTCTCAGTGGCTTAGTAATAGAGAGGGTCAGTATTCCCTTCTTGGACGTTAGGGCATTTAAGGCTGCTTCCCTGTTATGTGCCTACAGTCAGAAATAGACCTCTGTGTCTTCTTCTCCCTAGCTCTCCCCCTTTCCCTCTTTATAGCTGTAATAGCTTCAATGGGTTTTGAATTCAACCTTTCAATATCCCATGACCAAACCTCTGCAGATAGCGTGGAGAATTGATTTTCATGCCTGAGATGCTGGCTTTCGGAGAGCACGTTGATGCCTTGTGCTGAGGGAGGAAATGGACCAGACTAAAACTAACGTGGGAATATCAGTCGACTCTGGTGTTTTCGTGGAGCAAGTGAGGAGGGCTGGTAGTAGCCCTGATTAGTTACCCTGCTGGTTTTTAAACTGGTTTGTGGATTAAGAATTTACTGAGAATGGTATGTCCTGGGCTTTGTGCAAATCAAACTACAAGCTAGGCCAGCTTCAGTGCTGAATAAATTGTGTTGCGGTGGCTGCAAGTGGGCACATAATTCTAAATGTTTGGCACCCAGTTGTTAGGATCAGCAGCAAATAAAGCACAGCAGCAAGAAGAGGAAAGAGTTTGGGGTGGGACTGAAAGGCACCTACTTTATAAAATCTGACTACTGCATCTAGCTGTGCTCACACACACATGTGACTCACAGCTGATGCACGTGTAGCCCTGCCTGGCAAGTGAGGCAGCACACACGTGTTCCTCATGTCTCTCCAGGAAGCTTTCCCAGTATTATTGCTTCGGCAGGCCCAGCAGGGTCCTCACTGACACCACTGCTGTACTTTGAGGTGGGTTGGCGCTGGGAGAGCACCCTGGAGATCACACAGGGGGCCACCTGGATGGATTAGGAAAGCTTTTCCCCATGGATTGCCTTGCTACAGGACCAGTCTGTATCCATGACAGGTTTACTCTACTATCAAACCCACAAGAGACTTGCGTGACCACTTAGACTATAAATCTTCTCCTTTAATACATTTAGTCCTCAGCTAGTCATTTCTCTCCTGTTTCCTCTTTTCTTAACTTCTCTACTTCAGAGTTGCCATTAGTCCTGACTTCTATTTTTTCACCTCCTCTCATTTCTTTCCTTCTCCATGTTTTTCTCCTGTGTTGACAGAGTTGCCTGAGCAGTGTGATTACCATGCTGGGGTTCTGGTCCTGCCATAGAGTGGACAGAGAGGAAACAGCCTTTCCTTTCCTCCTTGCCTCCCCCCTCATTTTAAGATGCTTGTGTAGGCACAAAAGGGAACACCAGGACTAGACAGAAGCATTTTAGACCTACTTATTACCCAGCTTTGCTACAGCTTGCTTCTTGTTTCCCTTTCAGGAATGAAAAATATCTGTCCATTTCTCTTTTCTACCAGCTTGTCATATTTTGCATCATTCTGAGCTTCTACAAGCAAGGTGAAATGCCCTCATGCTGGTCTGCAGGGAGTAAGGGAAGGAGGGCCAGATCCATGACTGGGGACGAGTAAGGTGTTATGGAGAATCCTCCACAGTTCAAACACAGGAGATGCTGGCACTTTTATGTTGCTAGCAATTTGTAATAGTTTTTTTTTTCCTAGAATCTGAAAAGTAGGCCACGCTGATAAGTTTGGAGTCCTAGAGAAAATATCTCAGCCTAGTGTCCTATAAACTCTTCTGCCTCCTCAAAAGACTATGGGGATATGATTTCACAGCCCATCTACCCCTTAGGTAGCTGAGAGTCTACCTGGCAAGAGGCCAAAATGTCTTACTTCTTAGGGTTTGCATATTTAATCTATCTGAATAAGGGAGTTAAGCTGCTGTACACATCATGTGCATGTGTCTGTGTGTGTGTGTACATGTGGCCAATGATGGGTTCATACACAGGTGCATGCACCAGACACGACACAGGAACAATTAACCCTATACCCACATGCAAAGTGGGGAAAAACAGTTGTAGGAGAATTTCCTGGTCCTCTTGAGGGCCATAGAGATAAGGTGAAGAAGGAAGTGTGTCTCCTGTGACTGCCAGTGGAGCTGATGTAGTTGGGGGAGAGAGGGGAGGTGGCAGCCACATGCTTTCAATGACGGTGGAGCAGCTATCATTAAAACCATAGCTCTGCTGGGGCTAAGTCAGCCTCAGCCCATTGAGGAGTCCCTGCTGCACCGTGAACCTTTCTCCTCCATGCAGGGAACCGCATAAAGCCACCATCTGTCCTAATGCAATGTGTGTTTTTAAAAGCATCAGGATCCACAGTGAATTTGTAGTGATTTTTCATTTAGTCCCTATGGCATGCTCGCTAGTTGTTGTTATGCTTTCAGATAACAGAGCAAAAGGAGATTTCCTCCGTGTTCTGTGTTGCTGGCCCTGATTTGGATCCAACATTCACATCATTTGGAAAAGAATGAGGGAGGGAGTCATTTTCCAGTTTCACTGCTGCTCTTTTTTGTAAGAGACAGGCGCTGGGGGATTGCCATACCTGGATCACTGTGTTCAGGAGTGAGTTACTGGTCTAATAACACAGCCTTTGGTGTTGGCCAGGCGAAGCTATTTCAGTAAGGCAGAGAATGGCAGTCATTGTACGCAGGGAAAGCAGTGAATTGCAGCATTGCTTGAAGAAAGAGCAGTGAGACCTCCAGGCTAAACTGGCAGAGTAGCATTTTGCAGGAGCTGCTGGTTTTTAACAGCAAGTCTCAGCTTTTGACTTAATGGGCCACAGGGCAGATTGTACACAGAAGAAATTGAATCTGAGATCATGGAGCCTGACTTAGCGAGCATGTCCCTTCTGGGCTCCAAAGACCTGCTTTGCAAGTGTTAGTTTCTCTCTCATGGAATATCCTGTATCGCTTCTCCCGTAACCTTTAGGAAGCAAAAATAAATGTTATGTACATTGCACAGGGAGTGGGGGAAAAAAAACCCCAAACCTTCTTTATATGACCCAAATGTCTTAACCCCTCATCAAAGTGTCTTAACTGTGAAATCTAGTATTTTTGTCATTCAAGCTGGGCAAAGCTGTCTTTCAGAACAAGATAAGGCTCTCATATCTAGCCAGCTTCGCTAGATACATTGAGCAGATACAGATGGCTTAAATTCTGCCTAAAGTCCTGTGTGTCTCCATAGCTGGCTCTAGCCTTTCAAAAGTTCATATCCAGAAGTGATTAGCGAGGGCGCTTAGGTAGAATTGTGACCATTCATTGGCTCCTAGTCACTGAATTTTGGATCTTAAGACCACTGCAGGTACAGGTCTAAATCATGGCTATCCCTACATACCTGGCCAAAGTAACTGGGAAAGGTTAGAGTGAGAGAAAGAAGCTGTTTCTCCTCCAATGTTTTTCAAAAAGTTTGGAGAATACTCTAAAAACAAGGAGATACTAAAACATTGCTCAGAGGGACAGCTCTTGTTTTGAATGTCTGAAAAACACAAAAGGCCTGGTGATCACTAGCATAAGTTTATTATATTCTACCTCTCAGTTTTTTTTGTTAGTAGATCCCAGGGCTCAGCTGCAAATGTAATGCCCACATCTGCAAAAAGCTAAGCAGCCCATCTATATTTGCAAGCTGGTATCTGCTGTTTCATCTCTGTTGCATAGCCTTGATACAGTTTCCATAGGTGGTTCCATGCCAGGCTGCTGCATCTGTGTCCAGACATCCTGGGTTCATGTATTTTTATAAGTGTCTCTTGGCCTGCATAGACTGTTTGCCTCATTTACTTTTCCTCCCCTTGCCCTGTTTGGTGTATTTTTTGTTTTTTTCCACGGAAGCTGGGCCTTATGCTCTGGTTGTGCAAGCCCTGGAGCCAGCCTTCACTGCTCCATAGTTGAAGCCCACCTTTTACCAGAACTCTGGCTTTGCAGGCAGAGTGAGTTTACAGACCAGACTAACAAAACAGAGAAGCTATCAGAGCCTCTCATTAAAACAAAGCTTGACGTTTTCTGCTAATACTCAAGCCCCCAGCATCAAACAGAGTTCATAAGCTTCACACAGACAAATTACCCAAATGGTTGCTGCAACTGTCATGTATGCACCTCATAATCCACTGACGCATGTATTACTTGATCTGGAATGCAAATATTGGTTGGCACTCGCAGAAACGGGAAAGTGTGTGCACAGTGGGTGCAAATGCAAATAGCATCCCTTGGAGAAATGACCATGAAGCTGCCTGTGGTCATGGAAACCACTTATGTCTTCCCTCCCCTTCCAGCACGGTGGGACTGGAACAGTTTGTTCTCATAGTAGCTGTCTTGTGCACAATCTGAGAGCTCCTGTGAAGCCGAATGTGGCTAGTCTTTGTGCTTCACCATGCTTTCAGCGTCAAGACACATACAGTTAGCAGTCATCCCCACACCCCACCGATGCCCCTTCAAAGAGAAAATTAGATCAAAGTTTTATCAGTTCCCTGTGTTTGAGAGTAACACATGCCAGGATTAATAGTTCTCAATTTTTCAGAAATATTAAAATTTGCTCTCTATTGTCAGGACAATAAATCTTTTACCCTGCAAGTTCATCTTGCTCTGAGAACGACCGAGCGATTACTGACCCCAATTACGCAATTAAATCTTTGAAATAATACTGTTTGATATTAAACAATTACATTTCTCATATGAAAATATCACCATTCTCTTGCCAGCTAAGAGGGTATTAATAATGCATCTACACAGATTCTATTGTGTGTTAATAATGAATGTCTACAAAACCTTATAGGATGTTAATACTGCATGTACCCGCAAAGCTCTATAGGATGCTAATATACACCCACAAGGCCCTAGGAAATGCGAATAGTGAATCCAGAGCAAGGAAATAGTATTCTTTGTCCATTCTAGTCTCTAGTATTGCATTCTGTTCCGGGCAGCAGAACACCATAGGAAGATTTGAAGCAAGTTCAGACTGGAGCAGCAGAAGCAGACAGATGCTCAGGAGATTGATTTGAGGGACACGGGAAACAGCTGTGTTTGTCTTGTTGAGGTCTAAGATGTGTGAGTGGTAATCATCAGAAGTTATGTTTGAGACCCACTAAGAACCAAAGGGTTTTGCCACTGACCTCAGTGGGATTTGGATTGGAGAGCATGAGGATTTACAGGGGACATGTGGGTCTAACCAGTCATGGAAATGTGGAAGGTGGTGGTATACTGAGCTAGAAAGTGGTATGAAACCCTCGACATCCCTGCAAAACACGTCCAGTATTTCCCTCCCTGGATGTAATAACTAAAAGCAACAAAATTGCACTGAGAAAGTAAAGGTGGAAACTCTCTGGAAAGACTAATGTACTGAGATCTGAAGTATGTGAAGTAAGTCCTGAAAGGATGAAGTAGGAGTCTCATTGCTAGCATAGTTAAAACCAGTCTGGACTAGGCTGTAGGAAAAACACTGGAGGGAACAATATGGGCCTGGCTCCACTGATGCCGGACTAGGTGACATAAATGGTTACTTCTGCCTGTGCTGTTCCTGCCTATGCTTACAAATCTGAGTAAGACTGCATGCTGGTTAACAAGCATCCACAGAACATTCAAGGTAATATTTACCTTCCAGTTGCTCTGGGATACTGAAATACGTGAGTCTTCGTCTCTGAACTTGATTGAAAAATAAGCAACTCTGCAGCATGTTGTAGGATGACAATGATGTGTCTTTACAGTTCCCTGCCAGGAGCTAATAATTCAAATCTACAAAGCAGAGGTTACCTGGAAATTATGGAAGGATGTCTTTTACTCTTCACACTGGTTCTTGAGCACTGCAAGCAGAGCAACTTCTCTCTTCAATGCCAAACAGTATGTTAAGTTGCACTGAAGGAAAAGATCCTATATATGCAATCTAGTTTCTCCTGTTGCCTGGCTGTATGGCACTTTCTGTTCCTTGAGTTTTTCGTGGCAGCACATGTTGGAGCAAGCAGTGACTTGCTTGACAGGGCATTTGTTCGTGCCACTTGGCACACTCGGGAGTGACGGTAACTTTTTCTGGTTGGATGGTGCTTACCCCAGTGCCCCATGCTCAGTGGAGACTTCTGAGACAAGCTGGCAAAGGCAGCTCACAAAGATGATGTATTCAGTGTGCAGCGCTGTTTGCATGAGAGAGTGACTTAGGGAGACCATAACCCCTGACCAGGAGAGTTGGAAAAGCAAAACAAACCAGAAAAAAACCCCTAAACAAACCTTCAGACAGGTCCCCTAGGAACAGACTGGGGCACTGTGTAACAAAAGAACTATTTGCTTCAACTATAAAACACTCCTTTTGTGGTCTCTTCTGTGTGTATTGGAGTGGATATATTGACTGGCAGGAATGTTCATGGGAACAGTGAATTTTATGTAAATATTAGAGACTATTTGCAGGAAGCAAAATTTGAACTCATAAAAAGTAGTATTCTCTATGGAAGCCTGATCCTAAAGGTTACTCAGAAAACAGAAACATTCAATGGGATTTACTGCATATATTTAACAAAAGTATATCTAACCCAGCTCCGATTTTGAATATCGACTATCTGGGGACAGTTTGTGGACAAACAATATGCTGAGAATTATTTACCGAGACAAGTCAGCAAATAATTGCAAATGACAAATAAATTTGAGAAAATTACAAACTGCTTGTGGACAATTCATGAACAGAAGCAAGGCAAAATTAATCAGATAAATTATTCACAATGAATGAATCTCTCAGCTCTAATTAAAACTCTGTAGGGTATTAATAATACATGCCCAGAGAACCACAAACAGAATCGTATAACCGAAGGATCCATCTGTGTCTACATCACAGACCTTCCCATCATATAACAGGGTGCTGCCGTTACCAACATCTCGCAGTATCTTTTTTGTGTTTGAATGTTAATTCTGGTTGCAGCTGATAAAACCCCTTTTTGCACACCGTGTGTGTGGTTAGTGTGATAGGTTTCTCCGCTGATGCTTGTGGTGCTTGGGATCATTTCTTCCCCGTTTTTTTGTTGCTGCTTTTCCAGCCCTAGGGGAATTCCTGGCGAATATGCAAAGTATTACCTCAGCTTATATGAAGTTGTTAAGGCTTTTCTTTCATGAGTGTCACAAATAATTTTTTTTCTAAGATACAGGTATGAGAAAAGACCTAAGGGTTTAATCCTGAAAATGCTTAGGAGTGGGAACCACGTTGGCTCCCCCAGCCTGGGGCTCCCCACACCAGTTTTGCCAAGTGCCACTCCTGCCCCTCATATTGCAGACCTGGTGTATGCTGCCTGCTGAGAGGAATCCTTACCCTAAGTGTGAGTATTTTGAGGGGCTAAGTCACTGTGTGTAGCAGAACACCCTGACAGGGGCAACAAGCAGAAGCCGATGGCAGTAGGCAGTGAGCTGGGCGCTCAAACATCATTTGTACTGCATGTTTAAAGATTCCAGCAAAAGAAGGAAATTGGCTCTTTCCCCCTTCCCCACCTGTACAATTTATCTCTGCTTTTAATATAACCATGTCTTTGTACTCTCAGGAACTCCCCAAACCCATTCCCCCTATGCTGATTCCCTGCCTGTCAGACGAGACCTAGTCAATCAGAAATTTGTTTAATACTTTTCCTTTTATTCCCAAGAGATCTCCTGGCCTTCTGTGTTCCCATTCATCAGCCCCTTCTCTACCAGCCACCCCCACCCCTCGTGTGTCTTTTATCTGCTTAAAACCAATCACTCTTCCCCTCTTCTTTTTTCACTTCACAAAAGGAATCAGAATTTAATAAGAGCAAGCTGCAAAATATCAGCATTAATCCCCTTGTCCTCATGGAGCTGGCACCACGAGTCCCTGGGTCCCCTTATCGGCACCGAACTGTATTTCACCAGCTAGAACCCTTCTGATAGCATAAATACCTGCCATGCAGGTGTCTCTAGCTGACAAGATAACACATTATCAATCATACATCCCAAATTTATGCAAAAAGACCATCTTCCTTCTGTTTATTTCATCTCGTGGTGGATGGAGAGCTGGGGAAGGGAGGGGCTGAAAAATTAAATCTTTTCTGTTCCCATACACTTGAAGAGCCAAATGACACGTCTCCTGCCTATACAAAGCAAAGGCCTTTCTCTCCTGTAATTCACTTATTAGCGGTTGTGCAACAGTGGTGTTGCAGAAAAATGGGTAGAGAGTAATTGACTGTGGAATCCCATTAAGCTTTGTCATAATGCACAGTCTCAAAGTGGGCACTGCAAAAAAGACCTCCATCAAAATTACCTGCCAGAGGGAATAGTGGAGGGATGCTTATGCCGATGCGGAAGGCAAAAGATGCTCAGAGTACGTCCTACTCTTCACTGGCCACCTTAGGTGCCTGTTTCATTCAGACATGAGGGCGGGGATGTGACCTTGTCTCTGGGAACTGCAGGGCTGACTCAGCCCTAAATCCTCCTCTGCAATTAGTCAAGGGACACTTTCCAAAAAGAGCTGTGTAGCAGGGTGGGGAGAGATGCTTGTCTTTGGCAGTGTCAAGCTTTCATCTCAGGGTGATGGTAGCGGGCTGAGCCACAACCTGAGGAGGGTGCTGGCGTCCTTCGAGGAGGCAGCTTGTGGGAGCCCGCTGTGCTAGCAGATTGCCTTCCTCCTGTGACAGCTCTCCAGTGGCTATTGCCTGCTGAGGCTCCCTGGGACTGCAGGCTGAGGAGGATCTGCTTCAGTCTGTTACCTTTTAGTTGTGTCCTCTGACACAATTCACCACCATCAACAGGGGAGGAAAGGGGATAGGGAAGGGATCTTACTCCTGTACTCAGCACTGGTGAGGCCACCCCTCAATGAGTGGGTTCAGTTTTTGGCCCCTCACCCCAAAAAGGCCATTGAATGACTCGAGCGTGTCCAGAGAAGGGCAACGGAGCTGGTGCAGGGTCTGGAGCACAGGTCTGATGGGGAGCGGCTGAGGGAACTGGGGGGGTTTAGTCTGGAGAAGAGGAGGCTGAGGGGAGACCTCCTGGCCCTCTAGAGCTCCCTGAAAGGAGGGTGCAGAGAGCGGGGATGAGTCTCTTGAGCCAAGGAACCAGCGCCAGGCCAAGAGGGAATGGCTTCAAGCTGTACCAGGGAAGGTTTAGACTAGATATTAGGAAGCATTTCTTTGCAGAAGGGGTTGCTGGGCGTTGGAATGGGCTGCCCAGGGAGGTGATGGAGTCCCCATCCCTGGAGGGGTTGAAGAGTTGGGTTGACCCAGCACTGAGGGATCTGGTGTAGTTGGGAACAATCAATGTTGGGTTAATGGTTGGACTGGATGATCTTCAAGGTCTTTTCCAACCTAGACGTTTCTGTGGAATAGTATGGGTTATGCATGAAATAGCTTTCTTCATCCCACAGGGCAAAGTACGACTGGGACTAATCTTAAGTGAAGGGAATGCAGCAGGGTGCACGTAGGATCTCAGGTTTTCTATAGGTTTAGTTATATTATCTGAACTCTGTGAGGTTAAACTGGTGCAGCCTCCAGGTCTGTAACAGGTATTGGTATAAAGATGCCTTTAACCAGTGTAGTTTGTTCTGTTCAATTTAGGGGATTAAGCTTTAATGGTAAAAGGACCCGATAGAGGTCTAACAGTTGTTTTGATTGATATGTCTGGTTAAGATTTCACTGACTCAAATAGTCAGACCTGTACGAAGTATTGAGTTGACCAGCTTGACCTACACTCTGAAGCTTGATCTCGGTGGTAGCTGTCATATACAGAGGACCAGTTTAAAAGTCCAAACCCAGCTAAAGAAAAAGAAAGAATGGGACTTCGTAAGCAAAAGAATGGTGATGCAGTGCCATTTCCATTTCTGGGAGGTGGCATTTTCTCTGCTCCATAGCACCTTTGGTTCACAGAGTGGCTGATGATGTGTGGGGAGGGAAATAAGCAGCAATAGCAAATGACCTCAGAGGCAGCAAAGAGCTTGGTTTCCATTGCAAATGCCCTTATTAGGATGGAAAAAGATAGCAACAACAACAACAACAAAAAAGGCAGAAAGTACAAGGAAGAAAAAAACCCTAGAAAAGATATCTTCAGCTACTTCCACACCAACTTCAGCTGCTCCTAAAAAGGGTTGTGGTTCCTTAAACATGTATTTAGCCCTATCCTTACAAGTGTTTTCTATTCTTTAATAAAGGCAGGTTTTAAAAACAACAGTGAATCCAGGTAAATCATACCTCAGTATTTATCTTGGTCTCTAATCTGTACTTGATTTGTAATGTGCTTGGAGCAGGGGTTGTATCTTTGGTCTTTGTGTGTGTAATACTTATCGTAGTGGATTTCTGTTCTGCAAATACAACTCCCGTGTGCTGCCTACATACAAAAGATTACAGAAAATAAAAAATCACAGTCAGGTCTGATTCTTGGAAGATCAGTTGTGTGGGAGAGGAAGAGAACAATGGTTGTTAAACCCAAATCGTAGATGTTCCCGTATACTCTTAAAGTCATCGTCTCCTTTCAGTGTCTACCCTTGACACTTATTAAAAAGTAAAATTACTCCTTTAGGATGGAGGCTTGTTCTGCTGGTGCTGGAGATCCCAGCTTTTAAGCTCTGGGGACAGGTGTGGTATCTGCCATCACTCACGGAGCTGAGATATCAAAATGCTTGTGCCTGTTATGTCAGTGAGAGCAACTGCCTCACCCTGATGAAGGGCTCACTTGACTTGTGGACTAGCTATAATGAATTAGCTAGCTGAGCCCTTTCCTCCCTCATCAAGGGTAATTAGCATGCTGTACCACCACGGTCTGCAGGAGTCACCACCTTTGCACTGAGGTGCTACAAGGAGATCAGCAGCTCTGTCCCCAGACCCTCCAATTTTCCGCATGACAACTGATGTCACTTGCCAGACCTCTACCTCCTTTTCGCCCTTGGGTCCTCTCCATGAAGACACCTGTCTTATTAGATTAGGACAGTTCCCTGTGGGGACATGGAGATGTATGGATCATGTCTACCGCAGTTTCCATCTCCAAACTAGGACACGTCATCGATCAGCAAATATCTGCTCTTGCTCTCTCAGTCATTAATGACCTTGATGGACACCTTCTGCTGTAAAAGTGTATTGTACTGCCATGTTTTTACAGCACTGAAAAACATGCCTGGGATGCCATCAGAAGCCTCCTGTTTCTTCTCCAGCACTGAAATTTTTGCTATATACACGGTGAGAGAAAACATTAGTATGAATGAACATGATGGAAAGCTATAAAGTTTTTATTATTGCAATTTTAGGCTGTTCATCTTGTGAGTGGCAAACTAACTCATTGGGAGGGAAGGGCTTTGGGGAGCACTCTCTGAGCAGTTTGGGGAGGAATCCCAGTGGGGACAGAAGAGAGGAAGGACAGGAGAATTTGTGTTGTTCATAAAAGCAGAATAAAGGTGGTTTGCCATAATCTACCCTCAGCTCCACTCAGGTAGATGAAATTGTTGTCTTGAACTGACCTGCCCTAGTATAATGGAGAACAATATTTAGCCTCTTATACATGCTGGTTTGGGACTGGGTAACGTGATTAATAAAAAGCTGCTTGCAGAATACCCAGCACAGCTGCCGTGGCACATGTACCTATCCTGGACTTGTGGATGAATAGACTCTGAATGCGTAAGCACTTTTCTTGTATTTACTCCCCTCGGCCCGCCTCCCCCTTTGAAAAAGACAATTTCTGTGCATCTTTCTTGGTCTCTGGGCTGTGACTTTCAGACAGGTTTGGATAAGTCTGTGTGGGTGTTGGTTGTTTTGTCACTTATTACCAGGGCACTGCAGAGCCCTCTGAGTTTAAATTTATGTGTTCCGGCTTTTATTGCTGTGCCACTTGGCTCTTTTGAATTATCTCAGTCACCAAATGAATTTTATAGTCCATTGGGGGCTGTCCATGCTTGTTAAGATGATATTTCCATCTCCAGCATGCCGTGGAATCTCATCTGCCACGCAGTGATCGCTTCTACCCGCCAGCTGCCTATCGCTCCTTCAAGAAACATCTCTGTGCCCTGGAGACTCAGGCAGTTCTGGGGTTGGTTGTGTGTGGGGCTTTTGGAAAAACGTCCAACTCACAGCACACAATGGGACTTAACTTTTGCTCAGGAAAGAGATGAAATAGATGCTGTTGCAATGTTGGGTTGTGCCAGCTGCCCAGCTGGCTCTGTTTGGTGCGTAGAACCAGCAAGGTATAACTTTTGGGTACTGTGCACCCCTGGGCCCCACTTCAAGGGTTTCAAGTGCATCCCCCAGTGAAGAGGGATTATCAAGCAGAGGAGGTGGCCTCATGGTAGGTGACTACAGAAATGGCAGGGACCTGGGCATGCGCAGGGCTGCAGCTGCAGGAAACACGGGCTTTGCTGTGACCTGCAGTTCTGCCAACAGTGCTGAGCCCGTTCACCTGGGCCTGACTAGGCAAAAGGATGTTTTACTTCCCATAGGGTTTCTCACAGCTCAGACCCTCAGGGCTTGGCTCTAGTGAAGACTCCATCTTCTTGCAGAGCTGCTTCCTGTGCTTTCATGACAAGGACACCAGTATGCTGCTCCATCATGGTGCAGACAGACACTCAGACCAGACCTGGACTTTCCTTGCTTTGTCGCTCTTCCTCCTGATGCCACCCTTTTGCTCAGCAATCCCTCTCCCTCTTCCTGAAGGGCTTCTCATTTTGCAGATGGCTCCCCAATGTCATTTTCCTGAAGCGGTCAAAGTTTTGGGGGCATTTTGGAGAGAGCTACCCATGCCCTTCATCAGGTCTCATATTGCAGCAGATCTGCATGGTGGCAGAAGAGAAAGGATATGAGGAATTTATCACTCTGGTGATGAATGCTTGGGGCTTGATATGGTGGTGCAGTGTGAGGAGTAGTCCAGGGACAGGCCTAATAGCTTGCACTCCTATCAGGGATCATGAACATCTCCCTTTCCAGCTCTGTGTCAAGAAGTCCAGCATCAACTTCACTCTTTCCCAGAAGACTTTACCTCTTTCGAATGTTCCTCCTAGGAACCTTACGCATGCACTTGGTGTTGCTATTTAGATGTCTCAAAACGACTGTCTCTGTCTTGGAACCTGTTACCTGTTTTACTTGGTACTGCTACCAAAAAGCAATTTTATGCCCTTTGCGCCCCTTGCTGGCTTGGCTGCTCAGTAGCCCATGTACTTCTGCAGTCCTGGGAGCCTGCAGCTAGAGAGATCAACTCTTTTTCAGCCACAGTACATTATCCATCACATAGGCAAGATACTGGTTGCTCTTCAGATGATCTGGCATCCTTACATTTTTTCCCTGATCCCCTCAAGCAGAGCTCCAGTAGTAATAAACCACTGGAAGATAACTTGCCAGTTTCTTTTTCCTGTGCAAAGGGCTCCTGATGGTAATTTCTCCACGAGTTGCTACTGGACTTACTGTGATGTTGTTTTCTTTCTCTGCTTCTCCTTTGTAAACTACTAATCAATGATATATTGCAGCCTTTTCCATGATTCATTTTCTTAAGCCTGTCATAAGGCTAATTGGTTTTCAGTTTAAGTCCTGGATCTCACAAATTACAATATGAGGGTACTTTGCAGGATCCGGGCCCCAAACTTTCATTCTCCACTGTCATTAGCTGTGTTAGGGTCTGTGTTAATCCCTCCTCAGTCTTCATACAGCAATTTAACTGCTTCATATTAACCTGGCGTATTTCTTCCTACTGGGTTGTGCTGCCTTCCTATGTCACCCTTGTGGCAGCTGTTGTGTCTCTCCTACTGAGTGCAAATAAAAGCAAATTATAAACAAAGTAAAGCTCAGAGCTATACATTTCCTCCTTTTCCTCCCATTCTATCCCTCAAAAAAAATTTTTACAAAGTTTCCTGTAAGGAGTTATCATGTCCATCATTTAACTAAACAGTACATATCTAGCATTTTTAATCTCCCCTCGTAAATCAATCCCTCCAGGCTCTTATCTAGTTCAGCCATCTGGAAATTAAAAAAATAAAATAGAGTTCACAATAGGAAGAAGTCTGAAATGTCTTTTTGGAGGAGGCAGAGGAGCAGGGGAGGGACTGAGTGGTAACAAATAATACTTGGTATTTTATAACCCCTTCTATCTAAGGATCTAAATGTACTTTGCAAACAGAGTGAATTAAGGGTCACTGTGTCCCCCATGAGGCTGGGAAGTCTTGTCACAAATCTGTGTCAGCCCGCGCTGGTCTTTATGAAGTGCGTGCAGCTGTCAGAATTGCTCAGCCACTGCAGGAATAGAAGTAATTTCTTCCTGCTGCAGGAAATGTTCTTCTACCTGTTTCAGTTGGAGGTGGAGAGGAGAGTTCCCATTAGGAGCAGAAGACCTCTGAAAGAGGTGAAAAATTCTGACACCTTTTAATAAAGGTAACGGTATTAAATGTGAATGCATTCTGTATTTTAGAGGCAGGAAAATTCAAACACGGAAAAACGAAGTGTTATGTCCAGCATCGCACAGCAAACTGGAGACAGAGAGAGGGAATCTTCGTCAGTTGCTCTGACTGCAGAACAATCCTCCTTTCTGAAAGTAGCAGTAAGTTTTCCCTACTTGTGACCAGCAGCGTGAAATTTGGGCTACACAGCAAGGGATTCAGTGGGATGGCTTTATCAGAAACTCCAGATTTGCTTACAGGCACCAAGGGAACTGTCTTTCTCAGGAGATTTCCACCGCTTCCCGCTTTAAGGAAGATTGTTTTCAAGGAAGACAAGAGCAGCTGTCTTTGTGGTGGTATCTTGGCATTCCACAGCAGGTGCCCCCAGCTCTGGAAAGGCACACTGGCCTGCCCTGAGATGAGATAGCAGAAGGTACCAGGGTTTTTTTAGGTTTGGCTCAATTCCTGAATGTAGGCTTGCATTTGTTCTTTTCTTACCCGTACTGCTACAACCCATGCCCAATAATTATCTCTCAGATTCATCCTTTCCCTCCATCCTGATTCTTCTTAACTGCTCGTTCAGATTAGGAAACATCCTTTCAGTCTCTCTCTCTCATCCTCATTAAATCTTCTTTTTATTTTTTTCTTTATCTTCATCTCCTCCTTTCTAGACTGTCACTAAATTAAAAAAGAAAAAAAAATAAGAAAAGCTCTTTAATGTGTTTAAAAAAAATCTCTTTGAAAATGATACTGTCTGTGTCACTCCTCTCTGTGTCTTTCTTGCTGTATATATTTATTTATTAATTTTTACATACTAAACTAAAAATTGGCTTATTGATAAAAGCCAGGGTGGCTGCTGTTTGCTGATGATTAGGTGCAAAGAAGAGGCTTTTCCTTCTTTAAGATGGGTAAATATCAAGCAAGTTTGCCGATGACACCAAGCTGTGTGGTGCAGTCGACACACTGGAAGGAAGGGATGTGCCATCCAGAGGGATGGACAGGCTGGAGAGGTGGGACCGGAGTTCAACAGGGCCAAGGGCAAGGTCCTGCCCATGGGGGGCAATCCCAAGCACAGATACAGGCTGAGCGAGGAGTGGATTGAGAGCAGCCCCGAGGAGAAGGGCTTGGGGGCATTGGTTGATGAGAAGATCAATGTGATTTGGCAATGCACACTCACAGCCCAGAAAGCCAACCGCATCATGTTCTGCATCAAGAGAAGTGTGGTCAGCAGGTTGAGGGAGGAGATTCTCCCCCTCTGCTCTCGTGAGACCAGCTCTGGGGTCCCCAACATAAGAAGGACACAGACTTGCTCAAGCGAGTCCAGAGGAGGCCACGAAGATGATCAGGGGCTGGAGCACCTCCCTAATGAGAACAGGCTGAGAGAGCTGGGGTTGTTCAGCCTGGAGAAGAGAAGGCTCTGGGGAGATCTTAGAGTGGCCTCCCAGTACTTAAAAGGGGTCGACAAGAAAGATGGGGAGGGACTCTTGATCAGGGAGTGTAGTGATGGGACAAGGGGTAATGGCTTTAAACTGAAAGAGGGTAGATTTTGATCAGATCTAAGGAAGAAACTCTTGACTGTGAGGGTGATGAGACATTAGAATAAGTTGCCCAGAGAAGCTGTGGCTGCCCTTTCCCTTGAAGGGTTCAAGGCCAGGTTGGACGGGGCTTTGGGTAACCTGGGCTAGTGGAAGGTGTCCCTGCCCATGGCAGGGGGGTTGGAACTAGATGATCTTTAAGGTCCCTTCCAACCCAAACCATTCTGTGATTCCATGATTCTATGAAATACGCAACAGATGTTATGTAAATTGAAAGGACAGGCTGAGAATGTAGATTCCTCCTCCCTCCAACACCCCATGTCACATGCACAGATGTCCAGGAAAAAGACTGGACTAGAATCCAAAGATAAAAGCAGACTTTGCCCACAAGTGTGCACTTAACCCCAGGCACTGATTCCAGAAACCGCTGATGTCTCCAGGCCCTTGAGAAGTGTTCTGGTTGCTAGCAGACTGCAAATTGCAGCATCTCAACCCTCATGGCTTCTATTAGTCAGCCCTAGATGGGAAATGGTACAGAAGAGCAGCTTCTTACCTAGTGGGTATGGAATGGGATGTTCTCTTTCAAAAAAAAAAAAGAAAACGGTTGCACTTTGCTGTTTTCACATGCATGAGGATCCAGACCAAAACATGTTCTCAAAAATCCTTACGTTTGGGAAATTTGTCATCTGGATCCACATGCTAATAAATGTTAAAGTCAGAAAAGACCTCTAGCTCATCTTGGCTCTGATCTGAAAGTGTTGCTATGATATGACCATAGTAACACCATGACATAGGTAGTGTCCACGCTATCATTGCTGTAGCAATCTCAAATACTGAGAAGAATCAAACAGCAGCAGCCTAGGCTTCTGTGTTGGCCACATGCATCTATCCAGAGCTTTGTGTCTTTAGCAAGTAAAATTTACACCCTTGCAGCTGTAGAGCTGTTAGCAAACAGGACAACCAGGCTGAAGGTGGCTTGCTGCAGTTGCACTTCTGGTATTGGTAATGGGGTTGGTAATTCCTAGTAGTGGAGATTCAGACCATCTGTGCAATCCAGTTTAACCAACTGCCTGGGCCCTGCCATGGGAGAGCTGGTTTGACAGCCTTGGTTGGAGGGGACTGCTTGTTGGGTCTCTAGTCTCCAGTCCAAGCTCCTGCTTGAAGCCAGACATCTCCCAGGAGCCAGTGTGTCAAAATCAAAAGGGCTACATCTCAGTGAGTTCTTTTCCTCTCGTCCCAACTTCCCCTGCCTCATGGCTGCCACCTACCTTCTTACCACTCTGCCAACACCAGGGCAGCCTTGGCGGCCTCTCCAAATCTCAGTTCCAGAGGCACATGAGGTGGCATGTTGCAGAGTCAGTATGAATCCCCAGATAAACTTACTCACCAAGAGCTTTTCTGTTCACTCATAACATACTTGTGACTAATGAGTGAAACCTGCTTCAGCCATTGGGGTCCACTGACATAGAAAGCAAGAAACACAGAAAGTCCAGTGCACTGTATAGTGGAGATTTCTCTACCTTTCGTAAAGACCCTACTGTGGAAGTTGTGCAGGCTACTGGGAGAAAGAAGAGAGTCTCTGGATGGTTAGGAAGCATGATAACCTCTTAATCTTACAGTCAGCCCATCATCCCCACCATCCAATTGGCTGGGAAGTTCCGTGTCACAAGTGAAAGGGTACATCCTGGCTTTCCTGATGAAATACCTGGCATAGCGATGAAATAGAAAAAGGGAAAGAAAAACTACAAATTGATAAAATCAAGAACTCAAACAGGAAAAGCTAACTGGACAAAGATGGAGGGCACATGGCAGAAGGAGGAAACTGCATCACAGTGAAAGTCAGTACAAGTTCTCCTCAAGAGGTGAATCCGGTCATGGGACAATGGTTTGCATTTTTCCCCCAACTGGTAACCTATAGGGAAGCAGCTGAGTGAAGCTAGAACACCAAGAATAAATTCAGCTATCTTTAATCATTATTGTGGTTTGTACTGGAAGACACCACGTAATAATACAAACTGGCATTGCTGCACAGATCAAAGGAACTCTGTGGTCCTTTTTTAGTTTACCTTTCATAGCGACCAGGGCTGGGTTCTCCAAAAACAGCAGCAACAAAATATTGCTGAGAAGCCAGTGAACATGCACGTGGAGCAGGGGAGGAGAGTTTCTGCCAGAGCTGTGACCTGATTTGTGCTGGTAGTATTTTGCTCAGAGATAGAAACTAGCCTGCCTTCTGTGGTGGTGCCAGACAAAGCCCAGAACATATCCATCTGCAGTTTAACCTGTATCATTATGAAGTTGTCTTTCGTTTTCCCACTTCTGTGTGATTCTGCCTTTTAGCTGCTCCTCCCTTCTTTGGTACATAAAGTGAGGGTGATACCCTGTGCCTTGCTGTCTGGAGTTGCCACTCCTCAAAAAACCCATGAGGCTCAGTGATAAAATTCATCCTAACAGTAGTTACCCCTTACTGCTGCATCTCAGAGACATAGGAGGCATTGCCAGACCAATCTCTGTAGTCTTCTTCAGTGTTTATTCACAAATTGTTATACACTGCTCCCATAGAGCACTTTGTTTTTGATGACTCGTGTAAGTGGCACGTTTATTCCCAGACAAGGTTTGAGAGTGAGAACAAATCTAGTTTATTCTGATAAAGTGAAAATTAAAACAGTGGGCTGCACTATCAGAAACAAGAGTTAGGCAAAATGAGGCAGCAAAATGCACTGTCAGTTATCTGTGTGACACTCTCGCTCTCTTTCCAGCTCTTCCTTCAGGAGCTCTTTTCTAGCTTGTGGCTTCTGCAACTCTGTGAATGGAGAGTGAACACCAGGAGTTATTCCTCCTGTGTGAATAGCGTATGTGTCATATGGCCTTCCAGGATATACCCTTTCATTGTTAAGGGACTATGGAATGAAAGTGCTTTTTCAAAATAGCTCCTGAGCCCACTGTTTTTACTAGTTTTATACATAGAAAAGGAGGGTGTGCACTAGTAGAGTTCTTTCCCTTCCTGATACACTGTTCAGAGGATTTCTGTTCGAAGCATCCTGTTCAGGGTTTGATGTCTTCCTGTAAGAAAGGCAAATGAATCATTCTCAGGTTTGCATCTCCAGTGCAAACATCAGGCCCTTCACTTTCCTTAATGCAGGCAGTTGGGAAGGTGGGGTCCTCTAGGGCTCCTATAGATCCAAGCAGAGCTGTTGCACAATAAGATGGTGAGGTGATCACTTTGGGCTGGAGGAGTCCTCATATGGGGGGACATGGTGCCTCTGTGCCACCACCTAGTAGAGAGGGACACCAGGAAGGATCCCCATCAGGTTGCTCACAAAGTCATTTCATAACAGGTTAAAAAAAGATATTTTTTTAGGAAGGAGCACCCTATGTTCCTAGGTGGCTGCAGGCTGTTCCTGCTCTTGACTCTGTTGTCTGGCTTTTTGGTGAGTTCTCTCTCTTCAAACCCTTTTGTTGTCTTGCATGTTCATATGGGAGTCTCTGAGTAACTATGAGAGTCTTTTCCCCCAGACTGAAAGGACTCAGTACTCTGGGGCCTTGCCACTACTGGAACCTAAAAATGACCAAGCATGGAGGCTGGGATTTTGCTGGGGAGAAGTTCAGATCCCAGTGTTTTGAGCAAGGGAGGTTTCCAAGCTTCCTCAGACCTGGAATGTGATCAATTAAACATGAAAAAATGTTTAATTAAACTAACATGAAAAAGCCTGAAAGGGACATGAAAACTGAGAATGATGATGCCAGTTCCCCATGGCATATGGCAGCGCAGCCGCTCTCCCCTTGCTACAAACACAGGACTGTCACTTCAGAGGGACATACAGCCCTTTCATTTCGCTTGCTGTCACCATGGCAGCAGAGGGACCATCCTCAGAGCCGTCATCCCCACCAAATGAAGAGGAGTAGGGGAAACCTATACCTCAGGGGACCTGATTTTACCTGGGGAAGGCACATAGAGAAAAACTCCCCATTTTCCACTGTTGAAGCCTGGCCACTTGGCAGAGGATGACACCATGCTGGGACTGGCCGTGAGAGAAGAGGTGTAGAGTGTTACCTGCTACGAAGGCCTTGCGGCCCTCTCTGCTATGTGCTATTGGGATTGAAGCACTTAATTCTTTTATCAAAGAGAATTTATATTGGACATCTAAACTCCTTTAAAAACAGAGAAGTCTTGATTTTCTCTGTGCTCTTGGTTGTTTGATGTGAGAGCGTTTCAAGGGGCAGGTAGCCCTGGTTTCCCAGCTCCACCATGCACACACACGTCGTCAAGTGTGATGGGACAGGGAAAGCCAAGGCTTGTCCTGGGGAGCAGGTCTGTATTGCAACCATCAGCTGGAGGGATGGGGAGTGCTTTCGGTTGTCAGAAAGGATGAGTGATTGAGTAAAGGCTTCTTTAGATCTCTTAAAGGATCATGATGAACCCTTTCCCATGGGAAGACTGTATGAAAGCTTGAGCACTGACTTAGGGAGCTTGGCTTTTATTCTTTTGGTGATGACTCACATCCTTGGCTTAGAAAGTCTTGCTGCCCATTTGCCTGCCATGGCTTCCCTCATTTCAAGCAGCAGCGCATCATTTGGTATTCCTTTTTATGTACAGGGAATGTGCTTGGTTATACGTCAGCGCAGAAGGCACAGTCACAAACCTGAAAGGCCTTGGGCTTGCAGAGCACTGTGAGAGGACCAGGAAGGGTGACCGAGTGTTGGTAGCTCTATTTTCATAGTGCAGAAGGGAGATTTTTAAGGGGTTACAGTGTGTTACTGGGTGTGGTTGAGAGGAAAAGAGGAGGCTGAGATCCTGGGAGGTGAGGTCAAGCAGGTGAAAAGGACAGTCAGGTTGATATTCCTGTAGTTTTTTGAAAGTGAGAAGAAAAAATTGAAACTCAATCCAGTGAACGCTTCAGAGCCAAAGGAGGCATGAAGCAGGGTAGATGTGCTATGATGGGATTTCAGGGTGAGGAAAGAGCATGCTAATGGCTATATTGTGTATGCTTTGTGCGTCAGAGAAGCTGGGGAGCAGTTGCAGTGCACAGAAGTGAGCCGTAATGAGCGGCCAGGCATGTCTCCCAGCTGTCAGGACAAAAAAGAAAGGCTTGGGTGCTGGCTCTATTGCAGAGCTGTCTTTATCCTGAGGGACTTGAGTCTGAAAGCCTTTCTTTGGGAGGTTCATTATTTCCCCCCATCTTCCCTGCAGTCTCTTGTTCTCTGCAGAAGTGGCCCCCAAGCTTTAGAGACCAAGCTACATCGTAGTGGCCTCTTTCTTCCTTTCAGACCTACCAACTCCCTAAAGGCTTCTGCCTTTCTGCACTCTGTGAGGAAATTAGTTTCCTGAAGAGAAAGGGCATAGTCATTGTAAAAACTATTCCAATGAAGATGTTTAATTGCAAAGAAGGAAAATAAGTTTATAAATTAAATGAATCACCCTGTTTACAGTACAGAAGAGTAAGGAATGATCTGAGAGGAAGCTGACATTTTGGCAGTCTTGAGGCACAGGAGATGCAGCTGAGTGTATCAAAGTATCAGAGAAAGTAGTAGCTTTTAGAGCAATAGCAGGGCAATTACCCTTGCTTTCCCACTTCCTTAGATGTCTGCTTGATTTTAAATACCACTGTCTGTTCTGTTTTCCAACTGCCTTTCCAGCCTGTGCTCTCTGCCAGGCAGTATGAGTGCAGGGGGGTTCACTGGGGCAGGGGGAAGCAGGGAAAGGCCAATCACTGTGGCCACAGCAGTGACCTACTGTCACCTGAATCATATTAACTTCTCCAGCACCTGCTCCCACCCTAAGGAGAGGAGTGGGGGAGCACCTCCAGATGGGGCTTCTCTGCCTCGACACAATGCAATTACACTTTGGTTTGTCTGTCTGTCACTTTGTTTCTGCATGTTGCATAAGATATCAAAGGTGCAGCAAGGTTGTAGCACTTCTGAGTAGTCAGGGGGTTGTGTCTGCTTGTGCTGTGAATATATTTATTGTACAGCCTCTAGGCTTTCCTCTGAATTGCTGTGTGAGGAATGAGAGTGGCCAGAGACTTCCAACAGGTAGTCAGAAGGAGGTGGAATCCATGAAGCAGTCACACTTGGTAAGATATTGGCAGCCATAACTGTCTACCTGGTTGTTTAACTATTAAATAGCATGTCTGTACTCCTGTAGGATGTTCTGTAGTAATAATTAATAATGATTACATAGTGATAATACAGTGGTTATGCTAGTAGTTCTGTCAGTCTGTATGTAAAGAGATGAGCCAATACTGTAAATTTAGTAGTAACTATGTGGAGAGCAGTCTTAATGACAAGAGTATCACATATGGTAAGCATGCTGATATTGTTTATAATAAACAGTATAGTCCCTTGCCTACTATAATTAGTCTTTGCAGTTTCCCTGCAATTAACTTTCACTGTTTTGATCCTGCTCTTCTGTTTCCCCCTCTTACCCCCCTGCCCGCAGCTGCACAGAGGTATTTCAAGATTCATTGCTTCCAACTCAAGCAAGAAGCTGTGCTGGGCTGAGCAGATGCCCATTAACATGCATAGTAAACCTTACAGCAGAGACCTAGGCACCCATGACAGACAGGTGCTCAGGACAGCTACAAACTCAGGGCTTGGAAGGCTTTGCTTGGATTCCCACTTTCATTAGTATTTAATTTCCTTGCACTATGTCATACGAAAATAGTGAGGAAGGGGGTGAAACCTCTTAAGCTGGCTCACTGAGGTTTTGGTGTCCGTTTCATCAAGGTGCCTTGTTACTCAATGCATGCACACTTACAGATTCACAACAGCTGTGCAAGGAAACCCAGCCTCCTCTGAGCAACTGAAGGGAGCACAGAGATACAGCAGTAAACCCCGGTGTGTCCTCCTGCACACCCATGTCTCCTGCCAGTGGCTTCAGGGAGGGACTTAGAGCTGCTCTGCATTTTGGGGGGCTTAGTCCCCAGCTACTGGTGCTTTCTTAGGGTGCTAGTAGCTGAAGATGAAAGAAGGGAACTCTGAGATTAGTGATATCATATGCTCTAAAAAAAAAAAAAAAGTGGGGGGAAGCTAGGATTGATGGAAGGAGGATCTTACATAGGCTGCACTAATCAGGTACCTAGTTACAGCTGGGCTGAAGGGCTGCTGCCAGGGAGAGTAAAGCAGTTGTTGGGGAGTCTAGTTACTATTTCAAGACTCTCCTCCTCAGCAGAAACCTTGGAAGGAGACAACTAGATTCAGAAATTCCATGAGGAGGGATCTGTGTTGGCTGGGGAGCAGCTTGTTACCCACAGATTGCAATGTGTAGAGGATGTTAAGGTTTTCTCAGGCCCAGGTGGTTATGCTCTGCAGAAGAGGACACAGCATGTGGTAAGCTGGCTGGTAGGCTGGGTCTACTGGGATGATAAAAGGGAGTAAGGTATCCTCAAGGAGAGGAAAAAACCTTCTCAGGAGTGTAATCTCAGGTAAGGGATTACATAGCCTGCACCATGCTGGAGGGTGCTCTAAGGCAGGTAGTTCTGCCTTGAAACCTGGCCTTTGTTCCTGGCCTAATTAACAAACTACACCTGTGGGGGAGCAGCAGCTGCAGGTACTAACTCTGCACCTGAAACTGTTCCAGGTTTATTGCAGCCATGGCCACAGTGCTCACTTGGAGCTCTGAGAAGCATTCTGACAACACAAGTCCATACAAACTTGGTGTTTTTTGCTATCAAATGGTGAAAGATGCTATAATGAGGTGTCTGAAAGATATGAGGTGTGTTGTCTCTTGTGCTGATGCTTCTGTGGGGTGTATCGTAAGAGTATGTGCTGCTGTTGTGATTGAATTGCTTGGAAGGCATTAGTAGTGGTAGATAGGATTAGACTTCTCAGTGGTGCACTGGGTTGGTAGCATTACAGAAATAAAAAATTTTTTTCCTGGTGCTGGCAGGAAAGGTTGGAGAAAATACTACTTTTGCAAAAGATGTCTTCTGTCTTTGGGGCTTGGGAGCTTGCATCAAGTATGTAAACCCCGTGCTGAAATAGTCCAGCTAACCCTCTTACAGAATTCCTTTGTGGTAATTATTTTTTAAGTTCAATTACCTCTTGCAGTCACATTATTATTACCCCATAAAATTCTGCGTATGGCCTGCTTGGCAAAATCTTTAGGAGTGTGTCAGTTCTTGCTGAGAGCAGAAGTGGCCTCGTGGTCTGGGGGAAGGCAGGTGGCTTTGGAGGAATGCAGAAGTATCCTCAACAGCTGTCTTTATTCTTTGAAGGTCAGTGTTGGGCACAGAAGGTCCAAAGGACTGGAAATATGATGTGCAATGGTAACTTCAAATCTGTTTGCTTAGGACCTGAAATGTGGGGTATGGGGCTAAAATTCTTAGAATGGAAGTAAGAAGTAACACATCTACTTCAGAGAAGAAGCCTTAATTTTCTGGAGAATTTGCCAATTTTGTTGTACCTTGTTCTAAAACATTTCTGATAGACGCTGTCTGGCATCCACTGCTGGTAAGCTGCTGGCCTAGTGGAGGTCTGTGTGGGTCCCCCCTAGTACTGGGGACTGATTGCCTTCACCTTAAAGCCAAAAAGCAGGACAGCTAGGGATAAACTTGATGCCTTTTGGTAGCAGTCCATATTTTCCAGGCTTTTTGTGTGAGCAAAAGTTGATTCAGTCTTTCCCCTAGCCAAACCCTAGTGAAGAGACTAAACCATGTAAGAAAAAATGCAAGCATAGAACAAACCTCTCTGCCTCACTTGCTCCTACTGGGGAACCAAAGAGATGCAACAGAGCCAGTCAGGAATGAGATGACAGTTTGTATCCTATAGGAATAAAAAAAAATGGGGAAGGTAGGGAAGCAGGGTACTCAAGGGAGAGAGAAGGAGAAATTGTGCTTTCATATTTTTGTTGTCCTTCTCTTCCCGTTTCCCATTTTTCCCTGTTTGAGACTATGTCAAATACCTCTGTGCTTGTTCCCCTCCCCTCTCCCAAATCTCATCTCTCTTCAGAGATTTGGCTTTAAATACACACACATATATATGCAATTAAATGCAGGCTTTGACTTTTCGCCTGGGAAACTGGAGGGATAAGGTGAGCTAAGCTTTTAATTACGAGTACCCATTCTGGGATGCAGGGAATTCAAGCCGACAGTAGATGTTGTGGTGCTGCTTAATCCTGTATTACAGGGAAGAGAGGAAAAACACCCCATGAATCTGCTGGAGACAAGATTTCCTGAACATATGAAGAAAACGTTGTCTCTCTTTGCTTTTTCTTTTCCACCATCCCCCCTTTTTTTTGGTGCCAAGTGGAAGCTAGGTGTTAAATACTGAGGATTTGATTATGACTTTTATTAAGGGGGAAGTGTTACTGTGTAGCTCTGACCCCTAGGATCAAGCTGTTTGTGACAGGGTTTTTTTGGTTTGGGTTGTGGTGTTTTTTGTTTTTTGTTTTTTTTTGTCTGTTCTCACTATCTCTCTCTTTTAGAGCAGACCTGTTTTTTTCTGGGCTGTTTCATCCATTGTTATGGCCAGAGTTTCACCACAGACACCTTTGGCTGTAAGTGATTTTCTTGATGGGGAGGTGAACAGCATAGGAGTTTAGTGGAACTACTTCCAAAACAAGCACAGTTGGGCTTGTTTGGGGAAGAAAAGAAAAAAGAAAATGTTAGGTTATGTCCTACAAGGAATCACTAACACGTTTTCCATCATTACAGAAGGAAAAAATTGTTCCCTTTTGCTCACCACAGGTTACATATGATCCACGGTCTAATTTGAATTACACCAGTCTCTTTTTTTTTTTCTGCAGTTCCTTCCAGGATTTTTCCCTGTACTTTAGGAGCAGTAAACCCTTGCCTTGCTAAGCAGATGGAAAGACATAACAAAGGGGGGTAGGATCAGGCCAGGAAACCCTGCTAGGATAATTGGTATGAGTCCCAGGCAACGGCCTACCTGTGAAAGAAAAGCAGAATAGAAGGTGAAGTTTGCTCACTTCTTGGAAACGTAGCATCGCTGGGAGGCATCACCTCATCTTCTATTTATGTCTGTCTTACCCCAGCTTGAGCCCGGGCTGTGTCAGTCAAAGCCTGCTCCTTCTTGCAGCTGTTCACGTGCCATTTTCTGCAGTGTGACTTCCTCTGACTTGTGGTGGAGCCTCTGTTTGGCCAACCTCTGTCCAGGCTGGTCTCTGGAGCTGTTCTAGTCCCCACCACTAACTGCTGACAGTCCTTTCATACTTTTCCTGCTCCTTCCTTTCTCTTTAGATTAAATAGTTCAGTGCCAACATGAAACTATTCCATCTGACTATGCTGGTGAAAGAGGAAGAGAGGTCTTGCCTTCCATAAATGAGTGCCAATTACTCCTGTAGGGATACTTCCCAAAGAAGAGCCTGTGGTACCATGCACAGGGGCATAACTTTCTTAACATCCTTTAAAAGTTTAAATTAAACTTTACCAAAACTTCTTTACATTCTTCGAAGGGGATGTAGTCAGGGCCAAACTTGTTAGAAGCCTGTCAGAGAATGGGGCAGAGATGAAAGCTGGGAGTTCAGAGGCCAAGTTAGTCAATAGTATTATGGAGTTCTTGCTTTCTTGTTTATTTCTGTGGTTCAAGGGGAGCTGGGCTGACATCAGCATTTCAAATGGAATGCTTTTTGGATAAGAATACCTCTACCCGAACCTGCTCTTACAGTTCTTGTTCTGAATGTGTTTCTACGTGGCATCTCCTGACAGCTTTCTGTTATGGGCTGTGACCCTCTGTGCTGCATAATAGCTGAGGCCTTTGCATAGCCTGCTGTTAACTAGGAGACTTGTCTGTCTTACTGATATGAAAAACCCTATAAATTTTGCTACTGCCTCTGAATATCCTCTGTAATACAATCATGACCCCTCTGATTAATTTCCACAGTGCATTTTTGCCAGGGAGACCTCAGTAACCTTCTAGCTGACCTCGCTAACCTGCTGTTCCTCACAGGGTTCCCACTATTAAGAGCTGAATAATCCAGCTAAACCTACCACCTTCAAACAGGTGTATGTCAAGGCCATGCCACTCCATTAAACATGGACTTCCTTCTCCAAAGATATCACTTGCACAAAACCTTTATTTCTTGGCCTCAGCTCTTTTTAGATGCTGTTCTTCCTTTCTTTGCTTGAATTCTTCAACTTAGAAAACTGGTATTGTATCTGTATGGCTACAGTGTGAATCATCTGTGATGAAGGAAGAGTGCTCCAAACTAGGTGGAGTTCATTTTAGGATTTGAAAGTCAGTATTAGGTTCTCTGCTTTAGATAGATTTCCTGTGACACTTCAGTTAAGTGGGAGGTGTAACAAGGAATTTGGTGGTTCCTTAATGAAACAAGATTCGTAAGGATCTGGGCAGCCAACTTGTTCTATGCAGAGAAGACACTTGAGAAACTAATATTCTTTAGCTTAAAAAATAAATGTATGGGATTCTCAAGAAAACTTGAAATCCCAAAGGAGCTAGTTGTGCCCTTTGTGTCTTTTACTGCCACTTAGTCACTGGAAAAATGCAAAGTTCTGGGGTGAATTTTGCTTTTGGTGTTCGTGATTACCTTATTTCACCCGGCTTGTCCGTTGGAGTTCCCTGCTTCACGGTGACACAGCGAGTGTACACGTGTGCAGCCTGTGTTTGGCTGGTGTGGTGCCTGGGAAGAGGGAGAGAAGCACTCCATAAATAATTGTTGCAGGGATTCCCTATCCCCACACAGGTACGGGTGAGGGTTGGTTTAGTTTGTTGTGGGGAGGGTGGTTTTGTTTCTGCTTTCATTTGAGGGCTCGTTTCATATTGCCTCCTTGATCAGCACTTCAACAGGTGGAAGGAATCTCAGCCCGGGGCAAAGTAACTTTCTTCTGTTGGTTCTGCTGATCTAGAAGGAAGGGCTTTGTGAACAAACAGTAGGAATGAATGCAGTTTGTGTGGTACCCAGTTTCTCTTGTCATTTAAATGTGCTCTGTGAGCCATCACTGGGCAGAGGGACTCTGGAAGTCTGAGGTAAGGACCTTCATCTCTTGGTTTGCTGCTTTCCTCTTTCTCCACCTCCAACCTTGGCATCTCCTTCTGAGAGAAACTCGGCACAGCCATGCCAGATCAAGCTCTCTGACCACTACTGTAACCTGTGTTTCAAACAACCTTCATTCACAGCAGACAGTAGCTCTGGAGAAGGGACTCTGGTTTATGCATTTTGGGCAGGTGAGTGGTAGAAAGAGGGAAAAGAAATGACAGTGATGTGAAAAACACACTGGAGAAGGGAGAAGTAAAAAGAAAGGAAGCATTCAGTTTGATTTGTTCTTGTCAACTGAAAATACCTTGGCCATGGGCTTGCCTTTAAGACAGTGTCAGAGAGGTGAGCCTAACAGTGCAGTCAGTATGTCAAGAGGGTATGTCTGGGAAAAGCATTTATTTAAGACAATTGTGATCAAATATTCATCAACTCTTTCTCCCTCCATCCCACTACAGCTTCTTTCTCGCTTCTCTCAGCTGGAAAAGACTTCAGAGTGAAAGAGGGAGCAGCACTTAAATGCTTATTTATGTTGTCATTTCTAGGCATTTTATCAGGTCTCTAATGAAATAGATTTTCTCTCAAGAGGTGCATATTTTCTGAGCCAGAGGGGGAGAGCACTATGGATTGCTGAAAAGTCTGCCCACATTCAATACATTTGTTGCATTATTAATGATGATAAAAGCAAGAGGTTATAAACATTTTCTTTTCTAAATACTAATTGCAGCTGACCTTAGCTTTAAAAAAAAAAAAAAAAAAAAAGGCAGAGAGGGGGAGGGAGCAGGGGAAGCACAAACAAACCCAATGAGCCCAAAATGTAACTGTCAGGGCAAAACTCCTTTCTTGACAATCCCCAATGCTTTCACATATATCATTTCTAAGAGCACTGCCAGAGCCAAACCATTTGGGACTAGAATTATAGCAGAGATTAGCAGGATTCTGTTCCAAGAATATCTTTATGGTGATCACTTGTCACTTGTCATTACAAATAAATCCTATTGGTCTTCTTCCTTCGATCTCATCCTTGGCTTGCTTACACTTGAGAAATCGTTCTTCTCATCCCCTCTTTTCCAGCAAACAACATTCATTTCTTTGAATGGCTGCTGTTTTATCCTGACTCAACACAGCCCTGGTGGAGGGGGCAAGGGGATAGATACACGAAGTTTTCATGCTTGTTTTCCATCCAGCCACTGGTAAAATGTGTTTTCATCTGTGTTGTCAGAATGTTGGATGTTTCTGCAATATCACATGGGAAAGCAGCACATACACAAAGGTTCGGGCAGGTTATCTTGTATCCCATTGCCTCAAACAGAACAGAGGTGCTTTTTTTTTTTTTTTTCTTGGCTGTGATTATGTACCACAACAGCACCCAGAGCATTCCACCAAGAGATTCCCTTTACACCATACATGGTTCATGTACATGCAGTGAGAGGTCATCTGAGTAAAAGAGCATAAAATGAAGGCATGAAGAAATAAAGCAGGTTGTTCCTATTGCTACATCAGTTCAGTGGGCACCTGGTAGGAGAACCCAGGCAGCCCAAGACTTGCAGTACTGTCCCATCTAGTAAACCACATTCCTTCTCTCAGATGTTAATTCAAGACAAGCTCTGGACAGGGCAGTTAATAACTAGACCATCTGCTTAGCGGATGCTGGTGATGCTCTTGTTCAGAGCAGCATGAGGCAAATTCTGCCGGTTGAATTCACCACAGCTGTAAATAAGCCCACTGAGTTTTTATGGGTGATGCTGAGAGCAGGCTGAGACATCCTATATCTAAGCAGCAGAAATGAATTTTGAAGCAATTAAGGATGATATTGTATTGTTACATGAACCATTCAAGTTGCTTATCAATATGAACCCTTGGAAGAGTTCAGGGTTGAATAGAGTTGCCCATGGACTTCTCTTGCTTTCTCTGGAGCTTGAAAAGAGACGCTGTGTGTTAGCATTGGCACTTAGGCTGATGTTTAGATATGCTTTAAGAAACTGAACACGTTCACTAATATGTTGGCTTTGTTTGCAACAGAATGCCTTATTTCTATTTATTATTTCACTCATTTATTATTTATATTACAGTAACAGCTAGAGGCCTCTTTCTGCTAGGTGTCATACAGATTTCTTCATAGGAGGAAAGTTTGTCTCCTAATACTCTGCCTGAGAGGTGGGAGTGTGTTCAAAGGAAGTATCAAATCAGTTGCAGAACTTGGAAAAGGACCCAGCTCTCTCAAATCCTGGCTTCTTGACTTAACCAGCACCCCTCACAAACAGCTATATGAAACAAGGCTATTGCTCTCACTTTGTGTGAAATCTTTAAACGGATGCGGAATTGAGAGCCTTTAAACATATCAAACAACTAGCTCTCTGTTTGGATGGAAGGAAGGTCTTCCTGTAATATATTGCACATCTGAAGAGTATTGCACTGCCTGAGGCCAGTGGCCTCTCAGTTTTTCTGTAGACCATGCTGGTTTTTCTCGTGCTTTCCACATGGCAGAAAATTAGAGCTCTTTCTTAGCTTCTCTTCTTGCTACAGCATAGTGTCCACATTGCATGAGGTACCATGGGAATCTTCCCCAGATTGCAAGTTAAAAACTAAGGATTTTGACGGCCACTTGTCTCTGACTTTAAAAGCAGTCAGTCAGGGACCAAACCCTTGAGGATTCACATTTGCTTTCATTAAAGAACAGAATAAGCAGAACAGACAGACTTGCCCCTTTTAAGATGCAAATGAAGGATTCTGTGAATGGTATTTTGGAGTCAGTTTCCCTTCATACTTATGCAAAGAAATTAAATACCAGTTTGAAACATAATGGGATAGTCTGAGCATTTTGGTTTAATGAGTTTTCTATCAGTACTGGGACATAGGTGATTTCCCCCGATCTTGCATACTTTTTCGACATGGCCATTTGGATTCATTATGGCCTCTTAAATAGGTTTGACTTTTGGTGTAGGCTTCTGGTATGGACTGTGAGGAAAAGCTACTCCTTGGAGCCTTGAGCTCTTCTCTAGAGGCCAGCAGTGGTCCAGGTAGCCCCCTTGAGAGGGCTTTTTGAGTGTGTCCCCCCTTGTCTAAGCTAATGAGTGCTGGCCATTTCCTATGTGACTTTATTTTCTGATGTGGGTTGGAAGCTGGCACCGGCTCACAGGGGCAGCTCCTGTCAGTGAGAGCACACAGCAGTTGTTGGGGTGGGATGTGGCTTTCCCACAGGCAATGTGTTGCCTGCAGCCGTACGGAGGATATGCCACAGAACAGATTTCTGTGGAGGGAACAAACTGCTTCCCTGGTTCCAGTAATCCGTGGAAGTCGGTGAAGATATATGCACCCTGGACTGTAGAAATGTTACCTGCTGCTGCTTCTGTGCCCCAGCAAAGCTCAGGAGATGTTGCAGAGGTTCTCACCTACAGGGAACAGGCAGCTGCCAGCATGCCCAGACAGGGCTGTGCTGGGAAAAGGGCAGCAGTAATGGCTACAGTGGATCATAAAAGCATGAGACCTGATCATAAGCCTTTGAAACAATGGTACTTTTGCCTGAAGTAGATATGGTAATGATGAGAGTTGTGGCTCTGTTTTACAAAGGAGTGTTCTTGACATCTCCTTTTCTAATCTAGATAGTGTTCTTGTCCTTTGCCAAAGCAGCAACTTCTTACCTTTGCTAATGTTCCAGCATGTCTATGTGCTTATTTGTGCCATTTTTTTCTGCCATCAGCTCTACTTTTTTTTCCCTTCATGATACAGTTAGGCCACATAATCATCAAGCAGATACCTTTTCCTCAGGGATGCCATTGAACTCATTTCTTGACAGACAGGGCTATTTTCTTATTATTTATTTATTCATCTTCTCTGAGGAGATCTAGGCCCTTCAGAAAAGCTGCCTGGTTTTCTTCCAGTGCCTTGAAGCTGTGTGCACACGCCAGTGCTGTTCCCTACACACGTGCGGTGTCTTTGTATCCGTAACAGTCAGTTCTTGTTCAAGTGGTAGACTTGTTCTTCTCTGCTTGTTGTGGTGTAAATTACATTTGCTTCTGCCCATGGGACAGGTGCCAGAAGGCATTGCGGGGGGGGGGGGGGGGCAGCAATTCCAGGAAGACTACACAGAGTATAATGCTAAGCAAATAACAAAGTCATTGCAGGATGCTGGCCTTCACCTCTATTTTTGTAAACACTCAAGTATTAAATATAAATGAATGTTTCAAGGATGCATGTTTTCTTTAGGGATGCCTGTTTACTTCATCATTGATATAGGAAAGCTTGTTCCCTTCAGGTCTGGAAAGCAAGAAAAATAATATCTTATCCTCTCCTCTCCCTGGGCTCCCCTTCCCACTTCCACACTTTTCTCTTCCTTTTTTCTTGCCTCCTTCACTGAGTAGTAACAGTGCAATGACCCTTCCTGAGAGAGAGTGCCCTTATATACACACACAAATAAAACCTTAAGACATTATAAACCTCAGCAGCTGTCCTCTTCACATAGGAGCTTTGCCTGACTCTGAACTGAGTTTCTCTAACCCATGTCACTCACCTGGATATGTACCTTGCTCCTACTATTTGATGACAGCCTGTTTAACAGGGGACAGAGATCAGAGGTCATTGTCCATCTTCTGATACAGTTCTGTAGCAGCCTGGGTGTGCGTGTTCTCTGGTTTCGCTCTGTTGCTTCGGACTAAAAGTTTGCTCCACTCTCACTTCAGATGAGTGTACAAATTAAATAACGTAACTGGAGACGTCACCACCTTCTTGGCTGCTTTATTTTTATAAGGTAAATTGCCTTGCTATAGAAGCAAGCCATCACTGGCTGAAGTGCAAGTTTATTACTGAATATGTTATCTTAATTACATCACATGGGTGTCATGTCCACTGCAAAGTACCGATGAGATAATCCTAAACCATACCAGCTGTCAGGAAAAGAGGTAGGTTAGGGATGCATTTAATTTTTGTACACTTGGTTATTTTGCATAAACAAACCATTGCATCAGTATTAGTTTGAAAAACATGCTGATTAATTATTGTACACTTACTAGAAAAACTATTTTTTTAATAAAAAGTGTCTTACGGCATTCAGGATGTAATATGACACTTCCTCCCCTCCCCCCCCCTCCAGTGAGGAGTTCACAGCTACCCCACTCATAGCCTCTTGCAGCAGGGAGCAGGCAAAAACAGCAGCTGTAGGATGCTCTGGTCCCAGATGGATGAAGCACATATGCCAGAGTATGAAAGCTGTGTCACTAGGGAAGTGATCAAAGCTCTGCTATTTATAACTATTGCATTTGTAGTCTCCTTCTGCCTTACATCCAGTAGCACAGCTCTTTTCCCATCCCAGCTGCTTCCAGGAGAAGGTGCTATCAGGAAGTGTAGCAAATCACTAGCACCCACAGCCACTTCTTCCAGTAGCCTTCCAGCATCTTCCAGTTTTCAGCACGTGCAGTGTCAGCAAACGCACAGCAGTTCTTCTTGCGAACAGGATTTGGCAAAATAAATGAGCTGAAACTCTGCAAGGGTATTATTCATCATCGCAGAAGCTTGAGCTGCCGCAGTGTTTGTCATCTGTAGTGCCTTTGTTATCAATTCCATCACCAAAGCCAGCACACCTTGTCATGTGGTAACAGTCAAACCGCTGGCCAGGGCCTTTTCCTTCTGCTTTTGCAGCCAAGAGGGAAAGTAGAGGCAAGTGAAAACAGTTCACACTTGCACATCACGTTTGGGACAGAGACACTGCAGCTTATGGGTGGGAGTGTTTGTTTCTCTAGCATTCTAGCATTTGTTTTAGCTCTAGGGAGTGAGCTTTTTTTTCCTCACCACTTTGCTCCAGTGGGTAAATGAGAGTTTGTGGGTTTTCCCCACCCATCCTTTCTTTATTTACCCCCGCCTCTACAGAGAGAGAGCTGTTAACATCGATCTTCTTGGGGAAGGGGAGAAAAAGAAGAGTTTAGTGAAAAGGAGGAGAGAAAGATGAGAGAGCTAGAAATTAATGGAGGACAGGCCGAATGACGGATAACCTGTCTGGCTTTCTTACATATTTCCTCTGCACCTCTTTCTAGTCATGGTCATGTACTCTCTATCACTCAAACAACAACATACACAAACTGTCATGTAAACTCTTTGATTTCCTCCCCCTCCTTTTCTTCTCTTTCTTCTTCTCTTCTCCATACTCATTCATTTCCTCTGTTGCATGTATTCAAGGGGAGATATAAAAATACTGGAGATTCAGTATGGTATGGGAAGGTATAAGCCATCAATAGTATGAGAGTTGGTGTGGAGGGGGAGAGGAAATTCAAAAGCACACCAAACCTTGAAAACAGCTCTATGGCTACTCTTATAGCAACTTTCTTTACAGCTTTAAGTAATTTCCATGGGATCAATATTCTGGACACTGTCTTGCCCCAAGGAAAGCCCCAGGCAGGGGTGGCCACCTTTGCTTTAGGAGGTCACTGTGGCCATGATGGAAAGAGACTTGACAGCACTGCAGAAAACAGAGCATTTGGCATGGCCTGTAATTTTGGATGCCTTGCTTTCTGCTCAGCGTTCTGCTCAGCATTTGGGACTGACAGGAATTGACTGTTCAAGACACCTCAGGTTGGCCCCCCCCCGCCCCCCCCCGATGACCTCATCTGTTATAACTGCTTCTTTTCCAACACGCACACATGGATAGACTTGTTCAGAGAGTAGGGTCTGGAGAGAGAGAGAATTGTCTTTTTTGTGGCTTTTGTGACCCCATCTTCTCTCCCTTTAGCTGCCTCCTCCTCTCAAGTTGCTGTTTTGAAGGCTCAAGGAAAACAGAGCCAAAAAAAAGTGCGAAAGGGATGTGCATGCAGAGATGTTTTTATCTTCACTTCCGAGGGAGGCCTGTCCTTTGTCCCCTTTTCCCAAATAACCAAAATTCATCAGATAACCTCTTAAGACCAAGCTGAAGGCAAAATCAATCTCCAAAGGAAGTAGCAATTGCTGTTGCTCAGACAGCAAGCAGAACGTGAAATCCATATCGGCTTATTAAAAGGACAGGCTTTGCCTTGCTCATCTCTAATGATGCCAAGTAGCAATTATTTTTATTACACGCACACACGGACACACATGGGTAAAATACAGACTGTTTTAACGGCAGAAGCTTCTTGGGGGTGCTTGTAGTGATTCTCATCATTTCCACTGGTGAGTGTGGGTGAATCCTCTTTCTTGAGCAATGTCCTGTCTCAGCATTTGAATCAAGTGCTCTGATTTATCTGTTTCCCTCTGGATTGTATTATCTATTCTATTTCCTTGCAAGAGCTGAATTCGGAGAGGAAATGTATGGAGGCAAGACAAGCATGTACTGTGGACCCACCAGCTGAGGCTCTGATGTACAGCCACAGGTTTTTAAAAAATCAGTGAGATAATAGCATCCAATTGGTCCCTAAAAAGAGATGGATGCTGCAAGCAGAGGTTTTCCTCTGGGCAGGCTGAAAGGCTTCTAATTACTAGAAATCAAGAGAAGAGTCAGTCAGGCATGAGATAGAAACCTCACAGCGGGGAGACAGCTCAGTGGGAAATGCCTGGTGAGCAGACAAAGTTTCTCAGCTCTTCATAAATGTAGAAAATTATTATTGTCGAACTTTTTCCTTCTCCCTGTCTTGCTCCCCTGGGGAAAGAAAAACAAGCTCTGCCTTTCCCCTTCAGTCACTCTGGGGTCCCTGCAGTCAAGCAGGGTACCCTCTTGTTTCTGCTGCAGCACTTCATGCTTTCACCCAGCAGGCTCCCTGTGGTAGCCTGGGATAGGGTTAATGAGCTGGCAGAGGCTGCTCAGTACCTTTCTGATTCCTTACATTATGCTTCTCATGTCAAGTTTACCCTTTCTTTTGTTGTTGTTTTTGTTTTCCCACACACCTCCTATATACATCCATGATCAACCCAGCTCCATGAGTCGACTATGAGTGACCTGCTTTGGGCTGTTTCATGACATGGAGGGCTTTAGTTAACTGGGAGAGTCTGGTGTCAGGTGAAAAACCAGGACGCTTTGTACTCACCCTGTGATAGCTGCTTCCTTGGGAACACAAATTGAAGAGGAGGGCAAAGTGAATTAACTTTGATAGGATTGGGGACCAGTCAGCTACTGCCTTGACAAATCTGCCTTGTCTCTGGGTTATTCTGTCCCAATTTGTCCCTGTGAAGATTTCCTCTGTTTTATAGTTTCTCCCCTGTGGTTCAAGCACAGGCTTGGGAATTGGGAACTCTCTGTTTTTCCTAGATCCCTCAGAATTTCATAGTCACTGATTTATTCAGGCCAGAACAGACTTGCATGATCATCTTCTGTCACTCACACAGGAACTGTTTTGCTTCTTTCATGTGGCTGGCTTGGAGGGCTGTGTCTGGTCTTGACTCAAAATGTGATGCTGGGATTTAAATTTTTTTTCTGTCTTTCATTATGTAGTGCTGTTGGTCACCTAGTAAGACCGGTGTCTCATCGAAGTGGAGAGAGGCAGGTGAGGAAAGCAAGAGAACAGCTTTTTATGACTGCAGTGTCAATTCAGATCTTTTTTTTAACTCTCATCTCCTCCCTGTAGCTTTATATGCTGCTGCTGAGCTCCTGTTCAGTTATCGAGAATGTGTCACTGTCTTTTGGCCAGGCAAATAAGACTTCACCGTTGTGGTTACAACACTGTTGTACTGTTAGGCCTGTAGATCTATAGGGCAGGGGTGGACCTGACACGTTTTGCCTGTAGCAGTATTGAGGACAGCCCTGTCTTGCTGAATTCCTTTGGAATTTGACACTTGGCTTGGATTGTCCCTGTTTGCTGCCTTGACATGGGTAGGCAGCCCACTTTGTGGAAGCGGGCAGCCATTTCAGGATAATGGTAGAATAAAGCATTATATGCCTCTTGCTACTTTGGGAAGCTGTGAGAAAAGGATGAGGAAGAAAAGTATGAAAAGCCCAGCAAGTCCTTCCTCAATCTTCCTGTGAACAGTGACTCAGCCTTAACTTTCCCTGCAAACCCTGGTCACATCCCCAGAGCGTTCATGGAAAGCAGCACTGAGGCAGGGACGTGTAGGTCTGGGGTCACAGAATTAACAAATGGATGTTTTAGGTACAAACACTACAAGATGCAGTGAAAGTCCCGGCGGTTGGAGCTCAAATCACGTGAACAGCTCTATCACTAGCCCTTAGCTCATAGGCTGTTTTTTCACTTCTCTGCTCCAGAGGAATGGAATTCCCCTAATCCCTGCTCATAGATGAGATGAGGAATGGCAGGTGAAACAGCAACTTAGCCAGAAATACAGCATTTACCCTGGGATATGCAATACTTTCATGTAGTGCCTGGACATTTAATCTTAATATTCTAGATGATAAAATCAAAATTGTCTTTCACTGGTAGGATGGTGAGCTGTGGAGGTTTGGGCTGGCACTTCGCCTGTGGAAATGGATGTGCCTGATTCTTTTCCAGCAACTCTTGCTGTATGCTGTTGCTGCCATGACTTACTGTCCACCACGTTGTGTGCAGTCATCTTCTGCACAGGTGATTTTATGCAGCTTGTTTGGGATTCTTCTAGCCTTTGATGTTACTCCAAAGACTATATTTCTATGACAGTCTCTTTGTAGGATATTATAATTATAAGGCACAGGTATGTTAATGTAGAATAAACTTGTTCTTTACTGCATACAGCCTTCATTGCCCCAGGAGGTCATCAAGTCAATTATTGTAAAAGAATTTCAAAAAGGGCCTGAATAATTTTATGACCATTTGTAATTATGTGTTAAGATAAGGGTAATCAAATCTTATGCTTTGTGGCAGATGATAACCACAGGGACCATGAAATGGCTCATTTTCTCCCTCATGCACCAGCTGACCATTAGAATAGAGTTTTCACCTTCCCCTGGACCACTTTAAATCAATTGCTGCTGAGCACAGCAGACTGAAGGCCCTTAAGCTTCTGATCTCTTCTGGCAGGTTGAAAGCTGCTGGACTTTGGCCTGCTTATTTGTACCTTGTTTCTGGGGAAAGGTTGGGGGAGATGAGCCCAGTAGAAACCAGTAATTGGTGTGGGGTGGTAGGAGCAGTGCCAGGTGCCCTGTGCTTTCTATGATGGGTGAAGCTCACAGGTGAATTCCTGGTTGTAGGGGCGGGAGAGTGGAATAGCATCATGGCCATGTGGCATGGGTTTTCTGGCCACAGTGGTACAACCATGGCAGCTGCCATGTTGCCTGGTTTCTAGGCAGCATTTGCATAAACAGTGTCGGTTGGTGTAATCGTTGCACTAGGTTTTGGATGAGAAAGAAGTCTTCTCATTTGTTCCAGCCTTCAGCTATAGAGCTCATGTTGGCTTACCTTTAAGATGTGCATTAGACAGGGGAAGTCGGGCCAAGGGAGGTTGAGAAGGGGAGGTAATAGAAGGAATTTTTCATTCTGTGGCTCTGCTGTGCTGGCTCCATTGTGCTCCATGCCTCTCTGCTCCATTCGTTTCATAGCATGGTGAAAATGGATGAAACATTTCACTGAATAATGAATTGTGGCCTTGGAGGCAGCAGTCCGCATAGGTCCCTCAAACCATTTGCAATATGAAGAAAGTGATGCTCTTGCCAGCAGCTGCTCCAGCTTACGCAGTTCCTTGTGCAGTTTTCCTCATCAGCTTTACAGTATAAAACTGTAATTTCAGCTGTGTCCAGTTTGTCACTGTTAGACAAACTGGTTTTCTTCACCAATCTTGTTAACCTCTGTTTACAGGTAGCCAGAGACCAAAATGGAAGGTGTCTTGGATACAGCATGAGTGAATAAAATAAAGCCAGTCAAAGGTTTTATCTAAACGCTCTATTTTTAGTCTTATGCATCTGAAAGATACTGTGTGTATGCAGCTACTTTGGGGAATCTGCCACTTCTGGGGATGGATGTGGTGGTGGCTTGTACACAGCAATGTCAACCAGTATGCTGGGGCAACAAATAAAGTGAAAGAACTCTCTATTGAGTAGAGGAAGATGGAAATGGTATTCCTCCATTTTATCTGGGCCAGACTGCAAACAAGTGGGCAACCACATGCAAGACTCTGGGTTTTTTGTCTGAAACTCTGAATTGGCAAATCCAGTGCCTCTGGGATGCTGTTTTGTAGTGGTACGCTGCACATCTCTTACCAATGGGAATCCTAAATACTTGATGGAGAGAAACAAGATCAAAAGGAGAAAAACTGCAGGATGGCTGGCAAAGGAGAGTAAAAGGTGCTGTCAGGAAAGGAACTGAACTGAGAAGGGGAGTAAATGAGGCAGATAGATGCAAGAAGACTGTTCAAAAGGCAGGACACGCAGAGGAGAGGCTTTCAAAGCAACAGCAGCGAAAGGGCTACCATGCAAGATGGTACACAGTGAGGATCGCAATGGTTAGATAAAGTAGGAGCTCAGTCTGTTTATGTCTTGATCATCCATCAGATCCCTCCCTTCACAACTGATGTTTCCTTCTCACTCCCTCACCACCCCATGCCCCTTTACCTTGCATTGTAACATGCCGCATCGTTCCAACTTCTCAGGCTTCAGGGAAGAGAATCTATTGATAATTCTGCCTAGCTGTCATAGGCTAGACCAGATGAAGATTAGATGATCCCATGATGCTTCAAGATGCTTTTTTCTGCACCTGTAGTAAAGAGGAAGTTTAGTTTTCCTAAGAAATCCCGCATCCTCCCCTTGCCTCAGCTCAGTCAGCTTGGTGGCTCCGCACCTCTTCAGTCAATGTATGTATCCTGATGTTTGGTGTGCTCCCACAAATTGGGCATATGAGTCCTCAGGTCACAGGGCTGTGTATTTTAGTGAGCTTGGTCTTCTCATTATCTGCTGTAATTGCGGAGAACTTTAACTTCATGGGACAGAAACTGTCAAAACTGGTTCTCTAATATGCCCGTAACTGCAAGAATTTGTAAATAGAGCCAGAGCAGCAAAGCACTGATGGGAGCTCACAGCAGAGTTTACCAACAACCACTAATTGCCAGCTCTGTTTGGATGAATTGTAAATGACCAAGATAATGCAAATTAGGAAGACACTCTCTTGGCAGAATTTTAGCAGCTTCTGGGAGCTGGGGAAGTCATGCGGCTCCCTCTGTTACTGGGAGCAGAGTCCAATTTGTCGTGGCTTCTGTAATGCTTCCTTAGGCTGGGAGTGAGTCAGTGGAGCCCAACTGGATAATACACTGCCCTCCAGGGATTTGTGGCTAGTTAATGCTGTGCAGCGTTGAGGCTTTTTTTTTTTTTTTCAGTCTACGTATTTGTTGTTGTGCATTTAAAAAAAAAAAAAAAAGGCAAAAAAAAAAAAGGCAGCGTTTCATAAATGTCAACTCTGACAGTGATATGGTTTGAAAGTACTCTGTTAAAAGCTAGATTTTTACTTTTATGTACTGTTTTTCTTTAACTGTACTCATTTGCATTGGAAAACTCTCTGCCTGGGGGAATACAGGTAGGGATATGGTATCAGCTGAGGAAGAGATTCCAGAGATACGGTTTACCTTTTTTTCTCACTCGGTTTTTTGAGCATCCTAATAAATCTGTGAATGGGAGTGGAGTTGGGGGAGGGAGAAGAGGAAACTCATCTCCCTCCATCTGGGCCCCTCCAAGTTTGCTTAAACCTGCCTTGGAGAGAGCCCCAGCACTGTGGATATGTGCTTAGGGCAGTGGGGCAACTGTAGGATTGGAAGAGGCTGTGGTGCTGGTGGTCTGGTTTGGCGGGCTGGTTTTGAGGGTAGGGTGGATGAAAATCCTTCAGCTTTTGCAAATGAAGTTCTTTTACCTTTTTTTTTTTTTTTGGTACATCTTACAGCCGTGTACTTTGGGGTGGGCAGGGAGGAGTGGTCTGCACTGGGTGAGGAATGTGGGGAAGTCCAAGTTAGGGACTGCTGGGTCCCTGCTCAGGCAGGGTGAAGTTTGATGTCGGGTGTACAGCAGCATGAAACACACAGAGCAACGAGGAGCAAGGTCTGAACTTCCCGTTTAGGAAGGGATACAGGTCTGTGAGAAGGTTTTTGGCACTGCTGAAGGGGGGTGGTTGTTGGGTGCTTGTGGGTGGAGTGGATATCTGTGAGCCTGATAAATACCCAGTTGGAAATAGTCACAGACAGATTGAAATCTGCCCATATGATTCTCTTGATTTGAAACTCGCTGGGTAACATCTGCATAACTCTTGGTCCAATAATAAACAGTTAGTTAGAAGGATACAAAAGCAGCTCCAGACTCAGGGTGCCTTTCATACCATCCCACTCAGGGAAGGAAATCCGACGAGGACGAGGAAACTGCCAGAGCAGCTACCTGTGGGCTCTGGAATTAGCTTTCTGTTGCATATCCTCTGGTAATTGATGTTTCCAGGAATGAACTTGTTAAGACTTTGCTCACCAGAATATTCATGGAAAGCAGATACATCAGGGGCATGAGCACTACCAAAGTGGAGTTGGTTTTAAAACTTCAAAAAATTATTTATGGAAAGTGTTTTTTTACTATCCACTCAGCTTTTTGGAAAAAAGACTAGAAGGGAGTGTGTGTGTGTGTGTGTGTACACAGGATCACAGTGTTCATAGCAGCTAGGCTGAGCACACTTATAAGGCCTGCAGGGAGTGAGAATCCTGAGACTGGTGGTATAATTATTTTTAATTTAGCTTGTTCAGAGTTAAGACTCGAAAGAAAATGAGGAAAGCCTGGAGCTGTGATGGTAGAGGACGTGCAGGGGAAAGGCTTTGACATTAGCAGCAGAGGAAAGCGGGTGCCCGTAGTGGAAGAATCCAGAAGCTCAAATCCTCTCTCAGTGTCTCCGCTTCCCCTCACTCTTTAAGTGCTGCACTTATGTTAAGCAATCCCCATTCACAGTGAAAGCCAGTGTACTTTATTTAATAACTGTGTCGCCGGGCTCCTCTGGGAGCTGGAGTACCAGAATTGGTTGGCTTTTTAATGGGGCCTGTCAGGGGAATTGGCTACAGATGGGGAAATGAGACGTGTTCACTCATCTCTGTTTTTAAAGTCCCAACACTAGAGTAGAGGGTGGGTTTTGTTAAGTGCACTTTGTGGCTCCTTCTCCTATGTAACAGCCGACTATTTAATGCAAAATGCTGCTTCTCAGCTGTAAGAGCAAGGCAAAGCTCTGTGGCACAAAAGCGCCATGGGAGGGGAGAGAAGGGGAGGAAAGCACGCAGGTTTATTTGCTCCCATTACGACACCGCCGCTGTGAACACAGATCGAAGCTTTCCTTCCAAAAAGGCCCCTTGGCACAGGTTATTTGCACATAAATGGCCGCAGGTGATTTATTTATTCGGCACAGCTGGGTTCTGCAAAAGAAACTGTGGGCTATACCTGCCAATACGCTAATACTCCCCCCTGCAGTGCTCGGGAGGGCAGGTGGAATTTGCTCTGCTGCAGGAGGCCAGAGACTTAAAGACTGGCTGAAATTTTCGAGGCTCTGTGATAATTTTATAGATGTCCCGTCCTTTTTGCTCACTTGTTTGTCTTGCTCTATGGTGTGCAGGGACTCGTGTGAAGCATTACAAAGAAAAGGGTGATGATTAGGGAAGGAGTTGAAAAACAAAGGTGTTGCATAACCAGGCATGTGTGTTCCGCTGTTGTAGGGAAAGAAGCATCTGCGTGTAAGGGAGCAGCAGTCGCAGATGGCTGTGGGGTTGTTTGTTGGATAGAACTGGCAACTCAGTAACTCGCTGTGTTGAATGACACCTGGACACAGAAAAGTGATTCCTTATCATGAGGTGTTATAAACCTATACCAGAATTATCTATATATGTGGCCAAGTCTAGATATCGATGACCAAATTTTGTTCCTTGAACACCTCTCGTCTTGATTTTTGTGTCCTTTAGGGCTCTTAGTGTCCACCATTCTGTAGCCAGATACCAAGGTCCATGTATTTTCATAACTCAATAGAGAGAAAAGTTTCTATCACAAAGACCATATTCAAAACTTATGTGCAGGGTAATGCATATGTACCTCTGCTGACTCCTGGGATCCAGCTACTTTACGCAGAAAGTCCTTTTCACCCAGGAACTGTTGGGGGGGGGACGGGGACGGGACATTGTAGGGATCAGGTGGTTTGCACTTAAGAGTGGGGTGAACTGAGGATGCTGTGGAGAGGAATTTGTTTTAGAAACCACCTTGTAAAAATTGGGGTTCTGAGAGCCATAGTTGAGAAAGCAGTCTGAAAATCTCTCACATCTAACTTCAAAGGTGCCTGAAGGCTTTCAAGTGCAAATGCTTAGAAGCTCAAACATCAGCTGAGAGCCGAGAGGATGGCTTGTTTTCCCTCTCCCTCCTGTTTTTCCCGTAGGGGAATTATCCACTCTGATAGTTCCATAAAGGTTTTCCACAAGGGAAACCTGTCTCCATTTAGATAGTATATTTGCATGAAAGACCAAAAAGCCCAAACCCTACAGCACTGGAACCCCAAAGCACTTCTGTCTTTAGACATCTTTCTTCAATGAGAACCTTATTTGTTCCTCCATTGCCTCTGGGCTGCGAGTCTTGTCATATAAAATCTTAAGACCTTCCTCTTCCACCTCCCCCTCATGTTTGGTTTGGATTAAAATTTGACATCCACTCATCAAAGAAAGGAGCTGAAGAGGAGAAATACTAAATATTTAGGCAGCTGCTGTCACTGCCCATCTGGTGTAAGGGTGTGCTTAGAAAAGACTTTGCATAGAGGGGTGGAAGAATATGGTGGTTAAGGAGTGAACTGAGATCTGGAAGACGTGGGTTCATACACTTGGTTAATTTTTGGATGAGTCCTTTACTTTTTTGATACTTCAGCTTGCTGTTTGCAAAATGAGGATTGTAACATTCTCTTAAATCAGAGGAGGTGTTGCAAGTATATACATTTTATTGAGTCTAAGATTCTGGGGACGGTATAAACGCAGAAAGGGTTTCAACCATTAAAATGAACTGGTGAGGCTCTGGTTGAAGGGTGTGGAAGATAATCAGGGATTAAGTTCTGTTCTGGATTCACACTCCCCCAAACCTTGCACGTAAGAAGTTGAAACAAGTCTGCTGGAACCCGACATCTAATTCCTTCCCATTTCTAGAGAAGCAGAAAATATAATCTAGAATGTACACTTAAGAAGTCAGCATATGTCGATTTTTAACAGAGCTAAGGTTATTTAATCTTGGTCTGCTACTGCTATAGGAATCAAGATTTTCTTTTAATGCCATTAGAGGAAATAGGACAATTTCCCAAGTAATTTTTTTTTCTTATTTTTATGACAAAACCCCATCTACTTAGGGTTAGCTCTGTTGTAAAATTTTCCTTTTAACAAATCCAGTACTACAAAAATGTCATGTGAAATGCTTCTCTCCCATTACTGTCCGATAAATCTAAATGTAGAGACTAGATTTCTCAGTGGAAAAAAGTCTGATTTTTTTCATTCTCTTTTTGTTTTATCCCTGTTTCTACCCTTGGAAATAGAAATGTCCTCACATAAAGTAAAACAGCTTCAACTTTCTTGAGATGAAACTTTTATACCAACTTAAAAGTCTTGGATGCAGAACCAAAATGTGAATGCATACAATGTCCAGCTATTTAAGTGACCATACTTTTAAACACTGAAATTGTCTGGTTGAGAGACAGAAGCAGTGATGGTCTTACATAAAGAATATTGAAATGATTAGAGAAAAGAACAGGGATCAGGATCTCACTGAGCTAGAGAACTTAGAAAAGTAGGATAATACTGCCCAAGAAAGCTGGATCCAAGCCTGCTGTGGAGGATAGAAAAAGATCCAAATATGTCTGCTCATGCAGTGACAGCTTATTAATGTTTTTAACTGTGTATCTATCAGATACTCTCTGAAGCCATCCTCTTACTCCCACTGTCAGAATACCACCTTTTGTATGAGTACACTAGGCTAGGCTAGCACTCAGAAGTAGCATTTGGCTCCATATTTTCGTGGAGGCTACCTAGGTGTTCTTGGGTAAGCCACTAAGGGGATCACGGCTGTTGTAAAATTTCTTTAAAGGTTGTATGTTGTCCCTCGCAGTTCTTGGTCATTTCTCAGTTTGTGAATGCATCTATCTAGGGCCTTAAGCAAGATCTGTTCTTTACTTTTTTCTATTTTTCTTTTTTTTTTTTTTAAGGGGGAGGGTATAGGGTGGGAGAGTGAAGGACAACAAGAAGACTCTTTGTCTTGCCCTCTACTGCTTCCACTTGCTGAATACCTAGGAGACTACTTACTCCTCAGGAACTAGATTCGACTTTTAAATCCTTACTGCTAAATGATCAAAGGAGGGATTTAAAGCTGGGCCTGTTTTAGCCTAGGTTATGGCTTTAAGAGTGCTGTTGTGTTGGAGATGGAGTTCTCCTTACCTCCTTTGCTGAGGAAGAAAGAAGGGATGTGTTAGAAATACACTGTCTGTGTAAGACCCAGAAGGTGAGGCAGAGAGAGAGAGTATCTGGCATGCAAATTCAGCCAGAGCATGGCTGTGAAGGAAGCTCTGAACAACTGCCAGTTTTAAATGGTTATACATGTGCTTAACTGCAAAAACATAGATGCCTCAATAATGTATGAGCATAAAGATTTACCAATAGAATTACCTCGGGTGCCGACTGGGTTTGGAGCAGAAGCCAGGTGGAGGTTTTACGAGCACAAATAGCACCTACATGTTCAAGGTCTGTTTAGGGATTTAGCAATTAGCTCTCCAAGGAGGATCGCCCAGCTCTACCCTGCCTGCCGGAGATGTCCTGAGTATCAGTGCACAAGTGCTGGGACACCAGAGGCTGAAGGTGCTTGTGAGTACCTACAGAAATGAGACCAGGTTGTCTTCTCAGGGGTATCTGCAAAGGTGAGACTAGAACTTCATTCTTCTGAAGGAAAACAGAGCAGAAATCCAGTTAGTTCTTTACAGCAGGCTGTTGCTGGCCTGAATAGTGCATTTAGAGTTCAGGTGGTGAAGAACATTGTTCATGGTGTGACTGGAAGTAACAAAGTGGGATTTTTGACCCTGAAACATGTTCTGCAGTCCCAGGTGAAGAAATAGTGTTCTTCTGTTAGGACACATGTGAAGCAGTGTGAGACTAGAAGCACCGCTGGGAGAAGTGTGAGAGGAGAAGCTGCAATCTGGCAGCAGTAAAGCTTTGTAAGGTTCTCTTAGCTTTTGCATTTCACTCAAGCCTGAAAACCTGTAAAGGTCAAGGCAAATTCTGTACTTCCCAGAATTACAGGGAAGGCTGTGTTCCTGGTGTCTTGAGGTTTTTATGGTTTGGTTGTTTTTTTTTTTTGTTGTTCACTTCTCTTCCTTTTCTTGTTTGTGCACATATTTTTTTGCAGGTTGTTGGGAATCAAGGATGGGAAAAAAGAGTTTTAGTGTTAGGAAAAAAATAGCCAGTGCCCCTCACACGTGCACAGCTCGCACACATACTTCCTGTGTTTGACAGTAAAATCAATTAATCATTAGGGATCTCCTCCTGGTATCAGCACAGCAAGGTTCCCATTCTGCAGAACGTAAAAAGCTTACACAAAAAGCAAAAACATTTTCCCTCTGATTTTTTTCCCCTCTCCTGTTTCCCTTTCCTTTCACATAGCCACATGCACACACTTGCAGATGTTGACACAGCAGTCTAGCTAGCCAGAGCTGCCAGTCAGTGCAAACATTGTGGGAAGGCAGTAAATATCACTCTGAGGAATAAATGCCCCCTGTCAGTCCCACTTGGGAGGAACATATATTATAGGTCTCTTCTCTCTGCCCCTTGCTCTTTGCTCTCTGTTGTGAGAGAGTGTGTCCATAAGGCTCTCCTCTCATTTCCTAAGATGTGAGTGCCCCTTCTTGCCCCTGCATCCTGCAGGGAGGGAAAGCCTGCAGAAAACTCTCTGAAAATGTGACCGAGATGTTTTCTCCCACTGATGGAGAGTGTTAGTCCCTTCTCTGTCTTCTGGGATACTTGTCCCCTGTGCATATGTTTGCTTCTGATTTAATGCAGTGCTGCGAATGAGCTGTATTCCCAGGCTGCTGCGTGGAAAGGCAGGCAAATATGTCATCTCTGCTAGCTGAAATCTTCAAGGTGAGAGAAGGGATCAAGCATAAAACAGGAGGCACTCTACATGAAGGTGACCTGGTGGCTGTGGGATTTTCATTTGTTTGCAGAGAAACCTTGTGGATATGTGTGTATACTGCTGTACAGAGAACAATGCCGCTGCAAAGCAAGAATAGATTCATGGTGCTTTGATCCTTTACATCCCTAATACAGCTCCAGCACAGGTTAATCTTGGTCAAATGTGATTACCAGAGCTGGCCATACAGCATTTCCTGCTGGAAGTGTGCGCGGCCTGGCACTTCTGCTGCAGCAAGGGCCCACTTCATGCAACCTCTCTTCTTATAAGAAGTGCTGGCACATGGATCCCTCCCTGACAATCCTCAACAAGCACCAAGCAAACAGGTTCTAGGTTTCCTGTTTTAGAAGAATGTAAAATCATGCGGAGGGACAATATTGAAATTAAATGAGAAAAGTTTAGGATGCGAAGGTGACTTGAGGCTTTGCATCCTCACTGAGAGTCCTCTCTTTGCTCTGTAGACAGAATCCAAGTTCACAGCAGTTCCACAGTGGTTTCTCCCACTTAACCCACACCCAACACTGCCATCACTATCTCTTCAGCGCAAGTAATGGGGGCCAGGACCCTTTTCATACTTGCTCAGCCAGTTATGAGCATGCATTTCTGCATCCCACCCCAGGGGGGACAACATTGTCCATCAGGCTAAAAGATATCACAGCTAGTCTTCCTTTTTTCACTTAACTCTGTGTCCTTAGTGCTACAACAGCCATCACTTCCCTAAAATGTCTAAATAAAACTTCCAGTTAGCTCCCACTTTTGGAAGACTTTCTGAGTTCAAGACCCAAGTTTAAAAATAATGATTCAAAAAAAAAAAGTTAAGGAGACATGCTGATAGGAGCATTAAAATTCTGTGGCAATAACTGCGGCATGTTTGAATTGGAAATTATTTGCTTTCTCTAATCCTCAAAATAAGCCAAATAAACCCAAACTGCCTCACTGCAAAGGTGACTCTCACTTTTTCGTCTGTTTGGAGTTGGCTGTGATGATCCTGAATATTTTTCCATGACTGAAAGGAAATAAAATCCAGCCTTCTGTGACTGCAGCTCTGAAAGGGTTTGGTTTGTTCCAGCAGGTGCAGTGGCTTTAGTAGCTGTGCGAGGAAGAGAGTCTGTGGCTGAAAATACAACAGGGAATTAAGAAAGATGAGGCATAAGTCTGCCTCTGACTTGGTGAGGGATATTAGTCAAGATATAACAACTTGGATTTTCCCCCCTCTGTTCAAGCCTCACTGGCAGGCACGCTACACAAATATGCTCATTGGTACAGATTTTCCACTCTGGCCAGAATCTGCAGCTGAGGATGGTGTTAACAAAGAAGTTAGTGGTTGGCTCCTTGGCTTAGGAGTCAATTCTGCACTAACCTCTGTACATAATTTAAAAGCATCTTGAGGGGATACTAGCCCGTGAGTTCCTTTAAACTCTACCATCTGCCAGGACCCCAGGGACCCTGGTGACAAACGAGCTGAGCCAAAGAGCAGCAGCATTCCAGCTGCACCCTGTCTTGCCTCCCGTGCTCCCCTCACTCCATGGCCTGCGCAGGGAATCCACTGAGAGCAGATCCCACTCTGCACCAGCTGGAAGCATCCCTGCAATGAGGGTCTCCTCCATCTGAGGACATTTGGCAACTCATTGTCCTGCCAGCATGGCCTGATTCTTTTCAAGAAAAGCTTTAGATAGAGATAGATTATGAATATTATTATATCCATAAAAGCTTTTTTTATTATTATATCCAGAAAAGCTTTTGATAGAGATAGAGTATGGATATTATTTCAGATTAATTTTTCAAGTGAATGTCACAATGAAAATACTGTATTTTGTTCTTAAACTAGTTTCTGTCTTGTTTTTTTTTAAATTGCCTCCTGAGAAATCATCTCCATTTGAATTTCAGAAAAGATTTTTTTTTTCTCTAAGTCAAAAATGTGCATTTTTATAAATTGGTAAAGAAAGTGCTTGATCTCTGTTCTGCTTGGTCCCCTGTAAAACTATGTGCTCTGATTTAATACAGGAGTTGTCTGTCACTGACAATGGATGACTCTACCTAACAGAACTGTTGACGCACAAAAGTTATTTCCATCGCATCTACAAGCTTAAAGAATGTGTTTTGCAGATGCAATTAATTTGAAACAAACCCTGTGTATCCTGTAGAAAAATTAGGACACAGCAAATCCAGGCAAAAAAAGAATGGCAGCTAAGCCTCTTCCCCCTGTCAGAACTGCACGCAGCGCAGAATAGTTCAGAAGCAGACGCTGGGACTGCTCCACCCCCCAGAACTGCAAAGCCTGTTACAAAATGCAGGAGTGTGCCCCTTGCTGGATGGAATCTTGCTGGCTTGAATGGGTCATTGCACTTCAAACCCCCAATCTAGTGAATAGCTACTGTAAGGAATATTACTGGGGCCTTTGGCTATAACATCCTCTCAGAAGGCACCTAAAATGGCTGTGAAATTGGAGGAGAGTATCCTAGTGCCAGCTGCCCTGTTAATTATCTGGGCTGGTGCTGGAAGGAGGTAAAAAGGGAGGTGGGCTTTCCTGCATCAGGACCATTCCCTCCACTGCAATTCTGGCTTCTCTGATGTACGTTGCTTGAGACCTGAACCTTGGTGCAGAACAGAAGGAATATGTGTGATGTGTCTTCTGTAGCCTGTGCCCTATAGGTGAGCACACCAGAGGGGATTGCCTGGCCTTTAGTAGCATCGTGTATGTTTGTGTTACCCCTACAGGAAGGAGGGCAGGCGGGTGCCAGGATCTGTTTGGGTTAAGCAGCATGAAGGCACAACACAAGGAAGATGAACCACCATGTTGCAGAACTTCAGGGCTGTGCCTCTATGGCACTGATTTTTAATTTTTTTTTTTTTATTTTCCCTTTCTCTCTGGGAAGGGGCAAAGGCTTGATCTGATCTATGTCTTGGTCTTCATAAAGGTCAGAGAGTGTTCAGGCCTGACCAGTTTGCGTGTTAGAAGTCATGCCTGACTATTTTCATTACTTGTGCCTTGCCTTACTGGGAGATTGGATATAGGAGTGTCGGGGCTTTACACGTGAGGACGCTTGGCAGCAAGTTCAGGCAGTGGCAAGGCGAATAATAGGATTTATTAAATACCTGCTTGCAGTATAATCAACAAACTTGCCAGGCAGCATGTATCCAGATAGATGCATGGAAGCTTTGGACCACCAAGGCTGACTTCCAGCACTTGGACAAGAAGGAAAGCCTTATTAGATGTTAGTAAGAAAAGGCACCATGTTCTCCCTTGAGACCCAGCCATCAGCGTGCAGCACATGCACAATGGCAGAACAATCACAGTGCCTGTAATGGGTAGTGACAACCGAGTATCAAAGGTTTCCATACCAATGCGCTTACCATTAGGTTTCCTTATTTATGCTCCCACCTATCTTGGCTTCTCCCCAGAGCTGGAGTGGGAGGACACTGTCAATTATTCTATTTGTGCTCTGTCCGCAATCTGAAACTCTGCCCATTATTCTAGGGGAGACAGCTGTTTTGTTGAAATGAATGGTTGAAAACAAGTTAACAATGCCAACACTTAAATTGACATAATTAGGCTTCAGAGTCGATACCTACAGAGACCTGTGAGAGGAGCTGGTATTTATCATAGCTGTTGTTTCAGTTCTTCTGCAAAGGGATAAAGTAGAGCTACACCAGGGTGTAATAAGAAAAGAGGAGGGAGCAAAAAACCAGAGCTGGTTTGCAGCCATAAGGATTATCACTTTGTTAAACGGAGAGCTGAAGCGTCCTGTAGTTGCTGCTGGGTGCTAGAAGATGTTCTCCAGTGCACTGTTAGCTGCTTATGCAGTCTGACCCTTCTACTTTCGGAAATATTTTCCATGTAATCTCATGGTTTAATTGTTGTGTGTGTTTTTTGACGTATAGCCCCACCTGGCTTTGCTTTACTCCCCTCTTCTCCTCTTTTTCAAATCCTGTTGCAATTCTTTCCATTTGTTAGGCGCAATAGGTGGTTGTAATGCAAAATTTTAAGGCGGGGCATGCAGCTCTGTACCTTTTAGTGTGAAATCTGCCACAGTGCCCATTTGTGCCTTCCTCTGCCCTTGTAGTGTGCATGTTACTGTGTTACTCCCTGCAGTATAGTGTTATTAGTTTACAATACACTAACTAGAACGATGAAATGAGTTATCTTAGAGGAAAAGGAAAAATCTTTTCAATAAACTATAACCCCTTTGTTGGTTTACCTGGAAACAGCTCTGAGCAGCCTGATACTAGCAGAGGTGCTTGAAGTTTTGTTGGTGGTTTTTTTTTTGTTCTTGTGCAGCAATTGTAGAACAGTACAGAAGTACAAGCTCTCTACCTCCTTTTGTGTAATGAGGCCACTGGAGGTAGAGTTGAGACGCAGACTGAGTTGCACATAGAAGATGCTGAAATGCTTTTAAAACAGAACGACATAATTAAAGCACTTCACATTTTCCTGGAACACTGGCTTTGTGATATTAGTTTCCTGACAAGGAAGTCTGTTTAATGTGTTTGATTTATTTTATTTTATTTTTTAGCACTGCTGGAGCCAGGATGTAGTATATCCAGAAGCAGTAGAGCTTTTATAGGAATCTGTGTCTTTCAAGCTGGCATTTGCCCTTCTGCAGGCACAAAAAGAATTGTTGAAGTCTTTTCAATGCCTAGTGAATCCCCTAAGTCAGTCACAAAAGTCTGAAGGCCTGTAGTGCAAGGCATGCCATAGATCCAGGCTCTTCTCCAGGGCCGTTATTTGAAAACAATGAAAAGGGCTTGAGTTGCAGAAGTTGGAGAAAAATTCAGTATTATCCAAAGACAAAAGATACCAAAGAATACTTATGGGGGGAGCTGCCCTGAAGTGAAGACCCAGGGGATAGATAAGGTTTGGCTTTGCCTCTTCCTACAGTTCCAGGTTACTTGGATCCAACCTTGTGATTGCCTTAGGTTCTTCCAAAAAAAAAAATCTGTAAAATTTCTCTTCCACCTTTTCCTTACAAAAGAAAAAAAATAGAGTAAAAATTTAGTGGGTGAGGAGAAGAAAAGCAGTAAGAGAATGATAAAAATGCAGCATTCAGTTTCCCTAAGGCCACTCTGGACTGCAGTGGTCCCCATTGCCTCAGGCACCCTGCCCAGAATCTTGAAACTTCCTTTCCCATTACAGAGAAGTGCTTTCCCAGACTGCCATCTCTGAGCCTTGGTGCCCAATTCCTGTGGGCTGACTTCCACTTCCAGGCTATTTGCCATCTCTCTAACTAGCAAGTGTGGACTCTGCAAGTCCACTTCTCCATGCTGGCCCCTAATGTCTCTGCACTCGAAACAAGGACTTTCAGTCCAAAATGGCATTATATTGTAGATTAAAGAAATCATCAAGAAAGAGGAAAAAGGGAAAGAGAGCACAGCATGTTTATCTTGAGTTTCTTAACATGAGAAATGATTCCAACCTCTCGCAAATTAGCAAACCCGATTCATAGAATAAAGGGGCTGGCTGGCTTTCAAAGAAAATAGCGGAGAAAGAGCCTAGCAAAGAGAAACCATTCATTACTGCATGCTCATGAAGACAAAGCGTATTTTAAGCCTCTGTCCTGACAGTTGTTCTGTGTGGGTAGATGTGTTTTGCTAGTCCAAAATTAAAAAGAAAAAAAAAAAGTTTAAAAAAGGTGAAGACTCATGGTGGCTGGGCTGGGAAGAGCTGCTTAGATTTGATTCAGACCAAATAGCAAGCAAAGCCCTGACCTCCGAGATGAAATGTGGCTTTCTCGCCACCATACTCTATATCTGAGCTTCAGAGACTTATCTGGAACTAGCATAAGTTTATATAAGCTATCTTATACAAACTTCAGGCATAAAATGTCCAATTTAGGAGGATGGTCTTTGGAAGTGTCTTTAATGGTAACAGTGAGAGAGCCATGCTGCAGTCTGTCTGTCTCCCTCTTCATTCTTGAGTTGTCTAAGGTGCCTAGACTCTTCACTTACACCTCGCAGCTGAGGTACACCAGGGTGTAAATGATAAACATCCCCCATGCTGTTGTCTTCTAGGGAAAGAGTGTGTTCTCCAATTATCAGTAAATGGATGTCTCTAGAGCTCTGCTTTACTTGAGGTTATCTGAAGATCATGGATGATTGAACTAGACCTTTTAGGGATGCTTAGTCCACACCAGCTCCCTGTACTAATGGCTACTCAGGAATATTACTGGAAAACTTGCAAGATACTCAAATAGGAGAGCGTATATCTGCTAAATGTCTCTGTTTGGCATCTCTGTGCAATCGTTAATTGAACTCAAGTGACAGGTCTCCCATTCCATTATCCTGTAGTTGAGATACAAGTTTTAGCTCTTGGGTGAAATGACTGCCACTGACAAAAACAGCTGGCTGGGAGTTGAACATGATCAAAGGGCCAGACCAAAGGTACATTGCTCACTTAAGACTGAAGGCAACCAAATCAGCTTTGCTTTTCCTGCACAATATCAAGTCACTGTCAAGGTTCTGATATTTGTTCTGAAAGATGAACCAATTTGACTGCCATGTTGTCAAGGTGCAATCCACATCTTGCCTTTCTGATTCGCAGGCAGAGCAGAGGTTTCTCTTTCAAGTTTAGAGTTGGTTGGGGTATGAGATTGTTGGTTTCTGTTAACTTGCCAACAGCCGTGGGATGAATGGCCATCACAAATCTCACAAGTTTTTATTCTAAGTGTAATATGCACTTCCTCTACCTTTCCTTCTCTGACTATTACTTGATTGTATACTATCAGTGAAACACATAAAAGAACTGCTAGGAAAAAAACAGCAAACAAACCAAACCAAGCAGCTCCCCTTCTCCCCCCTCATGTGTACAGCAGTTGATCTTGGGGAACAAATGAGGAGAAGAAAAAGTGATCCATGACAAATGTTAGACATATCATTGCCTCACTACTGGAAGTTGCTTTGATGTTCCCAGTGAAAGTGTAGAGAAGAACCAGCACAGAAACAGCACCAAATACTTTTCAACTGAAGCATGTTTATATTTCAGATATTGAGTGCTTATGAGCTGTATGCCACAGACCTAGAGGGTAAGCAGTTTTTTAATCTAGAAGTCAATATACTGGCTAAAAAAAAAAAAAAAAAAAGTGTATCAAACTATTTTCATCTGTGTTGAACTTCATGCCATGTTTAAGAGTGTTGAGTGCTTTTTCAGTTTCAAAATTCTTCACGTGCACCTTTGAATTGAGTTTTAATGGCTGTGAAAGATGAGGGAATATTATCTTCACTTCATATTTAAGGAAGACTAGGACTGACACAACTTGCTGAAAGCGGTGAGAGGAGTAGGTAAGCCTTCTGTCTGGCCTAGCTGGACCGACCTTTTTTTGAAATCTTAAACGGAGCACAGGAGAATTGGATGTATAGGCTGTCTTTTATTAGTTGATAAGATCACAATTTTGTTAGTCTAATTGATAGCACATAACCTATCATAGAGGCTGTACAAATAGGATCCGTGCAATAGGTACTCTCTAAAGAGGTGCCTGGGAAGACATAGCCTGCCAAAAGCAACAGTGCTGGCATTTTGATCAGTAATATCCTTGGCTTCTTTCCACCATTTATGAATGGGAAAAAAAAAATTTAAAAAAAATGTCTGTCATTTGGAAGAAAAGAAATTAAGAATCGTTAATGGGTAATGCTCAAGCAGGTTGCAGAGGACACCTCTTATTCCAAGAAAACCTGTAGTGGGACAGTGCCATATGTTTAAAACATATGGACTGATGAAATAAAATGCTTCTGGAGGGAGGGCACTCTGAGGCATTACACCTTGCATTGGCAGCATTTGAAACCAAAATGTAAAAAAATCATGGTGGGGGCGGGACAGCACTACCTGCTCCACAGACATGTTAATGAGGCAAGTAAAGAGCTAATGGACTACTGATTAAGCACGTTTTAAACATTCACTTAACTAAAAGAAATATTATTGTGCTGTGGTTACCCAGGAGGTCAGAGATTTCACAGTTTAAAGCCGGAAGAAGCATCCCTGAGGGTTATTAAGCCATAACCTTTCCAATCTCCCAGGAATGAGCATTCAGCAATGTACCATTAGCCTGTGAAATCACATGGTCGTCTTACCCTCCCCTCCTCCAATTTTTTTTACATTCACCTGCTGGGTCCTGGCTTAAATTAGACTGCAAGCTCTTCCTGGCTTTCTTTGTATTTGCATAGAGACTAGCACAATGGGGCCCTGATACTGAATGAGCCTTTTGGATCCTACTATAATACCAACATATGAGTAATGAATAGCTAATAATAATAATAACAACAGTGTCTGCTTTGTGTGTGATCTTCCCTTTTTTTTTTTTTTTTCCTGCTCTCATTCGTGTTAGTTACCTCACCCTCAGTGGCTTGAGCCCACAATTTCTTTTCTTATTTTGCTTTTGTAAATTGGAGTGTCTCCAGTCTAGCAAGTAGACTTACACTGACGTGCTGGAGAAGAGCACAGGGACCTTACGGGTAGAAGAGGGCGTATGACAGGTAGTGTAGATGTTTGGTCAGGTCAGATAACAGCATTGTACCTTGGGTCTCAAGCTCTGTCCAAGCTGCCTTTATAGATGTTTTGGTAGCCTTTCTCCTGTGGTTTATTCTGAGTCTTGTGACCTTTCCAGCTCCTTTTCTTGTTTTGCAGTTACAAACAGAGGATGCCGAGGGCAGCTCTATGCTGAAGCCCATGCTATAAACAGAGATGGCTTCTCTAAGGGGAAATTGCCTCTACTAAAAGAGATTTCTCTAGAGACATATCACCCTTCCTTCAGAGGGAAGAGACTGGCAAAGCACAGAAGGCAGCTATGTGAAAGGAAAAACAGCTTTCCACAGAAATTGTATGTGTCAGAATTAAAACGTTAAGAGAAAGAATAGGGTACAGTTAGTTACCTGTGAGCTGCCGTGGTCTAGCACTGATTACAGCTCTGCTAAGTGCTTGGTTGCTTCTAATGGCTGTCTATTCCAGCACTGTCTCAATTATGTAACTCTTTACATTTGAGGGAGACAAATTTCTTTAGTGGATGGGGTTTGTTTTTTTTTTTTTGTAATGTTAAAGTGGATATTTAGCCTGTGTAGCTGCACACACTTTCCCTTTTTGTTAACAATTATTATTTGATTTCTATACTGCCTGTTGAGTTTTGTTTCTTCCCCTTATCCCTTGCGAAGGTGACCCATCATCACTGAGCAGATATGGGTATTGAAGAGTAATACTTTACTTAAGGTGGTCATTCTCAGACCAGGTGAAAATGAGGGGCACAGTGGAGTCCTTACAGGGAAGTCTTACACTGGAAAGGCCAATTCTCTAATGGACTTTCTGTAGTCCCTTTTGCTCCTCACACCCTATCCTTGCAGCATTTTCAAGTGACTTCTGTGCTACCATACTGCTCCTTTGGGGCCAAGGAGCACCCCAGCATTCCCTTAGTTAACTGAAGTTGAAGGAGAGAGAGTGATGCCGAAAGGATGCTCTGTCCCTCATATACACACGTGTCAGCTGTAGATCAGAATGTGATCTCAGTGAATCAGTGTGGACTTTATGTTTGGAGAGGTGCGCCCATGAGTATGTGCCCTGTTTTAAGGGGGAGATGATGCTTTGGGAAGACTGTAGTCTTCCAGAAGAACCAAAATCTGTGCAGTGCATTGCTCTCTTTGGTTTTCAGAGGTGCATACGCTCCATTGATTGCCCTGGTGTATATTCTGAAGATAACCATGAGTTAGTCTGCCTATCTGTCCGGAGGGGATACAGTGTAAGGAAGGGTCTTTCCCAGTATAGTTTTTGGCTGGAAGGAGACTGAGAGGGGTGTAGAAAAGGAAAGAGATAACCCCCAGGAAAGTCAAACTATCTATTTATTTAGTTATGTGTTTTGGGTTGCATTTTGCATTAATCGCTGCCACACACAGGAGCCCTGTAATTTATTATTGGTGATAAGTGTGGACAGTAGCTATTATTTTTGCTCCCTGTTCTAAAACGTGGCAAGCGGGGACACTTAGATTTATGGAACATGCATTATTCAAATCTCGGGGCCCGATGGCTCAGCATGAACAATCCCAGCTATTTCCAGAACCTTTCAGTCTTTCCTCCTTTATTCCTCCTTGTTTTTCCCTTCCCTTACTTTTTCTTTTCTTATGGTTTTGTTAGGCTGGATTAGGACAAGGGGAATTTATTTAGGCCTGGGCCGCTCCAGTGCAGCTCATGGTTCCACATCAGTGACAGGACAGGTCTCACAGGGACTTTACAGGCTAATGCAGAGGGGCCTGATTAATGCCTGTTATGCAGAGCTGGAGGAAAAGGCAGTGTCTTTGGATAGATATCTAACTGTTAGGAAATGCTGATGTGGTAAAGTAAAAGCTGGGTGAATATTTTCCTGGATCAGCCTTTATTTAGCTTTTAATGGCTGACTTCCTCTGGAGCTGCTGTAGGGCTGAAGCAAAGGCTTTATGTCTACCTAGACCAGCACTCAAGGCACTAAAACTACTTCACCTCTCCTCGTCAGGAGTGAACCACCACTAGGCATGCCCAAAATCCACTCTCACATCTGCAGTCATTGTGTTAACAGGTGGATCTCATGCTGAGGATCTAGATACCTCCACTCGCCGGGTATAAATTGTGGGGTACAAATTGTGGGAGTTTAAGGGGTTCCCCTGGCCAATGCATAGATTTTTGGCTACATTCTCCCTCTAGCTGGTTGTAACTGCTGCTTAATAAATAGCAAAGGATTTCTGCAGGAAGGCAGAAGAGTTGGTTTCTAGGAAACTCCTACTTGCATGCAGTTAAAAGCAAAAGAGCCATGGGAAAGCTAGTAAATTCAGAAGAGCCTTCAGACCAGGTGATAAAATCCAGTGGTGGTAGCAAAACTAAAAATGAAATCTTTATCAGTAAGAATAATGTATGGAGGCCTAAACAGGACCACAGCTTGGAAAGATAAGACTACTCAAGGAGTAATGCTCAAAGCAGGAGCAAAATTTCAGCAAAATGAAATTATGAGTGACTTGATAAAGTGACTCGATACCACCTGGGGAAGTCCAAATAACACCTAGTCTACACACACTTAGCTGAAGTGTTACAAGCCTGCATGTGAGCATGTCTGTGCCATCTGGGGTATGTTTATATTGGAATGCCTTTCTTTTGTGCAGGAATGGAAATCATCTGTGCTAGTATAACATTCTTTTGTATAAACGTAGCTACATCTGCTCTGGGCTTGTAGGATAAAACCATTACATTTTCACATGCATAACCCTTGTCTCAAATTACATCCCGCCTTTTAAAAATGCGGTTGGAAATAAGTTGTCAGAAACGTGAAAAGCACAAGGGACAGTGGAGAACTGAAGGAGAGGGTCAAGCTATGGGGGATCAGAGAACTGGAGCCTCAGGGTTTATTTCCCCTGCATTAGTTCACATAGCTTTTATCTGCCCTCCTGTTGAACTGTAGAGCAGGGAGCCAGGGACCCCAAGTTATGAAAATATAATAATATTGGATAACAATATGTTCCCTTACTCAACATGATCGTATTGCCTCAGCCTGTTTGTGTGCCTACTGATGAGCCCTGGTATTCTTGTTATTACTGTACTAAATCACAGTGGAAGGAAACTTTATTTTTTCTTCTTTCTATTGAGATTGCCAAGATATGCTCCCAGGTCTAAGTATCTTTTAAAGAAATAAATGAGGCAGATTTGGGGGGAAAAATATAAATACACAACACAGTAAATGACAATTCTGAATCAAAATGGATTGGGGAAAAATCAATGGGATACCATAAATTCTGTCTCTGTGTGGGGAAAAAATGAGGTAAGGTCACAGACAAACATTCTGCGTAGATTTGTGTGGGCTCTGTCAAAATACCAGTTCTGATAGAGCTTTTAGTGAGACAAATTACAGGTCTCAAAGACATAAGCCTGTTAACTGTTTGTCAGCCCCTGAAACACCACAGCATGGAGACACTAAGAGCCATGATTTTGATACTTTAGGGAAGAGCTGAAATCTATACTAATTCAGAATTGGACCAAAGTTAGAAGTCCCGATTGCGAGTGCCACTGATCTTCGACATGTCATCTGGAACAGAACTTTGCGGCTTGTGCCTTTCAATAATAGGATTACTCTGAATTATCCAGACTGAAATTAAACACACACAGCAGCAGCACATGGACTGGAGAAACAGTTTATCAGGCTCAAGCAAATGTTGTTTGTAGCAGCTGATTTCTTGAATGCACAATAAGGAGTACTGGCTCCCATTTTAGGCACTCTGGATGTTGGTTCTGAAACAGAATATTGTATCTGGTTGGAGTCTTTTTTTTTCCTTTCTTCTCCTCTAGGAAAAAAACAAAACAAAATACCACTGTGTTTTTTCTTAAAAAAAAAAAAGTATAAAAAGTAGTCACAAATCAGAATGGAGGGTTAGAAAGGCAAGAACAAGCAGATGATGGGAAATTAATTTCCAGAAAAATTTCTGAGGAGATTGAGTATGATACAGTCCAAAGCTTTGATGAGATTGACACATACCTGCAGAACACTTTGATTTCCGCAAAGTAGCATTTTTATAGTTTTTCCAAAAGAGGTTTTTCCAACCAGTGTTGCTTACTCTGGCTCAATCATTATGAGTGACTCAAATAGACCAAGTCTCTTGTCTTCCCAGGGGAATCACTTGAAGAGTGACATGACACAAAACTTCAAGTAAGTAGATTATTAAAAATTCGGGTGATAGTTTTAAGAGTCTGGAGGGAAAAGTAAGGATATTGAAATCCTTACAATGCTTTGTATATTATTTATAGTGTTAGGATAACGCCTAGAGGTGAAATACCGTTCCTGTCCCAAATTCAGCATGTTCTGAACAGCAAAGGCTTGGAAGTGTGTTAACAGCCTGCTATCAAGTATCTGCAAAGTATTTTCTCTGTGAATAAAGGTGAGAGCATGAAACTGTGTGGATATAAAAGAGGTGGCAAGGAGAACAGACTAGCCAGAACACCCACGAGTTTTAAATGGTCTCAAAACCTGGAACCAAATCTTGCAGGTTGTGTTTTTATGAAAAAAGGGGAGAAAGACAAGATGATCAAGGACAATCATACATGAAGTGCATCAGCAATGCCAATAGCATGTGCCAGACATTTTTGGCAATAGGTATAAAGGAGAGATTAATGGACCTACGAGGAAATTAGAATAATAATAATTAATGAAGATCTGTCCCTCCCCCAGTTAGGACGCAGTAGCTTCCCTTTGCTTGTTTCTGAGCTTTACGTGGTATAGCTCTTTTCTTTTCCAGCTGTGAGTGATGTTTCTAGGGTAAGATATCTTCTATTTCTTCCCTACAGCCCTGTTTGTCACCTCAGCTCTCAAGACATTGTTAACCTAATCTAAGAGACCCTGGTTCTGATGGAGTCTTTCAGTAGGCTAGTTCAGTGGAGACATTTGTACCCATCAAGTTCTGGTAGAGTCTAGCAAGCAACATGTGAGGGATTTGGGTCTCTACTGTTTATTGTCCCTCTCTCTTAATAGCTATGATTTGTTTCATCTATTACTGCCTCAGTTTCTCCACTTGTAAAATGAGTATAATAATTAAAAGTCTAAGCTTACCTAGAGCAGGAGTTGGCATAGTGAAAGTCTTAAAGATGTGATGCTGGCAGATGTGGAATAAAGGATGTGTTGGATGCTGAAGTAAATAATGCTTATTATATTAAATTTCTCTCAGTATCCCTCTCAGATTCCTGTAGCGATTTTCTTGTTTTCATCCTGAACTGTGATTTGTAGAGTTCTTATATAGCGCACTTAAATTTTTGCAAGCACTGGTGCCAAACATCCACTATCTCAAATATTATAGACCTTCCTGTGATGGCAACTTTTTAGAAGTTGTCAGGTAGAAGGAAGAAGAGCAATCTTACTTAATTATCTTCCAATTCTGTTTTATTTTGGGTGCTTGCTCTTTAGATAGTTGTAGCAGGGTTGAAGAATGTCAGTGGGCTTTTCTAGAAAGAAGGGGAGAGGATCAGATGCCTCTAACCCACATCACTTGTACTTTAGTAACATCGATGTGTGTCATAAAAGCATCCTAACGGGCAGAGGCATAATTCTGTATTGCACCCGACTTGGTGCCTCATTGACTGCATTTTGCCACTTGTCTATTCCATGCTGAAGTTCTCCCCAGAAGGCTAGTTGTCATTTGAGGTTTAGATAGATTGGTTCCCTTTCAGGGTTCTGATGTTGCAATTAAAAAGCATGACATTGACATACATTTTTACATCTGCAAGGAGTTGGGTTGGTTCTATCATTCGATCTTCAAAGTCATAGCATGACTATCGTGTCTTAGGAAACAGAACAGGACTTGGGAGAAATATACAGTAGGGGCTCTATCATATCCACATGGGTCAAACATGGAAAAAATAGCAGATATTGCTCTATAATTCTCACCTAAAGAGTTTAATGAGATGCACCTTGTCCTTCTGAACTACTGAAATTAGATGAGTTCCCAAGATAAATTTTGAGACGAGAGTTAGAAGAACCTATGTAAGGTAAATAACAGCCCACTACAGCTTATTCTTTTGCTTACTGAAAACTATAACTGCTCTTCAAATCTTTGTGAGCAATCAGTACTTGGAATAAAGCCTCTGGCTAGAGCTAAGCTTGAGCAAGGAGGCAGCTGTGCCACTGGAGACCATGCTCCCACAATATTGCTGCCTTCAATCACTGGCAACTGCTTCCATGTTTACTTGGGCACTTTTATTGTACTCAAGGAAAATGCTTTCCCTTACCTCTGTTGTCATGGGCAAAACAGTTTAAGCTTGGGGAATTTAACTGAATTTTACTTTATTGCCAGTTAATTTTAATTACTGGTTTGTGTATGGAGAAACAAAGAAATGAAACAAACATGGGGAGAAAACCCTTTCCTCCCCTTCCCTAGGCTCAGCTTCGGTCCACCACCTTTCTTTGCCATCTCGCCTTGTTTTTGACCACATTACACTCAGTCCCTTGGGTGAGGTGACAGACAGTGCAGCAGGTTGGATTGGTATACCATGGCTTCTTTCTGCTGCTCCTGCTTTCTTGCTTTTTTTTTCTTCCCTGACACCTTCCTCCTCACTCATTCCCTGCTTGCCTTGGTCTTCCATAGCCATGGCCCCTCAGAGGTCTCCTTGCTTCAGTGTTGGTCCCTCCATAGCTACAGTTGCCTTAGAGATGTACCTCCTCTCATAAAACCTCCATTTGTGTGTCCTCTTGTGGCTCTTCCTGTGTTTCCTCCTGTGTCTTCTCCTGAGCCCCTTGTTTTCCGTGCTGCCACCCTCCCCTACCCTTCCAAGGCAGTGGGACTGGGGCCCCCCTGACAGCGTGGGCTGGTACTGAACAGGATCAGCATGGGACTGTCTCTGACCTCTCCCACCCAGGGCTCCCTGTGCCCCCTGCTACCAAAGCCCTGATGCTGATGCCCATATATATGCTCACGGGAGAGAGGGGGAAGGTGAGACATGCTTGTTAAAAGGAAAGAGGGCTATCGCATATATGGTTGCTAGCCATCACACGCCAGTTGTGTTGAGGTGCCAAGGATTTCAAACATGCTGAGTAACACAGAGAAGACAAGTGTAGCTGCTGTGCTGTTTTCATTTAATGCAATGTGATTGGGCTCAATTCAGGAGAGCTCCTTCAGCCATTTTGATTTGTGGTTTTACCCAGTCTCCTTAACTTTGAATGTGTCATTTTTCTGTGTCGTTATCTATGTGTTGCCTTTGATCTGTAAAATCTAGATTGATCACTTGTGGGGGAGGTGGTGTCCTGTGGTAGTCCAAGGTCAGAGACCTGGCATGACACAGGTTTCCTTAGCTCTTCCCCTGAGTTTTGTGGGAGGGGGGATGCATGCATCTGCTTTGCAAGCCACTTTAGGAGGGGCTGAAAGAAAAAGTAGGATCAAAAAAGTCAAGAAAGTTGGTGTATTTGACATTGGATGAGAAGATCTCCCCTTGAAGGTGTCCCAAGACCTGCCTGAATAACGAGGCCTGTCACAGGTAGACAGATAAAGACCAACTGCCTGATAATGGCAGCAATAACATTTTATCATTGGTAGAAATATTCCACGAGGGGTCTGATAACATAGCCAGGGATCATGTATGACTTATTCACCTGATGCTGTCATCTCCCCTTCAAAATAGTTTCTGTGGGCAACATGATAGAAACTAGCAAAGTGTTTCGGCTTGGTCAGTAGAGCATAAGCTGGGTCTAGGTTCCCTTTACTGACGGGAGAAGGAACAACCAGCAACATCACTGGGACTCCTTTCTAGTGCCAGCTGGACCTTAAGGTGAGCTGAGAAAAGAAGATACCATAGTACTGTGTAACTGAGAGCTCACTTTAGAGGTAACTCTGCAATGAGGAATTACTTTACTTGTTTTGTCAGTGTTGTTTAAAAGAGAGGAACCTTTTTTGACAGTCTGCCCTTTTCACAGTCTGTTTGTGTTTGTCAGCCTAATTTAAGCTTTTTAAAAAGGGTTTTGCACCAGCGTGACTATCAGTGGGAACTAGAGGAAACTGGAGATGCTTGAGTATCTGTCGGGTAAAGGTTGTTTGCGCTCATCACCAAATGGAGTGTGTGTGGTTTGGGATCATTGGGTACCTCTTCTTTCTTTGGGAAAGTCTAGGACTTGGAGACCACAGGGAGCAACATGTCAGCTCTGACTTCAGTCAGGGCAGCTCTTGGGGCCTTTTGACTAGAAACAGCAGCTCATATTGAAGGTGAAGATGAAAATGCACCAGTTAGGCTGTTATTTGGAAAGGGAGTAAGAGTCATTGCAAGAAGTCCTGTTGATAGCCGCTCCAGCTACCTGAAAGCGTAGGACACCATCCAAAATCTTAAATAATCTCTCTCTTTTTGATCACATTATACCTTTAAGGCCAATACACATTCAAGAATTGCTAGTACTCTTCTTTCAACTGTATTCTCTCTGTTCTGTATAGTGGATTCGTTCTAAGGACCACTTCTCTGTAATTTAAACCCCTCTGAAACAGAGCCTGTGTTTGCCCCTCAGAAATCCCTTAATTGTGGATGCTTCTTCCCTGCAGCAAATGTGGCCGTGGAAGAGGTTACCACACACACGATGTAATTTGCAACAGCTGGCAGATCCAGAGACCCCTTTGAGCTAGAAGTATATAGAGGTGTTGGGTTTTTTTTAATCTTTTCCCACTAAGTCTTCTAATACCACCATGAAAAATGCTTCACCAGTCTGCACTGAGTATTTCACCTGATCCCATCCCATCCCAGCAGCTGGGGTGACAGCCGCTATGTTTTTGACATAAAATACAAATTACCATTTTTCTTCCATCCAAGCCCTCCTCTGTGAGTTGATCTTTATGACCATTCCAATCCAGCAATACTGTTGCTGAAAATCAGGTGTTTGCTCTGGGAATGTGCAGGGAAAGAATTTCACTGTCTTTATAACTTCCAGTCGACCATTACTGCTATTGAAATAACATATGTTTTGATCTCTGGCACGTTTGTTTCTCTCACCATTCAGTCAGGACTCAAAGGTGACAGAAAAAGCAGATTGTCCTTTAGCTTAATAGGTTGCCCTGCTGTTTTGCGATGCAGAGATCCTTGGCTTAATTTATTGCTGGAATGGATTGCTTCCAAATAAGGATAATCCTCCTCATGCTGTTTCTTCACTTGGTTACCTTCCTGTTCTTTTCACTGGCAACATCAGCCTCTGCAGTTCTGGTTTATTCTTGCCAGGAGACTCTTATTCATTTGCTGTGGTTTTTTGTAGTTATGGTCCTAAACCTGCTATCTTCAGTAGCTTAAAACTTTCTGAGACAATTGCTTCAGGGGCTTGAACTTTTTGCTCATGTTTTCAACCCAAAAGTGAGTTCCAGAAGAATAATCTGCTTGGCTGTGTTGGTAGTGAGGATTTTAAAGTCATGTCTTTTTTTCTGGCTAAACACTGAAAATAATTACTTTGTGCTAGATTGACTCTTGCTTGCGCAAGGGAGAGGAAGTGCCAGGAGTTTGCTATCAAGAAATTCCTACGGGAAAGCTGCATATAATGCAAAGGCATCTCTCGCAGCTGCTCTTTAATAAAATGAGATGTTTAATCTGCCTTAATGAATCTCCTCGGCCATTGAGGTGGGACCCTGGCTTTTACCAGGGTGCCTGTGTCAGTAAAGGGTAAGAACCACTTCCAAAAGAAATGATGGGGTTTTACCTTCAAAACATCAAGTCCTCTCAGATCTGAAGTGGCTTTGGCACTCTCTACTCCCTTCTGTCCCACTGCTGCATTCCTCTGCACTCACATGACTGCAGAAAAGAAGATACTAGAGATGAGAGAGGTGGAACTCTGACTTCAGTATGATTGATCGCGTAGCGCAGCTCAGTCTGATTTTGTTCCTCATTTCCTGCAAAGACAAAAGGAATAGTATGTGATTGTCTCTTCCCTTCTCCAATTTGTGGGGACTTCACATCCTTTCTTCCTCTCTTTTCTCTTTTTCTTTTTTTTTTTTTTTTTTTTCCTGAAAGGGGGGAGGGGGGAAGGGAGTTGGGAGGGAAGTTAGAGTTCGTGCAACATTCAGATTCACACCAACTTGCAGAAGATAAATGCTACTCCTCCATACAACCTTTTTTCAGGTTCACACTGTAACAGGCAATGATTCTCACCAGCAGTCTATAACTCAGTCTTGTAGCACTGGGAAAGAGCACTGTAACTTAATTTTAACTCTGTGCAAATTTAATTATCAGTGGCAATTCGTTTATGCCAGTAATTTTCAACAAGAAGCTCCTCTTTTAAATAAAGGCTGAAGAGAGAGAGCGTGAGAATGCATTTAAGACAGAGACAACTTGCTGTCTGACCTCGAGAAATGTTCCTATTCAAACACCTCGTGTGCATGGAGCATCATGCTCTACCAGACCCTTGCCTCCCTCTGCAAGAGACCTGAGATAAGGTTGTTTTGTGAACCCTGGAAGAATGAGTTTCTCAGCTCCTGCATCATCAGCATCTCGGCTGGAAAGTTGCATCAACAGAGCTATCTGGTGCTAGACTAATTACTGCACATGTAATGCATGTACATGTAATACATGTACTGCACATGTAAGACCTGCGAGTCAGAGAGGGACGTGGGGGGGTTGATTGCCACATGGCTGAACAGGAGCCAGCAGTGTGCCCAGGGGGCCAAGAAGGCCAATGGCATCCTGGCTTGGGTCAGCAGTAGCATGGCCAGCAGGGACAGGGAAGGGATCTGACCCCTATGCTCGGCACTGGTGAGGCCGCCCCCCGATTCCTGGGTTCAGTTTTGGACCCCTCACCCCAAAAAGGCCATTGAATGACTCGAGCGTGTCCAGAGAAGGGCAACGGAGCTGGTGCAGGGTCTGGAGCACAGGTCTGATGGGGAGCGGCTGAGGGAACTGGGGGAGTTTAGTCTGGAGAAGAGGAGGCTGAGGGGAGACCTCCTGGCCCTCTACAGCTCCCTGAAAGGAGGGTGCAGAGAGGGGGGATGAGTCTCTTGAGCCAAGGAACCAGCGCCAGGACAAGAGGGAATGGCCTCAAGCTGTACCAGGGAAGGTTTAGACTAGATATGAGGAAGCATTTCTTTCCAGAAGGGGTTGTTAGATGTTGGAATGGGCTGCCCAGGGAGGTGGTGGTGTTTAAGAGTTGGGTTGTCCCAGTGCTGAAGGATCTGGTGGAGTTGGGAACAGTCAGTGTGAAGTTAATGGTTGGACTGGATGATCTTCGAGGTCTTTTCCAATGCAGACGATTCTGTGATTCTGTGACAAGGGGGTAGATGTTTTTGCATACTGGATCTCCACTAATGTTGTGCTGGTCAGCAACTGCATTAGTATGACAGTTGGCTTTCCTGCTTTAAAACCAGTGAAGGATGTTCTACCTCAGACCTGCACACTGGTTGGTGGAGGACTGATTGGCATTTGAAGTTGTGCTCTTCCTGTCTGGCCTTTTGACAGAATGGTTTTAAAACCTGAACGTTGCCCTGTGACCAAGGGACAACAGAAGGTTGCAACAGGTCCTGGATAAGAAAGCACTGAGGAATGGGAAGTTGACTACTCACCTGTAGTGCAAAACAACCTCATTGATACGCAGGAGACTTCAGTCTCTGTGACTTTCAATGTCTTCCACAACATCAAACTGATATTTCAAAGAGATTAAGAACTGAAGGGAACATATGATATCCATTTAAAGCCAAGACTTCAGATTTAATGAAGGCTGTATCAGAATGAGATATGATTCAGATATCAAATTACATTTGTTTAGCCCAACACAGCTTAATAAATCACAGCAGCATTTAATAAATATTTATCTTCTTTTAATCACCACTTAGTGCTTTTTCTGGTCTCCCCATTCCCTTAATGGCTCACTCCTGTATTTATTAAATGTGATTTCCATTTCTCAAATAATCAATACATCTTTTTATTTTTTTGTAATTTGGGCAGCTTTACTGAACTTTTGTGAGATTTAATTAAGATTAAGGTTTAATCTTTAATTTCAATATATAAATTATCCCACATTTGCTATTAAGTCATTATTTGGTAACCTCATTTGGTATGAAATCTTGACTGGAAATGTGGCAAGCTCGACAGTACAAATGTTAATGAATTTCAGGGGAATCTTTGGATTGGAGGAGGAACTTGGCTGCAATTACATCTCTTTAGCTGATGTGGGTATGTAATTAATAATGTGGAATGGGCAATAAGGAAGGTAGCTTCTGCGTGGCTGACAAAGCTTTAGTTTGCATGGGTATCTGGTGCAGCAGGAGGAGTCAGAGTGAGGTCAGTTGGAAAACAGCAGCCTATGGAAATGATAACACTTGTAAATGATGACTCAGCTGCCAGCATAATGTGCAGTATGCAGGGAGGCTGCGAGTAGGTTTTTCTTGCAGAGTATTTCCTATGCCACATGCCCATCCCTGCTGGAGCCACGTCAGACCCACAGAGTCAGCCATGGCCAGTAACGGGAGGGGAGACCTCTGGACTCACCCAGGTGCTGCCAGTGGGAATGACTCTTCAGCTCTTGACAAGACCTCGACTGCCACAGAAATCTACTCAGAGCTGATGCTGTGCAGCTGTTCCATACTGTTTTCTCCATTATCAGCTCTCTCACTTAAAATAATAAACTGTAGAGCTTTGGTTGTGAAAGTCCAATTTATATTTCAGGGTAGATGCATTCTGTGCTCCTCTGCTTGTCCCAGGCACCCCATGGGTCTCATCTGCTTTCTTGCCTGGCTGTCCTTTCCATGGAAAAAACCCCAGTGAACTAACAAAAGAAAAATCAAACAGAGGAAAGCAAAATGGTATATGGGTATCTTGTCATAACTTGGGCATGCACCTGGATGTTGGGGAAAACTCTCAGATTCCACAGTGTAGGTAGAGCTTAAGTCCCCAAAGAGACTCTAGCAAGGTAGTTCAAGTCCCATGTGTTTGAGTCAGGCCAGGAGCTCGTATTGTTTTACAACTTTGGCATTGCTGGTTCTCTTGATATTGATCAAAAGTTAAATGACTTTTTTGCAGTTTTATTGTTGTTCTGCATGGGAAGGTTTGCATTAAGCCCCCTGCAGTGTCTCTTATGATGTACAGGAAACTTTCTTTGGTTTACTTATGGAACCAAGGATAGAATCACTACAGAATCCACAAGGATGCATGTAATATTTATGAAGTTAATGCACTGGTCTTTGAATATTCCATGCTTCTATAACATCTGTCAAATATCAATATAATAGTCTCTGAATTTTGCATGACTCCACAGCATCACATCTGCCATGGCCCTGTGTAGCAACCTGCTACCTGGAATGGTCAAAGTGTCCCTCTTCCCACTCCTACACCTCATATAACCCTCCCTGGGTGGGATAAAGGCATTCAAGTCTCCAACAGGGATGTCACTCTTGCACAAAATCTTGTAGACTGATTCAGAATTTTCACTTGACCACTGGACAAACTTTTAATTCTTGTAAAATTACTTAGCCCTTAAAGGCTACTTGACCAGTTTCTAAGTGGCCTTTAACTCCTTCAGCCTTTGCTTGAGATGTCTTCTTGATGTTTCCTTATTTAGCTGTATGGATGTTGCAAGGGAAAATAGATATTCAGGCACTTCATACTTCTTTTTATAGACTTTGACAGCACAGCCATTTTATATCTCATCAAGGAAACAGACACTGCTTTTAATTAGTGAAGGGCTATCTCCTCTTTCTGGGTTTATCAGTGTGACTAGTGCAGCATAACTCTTCACGTAAGCTTGTTTTGATTGTTGCTCTACTTTTGGGGCCATTTTCCTTCTACCAATATCTCGGCACAAACACCATTAGAAGTGGAGGAGGTTATCTGAGGAGCTTTGCTTTTTTTTTTTTTTTTATTGTTAGGTGGCCACAGTCCCCATTGGTACTGTACAGAGACATCCCTCAGGTTGGAAATGGGTCGAGAAGAGCACACTAAGACATGGGGAGGCATCCTTGGTGTTGCTACACAAGCTTTTTGTGATAAATAGCATCTGAAGCTACCTATTCTGTTGGCTGTTCCACCAGAAGGCAACAGTTTACCTACTGACATGAGAAAGGAGCAGGGTTTGTTTCCACTAGCTCCTCTCAGTCCTCCAGTTTGCTACCTATCACAGGTTTTGAAAATGTCTGAGATTAAATTGCTTGAGTAGCAAGGAACTAGGCTACATCCATAGGTCTTTTAAAGACCAAAACCAGTATGGACTAAGATATTGCTTTCTAGTGTAGTCAGCAGCACTGCAATCAGTAGGAAGGGGGGTGGGGGTGGGGTAGTATAGATGTATCAGTTTCAACAGATTAGGTGCATTAATCCAAGACATAGGGTAATGTTTGTGTTGAATATCCAAGGTATGAATTCTTTTCAGGCTGTTTATTACTGCCTCCTGTCTTCTCTCTGCCTTGAGACTCCTCAGTGGTGTTTTGCCACTCTTTTGAGAAGGGAGTTTGAAAGGCCATTGAGTTGTCTTGCAAATGACAAATTTGAATCCTAACGACAGTGTCTGGCTGTGATCAGCCTGTGGAACTACTTAGGACTGTTGCACTGTGAAGCCCTACAGTGTGAGGAATAATGCTTTGGGACCTGTTTGCTGAGTAGCAGGCTGGATGTTTGGAAGTATCAAACCCACCACACCCAAAATAAAGCCCTTTTATTAAAGTCACTTACTTTGAAAGAGACGCTCTGGCAAGTTTAGCAGCCTGATCTAACAATAGCATGAGTATAGGACATGAATGAAGAATACCATAATTCTTACCTCATTGCTGACACCAAGATGCCATTTGGCTTTGGGTGGGTCTTTTGTAATCTAGTAGCAAGAGCTCTGACATGTTTCTGCGTATTCTTGCCTTAGTTTATCAGTCTGCACTGTAGAGATTGTGAGTCCATGCAGTCACGGGGATGCTAGACCAATAATAAATTATAGCAAGGATGAATTTTCCTTTCACTAACATCTCCCCAAATTATTAGTACTCATCACTTTGAAAATAGGGAGCCAGGAGGTTGACATCTGTCCTTTGTCATCAGAGTACGCTATGTGATCTCGGGGAGTTTTGCTGTAGATTATGTTCTGTTCCAAACAGTTCAGAGAAAATCCAAAAGGTTAAAGAGAAGGAGATGGATGCCTAAATGGGGGAAAACATTAAAAGCAATTAATTTACAGGAAGAGTAGTTCATCAACAGCAAAGCAGGTGAAGTCCCGGCTGGCCAGCCAGCTGTCTGCATCTCTCACTGCTCAGCACCTGCAGACAGACATTTTGTTGTGCGTATCCTACAGCTATCTGGCACTAAGGCGAGGATGCTGGGAGAGAAGGAGAGACAGGGAACAGCAGATACTTAAAGGGGATTTTGGATAGGCATAGGAAAAAAAATCACACCTTCTGGCAAAGCTGAGAAATGAGGTAGGAACACCAGGGCTTGGGCACTGGGAAGAGTCTTCCATGCCATTAGGTTACTCGGAGGGGAAAGGAGGCAAGCAGTTGGCCAGCAGTTGTACTGCAGGAGCATTGTCCTTCCCTATCCTGCCCCTGTGCCAGGTTGAGGATGAATAGCCTTGCCTTCTACATCTTGTAAGGATGATTGCTGCTATGCTATGCCAGTTACGTGGCTGCCAGCCTCTTCTAATTTGCATGTAATGTATGGCAAAGCCATAATGTCATTTCATTGCATAGATCTTGCCAGAGACCACATTAAAAAGCCTGCTGTGCCGTTTCTGGCTCTGACTCTACAGCATTAGTTGCCCCATCAGCCACTTTGGGAATGAGTTTCCAAAATTGAGTCCAGATGCCAATTACTTTAATGAAGCTGCGGATTCTAAAAAGGATCCCACGCACACACCTTGCCCCTGGCTACTGTCTCCCTGGGAGGAGGCACAGGCGATTTTGTCAGATGCTTATTTTTTTGCAATGGAGCATGCAAGAACATCTGGGGAAAGAGAGGGACTTCAGTTGCCTGTAGCTGAGAAGAAAAAGGCATCTTGGCACAAGTGCCTTGGATGCCTTTAGCTGACAGATACCACGTGAGCTGTGTCTCACGAAGGCATAACAGCCTGGTGCCTTCAACGTACACCAGATCCAGAGGTATCGCTTTCCTGGATGCACTGCTATTGTTCTGCTTCCTTCTTGTTATTAATGTTACAGCCTCAGCAGGAAAGCTGGATGTGAGATAGGGCCACAGTTAGGAAAGGTTTGGATTGGGTGTGCTGGTTACTGAAGAGAAGGGTTCACAGCCAATCCTGTGGCAGCTTGGAAGGAACTCGCTGTGGACTAGCCAGGATTGTGTGGTGCTAAGGCTCTACCAGAGGCAAAGCCCTCCACATGCATATGTGCAAGGGTTTAAAAATAGGCTTTTGCTGTGTTTTGTGACACCTTCGGATCACGCAACTATGGGTCTCTCTGCCTTAAACTGAAGAGAAAATTGCTTCAGCCTGGAGGAGGTAGCTCAGCCTGTGTGTTCTTCTCTAGGTTCAATCGCTAGAATGCAACACATGCCCTCAACATTAAAGAAAACTTGCCCCAGCCAACAAGGTCCTCAAATCCATGAGGACTGCCAGATAGTAACAGATAGGTGCTTTCCAGGCATAATTACCATCTCAGATACAAAGGGGTGCAGTGTCATCTCCATTGCAAACTCAGGGACAAGGCAATCCCTTTTTGTTCAGCTCTTTCAGTTTGTTTTGTGGCACAAGAGGACCCTGTCCCACAATCACAGAGCCTGAGTGCTACTGCAAGATGACAAGGATGATGTGTAAAACAAAAAACCAAAACAAAAAAACAAAACAAAAAACCCCCACTGAAGTCGGTGGAATTATTTCCACTGTAATGAGATGCAGGCAAAGGTGAGACCAGGGATCAAAGTTATGCTGTGACTGTGGACAAGGTCACTACTTCTACTTGTGCCTCGGTTTCTCCATCTGTGAACTTGATGATATACTTCTCTTATGTTGTGTATTTGAGATTGCTGTATTGTCTGCAAAGGTGGTTGTAATCCCCAGATGTTGTGGGAGTGGAAAGGATTATCATCATTATTTCTGACAGGCAGCTATAACTCATCTTTGCTTACCAGAGCCCTATGGTAGTTTTATTGTGAAATGAGTAAAGGTTATTTCAGCGTGGGAATCATGTGAGCTTATTTGTTGTTGAGCTTGGTAATAAATTGGTCCCAGACAGTGTTGCCTGAGCTGTGTGAACAGAGAAAATTTTATGATTCTTAATTTAATTTGTGTTTTTTATTTCCCGCTGTTTGTATTCTCCCAAAGTCTGAAAACACTTCTTCACCATTTGATCTGGACTTTTCCCATTTGATGAATGTTGATTATTTCCTGTTCTCCTTTCCTGAGGTTTTGTTTTTTTTTTTTCCATATAAAGTATAAAACGATGACTTAATTAAGTCAGTCTGTCTCTTGAAAGTAAAGCTCTTTTTTTAGTTATTTTAAGCTCCCTCCGCTGGAGGCTTCTGCAACAGCATTGGAGAATGAAGCAACCTGGGATAAATACAATTTAACTTGGTTTTATGCTGTGCATCCCTATAAGAAGCATGCGAAAGGGAGGCAGTATTTATCTTTTGTCTAAGTCCAGCACTTTCTGCGAGGGGATCTTAAAGCATTTGACATATACTAAGGGCTTAACCCTTACCACAGACCTGTGGGAAGCAAACGGAGTGCTTTCAGAGCAAAATATATGGATCCAGTTAAGGAGCAACCTTAAGGGTTGTACTGAGGAATGGAATGGGAGGAGGAGGGATGCAGGATCATGGTGAGAGCTGCAGAGGAGAAGGTTCTTGTACTGTTTTCAAAGGACAGTAACTGTAGTAGCAGAAGGGAGGATGATATTGCCCAAACAGAGAAAGCTAGGAAAGGAATCAAATGGAAGGCTCACAGGATTGACTAAAATAAGTTTATAGAAACTCTGCAAGTATTCTTCCCACCACCTCTCCTCATAAGTGTCACCACATGTTCTTCTAGTCCATGCCTTCTGCTCAGAATGACTTTTTCAAATCCTATTGCGTGCTCACCACAATCCAACCGCTCTCAGAAACCCACTGCTTGGAGCATTGCCTGCCATAGTGTTCCTGCACACTATCCCGGCCCTCCTCATCTGTGCCGTGATGCCAGAGAAACTCCCCTTTACCAGGAGGACCTGTGTTTACTTTGCAAAGGTGTGGGTGATGATGCAGAGAAAAAGCTGTTTGGCATGGTGTTTTTTCTTCATTTTTTGCATACAGCTTTTTAATAGCTGTGTAATAAAACCACTATTGATGAAAGAGGTCATTTACCATCAACTGATTTGGTTTTCTGCAATGAGCTAATGTTTAATTAATGTGCAATAACTTTTGCAACCAAATGTATCCCTTTAGATTTACTATAGGGGACAGTTTGAACATCAACTTAAGCGGCCAATGACTGCAAATGTATTTATTAAGGTTTAAACGTGTGTAAATGAGTTTGTGTCTATTTGCAGAGCTGTTAAACTACAGTAAATATGTTCTTTGTCAATTGGTGGTTAATTAACATCCATTAGTTCTCCATTAAGAGCACAGTTTGGTGTCTGAATTTCCTTGCTTAGTACTAACTTTGAATTAGGGCTGTATTTTTTTCTTCTTTCTATACAACAGAGTTTTCAAAATCTGCTTTCTCTGTAGGGTTGGAGTGCTAGGAGCAAGAAGATGTGCCAGTTCTTGGAGTTTACCTTGCAAGGCAGGAGATTCGCAAAGGGACAAGTGGAATTTTATTGCTCAGCCTTACAGCTCCTATTTATGAACTTAGCAGCTTCCTTTCTCACATGTGTGTCTGCCTCCCAGACTTTTGTAGCCAGCACAAGCTGTGGAGTTGGCTCAGGTGTTTAAAGCCTTCAAATCTCTGTGAGGCTTTTAGGCCTCACATTTATTTTTTTTTTTAATGCAAAAGTCGCTAACACCTGCATGGGGGATGCACACTGAGCAGATCATGAAGGTCCTGTTTTACTCCAACGGAAGCTTTTCAGGTTGACATTTCTGAGTGAAGGCTTTTGGGGGCGAGGGGGTTAGGTACAGGGAGTATCCCCTCTCGGCTGGCCGCTATATCGGTGAACAACCACAAGGTGACACTGTCCCAGTACATTATTTATGTTTTGACAGAGGAATGTACATTAATACATTTCCCATAAAAGATGGTTCTGTGCATCAGCACCCATTCCCTGTTTCTTAACTGAGAATTAAAGGTCTGAACCTGTGCCAGGTGCTACACAAAACAAAAAGTCCCTGTTTCTTAACTGAGAATTAAATCATGCTCTTATGAAATCTAGACATTAAGGAAATCTTTCAAATTACCTTCGATACATGTAAGCATTGCCTTTTTACAGAGTGTATGGCCTTAAAGAGTAATAGTTCCCCCCTACTTACAAAGCTGTGTGAGAACTTTGTCCTACAACCGAAAAATGCCAGACCAGTCTCCATTACTGACCCAAGTCAGCACAGAAATTTCATCTTTTTCTTCTATTCCTTTGCAGCTATCAGCATTTGAGGTTGACAGAGTATCTTGCTTACAGGTAACGCTGGGGAGAGTCCTGTTTCTTTCTTCAGTTGTGCAAATATGCAAGTAGGGAAATAAAGACCTGAGTGGTCTATTATGAGGTAGGCTTTTACTCAGGAAACTCCAGTATCCTTATGTGCTAGGTAAAAGAAAAAAAAAAAATTTTTTTTCTTAGTACAAGAATGCTTTATTTGCTGGAATTGGTTTTGGATGGTAACATGGAGTGAGGTTAAGCAGTGCTATGTGTGTAACTCGGGTGTTGAGGTAGTAAGTACTGATGTAGAGCTGACATACATAAAAATGACTAATATGAAAAACATCTGGGAATGAGGTACCATAATGAATGTCAGGTTTAACAGTCAGACACAGTATCAGAAGCATCTAGGAAACGACAAATCTGTAAAGTACACTAAAATACAGGCAAAAAGCATGTTTGTAAGGGTAGACTTTGGACCTGATTTTCCCCAGGGCGATGTTTGTTTACATCTGGCCATCTTGTTTTACCAGGTCAGGTTTAAAGAGTTAACTGGTTTGTATGTGTGATTGTGAATAATAGGCTGAACCTGATACCATTCAGTTGCTTCATGTTCGGTGCCTGCAAACATCAACGTTGGTTTTAGTAACATTAGCTAAATTGGTAACAATGTTAACTGCTTCCCCTTGATTTCTCCCTCATGAACCTGCAGTTTCCCTGCGGTTTGTTGCTCTGAAATTATTAAAGGAACAGTCAGAGAAAACAACAAAAGTTTAATCAGCTCAGTCTTGTTTGATTAGTCAACAAAGTCACCCCTTCAGTATCCTAGTAGTTGGTACCATCAAAAGAAATTGCCCCAGTGTGTGTGTGTGAGGGGAGTGCAACTGAAGTGTTGAAACATTCAGGCCAGTTCTGGAAATGCAGTAAACGGGCTTTCCTAGATAAACACCGACTTGTTCAGGCTCCCTCTGGTCCCATGCACGTTTCCCACCTCGCTAGAGAGGAAGCTTTTCGTGACACCTGACGTGGTAGTGAAGAGGAGTCTTGTGCCTTGTATTAAAACTATGCAACCTACAGAGAAGGGTGCCTATCAGTAAGCATCTGGGTGTGCAACCCATCACGAGCTCCTGTCAAGTTACGTTAGCAGCTTTGGTTTGAGGCGAGACGTCTGTAAGTAACAATCATGACTTGTCCTCTTCTTCCCTACCAATTCTAGACAGGCAAGTCCTTGAAAGAACAAATCTGTAAGCTGCAGACATGAAGACATGGTGACTGTATTAGTTGCAGGCATAAACCCAAAGCAGCATCAGCAACTTGCTCCTTCAGCTCCCCGGACACAGGCTTGACCTGAAAGAAGTCACCCCAAAAAAGCAGTAATCTAAAAAACCAGATCTGCTGTTGGATGCTTTACTGTATCATAGGAGGAGAGCCAGGATGGCTAAAGCATGAAATTGTCCACTGGATCTGCTGGGGTTTATATTTATTTCCTTGCTAAATTGTCCAGCCCTCCTTACTGCAGTCAGTGCTTCCTACTCACAATCTCAGTAGAGGCATTAAGGAGTAGTTTGTTGATGTTTTTCTGTGGAAGAGTAGGACAGGCAGACCCAGCCTTAGGGGAGGATAGGGACAGGCGGTGCCTAACTAACAGAGTTATCAAGTTCAGTGGGGAAACCTAAACTACAGCTCCCAGGAGGCATTCCCTTCCCAGAGGCACATGCGGTGTATTGCTGAGAGACTCAAAACAAAATGCACTAAATTCAGAATGCAAAATGTTTTGGTTCCGTTGAAAACCACCAAAAATTCCTAATCAACCTTGGCACTTTTAAGCACTCTTCATTTTAGAGATTTTAAAAAAATATCTCAACTCTTGGCTCTAAGTTAGGATGAAAACCGGTGATGAAGATGTTGGAATTTTCCACAAGGAAAAAATTCTGACTTGTTTTTTTCTGAGCTCAGCTTTAAAAATTGAGGTAGCTGCACTTGTTTCTGTGAAGTACTTTGATATCCATGGATGAAAAGAACTATAGAAGTGCTAATTATTGTCATACTGGTTTTAATTATTCTGTCATATTGACGGAGCGACTGCCAGTTCTCAGCCAGCAATGCTTTTTTACAAGAAGTTGACCAGTCCACAGTTTTCGTAGAAAGAGTCAGATACTTCTTTTTAATTGTTTTAAAAGAAAGAAAATCCTTTCCATGCTCAGCAGCTGCTACAGTTCTCTGATGGAAGTTCAAATCTGCCTGCATTTGTACAGGATGTTAGTATCATGATTGTAGTGAAGAGAGGAGATGGAAAGCTCCATTTGCCAGATATTAGGGTTAAAAGAGTGGGAAGGGCTAGCAAGGGTGAGATGCTCTGAAACTTGCTGTGTACAATAATTTAAAATGGAAAATGCCATTTCCAAAAGTTTGGGAAAGGTGTGATTTTAATTTTTTTTCCATGTCTTCTATTATTGCTTATTGTTAATTATTTGCAGTACAATTTATTCTTTCTTTGGGAAGGTCTAAATGGAGTACTGTATTTCCATTCAGCTCAGACCGACTCAACTGTTTAATTCAACCAGTTTACAGATAAACTCTGTCTACCCAGCAGTATCGTTGTGTCTCATAGGACCTGTAGTTTAGAGACCTCAGTGCTCTCCTCTCTTTTCAGCCATTCTGCCTGCTACAACCCCCCTAGGGCATCCCTGCCTCATCCAAGGCCAGTGCTCTGTAATTGGAATCCAGTGGCTACACTAGAGGTGTGTGTTTATCCTAACAAAACTACCCAGAAAAAGATCTGGGTGGTTTACCTGAGGTAGTCCAGCAAAGACAGAGCAGTGTAAGTACTGGCTGGAGCTTAGCGCGTATCCTGAGGGAGGATTTAGGACCAGGCAGAGGGTATGCACAAACCTATCTATGGTGTTCTGTTCCTGTGGTGGAAGAATCAGTGCCATGATACCATTGAAGGAAAGGAACCATGCAGGGCTAGAAGTGGCCAACTGTTAGTGACCTGAGTCACAACCCAAGTGTGAACCAGGACACATATGGAAATGGGCCATACACAGCCATTCCCCATGGGGCAAGAAGTTGCCTCACAGAAGGGACATCAGTGGACATGAGTGGTAACTTGGCTCCAGAGGTGCTGCGTTTTGGGGTGGGCTCTGTCTGTGCAGTTTATGGGAATAAGATGGAGCTGTGCAGAATCCTTCATAATTGCATTATGCCTTCTAGAGAAAAGGCACTTGCAGAAGATAAAACAGGCATTGGCGGGTCCCTCGCTCACTGTCATGGCTTTGTGTGTCCCTGTGTCAGCAAACAGATGTCTAGGGCAAGCAGTGACACTTCGAGACTGACACTGGGCAGTTGATCTCCTTAAAAAGATAACAGTGATACTTCTTTGGAGAAGAGACTTTTCCCCCTGGTCTGGCAAATGATGTGTCAGATTGTCAAAAGACAGAGGTGATTTGCTTTTTCCCCATTTGCACTCTCTGCTTGCTTTCTGTTTATTTCCAGTGACATAGTCTAGTTTCTTAATGCCAGTATGATGCAGCAAATGGAAACCTAAGCAATGTCTTAAACATCCAAATCTTTCCACATGTGTATTCTTTGTTTTAGTAAAAAAAATTAAAATAAAAAAATAAAAAAATTGTTTCTGTAAAAGCCTTTCATGCAGCAAGCAGTAATAATACTGCATTGGGGTTTATTAACATGAAGCAGAAAGATTTGCCCTATCGCTGCAGTTACTACTCAGTTGTTGCCTAAGGATTAGTAGGCTTTTAAACAGATAATATACATTTATTTTTCTTGTCCTGGAGAGAGCCTGGTGGTTCTCTGTGTGAGTCAGCTGTAAAGCAGAGGAAACACACACGGTGAATGTGTCACCAGGGCCTCGAGAGCCTCTTTTAGACTCTACTATGGTGGTTTGGTGTCTATCAACTACATCTCTAGCCTGGTGGCATCCAAGTGACTGTCCTGCCTGAACAAGGCAAAGGGCAGAAGAAAGAATGTAATTTCTCCTCCAGTGAGTTGCACAGAGAAACAGCACAAGGGAAGGGAAGAATATATGGGGACCAGCCCTTTACTTTGAGGGGGCAGTGAGTTTATTTAAAGTATTACTGTTCAGCAGAGGCAGGAAACTTTCCTTTTAAATTCATGTTGAAAACCTGATTTTGAGTCATGTAAAAGCACCTTGCAGATTTGGGGAAATCCCAACAAATGCTTTCATTTAGAAAGGAAAAAATCAGGCTGGATTCACAAAGGTGCTGGGACAGGTAGCATTTTATTTCCTACCCTATTGTCAGAAGTCATGGACCAAAGCAAGACAATTTCAGGATAAGCCTCAATTTGTCTGTGTGAATTGACGAGCAGCAGTTGAAATTCTGCCAGCATGCCGGCAGGCCTCCACTTTCTTATGTCCAGGATCAGGTCCATGCTATAAACTTTTGTTATTCTAATTGTTGGCATGAGAAAACATGATGCTGAGTGTGACACTACAAGAGCCAAAGTGCAGCTGCAGCTCTCTGGCCTTGTAATCTTTTTGCCAAGACTGTTTACTGGGAGAATGAAGAGATAGTAAGTACATTACAGCCGCATCAGCAGTATGTCAACTTCAGATGGGTTTGCCAACATAGCTAAACCTTTAGGTCTTTCTCGTGGGAGCTTTAAGGTGAAGATGTCTTTGGGGGCATGTATTAACAGCCTAATGAAAACAAGGCAGTATGATTTTAACATATGTTAAGCATAATGGCAAGAAGTAGCCTAAGGTTTAACTGATTTTTAATACGTCATGGAAGCATACTGCCTTATTTGTGCTAAGCTGTTAATACCCATTAGCTAGTTAAATACGTGTTCTTTGTACTTCCTAAATCCCACTATGGACAGGGCAAGTAAGAGTCATTTTCTTAAATGAACATTTATACCAAGTTAAAATCCTAAATGCAATCCCTGAGTGGAGATTTTCTTTCTCTTGACTAATATAAATCTTACTGTGGACTTCCTCTATTTCCCTTTGAGGATGTCTGATGAGGGAATAATAAGAAATTTCTTTACATTGTTTTTTTTTCTTCTTTATTTGTCATTGCTTATATTTCAAGTGTTGTTAAGAAAAAATCAGAAAGCATTAATCATTTCTCTGACTGGTTTAAGATGAAAGGAGAGAATCTCCAAATAATACTGAATGCTTTGGGGTTTTTTTCACTGAAACGCTTCCTAGTCTTAAACTTTATTTCCCTTTAATTTTCTGAAGTTTTCTATTCTGACTTAGTATTGATGTGACTTAGTTGCTGTGATTGCCAGATGAGTCATCAAAACAGCTTTGCATCTTTCAGGGGCATGCTAGGATTTGGCACTCTCTTCCACATGGCAAAATAGTCGAGGAAGATGAGAGCTATAACCTGCTGAGGAAAGTTTCCCTGAACTACCAGATTCGGAGAATTGGACAAAGTTGAGCAGCTTGTGCATCCTTTTTGGTTTTGCCATTAGAGCTTCATTAGCTTGATAATCACATTCCAGTCACAGAATATTTATCTCTGTATACTCAACCCCATCCATCTCCCATACAGCTATCCAAACACTTGGCAGCTTTATGGAAAAATATGACAGGATCTGGAAACAACAGACCCTGGTTTCACATGGCAAAAACTCCTGAGTACAGAGCTAAGGGTCATCTGTCCAGTACTGCTGACATCTTGAATCTTTCTGTTAGGAGTTGAATACATCTAGTAAACCAGAAGTACATTGCGTGTTCTCCAGTCATCAAGACATTAACTCTGTCCTGGCCAAGGTGCTCAAACAGTGTGTTTTAAGATTGGCTCCTGGGAGCGATGGGATCTTCAGAAAGCTTAAGAATCATACTGGAAGTTAGAAGGAAGACTTGATCTCTGGACGAAACAGTGTTTTTCTGCCCTTTCTGTCTGGGCTGGTTTGTCTTGCTTTCCTGTTGTAAGCATTATTCCCTGAAAAAAAGACCATGGAGCTTAAAACTTTATCTTTTTCCTGTTCAGTCATCCCACTAGGTTGGAATGTCACATACACCAGTCTCACCTTGCTTTCTCACATGCACACAGCACACAGCATAATGGTGTCACGTGCCCCTTTCCACAAAGGACTGTACCCTGCCCCTCTTTCACCAGTTTCTTTCCTTATGGACTTGCAGTGCCTGATACATCACTTGCAGCTCTGTTGTGCTGTATAAGTGGAGTGAGGAGAGTTCACTCCGTGTGAAACCTAAATCCTTTGTAGATTCTTGCTGCTCTGTGCCAGCAAGAGCAACCTGACTTTTCACTCCAAAGATTCAAGCCACAACATGCTCCTACTCTCCTGTGCATGAACAGGACTTCTGCTTCATGGAACTTTCTCATTGTAAAGCTTCGAGTGACTGCAACCACATTATATATATTCTTGCCACTTCCTTTGGATGTTTTTGAGTGTTTGTGGTCTTTCTCTGCTTCAGTCAACAGCTTCATTTGCCCAGTGGCATAGACAGAGCTGTCCAGTATGGAGCCCTCACCAGAGTCCAGCTTGGAAGAACATAAAAGCAGTTGGTGCCATTCAAAGGCTTTCAGTTACCTTTGTAAACACCTGCATGATAGCTGTCAGCATTCATTTACAGACATTACGTTTACCAAAATATTTAAATTTCACTTCAACTTCAGTTGTGGTTCCCTTGACTTTGCTTTTGTGATATTAGTGCAAATGTGTTGGCATGATGGTTTACAGTGAACACTCAAGAGTGTCAGCAGTGTGACTCAATGGGCAAATATTTTTTGCACAGGTATCCCTGCTGCTTGTTGAACCTTGGCCCTTGCTTACAGATATCTCAGTCTTCCAGCCATGGAATAGAGGCTGAAAGTTTCAGTTGGTTTGGGAAATGCATCCTTAATACCATCAGAGGTATAATGTGAACAAGGCATCGGCTTTTCATGAAGCACTCACCAAACGCTTACCAACAGTGGAGAGATTTGTTTCAGAAGGTCTCAAACAACAGTGGGGGTGATCTATATGGGTTACATTGCTTGTGGCTCGGAGTTTGATCTCTTTGGCCTCTGTATTTTATTGTTGGTGTCAGTGTTTTACTGTTGAATAAATGATGGCGATCAGAAAGGGCAATTTGTAATTGCAGCATATTCATCTAGTGCAGATATTTCCAAAAGAAACATTCTCATGTGTAGATGTTTGTCAGAGATATGCAGAAAGTTTGAAGTCAGAGGAAGAAGCTTTTAAAAAACATGTATTTTATGTACTCCATTGCGTCCTTTAGTTGAGGGGAGGAAAGGAAAGGTCTGGAATTACTCCAGACTTCCAGAGAGTCAAGTCTGTTTGAACCCCAGTATCTTCTTTCCTGCTAGCTAAAAATTCCCTTTCCCCTTGCTGGGTGCTTAACAGATCTTCCTGTATGGTCTTCATCTGCCTCTTGGCACTGGAGGATTGGCCCAGCTAGTGATAGAACAGAGACAGGGCATGTTAGTGCTCTCTCTGGCATTATGTTCCCTTGGGTGGTTGCTTGGTATGTCCCAAGCACACAGCCAGCACAGAAGTAATTTCTGGGTTTGGGAACAAGAGGACCTATAGCTAGCTGCACCTTACTCCTACTAGTAGCTGACTTTTGCTTTTAATACGTAGTCTTTTTGCTGTCATCTCCAAGAAGTTTTATTTTAACAAATACCAGTGACAGCAGAGACCAAAGAGCACAACTCTTTCTGTGGCATGTTGTCTCTTTAGACTTGGGTCTCTTACTGCTGGCCATACAAATGCTTTTTTGGGTGCTGGGGAAACATTCAGAGGTGAGTGGAGATGTCCCATTGAACATCGTGCTTGTGATAAGAGGTGACTGGATTTGAGGTACCTGTTTGGTTCTTTGTGGTGTAATTCCCTGCAGATACACACAGGCAGAGAGATGTGCTTCCTGCTGGCACTGGTTCTTGCGTTCTCCTCTGCAGAAAGTGTTTCTTGAATAGGGACCTTAGTCTGAACACTGCTTTTGCTTCGTATTGTGTTCTAATAATATCACACAAGAGACATGAAATGGCTTTGATCATAGGGAGTAAATGCCACCAAATATTCTTCTTCCTGCAGCCTTTTTTTTTTTTTTTTTTCTGCATTAAAAATTCATGGGCAATAGCAGCTTCTTCTTTTCAGGACTTAGCTACATCAGCAGATGGGAAGAGTGGCAGGAGTAACAGGGCGTGTTGATGGACAGAACAGGGGTGTCCTGACAGAGCTGGGAGCAGCAGAAGTACTTCATTTGCTTATGCAGGGTCTGTCTGAGGCGTCAGATTCACTTCGGTTTGTTCCTCACTTTGATGAGCAATGAGCTTGCTGGAAAATTGTTGTAATTCAGTTAAATGGATGTGAATTTGAAGGTATGCCTTAATTTCCATGTTTGCTTTGTCCTTTGTGTTGCACTCATTCTCCAGCTAAGAGGAGTTTACAGGTAAATGGGGGTGAGAGGCAGACTCAAGAGGTGAAATCGTAGCCCCACTGAAATCAGTGGCAAAGCTCGACTTGATTATATCAGGGTTAGGATTTGTCCAAGGGGCCTCTACCTGTCAGGATTGCCTTTGACATTTCAGACACTTTATAGGCAACTTGAATGGGAAATTTCTTTGAGCTTTAGTGTCCTTCTCCCTCAGACCCCTGTCAGATCATTAGGTTGCAAGGGCATACTTGGGCAAGTAACTCCCTGCATTTGGCAGTAGTCTGTTATCATCCCAAGCCTGTAAAAAGCTTTTCTGCCAGCTCCTTCATGCTATGCATTCACCAGCTGAAAAGGGACTCAGGTAAACCATTTTTATCATTCTTTATTGTGTCTGTCTGACCAAAAGCTCAGAAGCAGATGTTTGAATCAAAGCCTTCATTTCACAAATTTAGGCCCCCCTGGATTCCCACTTATGTCTGGCAAACACAGGATGATTCCTTGCAGATAGAAAGAATAGGGTTAAAAGGTCTTATGGACAATGACTAAAAAGTAATCAGTGATAGATATTTCCTGAGGATGCCTGAGGTAGCCTCACCCACAAGTGCTATAGGTCTGGTATCTGGGGTTCGTCTTCCAGCAAGTAATGAAGTGTGGAAGTGCCTTACTCGGAGCTCCATCTCATCATCATCAAACATTTTCTTTGGGCTGCTTTTTTTGGGGGGGTTTTTTTTGGGTTTTTTTGTTACTCTGCTGTGGTCTGATTCAACTGTAGTGACTTTTTTTACATCCCCTGCCTTTGTTCACCCAGCTGCGAGGGTGCTCCGACCAACCAGCTCTTCATCCTTCCCTGATCCCTGCCTGCTGACAGAAGCTAGCAGGCTCATTACATTATTCAAAAAGTAGTGGTGTGTTGTGTGAATTAGGAAGGTAATGAAGTGTCACTGAAGACCAGGACCTTGCACAAATCCCCAGGGCTCTCCCAGGAGGCAACGCTTCTCTTCCTGTTTGGGTTGTTGGCTCCTTGTTTCATAAAGCCCCACAAGCTGCTGGATCTAACAGGTTGCTGGAGCTGAGTAAATTGTCAGTAGAGAGGGTGTGTTTGCTGGCACTTCAGGGCCTGAGCGTGGCTCTGACAGGTCAGGTTTCTACAGAGATTTTACATTCCTCCAGGAGAACACCTGCCTATTCTCACTCTTGCCTGGAAGCTTTTATAAATGTCCCGCAGACCTCTACTTTAGGGAGCTCTTTCAGGATGTGCACATCCCTCATTCAGCCTAGCCTTAGCAGTGTTGTAAGCAGTGGTTCAGAGAAAAATTCCTGTCCATTGAGAGAGGTATTGCTGTTTCTGATAGCTGTTGCTTCATCTGAGCAGTTTGCACATATGTCCACACTCAGGTTTGTCTCACCTTACCCAAGTTGATTTAAACATGAGTTGAGGTGAGATTGAATCAGAGTGGTTCCAAGACAGGGTTTTCACTGCTGCTGTGAGCGGTGAAGCCCACTTGCCATACAGCTGCACTGCTGCTGCATCCCAGCACGGGACTGTGCTGGAGGCTCCTTGGTCCTGCCTGACAGAACCAGCTGTTAGAATCACCTCCAGCAAAATGCATCTTCTCCCTGAGAAGCCACCTTATTCCTGCACCTCTCAATGGACAGGTCCTCCATTGTTCCCCCTCAACTCCTACATCTCCCTTCCCCATGCTTAGACTTGGACATAGGGTTCCCACTCCTGGCCCTACTTCTGTGCTACCTGACCACACCCCCAGGACAGTGCTATTAATCTGGCATCTGCCAGCTCTCTTGGAGCCTGCTGAAAACACCCCAGTTCCCTTTCTGGTACCAGGTGTTGGGCATTTGTGGTGAAGTATCGGACTAGGAACAAAAGTGGTACAAAGTGAAACTCAAAGAGGTACAACATAATTTTTCAAGAAGATGGTATTTAACAACAGATGACCGTTGAATCTAAGTAGACAAAATCATGATTTGATTCAGTGGCTGAATGATAAAGGAAATAATGTTTGTGCTTAAACCAATGTGAAAAATTCTTAACCTGGGTGGTAATTAATTGTTAAACCCGCTGATGTAGGGTAGATCTCTGCAGTTGGGGCTTCTTAAGCCAAAGCAGAGAGCCTTTCTTTAACAAGGTGCTCTGGCTGAGTCACTGGTTGTGGTTTCTTGCCAGAAGAAGTGGGTGAGTTTCAGGGGCTTGGGGCAGGCAGCTGGACAGGATGATCCGAGAAGTCCCTCCTAGCTTTAAAATGTATGAATGTGACTGGGCCTGACAGAAACGGGGCATAGGAGCAACCTAGGAAAAGGAGAGAAACTTGAAAATAACAGGGTGAGGAGTATGGAGAAAGGAGTAAAGAAGTAATATGGGAAAGAGGAGAAGAAAAGCTGAAATATTAGAAAGTGTATGTTGAAAGAGTAGGCAGACACTAGCTCCAAACGCTGATGCAGAGATGTCTTTGACCTGTAGCCTGTAAGAATGTTATTAACTGAGCCTGAGTCTGTGGGACAATTCTCCTGGGTTATCATCTTGAAAATCTGGACATGTTAAAGACGTATTTTCCACATTTTCAGACCTGAACGCAGTGAAATGATTGGAAGTGTTTTCAGAAGCTTGAATCCAGGCAGGTCATAGTTTCAAAGGGACCCTTCTCCAAATTTCTGCATACAAATTTCTCTGTCAGCTTGTTGCGCATGAGGCTTTCTGACAGTGCCTGGTCTCCTGATAGCATCACAAATCTTGAGAATCTTTCTTGTCTCGCTGAAGGCCTCAGTTTAAGTTTCATAAAAGCTATGTTGGAGCTTCTGTAATGGATAAGAAAATGCGCAGCACAACAGCCTGCCACACTCTATTCTTCACAATAAAATTATTTCTCCAGTGATGATTAATGTGTAGCATGTATCATTTCAGCCAGAGTTTGGAGCTCTCTTCCGAATCATCACTGTCAGAATAATTATTCTCATCCGTTAGCATTGTGTTGAGAACTCCATGCCAGAGCAGGTCATCGTATCAGCAGCAAGGCTGAGCAGAACGGGTTTGACCATCTCTCAGGGGTATAGAATTCCTGTCTGCAGTGATCCTAGCATCCCTTGCAACTGCCAGGTGGTTGTTTTGGGGCCTGTTAACTAGTAAGGCATACATCATGCCTGGGTGTTCTGTAGACTGTGACTTGCAGGGGCTTTCTGTCTTGTAGTGTCAGATCACCCAGCAGTCTTAGGTGCTTCATCCTTTGAGTGCTATTGGAAGCTGAGGGTATGTTAGGATCTCAGCTATGTAGCTGGAAACTTTGACATGCCCTGAGAGACAGAACAATTTTAAACGCTTAATTTAGGCATCTGCTCTGAAGTGCCCTCAAGAGAAGATTATCTCTCTGAGGGCAGAGGGAGCCTAGGGAGATTAGCTTTTTCCGCCTTTGTGAATGCCTCATTAAGTGATTTCCCAAATTCACTGAGGAAATTTGGACTGGATATCTCCCAAGTCCTCCTAGAACATCCCAACCTCTGGGTCATCTCTGTTTGTGTGTTGGGAGGGACTGTTAACTATTCTAGCCTCCTTCTGTGAATCTCCTAATTACTTGTGCTGAGGGCTGTAAATATTCACCAGCACTGGGAGAAAAGTTTTGGGGGGATAGTAGGTCGAAGCAGATAGAGCTCTTGCTTTCCTGTGGGAAATGAATTATTTAAAGACCTGTAAGGTTGAACCCTGGCTCTGCCTGACTCATCAGATGTTACTTGACATTGGTGAAGCAATGATTTCACTCCCAAGTACAAAAAGAAAAGAGATCTTGAAGCTGTCCTCAGCCGGAGGTGTGGACTGCTTGTCTAGATTTGCATGCCTAACTCATGGGGCCACATTTAGAAAATACGGGTCAACATCCTTGTCCTCACATGCAACATCAGAACTGGGATCAACATTTTCCCTGCTTCTGATGCTGTGAGCTGGTCTTCCTTGGGAGAACAGGTCACACTTTTTCCCACCGGGTCTGCTGACTCAGCTGGGAGACGTTAGGCAGCTTGGCTTCCTCACTCACAGCAGCAGTCACTGAGCAGCGTGGCCTCCCGTGGTTTCAAAGGGATTTGACACCCTCTGACAAACAGCAACTGCATGAGTTTCACTAAGGTCAAATGCTGGGTTCTGCACTTGGGCCACAACAACCCCCAGAAGTGCTACAGGTTTGGGAAGGAGTGGCTGGAGAGCTGCCAGTCACAGAGGGATCTGGGGGGGGATTGATAATGAGCCAGCAGTGTGCCCAGGGGGCCAAGAAGGCCAATGGCATCCTGGCTTGTGTCGGCAATAGCGTGGCCAGCAGGGACAGGGAAGGGATCTGACCCCTATGCTCGGCACTGGTGAGGCCGCACCTCGATTCCTGGGTTCAGTTTTGGGCCCCTCACCCCAAAAAGGCCATTGAATGACTCGAGCGTGTCCAGAGAAGGACAACGGACCTGGTGCAGGGTCTGGAGCACAGGTCTGATGGGGAGCGGCTGAAGGAACTGGGGGGGTTTAGTCTGGAGAAGAGGAGGCTGAGGGGAGACCTCATCGCCCTCTACAGCTCCCTGAAAGGAGGGTGCAGAGAGGGGGGATGAGTCTCTTGAGCCAAGGAACCAGCGCCAGGCAAAGAGGGAATGGCCTCAAGCTGTGCCAGGGCAGGGTCAGACTGGCTCTTAGGAAGTATTTCTTTGCAGAAGGGGTTGTTGGGCATTGGAATGGGCTGCCCAGGGCAGGGGGGGAGTCCCCATCCCTGGAGGGGTTGAAGAGTTGGGTTGACCCAGCGCTGAGGGATCTGGTGGAGTTGGGAACGGTCAGTGTGAGGTTAATGGTTGGACTGGAGAATCTTCAAGGTCTTTTCCAGCCTAGATGATTCTGTGATTCTGAGCAAAGCCCAGTTCTGAGGTGTCAGTAAGAAAGTCGTGACTGATATGTGATCTTTCAGAGAAAAGGCAGCACCACGCTCTCAATACTACTGATTACTTTTATGCTTGTTGTATTTGTAAGGCCAGAAGGGCAACTTTTGTTTGGACTACAAGGGAAGCACTCTACATTTCTTGTTCCTCTCAAGTAGGAAGGACCTGTTGCCAATAACCTTGCAGTTCTACAAGGTCTTGCTGTGGTAGCAACCCGTAATTAAGGCTACAAACCGTTGGCAGCGCTAATTCTTTAATCCCACTTGGTTATATCCTGCTGAAAAAAGGTATCTTCAGACTGCTGTTTTCCTCTTGCCCAAGCTTCAGATTTGGTCTTTAACAAAAGGTGAAAATTTCTGAAAAGTCCAAGCACAAAATCCCTTTATCCAGTCAAACAATGTTTTCTCTTTCAACGGAGATAATGCAGTTTTCTACCCACGCAGCAGAAAAGTAGATGAACTTCAAAACTCAGGGCTTCATGTTTAGCTGGTAGAAATCAGCATAGATCTTTTGACAGTGGTGGCGATATGTCAGTTTACAGCAATTGAGAACCTGGCCCTTGACCTCTAAATTGTCCGTACCAAGGTGATCAATTGTGAAGCTAGATCGATTGCATAGTAACAAGGTTACAAATTGGTGAAAAACAGCTATTGTTCTTGTACAGGAGGAAGTTCGGTTACAGCTCAGTGACCACACTTAGAAAGAGGTGTTGTGCATGCATGTTATCATCCACAGTTATGACCTATCTGCGTGCCCTCAGAGCAGTAAATCCTTCTACCTAATGAGGTCCTTACTTCAGAGGAAGCTTGGTCTTGTTGTATTACATGTCTGTATATGAGTCTCAGGCTTAAGCTGGCTCTGATTTTAAGCATCAAAAGCCAGTTTAATTTATAGACTGCAAAATACTCATAAAAACCATGTCTTTCTTAAAGTACATGCTGGAACACTTACTTCTAGTATTAGAGCCATTGTACACATACGTTTTTCTCAAATGGCAGAATTTTTTCCCTATAACATGTCCTCCATAAGTGCCTTGGGGATATGAATAAGCGGCGTTGATGTTCTAGTTAGCACAGAATCAGGTTTGGTAGGCCGTATCCTGTCCTTAGCAGACTTTATTTTTTTCATTTGTTTCATGGAAATTATTTCTTTGCTCTTTCCAGCAGACTCTGGCCTGGTATAGATGGAGGCCCCTTTATCGGGCAGGTGTAGCTGAAGAAATGGACAGAGTATGGCCAAAAGGAAATCTTTCATGGAGTCTGAGGAGAAGGGCATGTACCGCTGAAAGCCCACCTCCTCCTCAGTTTGCCTCTAGAGCACCTGCTACATTCAGATGATTTTCCACCTCTCTCCTAGCCCTGTCTTTCCTCATTCTCTTCTACTCCGGTGGCTCCCTGTATCCCAAGGAACCAAAGGCTGCTTAATAAATTGGGGTTGGATGCTGCCCTTACACAGCCGGGTGGAAATGTGTGTGTGTGTTTAGGAGCTGCAGGTACAGGAAGGTAGAGAGGAAGGAGAGATCACCACTCCCCTGCCACGGTCCCTTGATCTTCCTCCCCATATGCTGCAACCCCTTTGGCTCTTCCCTGTTTGTCTCCATAACTCCTCTGCCAATACAACAAAACTGCATTTTCTCTGCATGGCTGAGAAGCTTTGAGCAGGCTCTGCTGCTGAGTACAGCAGTGTATCTTGACTAAACACGTTATAGCTCACAAAACATCGTATGTTTTCGCTCATCATTGCAGATACCCTAAATAAAATCCACAGATGCTTGGACTCTGCTGGCAGAGAAGTTGTGCAGTACTCTTAATGCAATTGTGTTGGTCCTGATAGGGTCTGGAAGCTTGTGTGAGTAGTTCTCCTTGTATTTTTCAGAAACATCTTTTCCCCAGGGATACTTGGGAACAAGTCACCAGTTTTGGTGTGATTGGGAGTGAATGAAAGTGACAACAGTTGTCATTTTGTGGCTGTTTGTGGTGTGAGCTGATGAGCCTCACTTCAGCTCCTAGAGGGCAGCCATCCACCTCATACAGATGGCTCTTGCAGTTGGCATTGCTGAAGTTTCAGTGGATTGCTCTTTGCTTTTAGCCACCTCAAATGCAAAAAAACCCCACCAACCCAACCCATCCCTATTTGTGGCCAGAGTCCATGCTTTTAGTGTCTGTTGGCTCTCCTTGAAAAGCAGATGGCACTTCAGGCTTTCACAATGTCAGTCCCTGCATATCCGTAAAACTGAGCAGCCGCACAGGTAGGCAGAGGTGACCTGAGTACCGATCCCAGAGCACCCCAGCACTGCCTGTCTCAGCAGAGGTTGCCCATCCAGGGCCAGCATGAAGGCTCTCTCCTCTGGTTGGTTTAGATGCCCAGACTGTGATGTCTTCAGCACATTTCCCTCAAAGCCAGGGAGAGTAGGGCTAGCCAGGCTGTGTCTGCTTGTGCTGCTGTTTTCCTTCCAGCTTGCACATGGAGCCATCCCACACAAATAGTGTGGAAACACAAACACCTTCCTAAACCTGTCACCCCAGCGTTTCAGTGGTGCTGTACAGCCTGTGCTCATCAAAGGGTGTTGCTCTAGGCCATGCTCCCTTTGAACAGGGTGTTGTAAGTGATTTGCATTGGAGGAGGGTGATGGGGTCCCTGTAGGGCCAGACTCATGCTACCCCATCCACTCTTGAACTGCCAAGTGACAAAATATGGTCAGTCAGGCTGGCCCTGCCAGCCCTGCGCCTCCCAGGAGTATTGATAAATGGCATGAAAAGACAGCAGCATGGATTTGTGGTGTCCATGCTCTGATGGCTTACCTGAATTTTTCCTCAAGTTTTCAGAAGGTAGGAAAGTTAGAAAGCAGACCTGCTGTTTCATTATCTGCTTCCAGCAGGGGGAGATGGGTCCAGAGAGTTATTTCTTCTGGGAACATGTACAAAAATAACATTATTTATTTTACTCATGAGGCTCTCTCCTAGGATTTGTGTGAGTCCTGCTTGTTTGGCCTTTTATACCAGGCAACACCTCGCTTTTGCTTCTGTATGTTTCTAAAAGCAAGTAAAACCTATCAGCTGGAGGTTTTGTTTTTGTTTTATTTTTTCCAAGGTTTATGAGACCCTCAAGGGAATTTCTTCCTCTCCTCTCTGTTTTTTATTATTATTATTATTATTATTATTATTATTATTATTATTATTAAATAGTTATGCTATGGTGATTCTAATGAAGATTGTGTAAATGCGAAAGAAGACGAAGACTTCCCCTGTACCTCCATTTCAGTAGAGAGGTGCCTCTGAGTCTGCTGTGACACACCTCACTTTGTAGGGAGGCACAGCCACATGCAGTCCCACCTTGACTCAGGATGTTACTGGAGTCTGGGCACAAGATTCCTTCCTTCTCCCTCCCTAACCACCCCTCCTGTCGTTCTCTGTATAAAACATATTGGTGCCACTTTCCATGAACTATATTTAACTAAGCATTAAATTTAGATTTAACTGGATAGTTATTGCCTCCTAAGTAAATACTCTGAGATAAGGAAATATTTAGTGAGCTCTAGCAGTTGGGTGGCAGATGCTTCCTGCATTGCATAATAGTTAATCTTCGACAAATATGTTTTCCTTACTCTACTGGCATTTAATTAACATACAATAGCTCTTATTAAATGTAGATGAAACATATATGGGAGACCCTTGTAAAAGGGATCCATGCAACACTGACTTGCAAGAAGGGTCCATTTCTACCATTGGTCCCATCTTTATATGGGACCAGGTTTTTTAGCTGTACTTAAACTCTGTCACAAGGGTCTCTTTGGTGATGCCCATCATCTGGGATGTCAGAAGCTTGTTGGCATCTCTCTGTCCCTTGTGCTGACCATTGTCCTAGAGTCTACCAGCAGCATGGTGATCTTCAGAGCAATACCCTTGTCAGGTGAAATGTCTCTCTGCAGTAGCTTGGGAACACCCAGAGTGTGGATTAACCCGTTAGACCTTCTTGCTCCTCCTCTCTGACGCTGCCAGTTCCCATGCTCCTGCAGGGGAAATGTCTGAATCGGCTCACTCCTTGGCTTGAACACAAAGCAGTCAGCTCTTTTGCATGCGTGGCACTGGAGCAGTAGTGTCATGACCTTAACCCTTAATTTGTGGGCCTTTAACACATGCAAGGATTGTTTAAGCACTCACAGGCAGCAGGGCCTTCCCATACCAAAGCTGCAGGGGCCAGTTTCTAGGGGTTCAGAAGGCAACTGTGCACATTCCTGGAAGAAGAAAATCAATCGACGGCCATTAACTACAAAGACACTGCCACTGGCTGGGGACATGCCTTAGCCACAAATCACTGAGAATTAGGGAAGCGCCCTGGGGCGATACCCCTGCACACTTGCCTTGTGCTTGTGCTCTTCCCCAGGCATTGGCTTTAGGCTTCGCTCAGAGACAGGACCCAGGGTTTGAGGGACCTTTGATCTGATCCGTTTGTATGACACAGAGCCATTCCATATGTCTCTCCAGTTTGGGTCCACTGCATCCCCCTCTAAAACCAGAGGAGAAGCAGGCAGCGTACAAGGCTGGGATTTTCCCTTGCTGCCTAGGCACGCAGCAGCGCTGTGAAGTGCGGGACAGCAGCTCACGGCCAAGTCCCCCTCAGCTTTCCTTGCATTTGCTTCTCTGGACCCCCCCTCCCACCACCTCACCCCTTTTTGCTGCCCCCTCCCAGCCCCACCATCCCCTGGCCCCAGGAGGGTTCTGCCCCTGGAACACCCCCAGAGGCAGCTCCCAGCGAGCAGGCTGGGGGAATGGCAGGCAAGCATCCATTGTACAACCTCTAGCTTCTTCCTCTGCCTTAAATTTTATCCCGCTTCTCTCGTGGTGGTGCTGGTACGTGGGCTGGGGAAGCGGGCCCGGGTGGGCAGCATGGCCACCGGGTCCAGGGCTCAGCTGCGGGCGCTGCCAGCCAGGGAGGACAGGCCCAGCATTCACACTGAGGGCAGCTCAATGCCAGCTTTGTCTCCTGTCCATCCCTCAAAGGCTGGGAAAGGAGGCGGCGGGGGGGAGGAGGGGTGGGGGGGAGGGGTGGTGGGGAAGGGCTGAGGGAAGGGAGGGATGTACAACTGTTTAGCTGGTAAGGGGAAAGTCTGAGAGGGGGGAAAAAGCAAGGTTTGAGGCTGCAGGGGCAGTTGCCAGGAATGCTGCTCTGTAAATGAGCTAGCTGGTGGCTTCAGGCCCCAAAGACAAGTTGTTTTACACTTTTGGCCACAGCTTCTTTGCCGCCTCGCCCCCCAGTATTTTCTTTTGTGAATATTGGTTCTATCTCCATCCTCTCTGCCCCACTCCCCCCAGCCCCAGCTCAGCCTCTTTCAGCTGCTCCTGCCTTCTCCTCTCTGCTTCCCCATCTGCCTCTGCTTCCACTTCCCCGCTCTCACCGCCCTCCTCCTTCTTTCTCCAGCCCCCTCATCCTCTCCCTCTCTGCCTCACCCTCCTCCCCTTTCCACCCCCCTCTCCCTGGGGGCTTCCCCCCGCTGCCCTCCAGCCCTCATCCCTTCACTCCCTCCCTCTCCCTACTGCAGTGGCCCCCTTCTCCCCTCCTGGGGTAGCCCCGCTCCCTGACGGGGGGGTTTGCACCCCCCGGGGGGGGGTGTTGGGGAGGACGTGGAGCGCGGCTGGCGGTTCCCTCCCGCACTCGCCGCCGCCGCGGTGCCGAGCTGCCGTCTCCCGAGTGAGGCTCCCTCCTCCCACCCCTCTCCATCCTTCCCTCCCCTCTCCCTCCCTCCCTCGCTCCGCCTGGGAAAGTGGGTTAGGAAGGGAGCTCGGGGCTGGGAGGCTGCACAGCCGCGCACTGGAGCAGGACCAGCCACTCGCGCAGCCCGGCGGCGCTGGACTCCCCTTGGTCCTTTCTTTTTTTTTTTTTTTTCCCTCCCCCCCCTCCTCCCCACCTCTCTCCATCACTTCGAACGGGTCGATTTAACTGTTATTATCTTTTAAATTATTTTGCTGCCTGACTTTTTTCCTCTTGCCTTTTTTTTTTTTTTTTTAAATTGAAGGTTGTGCTAAGACTTTCTTTTTCTTTTTCTTTTTTTTTTTTTTTTTTTTGGAAAGCCTTAAAACAAGACAAGGGGGGTGGAAGAAGGCAGCAAGAGACTGAAAAGAGCAAGAGAAAGTGTCATCTAAGACGGACTGTGAAATCACCTCCCCTTCCTGGGGCTGTCTATCAGAGCGAGAGTTGTACATTATTATTATTACTATTGTTTTTCTTTCTACGTCTATCTACCCACATACACAGACAGAGAGAGAGCCAAGTCCAGGCAGTGAAACTCGACGAGACCAGCCATGGTAGCAAGGGCTCAGTCTGATCGGAAACAATTACCGCTGGTCCTACTGAGATTGCTTTGCCTTCTCCCTACAGGGCTGCCAGTCCGCAGCGTGGATTTTACCCGAGGTACCGATAACATCACCGTGAGGCAGGGGGACACAGCCATCCTCAGGTAGGGCGTTTTGCCAACTTTTCCCTTTTCTATCTGTATTATCTGTATTTCTGCGTGTGCCCCATCTTACATGTGATGCGATACAGATTTGTGCGTGTATGTCTCCGCGAGAGTGTGTGTTATTTTACCTCTCGAACTGCAGTAGCAGCAGCTTCTACAAACAAGCTCTGCTTGTGTGTTTGTGCCTTAATCTTAGGGGGAAAAAAAAATCACAAAGCTTTTGAACACTTTTTGCCACCGCTCTCCTCTGTGTAGTGCTCTGGATCAAAAGAATTGCAGTGGGGAAAGGGCTGTTTGTGTTAGCCAGCTCTCATGAACGTACATTTTCCACCAGCCCTGCAGTATCAATAGAGAAATCGAAAAGGGATCCAGCTGTGCTTGCCAGATGTTCCATTGATCTTCTCATACTTCTTTTTGCACCTATGCAAAAACTTTATGCCTGGTGCTGCTGGAACTCTCGGACAAGTTGTTTCGGGGAAACTCTGGCTTTTAATTTAATTTATTTATTTTTCTGCCCTGTAGGGAGGGGAGGTGGTATAGTAGTTGAAAAAGCTTGTGAAAAGATGGTGTAAGAGCTCTGACATTTATGAAGCTTGTACCTCGTTCGCTGTGTTGTTTCTTTGCAGGGCTAAGTAAATGGGTATATGCTGTGCCTTCGTGTCTGAGTGGTGGTGATGAGGGAGTCTTTGCACACGAAGCCTTGTTCACTGGCAATGTTGAGTGTTGTATTTCTGTATGCATCACGCAGGTTTTCTAAAGGTAGTTCTGAGGCTACTTGGGCTTTCAGTTAGGAGCGTCCCAAATAGCTGAAATGCAGTCATATTTTTCCTGTGGGTTCCTTTTTCAAATTCTGCCTTGCTCAACTTACCTGCAGTAACTTCCCTACTGAAGGAAAATTCTGTGCGTGTCTGTGCACACACTGTGTATTCTGGCTATAAAACTACTGGACATAATTTTAAATAAGTCTGTAATCTGTATGGGAAGCTGATAGTGCACAAACCCTGAAGCATCAAGGGAGCAATCCCCTAGCAAAGCTAACAGCAGCAGCAAAGTTTTCTTTCTCTTCCTCTGAAATAAATCCTGCTAGATGTCACCAAATGGTCTGCTACGTGATCCCCAGTGTCCTACATCCCCCCCACTTAATGATAGAGGGGTATGTGAGCTGTGGGATCAGGGAAGAAGGATGCTAGAAGAGGGAGATGTGTGTGTGTGTGTATATGCGTATCGCTTCTCTCAGCTCCCGTGTGCTGGGTTGTTTTGATCTTGGAATACCCGTTCAGCAGCTTCCATTCCCCAGCTCTCCAGACTTGTTAACTCGCATGTAAGATTTATCCACACAGAGTAATAGGATTTGCAGAGTAATTCATCTGCCTTGCATAGGCGATGGAAGGGGTTTAGATGCGACATGGTAAACACCTAACAAGGGGTGTTGCCTCTGACTCTCGGCTTCTCTCCTCTCCCTTCCCCTCACTAGCAATTCATATATCCCATTAACCCTTTTCTAGCGGGACTCTCAGCCGACATCCCGTTTTTAAAGGCAAATCGCTTCCATCAATCATTTATTTTGGAGGGGCTGCTCAGGCAGCTGTTTGCTGGCATATGTTTGGTACATACAGCAGCAGACAAGTCATTAAGCTCGCTTGCCCAGCCGGGGGTCACTGGATTTCGATTTCCCACTTAACCTTGGAGCTTTTGAGTTTATCTAGACACTGTGTGCTAAAGCTGCATTTGCAGCGTAGAGGGCTGAGCGGATGGCGGAGATGGTGCCTGCATGTGCAGCCTCTAAAGCATTCGTTGGCAAGCTCAACGGGGCTGCAGGGGAGAGTGGTTTCTGTGTTTGTGTGTGGAGCGCATGGCTTGCCAGTGTTATGTCAGGCCCCAAAATAAAACACCTGAGCGAGGTGATCCAGCTGTGTCAGCCAGATGTGTGCCGAGCAACACAGTTTGCAGGAGCACCTGGCCATGGAACGACTTGCCCCGAGCAATACGGTGTTCCCCTCAGAAGTGGCTGTGGGCAGTGCACGGGCTTTCCCACCCTCAACTGCCTTCCTAATCTCTTTAAGCAGATCTGGCTGGTTATATGCTTTGCACATTTCCTAGGAAGGGCGGTTGTCTCCCCTCCCTCTCCCTGGGACCATCAGTCCCTCCTTCAGAGAAGAGGCAGAAGCCAAGCTGCACGGGAAGCCAGCACTGCCACGTGAGGCTGGAAGGGGTGAGATTTTCCCCCGTCCCATACGCTTTAGGTCCTGCAGGATGACGTTTCATTCCCTCAGTTTTAAAGCAAGGGTTGGTTTGCTAGCTTCCCCCTCACTGTTTTCCCTGACACTCCAAAACATAACTCACTTTCAGACAGCCTTGCGTTTGAAAAACTCCTAGCATCTTGCTCTCCCTGCCTATAGATCCACTAGTGACAACGCAAGGGGAAAGCTAGATGGGGAAAAACCATTACATGATCTATACTAACGGTGCTCAGAGCGGGTCTTTTACCTCCATGGAGAGATAGAGATTTCTACATGGAGATCGTATCGACTATCTTTGCTATGCATCTGATTCAGAGGGAGGAGGGAGAGTCCAGGATGGTTCACCAGTGCCCAGTAGCTCCATCCTGTAGCTTGAAGGGAAAGGAAAATGTAGGAGGGAGAAAAAATTATATGCAGTTGGAGAGAAATAAAAGCAGTGTACGTGGTGATAAGGTAACTAAAACCATTTTGCTCGTGTAAATTGTGGTGCAAATTAGTCAGCAGAGCACTGGAAACAGGGTATTCTGAATGATTGTTCTCCTTTGGGTTCTTATACATTTGTATATAGTGTTACACTTGTAGGTGGAAGAATGGGTGGGTGGACTGATCTAGGAAGTGGAGAAAAATAGCGTATTATAAGCCCTAATGTTCCTAAAGCAAGCCACTCCTCTGGAGCTTCATCTACAGCTTGTTACTCAGAATAGAATTATTTTGAGAAGTTTGGATATGACTTTTTAAAGCTATGGCATTTAAAATATTCCCTTGCTATGGACTCTTAAAAAATGTTCCTAACTTTATAGTGGCTCATCTCGTAAATGACCTGGCAGCAGATTTGATTCATTTGTTGGCCTTGCTGAAGGTTGATGACTTTTAGTGAATATTTGGCATGGGGAAGTTAGTCAGGGAATTACAGAGAGAATAAAAATAGCTCGTGATAGACTATCCACAGGGAAAAGGGTAATGATCCGCTTCTCAGAGCAAGGCTGAAAAGAGGGGAGGGGTCTGAGAGCTGTAACAGGTGAGAAGGGCTGGGCAGAGTGTCTGGTGTTTGGCCAGCTGCAACCAAGAAAAGAGCAGGATGTTTCAAAGACGATCTTGTAGATCAGCGAGCCCGTCAAACTCACTAAGGTTTCATTTTTTAACTCTGTCTTCACCACTCGAAGAGGGACACTGAACCTTATTTTGAGTATTGAGAGGGAACCGTGTGCTGCAATTCTTGCCAATGTTTTGCTTGCAAGATTACAGTCACGAGGTTGTTAGGTTTTGTATGCAACTTCCCTGCTTGACATTAGGAAAAAAAGAATCCCCAAACTCCAAACACACAAAATATCCCCCAAAATTAATTAAAATGGGAAAAGAAAACCAAGCCCCAACCCCAAATCTTCTTTCTGTTTACCTGCCTCCAGCATCCCTTCCCACCTCGTTTGCCCTGCAAGTGTTAGATGAGCAAAGGCAGGGACCCTGTGCTTTGCTATGCACTTTCAGCCTAGGGAGAGGATGAGAAAGAAATAGGGGGATGTTGGCTAAGCCAAAACATGTGCAGTAGCAAAGGGCAGCTACCGCAAACAGGGGAGGGATGGAACTGTCCCACTGTGTTGTGTTTGGCCCTTGAGATGTATTAGAAGCAAAATGGCAATGGAGTCCATGCTGTGGGATCAGGTACCTGCACAGCACATCAGGTGGAAAGATCAGCTTTCTCAGGAACCATCACAGCAGCTCTCCCCAGACTGCTGTTAAAGCACTATTCTGAGGGTGTCAGTGGGATTTGCAGGTTGCCCAGGGCTTTTAGTAGCCCTGGCACAAAGGCAGGTTTGGCCTTTAGTGACTTCTGAAATGGAGTTCATCACTATCTGGAACCAAAATGGGTCACATCCCCATTCCCATCCACTCAGTTACACCAGTAAAAATCCACTAAAGCCCAAGGGCGCTGCCAGAAATATCACACTTGTCTTTGGGGCAGATTCCTGGGGACTGCTAATAAAGAGGTACAAGTGACTCATGCAGAGCTTAAGCTGCTGAGCGCTGCTCAGATGATGTTCAGCCCGTTGGAGAACTGGGATCTCGCCAAGGCCAGAATTTGGCTCATTGTTCCTGAGTTTTTCCAAGCATCAACTTTTCATCAAGAATTAAATCACTCTGATGCTGATGCACTGATGAAAACCAACATTTAACTGAGTGCAGTTTCCATTTTCATCAGGTATTTTTAAATAATAAGAAGTTTCAGGCTAATAGCACATTTAGGAACTTTCATCCTAATGGGTACTTAGTTTCTTCAAGTTACATGTGTCAAAGGATGGGCTAGAATCAAATTACCAGCGGTAACGATAGCACTGTTGGTGTAATCCTGCAACATAAGCAATTTATGCAAACTCTGTTCTTGGCCTCCCGGTATTTTGCTGATATTCTACACATGGAGCTATGCTAGAGGACAAAGGCACCTCGGGCAAAGTAGCAACACAGTACCACAACAAAGTTTATGCCCTATGCAGTCTTTTGAAAAGAAAAGTAAAAGCTGTTCAGATTACACTTACAATTAGCATATGATTTATATCAGGGAGCGCTGAGCTGAACCCTTTGCTAGAAATGAGAATAGGCATGTTCAAAGGTATAATGCTACATAATAATACAGTCTTGGCAGTAAAATTGTAACCTTGATTATTACTAGTATTGTTGTGGCAGTTAAAGGCCACCACTAAGTTGAGGCACCCTTTGTATTAAGTGCCAGGAGAGCACAGAGTGAGAGATTCCCCTCTTCCTCAGGGCGTGAGGGCTATTAGATGGGATGGGCAGAGCCTGGGGGTGGGCAAGAGGTGCCCAGAGGTGAGCAGACTCGCCCAGGGTTGCACAGCAGGGCTCAGGCACACCCAGCCCAACGACCTATCCATTAGCTTGGGTTGCCTTTCAGCTCAGCCACTCAACAACCCAACAAATGCGACAAATGAGGTTTCCACAGTACGTCCTCATTGGCCCTGGTATTGACGGCAAGTCCCAAGTGCTCTTCTCTTTCTCTGGTATACAAAAAGCCTTCTTTATCAAATCTAGTGTACATGTGTTGGGAGAGGGTATGTTGGGATCTGTGCAAAAGGGGCTGTACTCTCCTGATGCTTTCCTTTTTTAAAAAACAAACAAACAAAGCAACAAGAAAAATATAAATGTAGTAACAGATGATGTTGCAAAACTTCCAGGTCTGGCAGCAGATGGTGCCATTATATGAAGGCACACATGCATACATAGATATGTGAGTGTGTGCACATACATATGATAAAGAAAGTTGCAATATGTATACAGTCAGAGGCTGGTGATTAGCATCTCTCCTTATATACACACAATATTTATATAGAGCGTGCCCAGTGGTGAGTGAGGCCCTTGCAATACTGTGTTTTCTACAAAGTGGGACTAACCCATCACAGACAAAGGTGGAATGGAAATCAGAAAGGGAAAGGCTCTTTCTTTGGTGAAATTCTGTATGTTTAGTAACACTGTATGTATAATTTGCATTCAGAAAGATGGAGGAGGAGAGACAGTATCAGACTGTATGGCTTTAACCTCCTCCCCTGAGTCTGCACACACACTTCAGTTTGCAGCTAAGTACCATATGTTTTCCTGCTTGGTTGGCATTAAAATTTATATAGTAGTATGTGTTACCTGGAGTGTCTCAGAGTTGGTACCTCTTCCACTCCCCTCCCCTCCCCAGCAGGTCATGAGGAAAGACCTAGTCTTAAAATAGCTCGTAGTTACTGGAATTTGCCGTCTCATAACTACAAGTTTTCAAAATATATATTACACGTACCTGCCCTTTACATCCAGACCCACAGACATCTGATTCTGACAGAGCTGCGGGGCCACAGCTCACTGCTGATGCAGCAGCAGGGCTTCAACAGGCTTACTGTGAGGCTGAATATAGCCATTTTCATTGAAGGTACCTAGTTTTGTTGTCCATCAAAATTCACTCTGGCTTGTGTGAACTCGTGCTCTGCTGGAGTAAGTGCAGTGGAGGGCACAAAGGTGAAGTCAGGAATTTACTGAGTTTTCTTTTACTCTTCTCCTGCTGAAGAAGAAACGAATGTGATTTTCAGCTGAATCTGACACCAAAGCATTTGCTTCAGGCTTCAGGCACATCTAACGTGCCTGGTTTTATGGTAAGTAATGGGAACTAATAACGATGAGTTTCACCTCTGCCTAGGAAACAGCTATTTCAAAATAATCTCAACAGCCGTTCTCCCCTGTGCATGTATATTTCTGCAGATTTTTATTTGGAGCAACTCGGTTGTGTGGGAGAGGCGGGCTGTGACCCCAGAGTGCCCCCACTGTGCTTGGCCCTGTGCAAAGAGAGGAGAAATAGCCGTGCCACAGCTCTATTGATTTCGCTGGGATTGGGTTTTTTTTGGTCCAAGCTAACTTGATGGAATTAAGCCCGCTCAGACTGGGCTGGAGTTCAGCAGATACTTTACAATAACACAACTGAATGACATTTGGGGGGTGTGCGCTGGCCTGTGCCTGTGTGCAAGTGTGTGTTTCCTTACGTTTGTTCCCGTTTAAAAATGGAAAGTGTTTTCTTGTGCGTAGTTGTACAAATGCTCATAGACTTCACAAAGCTGAAAGTGTTGTATGGGGAGAGGCAGCACTGCCTGATGGACAGGATGACAGTCCACTTGCTTGGAGGTTTGTGTGGCTTTTTCCAGCTCCTGGGCCTCGGTAACCATCGCTAATGCTGGAAGTGTCCTTTTGCTTCAGTGTGCTTCAGTTGTTACATCTGTTGAGGAAAAAAACAGCAAGCAAACAGAATATTGCATCTGAGGCTTGGTGGTTACCGCCGTGGTAGATCTGGCTAACACTATCCCTTTCCAGTAGCAACCTGAACCGTTTTCACTGCTGAAATTTGCATTTCTGTGGCAGAGGGAAGTAGTGAAAGCCTCTGAAGAACAGGGAGGTTTGTGTGCCAAACACACCCTCCCACCCTCCCATAAGAGGCGAGACATGCCCGAGTAGTTTCTCATCCCGGGTGCTCTCCTTAGATGGGTTCCTGGAGGAGCCCACTGGATTTACAAGAGGGAAGGAAAGGGCCAAGAGGCCTTCAGCTTCCCAAACACCAACCCCTGTGCCATCCATTTGCGAAAGAAAATAGGGGTGGTCATGCAGCTGAGGAGCTGCTGCTCACAGTGCCGCTGCACCCCCTCCTTGGGGACAGCAGGGTGACCACGTTGGAGGTGCAGCACTGTCATTGTCCCTAACGTAGTGTGACTCAGTGAATCTGTGACAACAGTGCCTCGCCAGGGGTGGTGATGGTGCTTTTCCAGTGTAGGAACCCAGGAATACTCCAACTGCGCACCCAACGGTACCTGCATGGCAGCTACCTCAGCGCTCTGCTTTCTCGCTCCCTCCGTCCCAGGCTGGTTATCCACCCTCACATGGGACCAGGCAAGGGAGCCCACGACTCCGAGCTGCACGTCCGTTCACTTTTTGTGCCTCGCTGTGCAAACAAAACCCATGTTGAAATCCACTGGCAGGCAGCATCCATGACTTTGACTAGTAAATACAAATCTCTCCCTCACTGTGTGTGTCTCTCTCTCTGTTATTAGGCTGACAGGCACTTAGCCAATTATCCAGTCGTCGTCTCAGCTGTATTTATGGATGAGGAAGAGACAACTGCACACAACTCTTGTCTTCAGGGCTTCAGCTGAGTCTCCCTTGTGTGCTGTAGCCTTTTCCTTTGTGTGAGCTGCTTAGGACGCTCAGGGAAAGAAACCAATGAAGGGGATGAGTTGAGGAGAGGGAGGGGGGGGAAGCGGAGGTGAGGAAAGGGGTCTGCTCCCCCAGGCCAGGCGCCTGCCAGAGCTGTATTTGTTTGCCATTGTTTTTGTGTTTAAATTTGTCAGAGTGCACGTGCCTTTGTTGCGTAAGGTTGTGGTGGATGGGAAACATGATGGCTGTGAGTACTTGCAAAGTTGCTCTGCCTGTGACAGGGCCAAGAGTCAGGAACTATGCAGCAGCAGACTGCGAGTCTGTGCCTTAAAGTCAGGGGGCCACATGTGCGTGAGGACGTAATGTGAATCTGTGATTTGGAGCCAAGAGGTACCCCTAATCCCTAATGCGGTATTGAGCCTAGAACACATAGCCTGTGCTGGCTCAATTGTTTACTCCAAACAGCAAAATTTAGGCAAATAGCACTGAAGTGTTCCGTGAATATTTTCATGAATGTTAAAAATGAATTCACTTTGGCTGCAGCTGTGCTTCCTTTGTGTATGTGCATGTGCATCTTTTTTTCTCTCCCCCTTGTGAATAATCAGAGTGTGAGTTTTCCTTGGCCTGGCATTCACGGACAGAACGTTTTTAACAGGTTTATAGTTGAGCAAACAAAGTCTCTAGCTGCAGCCCCTGCAGCTGGAAGTCTCTGACTGTACAGATTTGTAGACATGTGCCCCTTTCTCCCCCCAGATACTAACTTTGTGTGTACACCTGTGGTGCTCTTACAGGGGGCTGCTTGGGCAGTGCTGGACATGGGTCTTAAAACCCCTCATCAGAGCCCAGGTATAAAAGCGGTTGAAGTGAGATGTAGAGCTGAGCTTGAGCCATAATAATTTATGTGCATGTGACAAGACAAAATTACCTTTAAACTCTACACCCAACCAATCAATCTTAGAGCAGCCTGTTTTTGCTCGGAAAGGTGCCTCGGGCCAAGCCTATCAAGCTCAGAAAAAGAAAGGTTAAAATGTTCTAACATCATTATCTCTCTCTCTTTTCCTTTGGAGGAGAGGAGCCACAGTGACAAAGCCTAGCTGACTCCTTCACACCAGCTCCTTCGTAGTGAGCCCCATTCCTACCCCCAGCCCAACAGGAATCAAGCAGGAATTTGTACACACTCAGGTTCCCCTGTTTATCTTGCCAGGGAACAGAAAGGAGAGCAATGTAACAGAGGGGACCAGGCATAAATAAGCATGCTGGAATTGGAAAATGCTCAAGAGAGGAGAAAAACACCACCGCTACAAGGTAGCAACTCTGCTGAGTGCTGCAGGTAGCACAGGGACTTAGGAAACTCCCATCTGTTCCGGGGTGTTGTCTGAGCTTGGAGAAAAGTGGGATTCAGGGAGTGATTACTCCCTGAAAAATTATTGTCCCTCTCTGCCAAATACAATATAATATGATCTGTAGTCTCCCTGCCTGCAGCTATAGAGCAAGGAGTCTGCATCAGCTGAGGCAGTTTTTTACTGGAGCTTTGTGGGGGAAGGTGCTTTTGAGCCCCCCCTCCTCGTATGAGCAGGGGCGGGTGTGTGCTGTGATTCATTGGGGCCTGTTTGTCCCTTCAGAGCAGGCAGGTTTATTAGCAGTCCCCTCAAGTAAAAGGTCAGGGGAGGTTTTAAGCTGGTGGAAGAAGATGAGGAGGGACTGCTGCAGCCTGCCCTCCCCCTTAGCCTTTGGCATGCTGGTTAAACAGGGATGGTCCTTCCCCAGGCCCCTGCCATTTCTCAGGCAGACTCTGTCCTCTGCCTCCACCTCCATGCGCTGACCCCACAGAGTTAGCCTGCCTGCTTAGCAGGGCTCTTGTTCTGACAGCTTACGGGGCACCCACACTCTTCCTCCCCTTCCATGGGGACATCTCCCACCACCTCCTCTTTCCTCCCTGAGCAGCAGAACCTGCAGGGACCCCAGTGCTTAACCCCAGCCACAGCAGATCACCCTTTTTCAAGTAACCCCTTTTGGACGCACTGGCTGCCTTTCCCTAGGCAGCCCTGCTGTCACCACCCAGTTACCCCATGACCATCGGGGTGTCTGGCAGGACTGCAGAGAGGCAATTGGGGCTGAAGCAAACGTGACAGAGCAAACTGCTTTCCGGAGACCTTTGAGACACCACGGAAAAATGACAAACACGTCCTCACAGTTGCTGGCACGCCACCTGCTTACACCCACATGGGCGTATTTTTCTGATTCTTGGATTATACTGCTATTTAAATGAAATCACCCCTGGCTGTGGTGGGGCTGAGATGGGGGTGCTGGCTATGTGCTCAGACAGGCCTTTACATCTGCAAGCAAACACCTTGTGAAGAGATGACTTTGGGTCCTGTGAAGCACAGATCTTCTGATAAGAAGCTAAGCAGATGCAGCCCCTTCATAGTGATTTCCCCCCCTCAACTTTGCCACTAATAGCGGTTGTCTGAATGGAGCAACTTGTTTATGGGGAGTATCGATAGGGGCAGGCTCCAAGTAGTACTGGCCTCGTGTTTATTGGAAAAAAATGAAACAAGACAAAGAAGTATCCTTAGTCAGATTGCCTTTCTCACCTGTATGCTATATAAGCAGCCATGATTTTGGGCAGGAAACAGTTCAGGGCAGCATATGGGGGCAGTACCCCTTGGAGTGTGCTAAATGTGGGCTGCGATAATAAGAGATCCCTTCCTAATGAGGAACAGAAAAGGAGTTACCTCCTTCACCAGCTAGACCCACTTGGTAGGGCCTGTTGTTATTATACCTACTGCTGAGACTTGGACTGAGCCCAAAGCCTTGGAGTTGTGCACATGCTGTACCTCATCTGCCTTCCCTCCACTGCCATCCTTGGCTGTCTCTTGCCAGCAGGGAAAGGGAAGAGTGTGTTCATAGAGATTTGTCCACTGAGAGAGAAAGGATGGATAAGTTCATCAGAGAGACAGAGCTGAAATCTCTCTCTCCTGTCTCCTCTCTTGCAAATCACACCCAGCTCCCTCTGTTTGGCACACTCCACCATCCAGCCTGCCACCTTGCTTGATGAAGTTGTCTGTCACATCTCTTCCTTGCCTTCTCCATCTCCTCCCTCCTTTGCTTTCTCTCTCTCTCAATCCATCTCCTCCTCACCCTTCACCCTCACCCAATACACGTCCTTGCTCCTGACTCCAGCCCCTTCCCCTTCTTCCTTTTCTTTCTTTCTCTTTGTTCCACTCTGATCTCCTTTGAATTTCCCTCCCTCTGGACCTGGGAACAAGAATGGGGGGCTGGGGGAAAAACAGAGAAGGTTGAGGGAGCACCACAGTGACTGCAGTGCCCTGGGTCTTCTGCTGTAGATGATAGAGCAGACTCTGAGCTCTCTTGTTGGCCATGGCCCCTCAATCAGTGCTTTGTATTCAGGCTGGGCCTGCAGAGTAGCCCCAGTGTATTTATTTTCTGTTCCTACACAGAATACCCACTGCCTGTTTGCCTTGAGAGCTCACAGGAAGGCGTGTGTGTGGGAGGACTAGAAAGAAGTGGGGGCTGTGCCACCAGTGAGGCTTTTTCTCTTCCTAGCAGGAGTGTAGCTGGATGCCTGTTGATTCCAGTGATCTGCTTCTGATTTTGATTGCAGCCCAGGTTGGAAATAGAGTGGAAGGAGAGCCCATTCTCATCGATGAGGTGGATGACAGACAAGAGCTGAGGCTGCAGGCTGGTGCCAAAGCCACCTTGCCTCTGTCAGCAGAGGAACATACTGCAGTGCTTCCTTGGCGTGCTGTGATTCTGCTGCTGGAAGTTGGAAGGAGACAGCTGGGGTTTCTTTTCCCCTCTGCTGTAGCTCTTTCTTGGGTGAGAAGCTTGACACTTCTGCATGATGCTGACATGGGGTGACACAGATCTGTGCTGGGGTTCAGACCTGCAATATTCTTGTGCAGGTGGCAAAGAAGTCAGATGCATTTAGAAGATGGTGGTGGTGTAGTGCTATGGAAAGTCCTTGATGTTCAAAGCGTCAGACCTCTCTGACCTTGAAGGGAGCAGCAGGTCTTTAGCTCGTGAGTCAGGATCATTGCAGCCAGATTTGTCCATTGCAGGAGAGGCTTTCCAGGAACTCTGGAGACAGCCCCACATGTTTGGCAGGGAACCATAAGATGTTACAGAAATCTAAAGCCAGCTGCTAGTGCTGTGGCAGGGATGTTCCTCGGTGCTGGTCACCCTTTATTAATCCTCCTTTGGTACTTCCTTTTTGTGCAACTGGGACTCGGAAGCCTTTGTGCAAAGGCACAGCATCCTGGCTGCTTTTACACCTAAGGGAAACCTGAGATTGGCATCCATAATCAGGAGCAGAAGGTGCTGCAGGCAATCTGTCTTCCTAGCACTGCATTAAACCCAGTTTAGTTCTTTCAGCTAAATATCAAATTATCTGTCCACCCACACATCCTCCCCACTGCATCAACTGTGCTTAGCGATGGGCCATCTGTAGGACTTTTACCCGGACAAGGGGGTCCACAGGGGTTCTTGCGTAACATGCTTTGTGCGTATTCATTGGCCTTTAGAGTGGCATTTTTTTCCATTCCTATTCTCCTGGCTGATCTCCAGTACTGGCGATGAGTCAGAGACATGCAGGTCTGTCCATTTGTAAAGTGTGTCCCAAGGTGGAGGAACATGTGCAGCTTTCTTCTTACCTGAGTTGGGAAGTGGTGCATAAATGCAGGCCACGTGGGTCAAGGACCTCGGACATAGTCAGCTCAGTTAACTTTTTTAATGCTTTTCTTTTTTTCACGTGGAGCTCAAAGTGGGAGCAGCATCCATCTCCCAGGGAAGGGCACACAGCAGATTTTACAGCATCTTACAGTATCTTACTGGATGCCACATTGTGTTCTGCTCTAGCTGTGTCCCTGATTCGGGGATAGTGTTTGTTGCTTGCTGATCACTGTATACACTGCAGTACAGTCCTGTGTCTATTTGGGGTACTTTATGTTTTTAGGGATATGTGGACCAGTTGGATGTAGTCCAGAAGAGAGAAGTGGGAATAATCAGAAGTCTAGACAGTATAGTCACTGAGGAGAGATGGATGGAAATGGGGCTGTTAGGCCTTAAGAAGAGAGGACTAAGAATTAAGCACAAGATATGAATAACAGCATTCAGATATGTAAGCTACAGAAGAAAGGAGTAATGTCTTCTGCAGGAGAAGACGAGGAAAAATGGTTTAAGATTGCAGCAAGAGAGACAGGCTGAATGTCAGTAAGAACTCTGCAACAGTGAAGACAGCAAAACATTGAATCAAACTTCCTTGGAAGGCTGTGTAGCTCCATCACTGGAGGGCTTTAAGGACAGGCTAGACATGTATGAAGAGTGACAGATGCCACAAATGACAGAAGTAGAGCTGATCCATCCTTTGCAGAGAAGAGCAGACTAGATGGTTCCTTTGGGTCTCTTCCACCTCTGCTGCTCAATTCTGTCCAGCCTTCAGGCTCAGAATGGCAGAAGCATGGGCAGGAACACAGCTGCAAAGTTCAGAGAAGTGCCTCAGCAAGAAGCCAGGTGGGCCTGGCTGGGAGGTTCTTACCCATTTCTTCTGCTGATTGCCTTCTCCCTTCCATCCCAGAAGTGTGGTATGCTCCAAGGAGTCTGTAGTCAGTGCCACTCTAGTCCAAACATATGACACTTAACCAATCTGGCAAACAGAAGCAGGAATCAGCGTTAAGACTATCCCTAAACCTGACTTTCTTTTGGAGGGGCTCAGTTCTTTTTTTCATCTGCTGCCCTTGGAGGGCCACAGGACCCTAGAGGATGTTTTCCCACAAGTGTGATAGGAAAAACAAGTTGAAGGCTTAGTGTTTTATCCTGGGAGAATTTGATGATGTTGCTGAATGTTCACCTCATGAAGCTTTGTCAGCATGTTCTGCTAATGAAATGTCACCTTTCCCTGGTGTGACATCACCTTGTGCCTTGGGATATATGCCCACGAGACTCAGGGTCTACCCACGGGGTGGATGTGGTACAATATGTGAGTGCTACTGGGGTTTTTCACCACGGGGAAGGTGGCATATGACTTAAGACACAAAGCGGGGCAGGCAGTGAGCCTTGCAACCACCGAGTGTCACACCTTAAGCAGTGAATTGAGTGACTTACACATGAAGCAACCAGAAGACGCCAGTGCAGTGAGGATGCAGGGGAGAGTAGAGAAAGAACGTTTTAGGAGGGGAAGGAGGAGGTTAAGAGGGGAAGAGCTGTTCGGGAAGGGGGGGCAGAAAGAGCACGCAGGGGCCTGCTGTAGAGTTTGGATTAATGTATTTGGTCTTAATCTTCTTCTGGCTGTAGTGACCCAGGCTGTTGATAACCTGGCCAGGCAAGCTGCCAGAGGCGGTCTCCATTGCTCACCCATCGTCCACTCTCATCCTGTCTCCGACTCATGTTTTCTTGTCAGCATTTCTCTCCCACAGATCGATTCCTCCTTGGCTCATCCCAGTGATTTTAAGCATAGAGAGAAACTTCCTCTCACTGGTGAGAGATAATCAAGCTGAATATTACCCATCTCTGAAGTGCAGGCAGCCCGTGAACAGAGCCAAAGTCAATATCTTGGCAGATGTTGCCTTGCATTGATTTATCTTCTCCTGGAGCAGGGTAGATGGCCTCGAAGAAGGCAGCACGGTCACCTGGCCAAGCCCCAAAACATTTGCAGGCTACATTAGCTTACTTGATTTGGTCTCAAGAAGCGTCTCTCCTCAGTGTCTGGGGGTAGAAGAGTGTGGTGCCAAACTCACAAATCCTTCCTTTGCTCCTGTGTTCACATTGGTGTTACTTCTGGTGCCGAGACAGATCCTGGGCTCAAAGCACCGGCTCACGGTGCTGAGCTAAGCCAGCCTCATTTACTGGCTTAATGGAGCAAGAAAACAATTGTCTGTGGCACTGCTGGGGCAGGGGAGAGGAGCAGGAGACAGATGCCCCAGAGGGGCCTTGCTGTTTGAGGGTTTCCCCTTGTGGAATGTGTCGGAGGGGGAAGCAAAGGAGAGGAAAGTTCTGTGAGCAGGGAGGGAGCAGCAGGACTAGGGGGAGGCGGGCAGGGCCCTTCTTCAAGCCAAATGAATTACAGCCAGGAGATTGCTGGGCAGGGTAGGATGAAGGGGGGCTGCTTGCAGACGGAGGGGGGGGTGGGGGGGGTGGCTGGCAGCCGGGGGACCAGTTGCCAGGCAGGAGGACAGGGTCAGAGTGCTGCTCCTGGGCTTCGCCCTGTCAGGACGAGCAGACAAAGGTGTGTGATACTACCTGTATACTGTTCCAGTTCCCAGCTCCCCAGCATAATGCACTCTCTGTTTTCAAAGACCTTTGAGCTCTCGGCCTACATCTGGGAGCTCCAGGTTTGGCTCTGGCAGGAAAGGGCCTCCAGCGGAGCAGGCGGGGGGGCTTTTCAAAACCGCAGCTAAAGAGAAACCATCTGTATGATCTCAAGTAACAGACATTCACATGCAAAACTCGTCCCTTTTGGTACCATCCCCTTCCCCTCAGCCCCCTTCCCCAGCCCTAGCTGAGCCCTTCACAGCTCCTCTCGACCCACCCTGCCTCTTCCACGCTGTAGCAGATATATACATATACAACATCTTTGGTTCTGCAGTTTCCCCGAGGGTCTGGACAGATGCTGGTTGTCTTCATGCCCAGTTGGGGACAGCAGGAGTAGTTATAAATAGCATCAATTCCTTGCATAGCAAAGAGAAAACTTTCCCCTAGAAGTCCATCTCTCTGCTCCCAGGACTCGCCGGGAGGTCTCTTAAATGTCACAGGCCGTTTGCAGCAGATAGTACCTCTGGAGGCTTCCTGTGGGTTCAGGTCTTGGATCCAGGCAGAAAATGGAACAAGTTTGCAGAATCTTTCCTCTCAACCTAATTCTTTCTGTCTGTCCTCATCATTTTTATGTGAATGGTACTTTCTGTTCAGAGGAGGCATGGGACTGAAATAGGAGAAGCTGCAGAAGTGAGCGCTTTAAGATGCAGAAGCCTGATGTGCTGGGGAAAGAAAGAGGTCTGGAGCAGCAGAAGGGGTGTAACAGTGCAGGGGCAGAGCTGGTGTGGGGAGCCCCAGCTTGGGAGAATTTGGCAGGAGGCAGGGAGGGGGCTGCTGTTACTATCACGTGAGACATGCACATTAAAAGCGGGCAAACGTTCCTACAAGACAGTAATATGCTTTTCCAGCACTAAAAGTTCCTTTTGCTCCCCTCTGGGGTTGATTTGCTTCTGCAGGAATATATACTACATAGAGGAGCCAAAAGCAACCTGTTCAGAGGCACAGTTGTTCATCCTCCCTCTCCCCTGCTCCCTGCCCACAGGCAAAGAGTAGTGTGTAACACCCGTGGGCAGATGAAGCCCGTTCCATCTCCCTGGCTGACTCCAGGCTCCGTCCTGCTGACAGCAGCTGGACATCCCCACTGCAGCACTATTTCAGCCTTAGGTGCTGCTGGAACTTATGTTTGCATCAGCAACTGTTCCTTCACAGAGGGTTTGTGGCTGCAGGGGCTGCACTGTGCTTGCCAACTGAAGATCTCCCTGCAGGCATTGCAGGGAGAGGCTCTGGTGGCATATGCACAGTGATATTTAAATCAAAATTGCTCATATGAGGTTCAAGGAGTAATAGGGAACAGTACCAAGACTTGGATATCCTCCACCTCACGCTTGCCTCCCAGCGGCTTCCCAGTGCCTCACGGAGGCCCAGTTTGGACTGCTGTTGTGCCATATATTATGCTGTCGGCCCCCGTTTGTGATTTCTGCCCTGTCCTTGCTTGTTCTCTGGGTTCCTTTGTGTTTATTATTCTAATTTATTGAGTTACCTGGAGTGTTTTTGCAGACACCAAGGCTGCTTTGCAGAAATTAATGATTGTGCATTCTGCTTGGTGGTGCCTCGTGTAGACTTTGCTTTTATGTGATGGAGCTTAAAATATGCTCAGAGAAAATGAAAATGTTAACCTCTATTAAAAGCATACATAGATAAGTTGTTGTCAGATCTATGCCAGAGCACATGAAATTACTTTGAGATTATTTAGCTCAGTAGTCCCTGTCATTTCTGAATCTCAAAGTATTTTAATTAATTTCACCTTTGAGTCAAGTCGCTATTAGTCTCCCTGCTTTGTGGTGTGAGAAACCGAGGCTCAAAAGGAGATTTGTCTCAGCAAATTAGTGGCTGGACATAGGTGACCAAAATCTTTGCAGGCTGGAACCTTGGTTTATAGGTCCTGTTCAGAGCTGTGCTAACTTAACTGGCTCAGGGTATCACATGAATGGCTCTTAATGTAATGCAAAAGCAGGAGATGGTCTCGTCTCAGCTCTGGTCAGAAAGCCTGGAGCTGGCAGTTCCAGTTCAATGGAAATGAAGCTGTGTGTAGGCAACACTCAACTTATGTCGTCTTCCCTAGAAAATCAGTGTTTGCATCTTAGTGTCTCTGTCCGTGAAATGGAGATTCTGGTCCAGAGAACGAGCATCCTGGTAAAGGAAGAACCTACATTCATGCATCTCTGTAAAGGAGGCACAGAAGTCAAGAAGACAAACCTACGATAGCAGTGAAAAGTGTTTTGTTGGTTTTCAGTGCACTTCTTTGCTTTTCTGGAAAGGAGTACAGCAGGATATCCAAAAAGGCAGTTACAAAGTCTGTAACAGCTCACTGGGCTCTGTTGGGAAGATCTAGTTGGGGTCACAGGAAATGACAGACCTGTAAATCCTGGAGCGATGTCAGTGGCAGGTCCTTTCAGGGACTGATATTGTAAATCTATTGAAACAAGCTGTCCCCTAAAAGTTTACTGAGAATGAGTGCATTCCCTGATGGGTCAGCGCCAGATCCAGCATTTTGTGGAGATCACTTGGAGGCACTAGGGGTGACATGATTACAGGGGCGAATTTTTTGCTACTGGGATAGGAGCCATCTGAAAGGCAAGTTTCTTTTCAGGTCCTTCATGAGCTTGTTAAAATGGGTAGATGATAATTTTTCACTCTTGCCTGAACACTTAAAAATCCTTAAGAGAGAGTGCTTTTCAAACAGACTCTTGTTTAGCATATATGAATTTCCTCCCAAACAGAAGAATTTAAGAAACAGCAGATGATAGCAGAACCCTTTTACATCAGTATCTTGCAGTTTTTAATTTGCATTATATAAGAAAATATAAAACCCTCCTAAGTGGGCAAATATGCAAAATCGTAGAAATAACTTGCTGATAGGAGAAATTTCTGTGTCCTGGACAGATTGTTTTCTGCTTGTAGTCTGAATTAAGAGGATGGTGGTATCGCTGATGTTGGGGGGGAAGAGGTAGTGGGGAGGAGTTTTCCCATCATGTATGAAGTGACCACTGACATTCTTGCAGTTCCCATAACCATATTGTACTCCTTCTAGGGATAGCATTTGACCTGGGTATTATCTTGTGGCAGTGAGTTCCACAAGTTACTCAGCAAATCCTCCCCAGCCTCAAATGGATAGCATTTCAGTTGCATGGGATGCTCCCTAGCTTTATCAGGGTGTTTGCCTTTGCTGTACTCTTTGTTATTTTATATATCCCCTACACTATCCAGCCTGATTTGTTTCCTCTTTGAAGCAAAAAGCCCCAGTGTTTTCAATCTCCCTTCTTACAGAAATGTTGTCAGGCCTCTAATTCATTGCTGTCACCTGTCCCTGAACCCCTTTTATTTCTATTGCATCTTTTGCAGATAGAATGACCTGATGTGGGACATTGTATCGCAGTGCAGTACTGCACTTGGCCTCATTTTTTCTCTTTGTCTCCATGCATCCTATTATTATGTTTGGGTTTTTGCCCATTCTGAACAGAGGGTTTTAATGAGATTGCCATACATGAATCTTCATTTCTGAATGATTACATTTAGTTTGGAAGCCAACGAGGTAACGCAGATAATTCCTTCTAGAACGTGCATCACCCAGCATCATGTGCCTGATCCAGCTTAAGACAGTGTACAGCCCAGCAGAATGCCTTTTTCTCAATTGTTTGTCAACAGTCTATGTGCTGCTCCTTTGTACTCTTATTTTATGGAATTATGCTCTACCTTTTTTTCTTAAAATTCATTGTTTCTTCAAGCGGTCTTATTGCCTTCCCTGGAATCTTTGAGGTGATGTGTCACCTCTGGTAATGGCATAAGAACGCACCCATGGAGGGGTCACTGTGCTCTGCTCATCACTTAGGCACGGCCACATCTGCAGCAGGACCCTGCAATTATTAAATGGCAGCCGGTTTAAGACAGGAAGCAAAGAAGAAGAAATTATCCAGTTGGAACTGCAAGGAGAGTTTGGGAAGGAGGACTGTAATTAAACTAATTGGAACTCAGACAGCACTACTGTCTTTACACCCAACACCTTTGAAAAGTGTCAAGCGATCTTTGATTATAAGCAGTCATTTTGTTTATAGTCTTATCATTAAAAAAAAATGTTGCACAAGGACCATATTGTTTCAAATATTTAGTCCTGTGAAGATGGAAGATACTAAGGAGTATCTTTTAGTAGAGGAAACCCAAAGCCACCTGACAAAAACCTTTGTGAAACCTATCTTCCTGCTGCACCAGAGCATGGTAATATCCCCAGAACTCCACCACTCGGCACACCATTCAAATGAAACTCTTCAGTATCCTTTAAAGGTCATTAGATTATTTGTTACAGGTGAGGAAGTAGGAGAGAAAGTATTCAGGTGGGAAGAAATGGGCATGGAGACTGGTGAATGAGACATAGCCATAGAAATCGGAGCTAGAAAAGGAGGAATATTTAGGAGGAATATTTAACATGCACTCCCTTAAAGCAAACTTTTTTTGGCTTGCCTGTTACTTGGTTACTTACTAGATGGCTGTGATTCTTTCAGTTGAACTTTATTTGAGCTATATTATTTCATATGGAACAAGAAATCCTTTTGCCTTGTAACAAACTTCTTAAACCATGTGACTGACCTCAATTCCCGGGAGAGCTTGCTGGAGAGTACAAATGTGCAAATGGAAAGCATTTGCACAAAATACAGGAAAACCGCTTGCTGTGGTTTTGACTGAAATATGCTTTAATAAGTTGGTGGTAGCAGAGACTGAGATCACACAATAATCAACAGAAATCCAGCACTGAATAGTTTATTTGCTATTATTTTTCCCCTATTGAAAATAGGGGGGGGGGGGGAATTGGTATACTAAGTCTGTGTTTCTGAAGAACAGTAAATCCAGGTATGTCTCTGTATTAACAGCCCCTAGTGGTTTTGATTTCCTAGCAGTAATTCCAACCCAGTGTGTAGTTAATACAGCCTGTTGGTATATACTTCCCAAACTCTTTGGAGTGGATGGAGATATGCGGGCTGTTAGGATGTGAAATATAAAATCCGCTAGATTGATAGCAGTGGCAGGCTTCAAGGTCTGTCTTTGACCTTCTAGGAAGAAATCCATCCTGTGTATGTCCAGTATGCTACCTGCTTCCCCTCTTCTGGGAGGGTGCAGCTGTGGAGCTGGGCAGAGACGGAAGTCCTTCAGATAACCAGGACTCTGGTACATTACAAAATAAAACAGCCTTTCATAGTAACAACATCATCTTCTTCCCACATCTCCTTTCCTCCCAGAGAGCAGTTCGCCTCCCACTCCACCTCTCTAAGTTCTCTCTCTCTGTTCAATCCTCCAAAACATTTTACAACTCACTAATTAGACACGTACCTCCAATTTACTACTACTTAAAAAGGGTAAGCAGTTAATGTCGTAAGACTGAGAATGCCTGGTAATTAATTACTAACTCCAAGGACCTGGCTATCTCTCTAACCAGCCTTGTCTCAAATAGCATCTCTCTCTGTTAAAACCTCTGTTCAGAGTAATTAAATGTTAAGGAGGAGGAGCACCTTTGAGCCAGCCCAGCCAAGTCTGTCTGACACAAAATGCAGCTCTGTCAGGCAGTCCTTTTTGATCTGACCATCCGACATGGGCATCATGGGAAAACAAATTTTGATGACCCCAGGTGCACACCCAACTGTGTCCAAAAGAGCCTTCTGTAGCAGGATCCCCTCTGTGCCACTACCATCAAAACACAAAGCTAGTTGGGATCCTCCTCATCTGTGGAAAAGCACTAAATCCTAGGAGGAGTACAGGTGCTCCTAGCTGTGCTCCCACCCTCTTCCCGAAAACCAGAGCGTTATAAGCTGAGGAAGTTGGTTTGTGCTGCTGCCCCTGAACACCTCTGCAGTTTACCTTGGAGCATCCTGCACAGCAGAGCCCAGGCGGTGCTTGGCCCAGGTTCTGCTCTTTGCAGTATCCTTCAGCCAAGAGCTTTGTGAGCGGAAATGCTGGTGTGTTGCTAACAGATGTTTGTTAAAGCGTATACTGTGCCTTATGTGGAGCTACAGAGGAAGATGATGACCGATGAGGGAATCTGTGGTTTGCAGTGAGAACGTGCTGAAAGCTTTATCTGTGGATTTATAACCTGGGATGGATATTGGCCAGCTGGACGCATAAGTCTCACCTCCTCAGTGAAAAGTTTTAAATACAGATGTGTCTAGATGCAGTGAGCACATAGATTTTGTGGGAGATGGCATGACGTGGGATAGCAAGCCTGGGAAACCCAGGGTTTGTTCTCTGCTCTGCTTCTGACCCATTGTGTGTGGATTTTGGCACACAGTTGCCCTGTCCTAGATTTCCCTTATTTACTATATGACAGAGATAAAAATGCTTAACACCTTCAGAAAGTTCTTGGAGCTCTGTGAAAGAAAGATGTGAAATAGTGCTAGGGAAGAGCAGGGTTGCTTTATTGTCTCCTGGCCAAATTTCACTTTGGTTAGCTACTTAATTGCCTCGGTACTTTCAACTGGAAGAGGTATTCTTCAGAGCTTCCTTAAACTGTCTTGTGGTGCATCTGTGCACTGCTAACAAGCTCTGCTTTTCAAGTCTAAAGGGACATGCCCTTCTGTGATGACTGAAGTGATCCTTCATTGTTCTCTCCCCATCTCCCAAAGGTGCTGCCAGACTTTAATGAACTATTCATCAAGTGCTTTGAGATCTTTTGATGGAAGCAGTCCAGGCAAGTGTATGATTCTCACTGCATAGCGAGAGGGTGACATCCACCCATTTACTGATCAGCTTTATCTGCAGTGAATAGCCTCTTTCTTTGGACAGGGGAGTCCAGCAGCAAAGACGCTGTTGCAGGCTTTATATGTGAAGAAAGATGAAGCTGTAATTATGTCAAGCTCCCCTTTCTCATTGTTTGAATTGGCTAGATCTGTGGAAAAGGCAGGTAGGTTGGGCTTAGCAGTTTGGGGGTTTGGGTTTTTTTTTTTAAGTAGGGTTGCTTGTTTGTTGTTGAGAGCCTGATGCACAGAAAAGACTGGTTTTCTAAACAGGTCAGGATCTGTCACTGTGAGTTGGTCAGGGCTGAATTTTTGTGTGCAGCGTCGCCTTCTGTGCAGTCCTTGTAATCTTACCTCTGTAATAAAGCTCTGTGCATAGCAGGGCTGAAGCACATCAGCTCTGCCAGTGAATACTGTGCCCTCAGCATGGTACCCCTCGTCTCTGCCTGTGGGGGTGGATGGTGAAGCAAATAGAAGATGAATTTGTCAGAGTGAGGGAGAAGTCTGAACTTTGTACATATGTGTCTTTGCTTGCACATAGAGTTACCTGGCTTATAGTGTCATAGTATTTCAGTTACATTTTGGAAAGACTGGGCCTCAAAGAGGACAATGCATTTCACTCCTGCTGTCAGAAAAATCCTTCCCGCCCCCACGTGCTGGAGAAGCCCTTCCTTACTCTCTGACCCTACATAGTTCAGCTCTTTCTTTTGTACTTTTTGCTTTTGCCTTTCTCATTTTCCCTTTCATCCTCAATTTCCTTCAGTTTCACTTTTTTTTTTTTCTTTTATAACCTCCATTTCTCTCTTCCCATTTATCCTACTTCTCTGTTTGTTTTCCCTCTCTCATTCTGGTGGTCTCCCCTCATCTACTTTTATTGATGTCCTGGCTGCAGCAAGGCCGTGGGACAGACAGCAGCTGAGTTGTCCAAACCCTTTTCCTGGTAGTGCCACATCCTTCACCATGTCCACATATGAGTCTCCCCATCTGGCTGGGCTTTAGCTGTCCTTCTCACAGCCCGGGGTTGGTGGTAGCTATCTCCCTTGTCAAGTGCCTTATGGTTTGCTTATTTCTGCCGTGGCTGTGCCTGCAAGTCAGGGCTGTGCATCCATATCCCTTTTTGCTGGGCCCTGAAGACACAGAGAACGAAAAAGGGGAATTCTCCTTCAGGGAGCTTAGGCTCTGAGCATCAGGGATAAGAGGTGAGTACAGACAGAAGGTGAGTGCGTGGAAAGCACAAGATACTGCAGGTTGGTGAATGTCAGCAGTCAGGTCCTACAGAAGTACTAAATAACATTATTCCTGCTTCTACTTCCCTTTCTGCTCTCTTTTCTGTCATTTTAATCACTTTTAGGTCTTCTTTTTCTTCCACCTTGGAGATTATAGGGCTTTGTCATTTTGTCTCCAGGAAAAGGGAAAGAGTGCAGAGTGTTTTCATTAGGCCAGGGGCTAGAGGGAAGGAGCAAGCCGTGGTATTTGCTAGCTTTAATCTTTATGGTAATACTTTGGTAAATATCTGCTGTTCTTTCTCTCCCTGTCAGTGTGGCAGCCCGTGAATGATATGGAGCTGAGATCAGGGGAAGAAGAGGGAACTGCAGAGAGGATTAGAAGGTTAAGATAGGATTACGGGGTCAAAATAGAAAAAAAAAAAAAAAAGAGAGAGAGAAAAGAAACAGCAAAAGAAAGGAAAAGAAAATGAAGTGTAGTGGTCGTGACAGTGGAAAGGACGGCAAGTGTACAGGGTACCAGAGAAGATGAGACTTTTATGAATGGGTCGATGCATTCAAAGGTCCTAGAGTCAATAGTCTCTCTAAAATGATTTATTGAACAAAAATTCATTTGTTCTGTGTCACCCCACAAAAACTTTTTTTTTCCCCTTCATCAGTCTAGGGATGGGGTCTACAAGGGCTGAACGCAGGGATGCACAACCACTCCATTACCGTGGCAGCCCTGCGAGAACCACCACAGCCACACAGGTGGAGGAGCTGGGAGTGTGAAAGTTGTTGCTAGACACTGACAGCCTCACCCACTCCTACTGCTCAGTGCCCTATTTTTCGATTGCCTCCTGCTGAGAGTGGCAGATAAAGAGAGCAAGGTGTAAGTGTCTGTTTCCTTGAGCTCCTCTGCCTGGAGGTCAGGGAACAGCTTGTGAGGCAGGTTCACATTTGGGGCTTTGAACATCAGGGCATTTTCAGTCCTGCTTTTGGTTTGTGTAATCAAAAGGAAAGAATGGGTAAAGCATGTTTGGACTGAGAAGGAAGTGACCCAGACCATTGCACTCATTTAATATGTTTGGATGAATTAAACCAAACAGGTCAAACGCCTGATCTGCTTCTCCTCTAAAAAGTAATGACACAAGAAAAGCTATCAAGAATACAGCATCAGGGCTTGGTAATGAAGCTAGTGGAGTCAGGGCATAATGAAAGCCTCCCTTATTCAGGGTGAACTCAACTCTACATCCAAAGTATTCTCACCTCTGTCAATGCTAGTGAAACATAAGCATTCCTCCTCCTGTTACGTGTCACATAACAAAAAGGTGTGGAGGCTGTGAAATGGCTTCTGATCCCTCGTCAGAGATGGGGGACAGTGTGAAGTAGTGAGGGGGGAGCTGAGCATGATTTATGTACCCACGTCCTTTCTCGAGCAGCCCATGAGGCCTGGCATATAACCCGTTGCCCAGGTTCTGCTGCTGTGTTAACGTGAGTTTTGCAGGAGGCATAAATGCCTTTCTGGAGGCAGGGATTAGGAAAATGGAGCACACCACTTCCTCTGCTTTAGACTCGGTGCATTTCATGATAGGCTGCAGCCTGTCCGTTACAAACCTTGTGACCATCCCTTTCTCTCTGCCTCTTGGATCTCCCAGTCCTTTCTTCATTTGTGCCCTTGCTTTCTGAAGTCACCCTATAATCTTTGTCACTCTTGAGATACTGCTGGCTGGTCCTCCAAAGCAGGGGGTTTTGCTCTCTCAGACCATGTTCTCTTAACATGTTAAGATCTCCAGGGGGCCTCATGGGCTTTATGTAATTTCTATCTGCATCCAGACAGCTGGACTTCATTTCATTTTATTTGCATTTAATAATAAGATGCTTTTCTTTAGCTGTAAGTTGCAAATTATCAAAAACCATCAAACCCGATCCATTGAAGCTAAATATATAGTCCCCAGTCAAATCCAGGTTGACTGGCTGCTGAATGGTCCCAGGGCAGGACTAGGACAACTGCTGTATATACAGGGGTGGGAGTTTCTTTGATGTATTTCACTGGGGGCCACACAAGACATTTCTGATATAATGTGATTGTTCAGATGAATGCCTAAGCTGCCTTGGCTCTGTGTATTCATCTTTAATTATTAAAATAGGACAGATAATTCATAACCCTTGAGGTCTTTATTTTATTTTCTGACAGTGAAATTCAATGTATGCTTGGCCAAGGGGGAGAAAGGTAGATTCCAAGAGCAAGAGAACAAAGCAAGAGGAGAAGAGTGAGGATGAAGAAAAGAGAGAGAAAGGGGATATTAAAATAAAAAGCATGTTGGAAATGAGGGAGAATGAGGAATAAGTGGGGAGGGAAAGCAGAATAGCCTAATGGTTAATTGTACATCCTTTAGTGTAAGGAACTGTTCTGTGTTAAACGCTGCCATGTTGTTGCTTGTTATCAGATATAACTAGAAGCATTGATCTTGGTGGTTCCTCCACTTCTGTGTTTTGAGGAAGGGTCTAATGTGACTGTTGGGGTAGGCACTTTGCAGGGAGAATGGGTGACAGTCCTTACTCCAGCAGTCTTCAAGTGCATATGCATTTGCATCAACCTACCAGCAGAGCCAGTAGTTAAATAACAGCATCTTTGAGGGGTTGCATTCAGAAAGTTTGGAGGACGAGGTTCAAGAGAGGTGAAGGATAGAGAGGGGAAAATAAAAACAGACAGAGAGGAAGAAAATATGGATAAAGAGGAGAGACTCAAATCACAAACAGGCTGCAATAAAGTCAGAGGGAATTAAGATGGACAGACCACCAGGTAACAGCAGAAGTATAGACATCTAGATCCCAGCAAGCTGAGGGGCAGGAATGTCAATGTCCTCTTGCTAGGTCACTGTCAGTCAGTATAAATGCCTCTCTACACTCACAGCCAAGGGGGCTTAGCAAAGCTAATGAGCAGGGAAAGAATGAGGAACGGGGGAAGGAGAATTTCCCTGTTAAAACTCTGGCTGAGAGAGGATGTCTCTGCAAAACGATTTGCAAGGCAAAACAGAACACGCTGGTGCAATAAATAAGCAGAGCTAGGGCGAGAGTGGCGGGAGGAAAGGGAAAAGAACAACAAGTCAGGCTATAGTAAGGAAATGGGAGAGCCTACTGTATTTGCCCTGTCTAGATCTGCTTGGTCCTGGTAATTAGAAAGAACATACTGAGAGTGTTCGTTAGAGTTCCAAGTTTAATGACTCAAAATTACAGCAGCCTGACATCCATTAAGCTGAAGCATTTGTTTTGGAAGTGTCATTTTTCATCAGGGAACATTGTCAGAGCACTGCCCAGTCTTGTGCTGGCAGAACTTTCTAGTGGCAACCCAAGATTGGCATGTCCAGGAGCCACAGGGCGAGAAGGAGGGGTTTTGGCAGAGATGGATTTGGGAAACCTAGGGCTGGGACAGTAGGGATGCTGCAGGGCAAGAGGAGGGCACTGGCAGGATTATGTTAAAGCATACCAAGTACTTTCCCCCACTCGTGTCATTATTGTTCCAAAGCCTTCACATACACCCACATTTTTCCTTCATGGGAGATGCAAGTTGTGCTTTGTTTCCCTGTCTGAGATGGTGACACCCACTCTGCCACGCCTGGAGCCCAGTGTGGAGACAGCTCGCTCTGAGTAAGGCAGGACCTGCTTCTGTTCCTACCAGGGGTTGCATTCCTTTCTGACTTTAGAGGAGTCACGCCAGGGATTAACCATCCATGTTGTCATCCAAGCTAAATGGCTACGTGCTTTCTCCCTGACTTAGTTTCCCCCGCAGTAATATGAAGACAGCGGGGTTTCTCCATTTCACAGAAAAGCTCATCCATGGGCATGCATGTTAGTGAGGGTCACTGTAGCAAAAATATCACCGAGGAGCAAAGTATTATCTTTAGAACAAGTCTCTGTACTTTGAGCTGTACTACTTCTAGTGGAGGTAGGCTTGCATACCAGGTCAGGGAGCGTGAATTGTTATGATCAAAACCTAAGCCTCTTCTAAGAAGCGCAGAAGGGTGAAGAACTTGCTGAGCTTCAGGACATGAAACTACACAAGAACATGTATCTACATTTTTCATCCAAATTTGTCTCAAGCACTGAAGCATCACAAATTCAGAAAGCTACAGAAAAAAACCTTAAAAGCCCATGGCCTGTCAGCATGAGCCTACAGAGTATGTTGGGCATTTCAGCAAGGCTGACTCTCTGCAATGAACACGGAAGGACACCAGGTAAACTCATTAGAAACCAGTAAATCCATTACTGTTATAAAGAAGTGTGTTTTCAGGGCTTTGCCTATCACAGCTCTGTTGGGTGCTGATGGTGTACAAACTGTTTACGTGTTTATAGTAGGTGGATTTTATATATTTCCTGCTGAGTACTTCCTTTGGTGCTTGGTAATGGTCCCCAAATGAATAGCAGTGTCAGTGTTTTTAATACCAGCAACTACAGCAGCTCACGTCCATCTTTTATTACTTGATTATCTATTTCTGAAATACATTCAGACTGTCAAAACTATGGATTCTAGGACTGAAATCTGAGCCAAACCCATGAAGCAGTTTGAGTTACAGCAGTTTTGGCTCAGTCTTATGAGCAAGGATCCCCTCACCAGTGAGGACATGACCTAGGTCAGTAAGCAGGGATACCAGGGGCAGTGACCCCAGGCAGCACAGATCATGCCAGTATGTTAGTGAGAAGGCAGTAACCAAAAGGTCTGTGTGAATTCACCTCCTGCCAAGAGAGGATTCACAGCAAAATTCAGTGCCAAGTCCGAACTTTTCTGGCACATTTCTGAGTATCTGAACACAGGATTTCTCAGGTCTGTTGCTTAGAGTGTGTTGGAACCTTGCAAATTTTGTTCTGCACACTAAGGCTTCACATCACTTTCCTGCTGATATTTGATGTCTTTATATGGAACTGTTAGAGTAAAACACTTCTGAAAGTGCCGTAGGACAGGAAGCAACAGTGTGGACAGAGTTTCAGGATGCCAATAAAGGAGCTGAGGATTGGCCAGAACAACAACCAAACCCTCCCTGTTTGTCATCCTTTAGAAACAGTGATTGGCTGAGAGACAGCTTCTGCATTTCGGCTGAAAAGCCCCAAGCTATGGAGTCCTTTGGAACCAGGACTGTGGCATCCAACCTGACCAGTCATTTTGACCAGAGGAAGTCAGGCTTTTTTTTTTTTTTTTTCTTTTCCCCCTTATTTCTTTGCTTCTTTAATCACCTTCCCTCTGAAGGTTGGCTGGTTTTGGAACAGATACTGGAGAGCCTACGTTTGTATCCTGTATTTTTTCCTCTCCATACCATCTGTTCGCAGACTGGATTACAGTTGCCGCCAGTTAAAAAGCTGATTGCCTTGGCCCAAGGTCAGGACCGCAGCCCCGGTGCCCTGCCTGCCTCCCGTGGATTTACACTCGACGCAGAGCACTCACTGCCCTTCTGCTGCTTTCCCTGAAACTCCCACCTGCTACCGTGGAAGGCATGCTCAGGCCCTTCCTCCTACACCACACTCACCCTCCCACTCCCACCCTTCCGCCTGTCCTGTGTGCACTCCATTTGGCTCAGTTTAAGGGCCAGAGAAAGGGGGGAAGAAGGTAAAAGTGTACTGACTGTCAGCCTTGATTTACCTTCAGCAACACACTGTGCTCAGACCTGTCAGCACACTGGCCTCAGCATTCATCAGCCCTGCTCAGAGGAGCGCTTCTCACCATACCGCTTTGATGACTTCTGAGGGACACTTGGATCCTGCTCTGCTAACTATTTTGTGGTTGGCTCGTTGTGAGGAGGTGCTGGGTGATAGGGTGTCCATCCCCCCCGTCCTACCTCTTGCTTAAGTGGCAGAAGCAAAGGAGGATTTGCAATAGTACTGCATTGCTGTTCTCCACAGGCACAGCCATATCACAGGTGAAAAAAACGGAGCTAGTGGTTTTGTTTACCAGGGTCCAGTAGTATCCAGAGAATCCTGATGAATAGCAGGTGAATTCCCTATTAATATTCATCAGAGAAGAGAAACAGAGCTGACAGGTCTAGCCTTGGCCTCAGGACGGACTGTAGTCACTTGTTCAGTGGCTCTGTGGCTAACAGGGCCATATAGCTGGCTAGCTGTCCCATTAAGAGAGCGTAAGCCTCCCCAGTAATGGACTACTGACATTTAGCATGCTGCTTACTTCCCCTGAGCTTGAAGTTGTCACCTCCTCACTCCCCCAGTTTGGCAGCACAGATTCGCATGAACAATGGGTCTGTGCATGAGAATAAATAGGAACGCAGTGCATTGATCTCCACCCCTCCTTTACTTCTGAACTGATAGTATAGTCAGTCGCTACTTGATTCTTCTTCTCTCTTGTTCCACTGCAGCTCCACTGTAATTTGTCCTCTGTTTTATGGGCAGTGCTGTGCCTCAATAAGCTTTTTTTTTTTTTGTGGTAAATGGCAGGGGTTTCCTGGTGTTCCCTTTTTAAAGTAGCACGTTCCCTTATTCTGCTTTCTTCTTCCAACTTGGAGGCACATACAGTGTTCTGTCTGCAGTGCCCTGTCCTCATGCAGTGCTGTGGATCTCAAAGGGCTTCATCCTTGATGTCTGCTTCCTAGATGATCACATTGCCGTATCCAGGTTCCACTACCTAAAGTAACTTCTAGACATACTGCACCCTGACCTGTCACACAGTGTCTCTGCAGCTCTCGGTCAACAAATACTCACAGCTCAGACTGAATAGTGTTAAAAAGCCGCTTGTCTTTGCCTTTGAATTCTCTTTGCTTCAGTCTTTTTATCAGTCCTAATGATGAAAAAATCCTCCCAGTCATGCATTCTTATAATATGGAGGCTAGTTATTTTCTCCCTTGTATTCTCCCCAACCTGTTTCATTGTTTATCAGAGAAAATCCATCTCTTCTTCTTTCTCAACACCTAGACCCCTTGTTCATGTCTTAGCCCTCCTTAGTTTTGATTATTGTAATATCTTCTGCCTCTATTACTTGCTTGAAAGGCAGCTTTCTTTCTCTGGCCAGAGAAATGGACGTGCTAAAAACTCCCCTTTCCTCTGCTGTGCAGAATGCATTGCCTTTCTGTTTGCGTCACTCCATCTGATCCCCTTTGGACTGAAAGTTCCTTGTCCTTGCGCTAATGACCTGAGACAGTCCCTCTGATGTTTCTAATCCAGTTTTCGTATTCCCTCCAGTTCCCTGTGTTTCTGGTAAACTGCTTTGTCCCGTTCATCTCCCAGCAGTATTTCTCAGATACTTCTAGCAATGCAACCCCCTTCTGAGACTGGTCTATCTCTGTATTTTCTCCTTTCTAACCCTCTAAATGTTTCTTTTCTCCTTTGCTTTCTCAGTGTCAAATGAGTGTCAATGTCAAATGTCCTTCGCTCTGTGCCTTATCCATTTTTTTTGGCATTGAAGGGTGCTTGCTTCGTCTTTAGCTTTGCTGGGCTGCGCTTGGTGACTTACACAGCCAGTCAGCTGTCCTATAATCCAGCTATCCCTGCAAAAGTTTTAGCTCCGGACACCTCAGTAACCCATCTTGCACACTGCAGCCTGCCTTGTTTTGATTCATAGCCTGAGAAAGAAGCTAGGGAGTGCCCCTGGTCTGGGTGGGGTATCTGTGCTGGACATGGCTGGATTAGGAACACCTAATCAGTTGTATAATAGCACTAGAAGAATTGCTGTATCTTCCCAAGTATGACTCAACTGAAACGTATTTTGGATGTAGGTGGACGGGTGATGTGTCCATCAGGAAAGGGAGGGGACAGATTCCTCAGTCAAAAATCACCTTTTTTTTTTCTGGTTTAGTCCTGTTCTTGTTGCCAGAAACACAGAATTTAGCACCTGGCTTTTGCAGTAGAAATAATCCTCTCGGATTGGCTTTCCATATGTCTCCCCTGGAGCATGTTTTGGACCGCTCCCCTTGTTGCATATCCATGCTTACCAGTAGAAACACCCTAGCAGCTGTGGAAGTAGGGACCCCAGTCTTTCTAATAATTAGGAGGCTTGTCAGTGGGTACAGCAGAAGGGTTTTGGGAGTGACAGGGAGACACATCCCTCCTGGTGGAGGGCTTGAGGAGGACGAGAAGATACCCAGGGAGCAAGTGCTCTGGGCAGGGAGTGGGGTATTCCTTGTGCCATCCTCCATTAGCAGTATAGATTCAGGAGGAAGATTAAAGGCTGCCTATGGTGCACCCCGTCGCTCTACCTAACCCAGCCAGATTAATGAGGTGCTTCCCCTACACGGCATATGGCCATGTGCTTGTGCTATTCAGCACAGGCCAGGCTGGCTGCCTGCTCAGAGTTAAAGAGGTTTGGGTCTGTGCTGAGGGCCTGGAGGAAGGAAGGAAGAAGGGCTGCAGCTAGTTGGAGTGGGGCTATTAAAAGACAATACTCTAATGAAGCAGCAATGGCACCTAATCAATGTGTGAAAAATGGGTAATTCTTGCTAATGCCCTGTTAATGTTCTCATAATGATCTGTCAGGGAACTCTGGCTAATTATTGTCATGGCAATTTGGCACAGGTTTGCCTGGGATGATGTGGCCTGGGTGAACAGGAGCACGTATTGCTTCCCGTGTCCCTGTGCCCTGCCGCTCTTCCCACTTCTTCCTGCTTCTCTTCTGCTATCTCCCTTTCCTGGTCTCTCTTTTAATTAGGCAATTAGTTGATTGATTAGTTAATGTTTGTACAACACTTTGAACATGTAAAGTGCTAATTCAGTGCTCTTTACTATTCCTCCTTTGCTTCTGACTTTTTTTCTTGCTTTTCTGACATGTCTGAGGACCACGTGTGTTCTGTGATGTCATAGAACACCGATGAGTTCATGGCCAAGACTTCAGAATCCTCAGTGCAATTCCCCTCCCTCCCATTTTCTTTATCCTTAACACCACCTTTGGGGCACATGCTGTCCCCTGTCCTTGACTTTGGTCTACTGTCCCACTGCAGTCCACCACTGCTTGGTGCAGGTAAATCTGAAATCTATGCTGCATTAATCTGAAATTCTCGGTGCGTAATTTAGGCCTAACGTGCTGCAGACAGCATGGGGCCTTGCTGGGGATCCTGTAAATCACATAGATGTGATTTTGCTCTCAGTTCTCTGCAGTTAACGGTGATGTTGGACGTTGCCTGTGGGTTGTTGACTTCAGGTTGGGGGTTTTTTTTAAGTAACTTGGGGTGGAGCTTAGAGAGAGGAAATATGTTGTGCTCTGCTCTTCCCTCTTGCCTTTGAAAGTCATGTCTTTTCCCTGCTGTGCTAAAGCAGGAATATTGGCGACTTAGATTTAAGCTCTTGCTACATAAACTTGCAGCTAGCTGGAAAAGAAGTGACTGGGAGGGCAAGTGGAGAGCGACCTATTTGCACGTTAATGAAGGATACACTCCATTGTGTTATGTAAAGGCCTGGTTTTGAATGTGTTTACATAGCTTTTCAAAAGGGGAAACCCAGTCACTGGGAACCCTCAAGAGCAGCATGTGGCTATAGAATGGCTGTACAGTTATAGAGAAGCTTTTTATTCATAGCTGACATTTATATAGCACTTTTAAGTGTCATCCAGGAGGATCCCAAACCACTTAGCTCACTGCTGAAACAAGGCCAACTCTGAAGTGCCACAAAGTCACCATTCTTGCAGTAGCATTCCTGTACAGTGAAAGTTTAGGACAGGGTTTGAATATCCTTTCTGTAGCGGGACATGCTGGACCTCAGCTCAGCAGGGTAAGGGTGCAGGCTGGACAGAGCTGAAGTGAGTGGGGCCCTATGCTGGGTGACTTCTGTGGGATTTCTTAATGATAGGCTGGGACCCTTGTCTACGTCCAGTCTGAAAACCACTATCTTCCACAACCGTGTGCTTTCTGGAAAGGTTACACAAAGTCAATTCGCAGCTCCTTCTTCACCATCAGGAAAGGCAAAAAGCATTGCCTGCTTCTAATGAGGAAGTGGAATGAGGCTCTGTGTCAGGTTGAGTCTCCATCCGACCAGCACAGCTCCCCTTTTGAGCAATGGCATCGCTGCTTATCTCCATTTGCTTCCACAACAACTTTGCCATCCCCTAGAGACTTGGAGAAGGTGTCGCTACCGCTTAATGTTAACAGCTGTGATTTTTTTTACCCCTTTCTCTGACCCAGCCTGGCTCTTGAGAATGACTTGCTCTGATCTTAAGCCTTCTTCATGTTTATTCCCTATGTCACTTTTGTAAAGTGTGGATGCTTTTGTACTTTGAAAGCAAACGCAGAATGTAAATCTACTGAGATTTAGATAAATCCTGCCCAAATATACCATTGCAATAGTCAGCAGGTCTGTTTCTAAAAGGCATTCCTCCTGTAAGCGACCCATAGCTGACTCACATTTATTTTGGTATCACTCAGCTCAAGTCTGTGAATCCGGCTCAGGGACGCATTTTGTCCATTTTTTTCAGGAAAGAGTCATCACAAAAGGTGGAGATATTGCTTCTGTTTCACCACTCTGAAACCCTCTGTGTTTTGTCGTAACCCTTTTAGAGGTTGTTAGCTTACTGAGCTGTGTTCCCTCCGTGTTTCCAGAGTGAAGGAAGACAAGTACTCATGTTCCTACTGTGTGAGTGGCTCGAATAATGATATGAAAAAAGAAAGCACAACAAATAGAAAGATACTCTGGTACAATATTAGGCAGCTTAGATTTAGTACTAAAATGCGTTAAGCTAGAGGGCATAGCTGTATGTCTCATCTGTTTACTGATCAGTCTCTGTGCCTATCCCCCCTCTCCTGCTCTCTCCCGTACCTGGTTAGACATACTGGCAGGCATGGGGATCAGCATAGCTTTTCCCTCAAAAATGGGTTTCCAATTACAGGCCTTGCAGGCACTCATTCGGATGAGGGATTAGAAAGCGATTGCTCTCTGCTGCTCATCCCCTCCCTTACTTTACCTGCTCCTACCTATGTGTATAGAAGTTTGACGTGCTGCTTCCCTTACTCCTGGGTCTCCCAACAGGGAGAGATGGAATAGTCTAAAACTCTGTGGCTTTGAAAAGAGACAATAAGAGGAGAGATATGGTGGGCATTTACAAAAGTGTGACTGTCATGGAGAAGGTTTCGCTGAGTGCCCATAGTGCAAGAACTAGTAACAGGTTCAGAAGGAACTGAAGAGGAGCTATTTTTTCAAACACGGACAGTTACAGCGAAGAACCACTTCTTAAAGGAGGTAGCAACCAGAACCATATTCAAAAGGTCTTTTAAAAGTTGCTGGAGGACAGGACCATGAATTGCCACTCTTTGTAGCACATTTACTGCTGGTGTCCCTCAGAGATGTGCAGTTAGGCTAGCTGCTGGCTGGGTCGGGTTTGAGAGAGCAGGTCTCATCCTCTCTGCTGTTGTCATGCCTGATTTTCCCCAAGATGGTCAAATGGATGTGTTCTGTGAGGAAGGCGTGGTTCTGGGATTAAGGCTCAGTACTAGGACGCTGTTTAGCCTTTGTCCAATTCACTGCCTTTTTTACAAGTTAGCTTCCAAGCTGTAAAATGAGAGTTATGGTACCAATTAATATTGCAAGGTCTTCTACAAATGATACAGCTGATTAATGACCTTTAATGCAATGCAATGTCACCCCTTATTAGCTATCAGAGAATATACACAGGAGCCTCTCCTCAAAATGCACGTACATAGAAAGCCAAGTCTTGTGGTTTCTGCTTCTTGGTGTTTTTCAAGTGCTTTGTCGCTTGTTCATTCTTTGAACAGTTTCTGTTTCTAAGAGCTTTCCCATCCCAATGTCTCTCCAGGTCTCCAATCATTTTCATTTTCTGTGTGTGCTTCTCATTCTTATTTTTAAGAAAAGCTCTGGAGCTGACCAGCCGCAGTCTTCCAGCTGAAGGTATGCCTTGGCGTATGCAGTGGCATTAATACTTTTCTCAGTAGGTGAGATTCACCCACCCCTGAGAGAAATGACTCACACAAGGTCTAGGCACCACTTACATCCAATGTAAGCTGTATTTTGTTGTATTTTAGATGAGATTTTGCTGGATCTTTGGCCTCGCACCGAGCCTCTGCACAGAGTGATCTTTCACCAAGTATTACTTTTACGTCTTAACATTCCATTTACTTTTTGGCCTACTACTGAGGTACCTCAGAGAAAAGTCTTCATTGATCTACCTACAGTAACTATAGGTTTTTTTCTTGTCTGACCATACTTAATTTTACAACGCAGTAAGATATCTGAGGAGGTAGTTTACTTTTCCCAGTATATATTACCTGTGTCAAGGTTGAACTCTTTCTGTAGTCTGTTGGGCTGCTGTGTATCAGCTCGGCTCTCTGAGGATCCTCTGGTCCTCATAGTCCAGATTTGATCATTTTGCATTATCAGTAGATGTTGGTCTCTCACAATTTTATTTTCCTCCTCAATGCATTAGCTGATATATTGCATACACAGATCATAGCAGAATTTTCAGCAGCACCCCTGCTGTTAAGTTTTCACCGTATTAAGAGAATATCCATTATTCTTTCTGTCCTGCTTTTTGTCTTGTAGAGACATGTTCTCCATGAGAGAACTTTACATCTCCAACCCAGGAGTCCTTTGATTTTGTAACAGTTTTTTTATGAAATACCCAGTCAAAGACTTCTTGAAAGGTAATTTATAAGAATATCCATGTGTGCCCATCTTTTGCTTGGGGATATAACTCAGAAATTAAAAACACACAGAAAGGAATGAAAAGAAACCAGTCATATACAGAACTGTTAAAGATGGGGCTCAGAGTGTAAATACCTCTAAAAGCCCCTGTGGCAAAGACTACAAAACCAAAACAGAACAGCCTGGGAAGCTCTTCTGTGATGACCTTAGCTGAACCTTGCATACTCCAGCAGTCCAGCTGACCCACTGACTTTTTCTCTTCCTGAAAAAGAACTATAGTAATGAGCATTGTGCACATCTCTGCAGCAGTAAAGGGCAAAGAGAATTATTATCAGTTATTGTTTTACAGTAATGCCAGGCCTCGAGGCTTGTTGTCACAGTGATGTTCTAGCACATGGCAGATTTCAAACAGCATGTTATTTGCAGTCATGTTTAGCAAAACTATGAGGACAGGGGCAAGTTGGCCTTCCTTTGTTCCTTCAAGAAACACTTTTTTTTTCTTCTTCCACTTTAGTGTCGCATGATTAAACAGGCCTCCCTTCAGGTGAAGGTGAAATCCCAGGGCAGCTGACACTGGTACGCCTGTGAAGGACACCTGCTAAAGAGCTGCTGGGGTGGTTTTGTTTTCATTCTATTTATTATTGTCCTTGAGGGCTTCAGAAGAACAAAATGTATTTTCCAAAGTCATGCATGAGCCTGAGTAGCAGCTCTTAGAAGGACGTAGCCAGATACTGTACATCAGTTAAGGCAGATGGAGGGAGACAAGAGCACATCCTGGAGACGTGGAATGAGGTGGCCCTCTGCATCAGTTAAGGCAGATGGAGGGAGACAAGAGCACATCGTGGAATGAGGTGGCCCTCTGGCTTGCATTTCTCGTGTGCCCTGTTCCACCCCATCATCTTTGCGCAGGTCATGCATTGCAGTGTTGGTAAAAAAACTGGAAACAAATCTTGCTGGAGGAGAGACTTCCAGCATGAGGTGAAAAAGCCATCTCCCTTTTCACGTTCCCCAGTTTCACATGCCTCCTGCTCTGCCTTGTCTTCCCCAAACACACACTCAGAGCCACGTATGCACGCAGGCACGCACTCTTCTCCTTTCAGTAGCTGTCCCTTCAAATCAAGTGTTGATCTCAATGTGGACGGCTCTTGGCACAGCAGAGGAACACAGATTCTGTCTATAAGAATACCTTAAGAAAAAAGCCACACACAAAGACAAACCTCTGAGGAACAGAGTGAGTGAAACTGAGAGAAAGCTGTCTTGTTACATATAATTGAATACCTCAGCACCCTTAAGTGACACCTTTCTTGCTTACACATACAGGAAATACACTCCACAAATGCTATTAAGCTGGAGCTAAACTAATTTAGCTGCTGGAGTGGGTGGACAGAATCCTTCTTCCTTTAAGAAACTGTATCACTGATTGCCTGATAAATGTGCACTAATACCCAACTTTTTAAAGAGAATGCAAGGATTGACAAAATGTCCAGGCTCACAGCTGGAGTAGAAAGGGACAGCTATTTCACAACAGACAATTACCATTACACTGGAGAAGCGTATACACAACTCCTTCCCTGTAACAGTGAAGGGGTGAGCAGTGGAGTGCAATTATACTGCTGGAAGCTGCTGGGTACGAGCAGCTCTGAGACATCATCTCTTGCAGAATTCTTGCAGGACCTTGAGTGATAAGAAGTGGTCAGACCCTTGTGTTTAGCTTTCGTCCGTAAAACTGCTTGCTGCATTTCTGCACCTGCCAAACAGCACATTGATCTTGTTAGATCTAGTCCTTGCTTAAATCCATCAGGTTTCCTTATGCAGTGGCAGACAGGCAAAACCTGAGGTTTGTCATAAATGCTAGTAAAGGCAGGCAGATGGTTAGGGGCTGGTGAGCAGTGCCATTATGTCTGCCCAGAGTTGTAAGAATGAGTTAATGGGCTGTTGCCACAAAGGCCGACTGAATCCTCTTCTAGCACCTTGTGAAGAGCAGGTGAATAAAATTCAATTCTCGCCGTGTCTCTGGCTAGCAGGCTGCTGAGCACTGCTCATTCGCGTGTAGAAAATTAGTGATATTCCTGTACTTTGTGGTAACCTGCTTTAGGGGACCGGCTCTTGAAAGAGTTGATGGGGAAATGGTCCTGGTGCTGAGAGCTGGAAGTGAGGTGATGCCTCTCTCCATTAGCATGAATTCATTGTGACATTATTTAATTCTGGAAGCTTCTAAGTTCTGAACCTCAGTTATTTATGGGCAATTAGCTTGTTTGTCAGTAGAAAGTGACCTGTTGTGATGACAGTTAATCTTCAGTTACCCCAACCATGGACTGCTGGGCATCTTGCTGGTGGAACATTAGCCCAGCATCAGTGAAGCTGGGATTTATGAACTGTGGCCATGAAGACCAACTGATTTGCTTCCCCAAGGCAAGAAACTTGGGATGAGATTACTCAGCTCCCTTCCAACAACTATACTTAGTTGAATAGAAGAACCAACACCTTAGCTTGTTAAAATCTCCTCTTAGGCAGAGTGCCTAATCTTGAATTAAACTTGGGTCAAATGAGCCTATACTAAAAGAAGAAAGGCATGTTATGTTGTGGGCATCTCTTAAGGTCCCTTGCCTGAGCTGTACTTTCCAAGGAAGCTGATATAAGGCTGGTGGTCTCATGCACTAGTTGTAGGATCTCTTTTCTGATAGCTGTTAGTCAGTGAGCTTTCTTAAACAGATGTGTGGCCTTCATTGCCCTAGTATATGAGTACCTCTCAATCTTTTTAATGCATTGTCAGAGCACCTCAGGCGTGCAAAGGAGTAAAATTACTTTATTTCACAGATGGGGAACAGGGAAATTGATGGTTAAACCCTCAGAAGGATGCAGGTACCAAAGTCCTACCCAACTGCTACTCTTGGCTCTTAAATCCAAGTCCATTTTTTTATTGATGCCCATCTCTATATAGAGAAGTATATGTACATTTCTGTTGTTCTTCAGCATTTCTAACCACATGGTTGCAGTTGCATTTCTGTCCAAGCCCAGAAGAACCCTATTCCTACTAAGACTGAGCAGCTTAGCCACTCAACATCAGAGCAGAGGCTGGGTGGCAGAGGTGGGAGTGCCTTGATCTGCAGGCTGTGCATGGTCCTTCCTTTCTCTGGCCCAGTTAATTTTTATTAGTGCATGGTGGCTTTAACAGGAAGGGCCTAGTATCTTCTGGAGATTATAGGCATTCCTCTGGGAAGTGGAAGAGGATGAACTGAACCTTCTCAGACAGAAAACAGAATTAGACCTACCTCCTTGATGAGTTTTTGAGCTGTTGAGCTATAGCATGAAAAGGGGGCTGATAGCAACCACTTCTTTCTTCATCTTCTTTTTTGGAAAGTATGATTGTTCCAGGATAGGGCAGATTTCTTTTCCTAAGTGTTTCAGCCAAAGAGACAGGTCAGATTTACCAGGCTGATTCATTATTTTTCTATGTACCCCACCCCATTTCCTTCATTAACAGCTCTGCAACATCCTTTCTTAGTTGTACAATACAATAGCTGCTGCAGAGCTCCTTCAGAAGAGATGATGTCCAGAGACTGACTGAGGCAGGTAAGTCAGCAGGGAGCAAGAGTGGGTTCACAGTTCAGGACGCTATGGGAAAAGTAGTGAAGCAATTTGTAATTTTAATGGTTGATAATTGAGGCAGATCAGTGTAGTGTGACAGGGACACTGTAGCATAGCTCCTACACCAGCTGATTATCATTCTCTCCACTCTATCTCTTTGGCTCCTTCAACATCAGAGAACTCAAGAAGGTGTAGAGAAGAAGGACAAAAATATGATGTGAGAGGCTGCTAGTCCTGAGCTAACGGGACTGGCTAAAAATAAAACCAAGGTCTTTATAGCCTATGAAGAAAAAAGAAGGAGAAGCTGTTAAGAGGGGATTTAATTGAGTGTAAAATCCTAAATGGTATAGATAATGCCAAGGCATGTTACTGTTCACAGACTGGCTCAGGGGTAGGACAGGCAGCTGCAAAGGAATTTTCAGCTCAGCTTATGTGACAGGACTTATTCACACAAAACCTATAGGTGCCTGGGACAGAGAGAAGCAAGAGGAAGGAGCTTCAGTATAACATGGGTAAAAGGACATCCCAAGGGGAACAGGGAGCCCTGAATGTCTGGAGTAGATAGCTGAGGAGACAGATGTTCAAGCACCAAGCAAATTATTTGGTTACAACCTAGGAGCTTTCTGGCCTATACCTATGGAGGTAAAGGTATAGTACAGCTAGGAGTATCTGTGTTGTTTCAAGCTGTGTAAATCTAGAGGTGTAATTCTAAGTCCTTGCCACGACTCTAGTTAAAGAGCTGCACCATCCACGCTGTGAATTTTACTTCTTTAAGTGATATTTTCAGAGTAGAAAATCTGATCTGCCCAGTGCGCCTCAAGAACAGTGGCAAATACACTCAAAGTCATAGAGAAACTGAGGCATGGAGAAACGGCTTGACCTGTCTGTTGCTCTGTAATGAATTTGCAGGCAGATCACGTTCGCTCTGTGAAATAGAACAAATTATTCCTCCTTACACCTTATAAATGTGTGCCACATCTCATGCCAGATATCTGCCCTGGAATTGCCTCCGCCTGTCCTTCCAGATGCTTTGCAAGGAACAGTGGAAGAAGCAGCTGAGAAGTTTGAGGCCTCTGTGGTCACTAACCAGCCATTAAAATCCCAGGTCTGTTCCCAGTTTGCCACTAATCACTTCCCTTAGGGAGCAAAGACCTTTGTAGGTTTACATCCTTGGGCTTTATGCATAGTTGCAGCTGATAACGAAACAGTGAAATCCTCACTGCAGTCTTGCACCCTCCTCTCTGTGCAGGGCAAAGGAGACAACCCGAGCAGCCACATACCTCGGGAGTTGCCCTGTGAGGGAGATGTGTGGTGCTCACATAGTGTCTCGAAGCTCTCAAGCCCTTTTGCTGGCCCAAAGCACAGAGGGCATAACCCCAGGGAGGATCTGCTCCCTACCCACTTAAACCTGGTGAAGCAGGTGCTGGGACCAAGTGTGAAAGGCCGCAAAGTTTGCTTGAATACCAGAGGATGCTAGAAGTTGTATGCAAGGCACTTAATCATTTATTTCCCTTTCTGGTGCTGGGTTTAACATAGCTCTGACAGCTGTCCAAAAGTACGGTGGAAAGAAACAACCCTCCATGCATGGGAACTTCTGATAGAAGGCCTTCAACCTGATCTCTAGGTTGCCCTAACTTTATTACAGTGAGGTCTTGGCTACCAGGAGCAAGAAATATGTGATACAGGGATGGGGCAGCCAGCTATCACTCCAGGCTCACACTTACACTTGGACCTCTGTAACTTTGGAATTACCCTCTTCTCTGCACTCTTCTTCCTCTGTATTTTGACCCCAAAGTAGAAACACTCCAAACTGTGGGGTTAGAAAAAATGAAACTTAAAGGCAGATTGAGCTTTGCTCCTTGATATCGCCCATCCTGCATTCATGGTTTGGCTGACACATGGAAATTTGGAGGTAGGGTCTCAGTCTGCTGTAGCTGATGTGGATGGGCATGTTGGGTTTGTGTGTGGTGGGAGTTTGGTAGCAGGGGAGGTGCTACAGCAGTGGCTCCTATGAGAAGCTTCCCTGGCTCCAAGTCAGACCCACATTGGCCAAGGCAGAGCCAATTAATGATAGTAGTAGTGCCCTGTGATAATGTATGTAAGAGGGGAAAACATGTAGCAGATGGAGGAGTGAGATGTAAGAGAAACGTGTTTGCAGACACCAGTGTCATTGAAGGAAGAGGAGGGGAGATGTACTGGAACAGAGAACCCCCTGCAGCCCGTGGTTAGAGGGCAAGCTGTGCCCCTGCCACCCGTGGAGGTCACCAATGGAGCAGACACCCTCCTGAAGCCCATGGAGGACCCCACACCGGTGGCTGCACCCGTGGAAGGCCGGAACTCTGAGGAAAGACCCCGCTTGGAGCAATTCATTGCTGGGAGGACTACAGCCCATGGGAGGGACCCATGCTGGAGCATGCTGCTCCTGAAGAGCTGCAGCCCCTGGGAAGGGCTCCCGTTGGAGAATTTCATGAGGACTGTCTCCTGAGGGAGGGACTCCACGCTGGAGCAGGGGAAGAGTGTGAAGAGTCCTCCCCCCGAGGAGGGAGGAGGAGCAGAGGCAACAAGTGATAAACAGACCATAACCCCATTCCCCTGCCCCACTGATGGGGAGGAGGTAGAGAAATGGGGAGAAAAGCTGAGCCTGGGAAGAAGGGAGGGGTGGGGGAAGGTGTTTTTAAGACTTGGTTCTATTTTTCATTACTCTGATGGGATTGGTAAATTAGTAGCGGTGTTGGTGTTCAAATTAAATTGATGTTTTTTCCCCCAGCTTGAGTGTGTTTTGCCCATAACCATAATTGGTAAGTGATTCCTCCCTGTCCTTCCCCTGACCCTGACCCCTGAGGCTTTGGTTATATTTTCTCATCACCATCCCATGGTGGGGGGAGGAGTGAGCAAGCAGCTCCTTCGTGTTTAGTTGCTGGCTGAGTCTAAACCACAATAACAGGGAAGGTAAACAGGGATAAGGAACGAGGAAGAGAGTAGTGCAGTATTCATCACTGTCAGTATTATACTGGATTTTACTCAAGGTTTTAACTGAAGCCTGAGCATGAGGAGTACATCCATAGGAAGGAATCTCCATCTCCTCCTTTAAGTTCCTGTTGTCTGTGTTTGCAGAAGAAAACTTGGAATTACCACCAAAAATAACCCAAAGTCTTAGAAACGTGTTCCCCTTTGTTACTTCTTCCTCCTCCTCCCCGTCTTCTCCCCTTATATTTTTTGGTAGTTCAGACTGGCAGTATTGCTGATAACATTTTTTAGTATAATCCCTGCTCTGAAGGTTACAATAAATAAGGGAAATATCATTAAAACCAGGGTAGTGCTTCAAAGGGAAGATTTTCAGTATTAGCAGTGAGAATGAGGAGGGGAGCGGGCTATATGGGGAAACCAGGTAAGGAGGGAACATATTAAATAAGGGAGATTCGTGAAATTAGTGCAGTGCCATTTCTTTGCAGTGATTAGAACAGAATCAGTTTTCCAAGGGGAGAATACAGTTGGTTTGAGATATCACTGAATAATGACTTCCAAAAAAGTGCAGCAATGTGCGACTATTTGCCAAATTCTACATTAAAAAAAGAATAATAATAAGAGTAAAGTATTTAGCTAATGAGAAGTGTAGACATACAAACAAAACAAGCCGCAAATGCTTTTTAGCTTTTCTGCATCTCCTGGGAATTAGCTCCTGCTTGCAGTCTGATTGTACCTGCTATTGCTCTAAGCTAAACTTTCCATTTATATGAGAAAAACTGGAGTCAGGAGGATTACGAGCCCCTCTGCTTTTGATTTTTAATAAAAAGTGAACATTTACTTCTGAACAGTAGGAGTGAGAAAGGGAATTAAATCTGAGGAGAGCAGGTTGACCTTTGGGAGCGCAGCCATGTTCACACACAGATTCCCTCGTTCTTCCTTTGTTGTCCACTCCTTTTGCTGACAGACAGGCCACTCCATATGCGTACAAAAGTATGTATACATGCTTGTATTTCTATATGCTCTTGCACACGTGGTTTCTCACAGATGACACCGTAGGAAGATGCATGTGTGGCTGTTATTCTTTTTTCTTCCCACCGTGTTACATGCACACACCTCCATCCTCTTTTCTTATAGCAAATATTATCTTAAATACAATCTGTAGTGTTGTACTCAACTGTTCAGAAGTGGGAACAGGATCTGCAAAAGTGTTTTTTAAACTATTAAAAGGAGTAATATTTTTGAGGTTTGTCTTTTTGCTTCCCGCTTTGTTAGCGTGCGTTTACAAGCTTTCATTTGAAACCAACAACAGCTAGAAACAATGTTTGTTTTTGAAAGAAAAGCTTGAAAGGCTTCTGGTTGATCATCCAACTTTAGAAGCTGGGACTTTTGGGAAAAAACTCTGCCGGTGTAGTCACAGACCACTGATAAAATTGCAAACCTAGGCAGTATCAAGGGAACTCAAGATTACAGGAGAGAGGGCCATCCACACTGATGTTCCTCCCATTGTGTTTTCTAACCCTCCTCGGGGTAGGGCTTACTGACCCAGCAGGGATAAAACCTTCTCCCTTTTCACTGAACATTTATGCTCCTGAGGCAGCTATCACTGTGCCAGGTCAGTCCTGGTAGCAAGGCAGTAGTGGAGGATTTCCCAAGAAAGAAGAATACAGACAGGGCCAAAGGAGCAGACGTACATTATTTGTATTGGCAGAAGCTGAAAAACAACTCAGCCCCCTGCCCACAAAAAAGCACACTTATAATTAAAACCCAACAGATTTATTGCCTTGACTCATTCTTGTATTTATCAAATTATAGCTGTGTGGCACAGGACTGTATGGCATGATTTACAGTGGTGGTGTGGAAAGGCACGGCAGTGATTCCCTCCCAGGAGAACAGAGGGAGCTTTGTTCCCGTTGTGATAGGACCAGACGTGGTGGGAGAACCTGGGTAATTGAGTGCTTTGTCAAAGCCAACCTCTTTCCTCCTCTGTGTGTGTTTGCACAGATCTAATCACTCTCATCACATCAGACGCTCTAATCATTCTGACATTATGTACGGGGGAGCAGACATCTAAAGAGCAGGAGCCGCTTTCTTCAGCATCATCATCATCATGATTGTCTAGCTGTTTTTTTTTTTTAACCCACTGATGAAGCAAAACACACAGGAAATTGAGAGCAAGGATAATGAATTCAGGAGCAGGTTATAGATGTTGGCACCAACTAGGAAGCAGGTTTTCCCGAAATTTATAACTCTTGTGTTCATTTAAACAAATTAATTTATGTTTGCGTGCAGTGTTCAGTAATATATATAATTTTTACATTTGGGGAACAACAGGGGAGACCCAATGTAGGCAATATAAGAGCAGTAAATTGCAGACCCAGCAAAGATACTGTGTTAGCCTCTTTGTAGATGCAGCACTTGCCTCAAATTGTAACGACACGCATTGAGTTCAAATCCCACCGGGGGTTCTGTTTTTATTAGAAATACTTTATATCTCTTATTCTTGGTGTCAAATGGATCACTACACTTTCAACACTTAATTATCTTTATCATCCAAAAATACTCTGCCTCTAATGAAAATATTTAAACAGCTCTTCCAGGAGCAAAACATAACTCAGGGCCGTGTTGCTCAGAACAGCCTGGATTCACATGGATGTCAGAGTGGGCACAGGGTGGGCTGTTGCCTTATGGACTGTGGCCTGGTGCAGCAGGACACAGGGTTTGCTGAGGGCTGGCAGAACCCCACCTGAAGGGTGGGCTCCCTTGCCGTGTGGCTCAGTTGCCACTGAGCCCATTTTAGCCTGGTGTAAATTCACCAAGGTTAGTGAAGTAACAGCAACTTTCAACTGGGGGAACTGAACTTGAGGTTAGAGCCTTTGTGTGCTTTATTTTGTTACCCTTAATATATTTCTGATGTTCTATGTATTTCCTGCAATGAGGGAGCAATAAAGAAGGCCACCTATGACTAATCTAAGGCTTGCAGGTTTTTTCTAGACTACAAGTGAAGTTTGTATTATCTTGTGACTAACCTCTGCTCTTGCTTCCATTATAGAGATGGAAAATTCTGCTGATGCTGCTCATATTTTGCTGACGTTTCTACCTGTTTGTTTCCACCCATGCAGAGTTTTCACCCATAGCAGTTTTGCATATCAAAAGCAGACTACATCGCGTCTGTTATACATGGTGGGTGGAATGGAATTGTCAGAAGCATCTAAGTGGTTGAGGAGGCTTTGTCTATAGAGGAATCACAAGTGTGACTAAAGCCTGGGTGTCCTACCTGACCTAATTTTAATTTTAGAGCTACTGATAGCAGTGAGGTGTCAGCACAGAAGATGTTGGCGTGGGCTGGGAGTGTGACTCTGAAGTGTCCAGAATGTCTATGAAGTCTGTGCCGTCATGCCTTTGGTGCTGCTGTTGGCAACAACTCCAGCTACATTAACACCTTTGTAGCCACACCAGATAAATTGTAGTCCTGTCTCCCACTGCATTGTGTGTACACTGCTTATGTGAATCACTGAATTCTGCAAGGGAAGCAAGAAAAAGTGGAGACCAAACATAGCAAGGTGCTTCATAATTATGGTCTTGTGGTATATTTGTACAGATGAGAGGGTTTATTTATTTATTGTGGTGAATGAATGAGAGCTTTGATATTGCTAACGCTCAATCAGAGTTTATGCTTCACTTTCCAAGGGAGGCTTCCCCTCTTTCTTAAGAGCAGCACGTGTGGTAAAATAAATTACTTCTTATGGTGTAGAGTATGATAACTGCTGCTTCCATTCAGTGCTGGGCATGGAGAATACCATGGATTCTGCTGCCTTGCCTTCACAGTGTTAGTATTTTTTGTCACAAAATACAGAGAAAAGGGCATTTCCAGAGCAGTTTTTGAATAATTTCAGTCTTACCACTGTATTACTAATACTGTTTTGTTGTTGTTTCTAAATGGTGTGGCTTTCACTTTGCTTGGCAGCATTTATTTTCAAGGATTGCATTCTGCTTATTACGTGATTATATTCTGATTCTCAGATTGTACAAACATTTTCATCGAGTCATAACATAGAAGCATTATTGACACCGTTCTGCTTCAAAGTGGGGATCGGATTCATTCAAAATTGTTGAAAGATGCCTAATGAATCTGAGCAGAGTTTCAGCCCAGTGACAGACTGATGACTGCATACAGTCAGTTTATGCTTGGTTTTGCATTTTTTTGCTGCAAGCATTAAACATGGCAGTAACAATGTTCTTCTAATCCTTAAGTTAGACAAAACTGGTTAAAATTATGATCAAACTTTGCAAAATAACCATATTTAAATATTTTTTTCCCTACAGTTTCACAAACTTTCAGTGTTCTCCGGAGTGTAATGCTAGAAAAGACTTGGCAAATTTTGGAATTTTTCAACATTCTGTAGAACGGCATTGAAGTTTCTTGTTTATCCAACATGAATGGGCAGAAAGGCTTGTATTTACAGCTACCACTGAAAAAATGCCAATTAAGTAGTGTACTACTTGTTCAATAATTAAAGAGTCAAACAGCATTCTCATTAAGTGTTCTCAGCAGCTGGCCCAAGTGGTTATGTTAGGTGTTTGGGTGCTTTTTGTGCTTGTTCATGAGGGTTTTTTTTAACAAGATATAAACTGTCATTCTGAAAAATATGCTCTTGTCACTGGGGCAAACAGGCTCTTGGTGTGGCCCTCAGCCTGTGTGTGTGAGCAGGGCGTTCAGTTAGGCTGGGGCTGCTCTCCTCATTTCTCTCTTGATTTAAGCCTTAAGCCTAGTGATAAGGTAATAAACATTAATGCTAGTAGTGAGAGCAACCCCCTCCAAGTAATCTTGTTGACTTGCTTTTATTTGTAGCTGGAAGTGAGTAACATAGCGGTGGTTTCACTCCTCGGGTTTGACTTGGGAAAGGTAGAAATCTGCCAGGGAATTGGATGTGTGGTGACATTTCTACTTCTGGCTAAAAAAGCCAGAGCTTGGAGCTGAGCATCCCATGCTACCCTGAAGTGCAGTGACAGGCCATCTTTGGGCAACTGCGTTACCATGCTACAGCTCTGGCACAGGGACGGTGGATGTCAGGCACCAGCAATGAAATCCATACACTCCATGTACCAGACAGCCTGGCCCAGCCAGTTCTCTTTGGGTAGGAGGTACAGGGCACTAAGCTCCTGTGGCTGTCCGATAATTTCCCTCTTGCGGTGTTGCGTTGTCATTGCTCTGTTTCTCTCTGTTTCCCTCATCATGCTTCTCTCTCTTCCCCCTCCACTTTCCCCCCCCCTCTCCACAGCCTGCCCCATTGTTACCTATAGCCCAGAGTTTCTGCTGTGTCTTCATTTCCTCCTTGTAGATCAATTCAGCCTGTCCTGGCCAATTTGCGCTGCTGACTGGCCTTAGCAGCCTCCGTCCTTGTCGCTGCTTTGCTGAATTAAAAATTAAACCATGTCAGTTGAGAGCAGGGGAGAGGCTTTCTACAGGTTATCAACGGAGTCCGTTGAAGGTTTACCATCCTGCTATCTCACATCCCAGCTAACAACAGCAAAAGAAACTGGGTCACTGCAGCCAAAATTCTGGCAGGTCTTGTTCAGGTGTGACATCAGGAGTGGTTGGCTTCTTGGGTTTTTTTTCCCTATCTGTAGGAGAACAGCAGAGCATAGGAAGACATCAATATGCCAGCATGGTGTGGGTATGCACTTGTGAGCCTGTTTGTATCAGGTTGCTCTGATCTCATAAGTTTTCTAGTTTAAATTAACTGAGAAATAGTGTTCAGCTTTGCTTCGTTTCAAGCAATCCCTAATGTCTTTCCCCAGCTGCTCACTGCACAGGCAGGTCGCTGCATGGTCAGCTCTGGTTTCGGTGCAGGTATGTGGGTGAGACTGCAGAGGTATTGCACAGACTTTCTGCTGCAGGAATTCAGGCCCCAGTAAGTTAACTTGGAAAGTATCTAACTGATAATGTGGTAAAGGTAGCGAAGCTGGGTCAGGCTGGGAGCCAGTTTTACAAAGCAAAGGTGAGATATGTTGGCGTAACTATTTCCTTGGTCCTTCATGCTCACACCATTCATGTTTAACACAAATCCTCCACTGTTGCTATGACAGTCGAGTTCACCTTCCACAGGAAAGGTGACCTGCAGGCCATGAGCATCAGATAGGCCAGTGCACTCTCAGGCTCCCTGCAGGTATCAAGCCCACTGTATGATGCCCTTCCAGCAGCGTGGGGAAGCCACCTCCTTCACCAGACTAGGAGAAGTGTCTCCCCGCTGAGGTAGGAAACTTGTAACACTGGAGTTCAGTGGCCTCAGATACCCTGGCTGCTCAAAATGAAAGGAGAAAAGAAAAAGGGAGAAAGACCAGTTTGAAGAGATAAAGATGTTTTACATGATTTACACTTTAACCTTGGATATCTTAGATATTGCTGCTGGTGCATTTGAGGAAAGAGCAGGTCCTTCTAGATGGACTGAGGATTTTCTTTTCCCTTATCAGAGGGTTAAGTTAAATACTCTTTCCTTGATGCCCTTTTTCCTTGGGTCTGCTGGCTGATAAAAGGAAGATCTGTGTTATCAGCCAAGGAGACAAGGTAATCCTCAAGGAGGATGCAGTAGGCAAGGTGATAGGCCAATAGAAAAGAAGGTGCTGCTTGCCCTAGCGAGGAGGAGAGAGGCTGTGTCCCAAACCTTTCTCCATGGTGTGAGACAGCAGAGCCCATTAGCACAATGCAGGAGTTGGGTTCGGGTCTGCTCTTTGGTCACTGCCTCACTGCCTTTCCCTAGACCATGGAGGGAAGTTGATTTGAAATGATGCAAATTCTTCTCAGTGCCTTGTGACAGTGTCCATGTGAGTGGAAAGGATGAGAAACAGGGAGGATGCTGAGGTCAGGTTGAAAGATCGCTGGTTATGGGGCAGTGACAGCAGCCTGGTGATGGGATGTGATCATAGTAACACACCTTAGCATGGTTTTACCTCGTCCCTGGGAGCCCTCTCCGAGGGAAGTGCCAGTTTTTGGGTTCTGCCTCCATCCAACCTGTTTCTCAGCTCTTTCTCCCAATAAAAGCCAGGTTGGGAAATAATTAAATCTGAGAGACAGGCTGGGCTCTTTACGGTGGTGCTGCAGCCTAAATAACCTGTAGTTAGGTGGAGCTTTCCTAACACTGGTACTACTGGCAAAACAGCTCCCACTTCTAAAGCTGTGCTTGCTCCTTCAGGAGTGTCAGGAGAAAAAAAGTAGTGAATGCTTATTTTAGTCAAAAAAGTGAAGAGTGCTCTCCTTGAGCAGCCCAGGAGAGAGATTGAGTGTGCAGAAATGCCAGCATTCTTGCATAGTCACTTTTTCGAGTAGAGCTGCATCTTGAGGATGCAGGGCTTTGCTCAGAGTGGGAGGAACTAAGCTTCATGCTGCTGCCTCAGCGTTTGTGCCGAGCAGGGTTTTTTCCCTTTTTTTTTTTTTTTTCCTCTTCCCAGAGTGCTCCGTGGGATGTTAGTGACTCTTTAATTATATCGGGAGCTCCATGAGCTATTTTGATGTGTTGTCTCTGGCTTTGGCACATCCTCTGGACTGATGACACATGGTCACTGTTCTCTGTCTCTGTCTTACTCTGTCACCACTGAATTTCAAATTTCGCCCTTGGATTTGACACTTTGGGGACTGGCCAGACTTTAAAAATCCTCTCCTGCCTTGAGATACTGGTGCAGGTAATAAAAGGGATTTATCAGCCTGCACTTTTCTGTGCCCGTGCCTGTGGGGATGTGCAAGGTAAATTCATACCCAGTTCTCATGAGACCTGCTCACCTCTTTCTCTCAAAATACTGTGTAGCACAACCTTGTTTTCTTGAGGATTTTTTTTCTCACACATTGTACCTCAAGTGCTTACAGAGCAAAACAATTTGCAGCAGTGGGTAAATGAGTATATTAGAGCCTCCAATCAAAGAGCCAAGGGCAGAGCAACAGGGAGAGGGGACCACGAACAGCCCAGAGTCAGGGGGAGGATGAGGCCTGAGCTGAGATGGGAAGCAGCAGATACAGCTGAGCTAGCAGCATGGCTTTCGTACAAAACAGGAGCTGAGAAGGAGCTGATTCCTAAGCCAAGATGTGTCATTACATGGAGGGAGAAAGAAGAGCTTGGCATGGGGCAAGTGCAAGAGAAGATGGCAGGCAAGTCATCTGGAACAAACACAGGAAGGATTTATGAGCAGGTGGCAGGTGGTTTTGAGAAGCACACATTGTTATGGAGTAGGGGTTGTTGGAACAGCTCAAGCTGCAGAGCAGCACTGTATGATTGCCAGTATGGAGAGATCTAAGTAGACCTGTAACGGACATACTTGAGAGAACCTGGGGAGCCAAGTTTCAGGGGAAGAAAAGGTGCTTCCTCCCCACAGCCATGAGATGCAAAAGCTTTATAACAACTGACTTCAGTGACCAAGTAGGAGTGAGTTTTAGCCTGCTGTATTTCAAGTACCCTTTGGTGGAAACTGATCCAGCGCTGTCCCCCACTGGGCCACTCACACCAGGGTTTGCCAGCAGCACTCCCAGTCTCTCAGGCATGCAACAGTTTGGCGGTCCAGAGGAATTCGGGATTTCCCAGACCAGGACACGCATAGGCGTGGCAGCCAGCCACTAGCCAGTTGTTTTCTTTTACCTCTCGTTGCTAAATTGGTGTGATCAAAACATACCCAGGACCTGAGAGTCTAAATAATGGTCTTGTGCTCCCCGTGTGGAACTCGGTAATATTTACTGAGCCCGACGGCTTCATTCTCCTCCGTGCTGACTGCATTAATGGCTGGCTGCAGGGAGGGAGGGCAGGGATGAAGGATAGCTGAGAGGGGTCTGGGCGACACAGCTAACGGATGGCCTTATTAGAGACACTTTCCTGGGGCCTAAGTGGAGCTTTTTTGTCTGACTCGGCAAGAAGTGGGTCATTTTGCTGGGCTGTCAGGCCTCAGCTCTTGCTGGAGAGAGGAGGCTGTGACTGCAGCAGCCTGCTGGCTTCTTGCTGCTGTGTTTGGCTGGGGGATGAGGTGGTGCAGGGCTGAGAGGGGAGCGAGAGAGACTATATCAAGTAACAGCCCTCAGGGATCCCTTCCTGGGAAAAAAAAAAAAAAAAAAAAAGCAGTTCCACACTGCTGTCTTATCCTACCCTGCCAGTGAGCAAAATTTGGAGGTCAGTAGGGAGGTAACATAGCTGATCCCCCACCAACCCCACCAAGACACTCCCCTCCACCTGACTTTCATTGCTATCTCTCTGCACTGTCTGCTTGTCTCTGGAGGGGCAGTGATGCCCAAGGAGGTACTAGCTTGAGCTGCTATCCATCTCATCTGTCAGCAGTTTTAGAGAGCCTGGTGGCAACTAGGTCTCATCGGTCCCACATTGTGCCTGATCCACAGGGATCCAAACCTGCTGCAGCCTTCCACAGGGAGTCCTGGCTTGCTCTTGCTGCTCATGGCTTTACCTCTGCAGACACCTACTTCTTTCTGTTGTATTGGCCTAAACGGGGCCATATCACACATTTAGTCTCCACTGCCCATCCTCCCCATCATAACTGTGTTGATAAATCATCTGGAAAAAAAAGCACTATGGGAAGCAAATGTGCCAGAATATGCCACGAGAGACTTGTCTGGGGGTATTTCCAGCCCAGAAGGAAACCTAATCTCCTAACAATTTATAGCTCAAGATCACCAGAGTTGAAGTTTGAGCTAGTCCACAATGAGATTTACATTTTTTTCAGCACTTTTCCAAAAGCAGCCCCTGATGCTCACCGATTCTAGGAACGCAGATTGGCTGCCAGAGGGCAATACAGGGTTTAACCAATTAGCCCTGGGGAGAAGCTGGTTAAAACAGAGCAAATACTATGTCAGCCCTGTCCTAAAGGAGCTGAGAAATGGAGGGAATGATTTGGGAAATACTTTTTTATGTTCATTGTCAGAGAGGGCCTGCTGCTACGTTTCACTGGCTTCCCATGTGAGCTGACATTATATGAGGGGTAGCTGAAAGGGGAGTTACAGCTGGGGTGGAAATTTTCATACATATCATTCTGTTTCATGAAGTGGCATTTCCCTTGCATACATCTGGCTCAGTATACTGGAGAAAGGCCACGATGAGATGCTTTCGAAGGAAAACGCAGATCCAGGTAAAAGTCTAAACTGAGAGACAGGAGTAGAGAGGAAAAGCTGTTACAGAGGAGTCACAGGCTTGTGCTTCTTTTCTAGTATGGTGGAGGTGAAGAGAAAGGACCAGTACCTGACCTTCCCTGCTTTCCATCTTCAGTAGCTTTGTTTTTTGAGATCATCTTCTAGAAGCACAGGCTAAACTATGCTAATCTTCAGAGTAAACTGCAGTTTACATTCCTGTGAATCAGGAGGGAATGCAGAATGCCAGTTTAATATAGATTTATTTCTCCTATCCGTTTTTTTACTCCCAGGAAACGTATCAGGTTCTGCGCATGTGCTGTTTGGGAGGGTGTATGAGCAAGACTGTGCACCGGAAATTCAGCAGAGGCAGTGGCGGAGCCATTGGCATTGCTCAGTCCTTGGTCCAACTCCTCTGCAATTTGCTGCACGCAGAAAATTAGAGTTGCCAGTCTGGGTTAGACAGATGTAATATCTGGTCTCCAGGAATTGCCAAATAACTCAGAAAGGTGCAAGAAAGCCTGTACCACACCGTGATGGAACTACCTGTTCACAGGAGACTTTTCTTTCTGACTGAATGAGGTTAATGACTGTCTTATGCCTGCCAGCATGAGGGTTTATAGTCCTTTATCAAACATAGATGATGACTCTGGTGTTGCTATAAAAGCTTTGCTCAATTTTTTTCCATTTTAATATTTTTTTTTTTAATATGCAACAGTATGTTCCAAAAATTAATTTTACCTAATGTGAGAAAAGCATTGTCTTTGGGCAGAAAGAATTCATGAGCACTTTTGTCATTAGCTCCACAGTATGTCCATAAAGAGGTTACAACTGGGAAGGATGGTTGTTTAAAAAACAAAAAAATCCATTATGAATGATCAATTACTTGACCCTCCCCAAACAATCAGCATCCTATTGCTGATTGCCGTATCCTCGTGGCAGTAACAAATTAATGATTACCTTTAGATTAGGTCTTTACTGAACGCATGATGCACCGAGAGCGTGGCTAAATTGGGTTGCATGTAGTAAGGATTGCTGAGTCTGTAGTCAAGCCTCCTTGGGCTGTGATCTTGTCAGAGCTCATAAGCTGAGCCAAAGAATTTGATTAGACAGCTGAGTCTTTGGGGAGGATGTTGGGGAAGAGGGAAGAGCTTAGGCTCTTTAATGCTGAAGCTTCGAACTCACCCAGACCTGCAGCTGGATTCGCAGGGCAGGCAGGATCTGAGCACAAAGCTGGAGGGCCAGGCAGCTGGGACCCCCATGGTGGGATGGTTGGGAGCTCTGTCCCTGCCCCTCGCAGGGGCAGCCACTCAGTGCCAAACATTGGTGGCTCAATGTACGGGCATCAAAAGATGGCCTGGAGCTCCTCAAAACCAAACCATGCACCTGCTCCTGAAGGCAGTGTGGTGCCAAATGGAGCAGCTGGGGAACCAGACCAACTGAACAGGGCTTGTCTGCATCCTGTGGAGTGAGGCGTGAATCCCAAAGACCCACATGGGCGACCTCCCTTCCCAAGCCAGCGAGGCTTCCCTTGACAGCTCCGCATACAGGTGCTGATTGGATCTGTCCCTTTTTAGCTTTTGGCACTGACGTGGTCTCTCTTCTGGCATTAGGGCCTCAGTTAGCCTCTTCTATTTCTAATGCTCTGAATTTGCATGGTGAGAGCCAGGATTAAGGACTGTCATTCTTAACACAGCTCCTATTAATAAATAAGGAAGATTAGGAGCTTTGTCAGTAAGATAGTGCTTCCTCCTTCATTTAATTATTCAAAAACACCTCGTGTTTAACCCTCCATCCTCAAAATGAAGTAAGTAAAAGGAAGTGAGATTATTAAAGATAAAGTTTAAATTAACTTCCTATAGTGTGGGTCAGGTAAGAAAATTCTGTCTCCTGTAAATGACTGACGCTGGTGCTGTCTTCTGCGGGGGTTTGGAAAAAAATCTTCTCCTTTTTTTACATAAATACATTTTTATATCAGGTTGGGAATATTTCTTTGTGTTTGGGGACTGCTGTTACCTACTTACAAAGCACAAGTAGCAGCAGGGCAAATTTCTTTCCTACCAGCAGGCCACAGTTCATCTCTAGAGGGACCACATTTGGAATTAAACAAGAAGTGAAATTTTTATGGCCAACTTTTCCTCACTGATACTGCCAGAAAGAAGGATGTCTAATGGACTTTTTGAGGTGATCTTTGGGTTGAGGTTTTCATTTCGCTGGGAATTGTACTGAGACCTTATAACTCATTTCATAGTTGGTCATCTAAGAGGCGTTAATACCCAGTAACTAGCTACCAAGGATGCATCCAAGCTGCAGTGACCTCGAGGTAAAAAGTACTTCATCCCATTCCTATGCAGTTAAATTCCCTTGGGATGTGTATCTCAAAGTGTGACTACAACAGTTTCCAGATGTTTCATATCTGCTCATGCTCTATAAAGAATGATGACTAAATTGCAGTTTAGTGACCTTAGAGATATAAAAAGGGGGAGGGGGAGAGGTGGCAAGCTGGCAGAGAGCTTTACAGTAATGGGATCTTTGCCAGTATCATTCATGCTTGAGTCAAGGACTTTCATTTCCCAAAAAGAACTGGGGATTAGTACAGGTTCTGCAGCCTGCCCTGCAAACAGACATGTCCTCCCCACAGATGTGGTTGTGTGTAGGTGTTCGGGGGTCACCTCTCCATGTAGTGTTAATAAACATAGCAGAGATGGGACTGCTGAGTCTCAGAAATCCTGAAGGAGAAGGTGGCAGCTTATTAAGTCTAATATGTATGATACTTGCCTAATACTTGCCTTCTGCATTTCTGGCCAAGGTGGGCTCTGCAAAGCCACCTTGTGCACGTCCTGGTGCAGGCCGGAGAGCCCTGCCTTAATGTGGTATCCTTCCATCTCAAGCTCTAGGGCTGATACATGAGCAACTCCTTTGTATTAATTGTTCTAGAATGGATGCATTTTTTTCTCCTGTGGGGCCTTTCGGCTCAGTGTAATTTCTAACAGTGAGCTACACGGGGTAGGCATGAACCATGATCATTGTAATTTGGTTTGGAGTTTTATTGACTTCTTTTGCTGGCTACTCTTGCCCTGTGTGCAGCATTTTGGGGTATTGGAGAAGACGCTTCCCAGCTCCCTGAGCTGTTCTCAGGAGCATGTGTAATGTCGGGGCTGTTTGTTTTTTCTTGTGACCTAGGATCAATAGGTTGTGCTGTTTCCAAGCAAACTGCTGCTAAATGGCTCACTGACTACATCTCTCGTTCTTATTCCTAAACAGGCCTGCAAATTTCTGGGCATGTAAAGGCAAATTCGCTTTGAGGAGAGCCTGCTGTACATTGCCTGTTTCAGAGCAATTTTCATCTAGGAGATTAGCAGAGCAGCAAATGGACATCTTAATGTGCATTTACAAACTCAGATTTGGTTTTCCAGGGCATCTATTCTAGTTTCCAGGTTTAGAAGGTGCTTTCAGCAAATATTCTCTACTGTTCACTTAACATTGACTGTCTCTGTAAATATTCTGGCCAGTGAACTCATTCAGTAGAATAGTCCCAGAAATGGATATGGCTAGAGTGAGCTAAATACATAATTTAAAAGATTATTTACTAGTTTCCTTGCCCAGCATCTTATATTGTGTTGTGTGTCATTCTTATCCTTGTAATGGATTATCTTGGTCTCCATAAAACACATGATGGGATGTATTTTTGCTGTTGAAAAAGCCTCCAGTGGCAGAAAGGACGAACTCCAGATGAGCAATGTACTTTCATCTCCATATTTCCTCAGCCTGTACAAATTCTTCCTGCTGCTTTCCTCCCTGGAGCTGTGAAAGTTCGAGATGCTGAGACCTGCTCTCTATTGTGCCATGGGAGGAGGCATCTCCTCTCCCATTGAAGGCTGTGGACCAGATTTTTTTTTTTCTTTCCGACAGTGCTGCTCCTTGCCACTGGCCTACAGAGCCCTAGCACTAGGCTGTGAATTAAATGTCCTTTGTCCACAGATCAGTCTCATTCCAGAGACCCTGCTGGGTTCCCCTTTTGGAAGGGCTGGAGTTGAAATTCAGCCAACTAGAATCTCCCACCAGGACCAGCCATAAGGGATTGTTAAGATCAGGGTCAAAGACTTGAGGTGTGGGGACCAAATGAGTTTAGGATGATTTCTTTAAGCCTTGATTCTGATTATATCACCACTGAGGAACTCCTCCTTTACTGGAAACCAGCCTTTTGTCCCCAAGGGATTAATCAAGCCTAGTTGAAGCAAGGAGGGAGTTCCCTTTGGTTAGGAAAATGATAACATTTTTAGACTTTTTTCCTGCATTAGGAGAACACGGTCAGTAGGTGGGTAACAGCTATAACAGTCATGTGGAAACTCACTTTTGGAATAACTTGAGAGTATAACAAAGGAAAAGGCTGGGAATGCTTTTTCATTTTCACAGAAGTGTGATGATGATAGGACTCCTTGCTGTGAATTTTCATTCCATCTGGGATGAAACTGTTATGAGAAGCCACACACACACACAAACCCCTTTGCCCTGAAAGCTCCCGTGCTCTCTGTGTGTACTGCTGCTGTCTGAAGGTATCATTTGTGTTTTACTCTATTTCAAACAGATCTCCTTTTTGCTCTCTCGCTCTTTGTCTTTGGAAAATGTTAGGGCACTAAGCTGAGCAGGCTGATGGTGCCAGATATCCTTTCTACACACACAGAGAGACTCAGAAATAAACATCCCTGCTGTGACCTGGAAGCTTTCTCTTAATAATAGCATCTGGGCACACACACAGAGTGAGTGGCAAGACGAGTCCTTAGGATGCTCTCCATACCTTTTGTTTGATGCACAGGTTTGTGTTCGGTAAATTAAGACTCATGCTTGTGAAGTGCATCTTTTTATGTAAGAGGGTCATCTTGTAAGTGGGGCAGGTCAAAGAATCTCATGTACCACACTAAGCAGCTTTGACCCATGTAATGCACACCAGACTATCGCTCTTAATTTGATAAACTAAGCACTAGTTTGAAAATCCCCCCCCTTGCTTTTTCCCCTTCCCCTCTTTCTAAATATATCCATGTATCTGTCTCTTGACTGCGAACTTGTGTCTACCTTGCTCCATAGATTAATCATAAATATGGATATAGATGACAGAAGTTTAAGGGCATGGTGGGAAGGCTAAGCAACTCCTCTTCATTTGTCATTGCTGCAGTGGATGTTTGGGTGGGGCATCTCACCTGTCCCAGCTTCTTTGACACTTTTCAATCAGTGTCAAGAGCAAAGGTATTGGAACAAAGGGATCATGAATGGACTAATTTTAATCTTCCCTTACTGTATGTGGTTAGCTCTGTCTGAGCAAATGACACTCAGACCCTCTGTGCTTCTTCAGTGAGTAGAAAACAAGAAGTCTGATCATTTTTAGTCAGTTTGAGCAGATATACACTGAGGCATAAAGAGCCAGACCCCTCGATTGCTGTGTCACCAGGATGAGCAAGGCATTTTGAGGGGGCTGATTAGTTGCTAGCAAATATTTCTAGACAATCATTCAAACTGAGGCAAGAGTTTTGGAAAATTTTAAAGATGTGAGATCTGGGAATTAAAGACCAGGGATTTTTTTATTATTTTTTTTTTTTTCCCATTGGGCAAGCTGGATGAAACATGAATTAGAAGTAGTTAAAAAACCACCAGTAGTTCTGAAAGCACCAATGTGGAGATGAACATAAAAGCCCTCTGTGTCATTCTGAGCCACATGGGCTGTTATGTACCAGGTGCAGGAGGTCATTGCTCAGCCGTCCCCATCCCCAGTGCAGGCTCAGCTTTCATGCAGCCTGTGGTTTGGGGCAACACACTTTAGGGAAAATCTAAACAAACAGGAGAGAGCTCAGAGGGGAGCAGCAGGGTTTCACAGAGGCTGAGCAAACAGAACCTGCACAGGAAAGTTAAAAGAACTAGAGTCATAAAAATTTCCTTGCTCTAAAAGGGGAAGACAAAGAGAAATGTTAAGAGTTTTGGTTCCTGTAAATTATTCTTTTTAAGATGGTATTGATCTGCTGTCCTGCAAATCCCCAAGACAAGAAGTAATAGGTTAAATACTAAGAAGACTTTCTAACTCTGGGACTAGTAAAGTACTGGAAAGGGTTAGCATACGTGGGAAGGTGTGGAGCCTCTTTCATCGGAGCTTCTTCAAGCCGTGTAGGCAGATATTTTTCAGGAATAAATTTGAAGGTATATTTGATCCTGTCTCGGGATAGTGGGCTACACCAAATGATGTTCTTGAGGTCTCTTCTGGTTCCACCTTGCTGCGATTTCTGTGATTTGTCACGGTCAAACCAATCTGACTTCCATATAAGCTGTGTGTCTTTTTCTCACACTGCTAAAATTACTTGAGTCTGAAACAGATAAGATAACAGGAAAGGAGTAAATTTCCTGTAAGCAAACTTTTCCAAATGCTTGCTGGGTTTGTTTCTTTACTCAGTCTCTTTTAGGAGATTATTAAGGAACAAACTTGTCATTGGATATGAGATAAAGCTGTATCATAAATAAAGTAATAAGAAAAACAAAATTTACCGAATAAACAGAGAGGGAATATATAGCTTGTTCTCAGCATGAAAAGGTGTTTCAGCTCCGTGGATGTGTCACTGAGCGGTATTATGTCTGATGTTTAATATGGATTAATAACCAAAAAAAGGAAAGAATACTTAAAAGGAAAAATGTGTAGATAATACAGTAATGTTTAGGTTAGCCAAGCCTAGAAAAGACACCGAGGAGGTCTGGCAGTGAGCTTGCTGAGGCAGTTTATAAGCATCATAAGAGTGAATGAAATGCAGTATGGCAAAGGCAAGGTGATGCACTCAGGAAACAACACATTAGAATTAGTCATGCTCGTTTCTGGGTTCTAAAATAATTGTAAACACTCAAAAGAAAAGAACGGAAAAAAAAGGCACGGCTGTGAGCAACTCGGTGAAAACATTTGTTCAGTCTGTAGTGATGGTGAAATAAAAGCATGCAAGATGAGAGAGTGCATTAAGAAAGGGGTAGAGAATAATAGATAAAATAATACAGTTCCATTATATAAATTGATGGTACGTGCTCTCCTTGTACACTCTATTCAGTTTGCTCACCCCATCTCACAGAAGGAAATAACAGAAATAGAAGAATGACCAGAGAAAGGGAACAAAAATTATTGGAGTTTTCTAAAGCTTCTTCATAAAGAATGATTAAAAAGAGTAACACTGTTTTCTTGAGAAAAGACAAATAAGCAGTATTGTGGCAAGGTATAGAAATAGTCACCACAAAAAAAGAAGTTCACTCAGCCATCCCTATTTACTTTTCCTTTTTAGTAGAACAACAGGGGAAGCAACTACATGGGGAAAAAGAAACCAAACCAACCACTTTAAACCTGTGAAGAGGAAATACTCTTTTACAAAATGCCTAATTAACATATGGAATTTGCTGTCATCAGATACCTCTGAAATCCAAAACTTGGTAAGAGCTCAACAAGATTCAAGACAGATTCCTACTTGGATACTGGTGAGATTCACAGGTAAAATAGGGAAGCTATGAAGATAGGAAATATTGGAGGAGGTATTAACTAAGGTATGGGGAGACAAGGTATCTTGAATCTTCCTGTTCCAGGGTAACAAAAAACTCACAAATGGCTTGAGAATAGGAAGCAACGTGTGGCCAGTACAGGGTATTTTGGTAGCTTTTCCCAGTACAAGCCTTTTGCAGAGATGGGGTGTGGAAGAGGTGAGTTGTTAGTGTGTAGCATCTGTCTTTTGAGTTACTGTATTTGAAGAGTTTAGCAGTAAGGCAGCTGGCTTGCAGTTCTGATTCTGCCACCAACTCGGTTTTGGGTGTTTCACATCCCCTCTTCTCCTTCAGTTTTCCTATCTGAACATAGGGTAGATGAATTGGTGCAGCCTTGTGGGTTAGGAGGCTTCTGAGGCTTAATCAATTCCTGTTTGTGAGTCACTTGAATGTGCTGAGATGAAGCATGCTATTGATAACTGGTCAGTGAAAAAGCCCTGGCAGTATGACAGGCTGCTGTGTCACAGTGTTCCTGTGCTGGTTTAGATGGAGCTGGCCCTTGAAAGAGGCAGTCACATCTCCACCCAGGCATACATTCCCCTGCCTTATGCCATCCTGTGGTTGTATGGCCATACCCATAGTGCTCAGGACCCTGCTTACAGGTCAGGATCCCCTTTGCAAGACATTATAAAAACATGGATTAAAAATGTGATGTCTTCCCCTGCTCACTCTATTAGTGATAGCTTCCCGGTTCCCATGTGCCAATATCCTTCCTCCCCCAAATCGATGTTGATAACCACTTGTACCAACCATGTGCAAACCTGTTCCTGTGCCTGCAGCACTGCCTTGTCTCTCGTGTCTGTGTTAGGCTCAGTCTAGGGCAGTTCCTTGCTATGCATGTTGGAAGATGAACCCCCTCTTCTCCTGGCTTCTATGAAGTACTGAGTCAAATCCAACTCCTGTCTTGTAACTCATGATTTGGGAATAGACTAGGAAATATTTGTCTTATTTGTCAGGAGAAGCAAGCACATATGTTTGGTTTGGGTTTTTTCCTCATGTGAACCTTGCACGGAATTCACTCCTTTAGCAGAGTAAAGAGAGGAAAGCACCAACTGCATACCTGAAATCTAGGCAACTACACCCCACCCCACCTAGATATCAGCTGTGCGATACGCTGTGCCAGGATACACAAATATATTTATGTATCCCTTTGTTTTTCACTGCAGCTGTGATTTCTCTACACGATGACACACATATTTCTGTGAGGGCGTCTTCCCTTCATTCCCCAGTGTCCCATCTGGCAGGGTTTGTGGCTGCTATGGAGCACACATTTACAATTCCCATCAGGCAAGCTTGGCCTAAAAAACAATTTAAGTGTATGAATAAATGGTTGTGGTTGAAATCTGCCCTAAGTGATAGAGGAATGTTTAGTCATCTCCTTCCTAGAAAATAATTCTAGCTAGCACTTGGTTGGCACTTTATATTTCCTAAGTGCTTTACAAATATCAATTAATCCTCAGGTACCAACACCTGGTTGTTCATATCAGGAGTTGAACATCAACTTTCTGATCCTAGCAGCCTTTACTGCCAGAGCTAGCTGCACTAGCCTGCCTTCTAGGGCATCTTCAGCCTCTCTGTCACCCCGCTTTGTGACCAGGGTGGGCAGATTGCTGCATTATTATTTTGTGATGCCCTCTTAATACCTACCATAAACTGAACAAGCAGTAAGCCTGCAGTTTCCAGGTAGAGAAGCTGAGGGGGATTTTATATCAGGACTAAACTTACAGGTGCTTTCATTCCCAGTTCTATTCCTCAGTTTGGCAGGACCACCCGCCTTACACCTAGTGAGTAACAACTTTGATCGCCAAGCAGGATATAAAGAAAGCAAAGTATGAGAGGGAAAGGAGAGAAATGCCTCTTCCACTGCAGTGGCAGGGAACTTCCCAGGAGATACTTTTCTTCCTGCCCATCTAAAAACAATGCCCCTCCTCTAGATAGGCGCCAACTGGCAGAGAGCAAATCATGATTTAGATTTTTTTTTTCCAAAATCAATTAGACTCTTTCAGTGGTAGAGGCAATTTGTTTGACTTTTAATCTTTTGCCAGCTCAGCCTGATCAGCACTTTTTGAAGAATGTGGAGCCAATGTCTCTGCTAATCCAGGTAAATCAGCCGTATCTGGAGACAGACAGACAGAGAGGGAAGGAAGGGAAGCTATTAAAACCAAAGAAGGCCCATCTCAGGACTAAAAGACATCAGTGAGGTACCTGATTTATGGGAGGAGAGTTGCCTTTCAGTCATTTTTAATGGAATATTATTAAAGGAAAATCAGGAGCTGTGAAACCTTTTGTGTCTCATCCCCTAATGTATTTATCTCTGCAGCAGGGAACCCTGTTAACCCCACCAGGTAATGTATTCCTTGGCTGGCACGGGTGGCAAGGTTGTCCCTTAGAAATTTTATTATGGAACAAACTCAGTTAAATATTTGCACACGGAAAGCCTGTCTCAAGGTTTCAGGGGTCTGAAATTTGTTTCTAAGGAAAACTGCCTAGTAGAGCTGCTGAATCTTGCTGCATGTGGGTATCAAATACCATGATTTTCATGTCTCTCTGGCTTTTTTTCCTTTGTCAACACAAATGAGTTTAGATAGATAGACAACTAGGTAGATGCTTGCCTAAGGCAACATCAGCCTCTGGGCAGAGTTTGGGTCACACTTCTGAATTGCTTTCCCATAATTTTTCAAGCAGGCTAATAGTTGAGATTGTCGTCATTGTAAGGAAAGGCGGGTGCCACGTAGCAAATGACACACAAGCCTCAATCCTACAAACACTTAAGCACCTATTTAATTTTCTGTGCTGTGAATAGTCTCGCAGCAGTTGCTGACAATTCCCACAGATGACTGTATTGAAATGACAACCCCAAATTTGACTGATGTGAAAGACTTGGCTTTCTCGTGATACTAAGGAGGAATTTACAAGAATAAAGGTTGCTGTACTGGATGTGTGCTTTGCTTTCTTCATTCCTGCTGTCAGTCCCTTCTTATCTCCTCCTCAGTAATACTATCTAGTGCATGCTAACATTCTTACAAAGTTGCAAAAGCACTTTTTAATTGGATTTCTAATTGCATGGTACCATTTACGTGAGAGGAGGTTCCTAGAGGTACCCATCATTTTGGCTAACATAATGGTCAAGGGGGTGTGCTCAGAACTAGAAGCATTGAGCTATTGTTGCATGAAATAATGAGCCATGGGCCTTCAAAGCCTCTGTGAATAAAGATCAGTAAATTACACGTATGTGCCTTTACACTTTCCTGTGAGGCGTTTCCATCAAAAGGAATCACCTGCTAGAGTAATTGGTTTCAGCCAGAACAGGGGCACAGTGGGAAGTGTGTTTACATTCAGATGTTGCCACCTCAAAAAAAGGAGAATTGGTAAAAACACAGTTTTGATTACGAGATCAAAAATGAGAACATCCCGGTGCTTTCCTTTTATTCTGCTAGGTTTTCTAAGCAGGCTTTGTTTAAACAGCATGAATGTAGCTATAACCAAATCAGGCAATATCACATAGTAGCCTGATTAGGAAAGTGTAAGTTGCCTTCTTCCAGGGCCTCCTACAGCATGCCTGCCAAATGAGATTTGATACAGCTTAGCAACGTGTGTCATCGTTCGTGTGTGGGCACGCTAAGAGAAACCCTGCCATTACACTTCTTTGGGAGTTTTTGTGCAGCAGAGCTGTAAATGACAACACAAGGTAAAAGCTGGTGGAAAATGAAGACCTCAAGCAAGCCAGAAAGCCAGGTTCTGGTCTTGGTATCACTGGTATAAAGCTGATGTGATGATAGTTACTGTAGCTTCTGAGGTTACCACTGGCAGCCAGACTATGGTCTTCTACTGGAGGGTCCGTGCATGTGAACAGAGGCATGGGTTTTGCAGCAGTGTGTGGACTGGCAAACAGAAGTTTCTTGTGATATCTTAGTGATACTCTATTCTGGTTCAGGATTAATGTTTTGGTGCAACCGTTATAGACATGGGTCCATTTAAATTCTCCTCAGGCTTTTCACATGTGCCTGTGTGAGCTGAAATGGTGATGCGTTAGGAGCATATGGTGAGCTCTAAAAGAGCTGCCCTGCCAAGGGTGTGTTTCATCAAAAGGTTGTACAAAAGTCTGAATGAATAGTTGGAGTTTAGTGTGGTCAT